>NC_087535.1:4321677-4967052 GCF_963921805.1 Phalacrocorax carbo
GATTGTCCCTGAGGGCTCCTTTGATGACTGCACATGTCCTCTCCCAAAGCCATTGATCGCAATGTCCTGCCACTTCTCGTTGACGGATCATGTTTTTGACTTTTAATTGCTGACAGAGAACTTCTCAGCAATTTCAAATCACCCTCCGGGTTATCATTCAAGACATAATCTTCACAAAGGTAACAAAAGACATACAGATCATTAACTTCCATTGCCAATGGATGCCTGGTTTCTTCAAAGTGTTTAAGTGCATGCTCCTCGATGTACCTCCCACAGGCTACGTGGGAGCACTTCAGACAAGCCCAGATAGATTCAGTTGTCTGGCAGTCCACGCAGTGCCACTTCTGGGGGTTCAGGATAGAGTGGTCCTGGGCGAGTCGTAGCCGCCCAACATGTTTGCATCTATCCATGTCTTACAGAAGTCTTCGCTGCTTTGACCTTGGAAGGCAAAAAAAAAAAAAAACACAGAAAGAAAAAGGATCTTAGAGCCACTATACATATTTAAAATGATCTCTTTCGTAGCAGCTGTAAAGACCCATAAAAATACAGATGTCGCGTCTTGTCAATCCCAGCTACAGCCTCCCCTCAACCGACTACATTATTTCTGCGCACAGTTCTTTTAAAAGCAGTTTTTAGTACTAGTGAAAGATATTGGATTGACAAGGTCTACAGAATAAAACTGTCTGTCTACTAAGGATGGCCCAGACAGCTGCCAGCATGCCTTACCCAACCTGAATGGCTCGCTTCCAAGGAGAAAAAGATTAATTCAGTCCACACACACATTTGATCTTTAGCTGCCCTCTTGAAATTGATACATACAAAATGAATTTGGAATTGGAATGCATGTCATCAGGAACTAGACTGAGGTTACCAACTTCTCGCAGAAGCCACAAAAATATCAGGTAATTGTCATAACCAGAGCATTTGCAAGTCCGCAGGCTTTACATTCTACCCTTGAATCCTCTGATTTCCCACAGGCTCCCAAACATATTAATGTTTTAAAAAAAAAATCAGCAGGGGAAAAAAATGACATGTGTAACATCATGTTATAGTAAACCTAAAGGAACATCTGCATGTGTATATGTTTGCATGAGCATACATAAACAGAAAAAGCAACTGATTTACTAAATTACTATATTTAACTGAAGAGAAATCAAAGCAGGGATACTAGAAGGCACGAAAAGCTTTCACTCCATGTCCCAAGCCCATATGTTTTACAAAAGAAACTCAGCCATACAAAAAGCACAACTAAAACACCGCGTGCCAGTGCTGTGGTTTCTTTTGTACAGTCCCTCCAACGCTCTGATCCAACGGAAGGAGATGGGGGCATAGAAACAGCGCCCAGACCCACTCGCACGCCCTACTCACGGAGTCATGTTTAAATATCCTTTCCTCCGCGACGCAGCAACCAGGGCCCGGAACATCCCCATTTCAGCCGAAGGAGTCTTGGCGGTTCTTCGAGAATTTAATTACTGCTTAAGTCTTCATTGTGAGGCAGCACAGCTTCAAAGCCCTAGAGAGAGAATATTCTTGTGATGCACATAAACAAACTAAGAACGCTGGCAGGGTTGCTTCTGAACACGATTAATCCCCTCAGTGCAAGAGCTACTGCAGAGAACACATTTATTACAGAGAACAGAATTATCTGGAAGTCAAAGCATGAACACACCTAGGAACCTGAATACTTAGATGTTAAGAAACGTCACACGGAAGAGGCACTCTGGAATTCCATTTTTCTGCTTTCATTTTCTGATAATCTACAAATCTGCTGATCACATGTAGCCTCTTCATCCTAAGTCTTTTGTAGTGGATGACCCAACATATGGCAGAGAAAAAATGTGAGCAAAAAAACCTGAGCGAAAACACGCACCTCCTGTGATCACTTCAGTTTTGGCTTCTTCGATAACTTGGTGAAAGAAGGGAAGAGGAGATGGGGAAAAAGAAAAAAACCAAACCTATCCTGATTTAAATTTCTTTCTAGGTGATTTTTCAAATAAAAACAAAGTAATGAATAGTTGTCAAGTGCAAAAGGCAAGAAAATAAGAACTACAGAGGAAAGAAAAGTAGGAAAAACCTGAATTTTGCCAAAGGCAGAAAAGTCTGTAAACACGTATTTATTGTAATAATCCAAGAAAGACTAAATTAACTCACACATCTACGACTACAGCACTTCAATACGATGCAAAGCAGTGATAGGAGGGACAGCAATAATATGCACAAAGTAGTTACAGATGCCACAGAAAGTATCAGGTCTGGCATACAGAATATTCAGTTAAAAAAATCATTTTACGAGGGACAAAGTTTAACATAACGAAGGCCACGGCATGCTTCCCCAAAGCCTTCCGATAGGTGTCGAACAGTTGCCTTGGTTGGTATGCAGAAAACTTATCTGACCAGGCTAAGAAAACGTATTTTTAGTGGTCCCCAAATGAGGCAAATTTACTTTCATTGCTATCTTTTTCCAGTGACACCACCGCTAAAGATGGAATCTGTTAAAGAAAAATCAAAGCTCTTCTATTCTTTAACTCTTCTTGACTTTAGATTAAAGCACAAGTGGCCACTTCAGAATTCATCTCCACAGAGTGATTCTGCAGTGTCTAAATAACCGTTTTAGTTGTTTATTTAGAACAGTTCAAAAATCTGCTACACCTCTCCTTTGGGCTGCATTCATTCACTCATAAATCCTAGGACTGGGAAGGATGCTTTTGGAAATCCCACCTAAACAAAGGACTGATTTGGTCTCATCTTTCCAAGTTGGAAACATCCCTTCCCACTTTCCTCCCTGACCTTCCCCCCCACTCCCCTTTCTTCTTTATTTTTCCGCTCAGGTCTTGATAGAAAATTGTGGAATAATCCTGTCTAGCCTTGGTGAGACCAAGTGGCATAGATTCCAGCTTGAAAGAGTATAGACACTATGGTAACATTGACAGACTTCATTTACATAAAAGAATACTAATTATGTTGTATCATCAACATCTGTGATTCTGCTCACTGCCATATGCGACAGTGTTGGGAATTTAACCCTTGAGTCTCACCGGCATATCCGAGATTTGTACCGTCTAACAAAAAACGGGCCTTATAAATATGGTTTTCTAGAGACCCATTAAACAGCCACCAAGCGCCGTCCCTTACCAGCTCTGCAAGGTCTCAGGACACAATATTTTCAAAGAACGCTGAATTTATCCTCAATTTCCAAGGAAAAAGAAACAATGCTGATACGTTGCTTGTTTCAGCTGGGTAACAGGCTACAAGGAAATCAATCACACACCAGATACAGTGCATTAAAGAATCATGTTTAACAATGAAGTAGGCTGTCAGTATATAAATTACAAGCCTTTTGTCAACTGCTTTTGCTTTTCCTGTGTGGGCCAGCAAGATTTCCTGTTTGAAAAGGGAAAGCGATTTTAACAACACTGGTCAGTTAACAAAGCAGCTTTGTTACACCTTAATTTAGTAATTCTCAGCACAAAAGCATCTTTGATATTCATGCGATATTCCCCACCTGTTTCTCTTTAGGTATCTATGGATACTCCCCTCGCAAATCTAAGCCCTAATACCACGTACGTTCGGCTGCTCTGCAAGTTAGAAATAAGTGGTGTTTATTTAACCCGAGCCACTTAAATGGCATCTCTTTTCAACTTCCTCAAACAAGACCTGATTTTCATCGGTGTGGTTTTCATGTCGAAGCTGAGAAGGCAGAGCAGGCTGCCGGAGCATCTGCATTGCTCACGCCAGCGCGCAGTAGGCTCGCTTTCCACGCACCTGGCTGCTGCGCGAGCGGAGCGTGCACCGCACTTACGGACTTCTTCCTCACATTAAAGATGCCTCTTACTGACTCACATTTTTGATCTCTTCCATAAAAAAAAAAAAAAAAAAAAAAAGAATTAAAACTGGCACTCCCGCATGGTGCAACACGTACTACGGGCAGCTGGCGGGGCCATGGCTTCAGCCCTGCCACCCCACACGCAGGCAGCTACTGAACAAGTCATCGAAAGACATGCACACGACTAACAACAAAATTTGTTCTTCTCTTTTACATAGGTAAACAAATACCTTGCCACAGCCTACCAGCAAGAACAAAAAGAACACACCGACGGGAGAAATTACAAAGCGATGATTAAAGGAAAACTCGAAGATGAGTCAGAACTTGCAAACAGTTGCACAAGGGGAAAAACAAACCTTGCAAAGATTACAGAGCTGGAGCTATTTAAAATATTGCAACAACTAAATACAAATTTATGTGGTGGATGTGACAGCCTAAGAGAAGCCATGAGCAACAGGAGAGCTTAATGGTGGAGAATTAACACTTTGCCTTTTAAGGTCTTGGAAATGAACAGAACACTTCTCTTTGCAATTACAGAGTATCAGGTTTATTTCTTGGTTTTACAAATTTTTTCCGATCGAGGTAGAATTAATTTTCAGAAATATCTATAAACTTGTCCTTTCTCACCTACTTAGATCTTTTCTTTTCTAGGTAAGGGGTGAGGAAAGGAAAAGAGGGGAGGAGGAACAGCTTAATTACCCTGCATGGAGAGGAGGTACCAGAAGAAGCGTGGAGCTGCACTGCAATACAACTAAAGAGGAGTCAAAACTGAAATAAAATAGTAAAATAAAAGGAAAAGAAGGACCGTAGTTTACCCAGCTCTTCTTGGGCTACCAGCGATGTTCTAGAGACAATTTGAAAAATTCTCACCTTGCAAAGCACCTACAGTATTTAAACACTTGGGTCAAACCCTACTTTCTTTTCTTGCATGGCTCATAATCCTGGAAAAAGTTATGGCAAGATCCTGTAACAGCTTCAAGAACCTAACGCAGCCGAAACAATTTGGCTCTTGACCCTAAAAAAGTGTTAAAATAAAACACATGACTTTATTATGTTTCTTTGTACCATTGTTACACATTTGGAAACTGATTAAAGACATCTGCACAGATCTGTTGACACTAGCTACTTTCTTTTTCTAAATAAAGGTGCACAAAGCAAAACGAAAAGTTTAGGGATGAGGAAAGGTGCTGGATGTTTAGCCTTGGAAAGTAGGCGCATCTTTCATTTGTCCAAGAGTTGACTCCAGAACAAACCAGGGTCTTCAGTGCTGGCACCAACTCCTTTAGCTGCTGTCTGGAAATCACCTTTGAGGACAGGTGGGAAGCTCAGACTGAACGATCCTTTCACTCATCCATCCCTCTCCTGGGAGCGGCAAAAGTGAAACACAGCAGCATTTCACCAGTCCATCAGCAATTGGTACCGCATCAAATAAGGTACACTTGCTTGTTTCCCTCCCCCCCCCTTTCCATTTTGTTTTAGAACACCATAGGAAAAAAATATCCTTTGATATTCTTGGTTTCCATCAAAACTACATATCCTCCACAAATATACTGCATTTGATCAAACAGGTTTAAAAATCCTGGATGCAAAAAACCAAGCACTATCCTCTCTCTCCCCCAATAAACCATTTTTTTACAGGTAACTCTAGAGCAGAATTTCTGCAAATACTCAAAAATGCAAAAAGGAGATATCAGAGAGAATAGATATCTAAAAATTGCATACAACCACTCAAAAACTTTATTCCTCCGATTATTTTAACCTCCCCATTTCTAAGGAACCAATTATTCAACCAGATGTCTAATGAAAACATGTAATCTGAGCTGCGCGGAAGATGGTGAAAAAAAATTTCCTGCTCAAGACATTCATATTCCTCTGCTAGCAAGAGCTGGCCGTGTACGTACTCACAGCAAAACCCTGTATTTGCTTCTCAAAGCCACCACTTTTGCAAACAGAAAAACTCGTGTAATTGATATTGCATTACAGAAAAGGAATTGCTGCACGAAGGAACGGATGTCACCACCCCATCACCTGAGCCGGTATCCTCTGTCCTTACAAAGTCACTGCACGGTCCAGAACTACTCAACTCAGTACCCAGAGCAAGGAAAACACCCAGGAAAATGTGCAAGAAGCTCTTTTTGATTCTATTCCTCCAAAGAGCCATCAGATTGCCCAGGCAGGAATGTGTTTCTGCCTTTACTCCTCTAGTTTGAACCCTGCTGGTTTTAGACTTTCAAATTGCATCTCCAAAGAGAAACAACAGCCCTAGAGATTTTTTTCAATTATTCTGAAAGCATATTTTCTTGAAAATTGTGAGCTTTATATCCTACAGTTGCTGGATTCTCTCTACCCGGAATGACGTATTATCAAGTCAGTTACAGGCAAATTAACACAGCTGACAAAGGAAGGGAAAAAAAAAAGGAAAACACATGAAGAAGAGTTACAGATGATTCAGGACTCAGCATTTCTTCGAAAAGACAAGCAAAGCAATGAATTAAATAGCTACTGTAGATACATGAATAAACCACAATTGAAAAGACAGACAAATAGACAGGAGACAAGAGCTGTGACAGCAGAAGTGGCCACTGATCCCACCTCCCTCCTGGCCAGCCCACTCCTCGGACTTCAGCCTCCTTACCCAGCCGGAGTCCTGAAACACAGAAATCCTCCACCTGAACCCAAAGCTTACCAATTCTGAAACACCCCACCTGCACGTGCCTGGGAGGTGGCCGGTGTCCTGCAGGAGCCGTGACAAGCTCAAAGGACTTCAGCTGGTTTGTGTCGTAGAGGCGCTGGAGGACCCCCCACACCCCGCCACGCTGTTCGGCTCTGAAGCTATAATCACAAGGGAGCTTGACGAAAATGTGACTTTCCTGCCAAGTTCCACAGCGAGTTCTGTTTTATTAACTCCTTTAAGTTAATTATAACTATGTCAATGTTAAACTGTTTCTGGGAGCTCACACTGTGCTGTAAAAATTTGCTCTAGGCTCAAACCTGGAATCTCGGGAACCAGTTTTCAAAGAAAAATTCAGTCATTGAAAAAAAAAAAACCAAAAAAAGAAAAAACCCAAACCCCAAAGCTTTCAAAAGCATAAGGATTGAGAAAGTCCTATTTCCTGCACTGGCATTCTTGGTGGGAATAAGTAAAACTTCTGCAGGACTTAATTCTCTGAATCATCTTGGGAAGCTGAAGTTGGCGGATATTGGTCCGTATCCGATTTCAGAGTACAACAAGGAGCACAGATGACGTATTGAGTACAATTAGCTTCAAACATTTCATACTCCACAGCAAGAACAAAGCTTCAGGGGGCTCCAATTTGTCCCTAACACCAACCCACCTGCAAAAACTGGTCATCCTGCCTATGAAGTTCATATAGACTTTGAGGGAAAACTGAGAGAAGATAAGCATTTGCTTCACATTTTGCACCAGCTGACAGACTTGAATGTCCCAGACTTTCCAAATCAGAGACGTTAAGAACCCACTACCACAATGCACCAGACACAAAACCTGCCAGGCAGCTATGAGTAGCATAAATATATAAATATATAAAAAACCATTTACAGGTACTGTCTGCCAACAATCCAACTACCAACTTGATCACGCAAACTGCTAAAGCTGAATTCAACGCTGAGGGAACAGAGCCCTGGGGAAGAAGCAAGGATGAATAAACTTATCTTTTTCCTAAAACTCTAGAATTTTGAGTACTTTTAGAAAAAAGTTTCAATGTCTCTGAGACTGTTTAAAATATGACTGATATACTTAAATCTAAGTCCTCTCATAAACTGAAACGTGCTGTTATCCCGTCTATACTGATCACGACTTAAAAGAAAGTAGTGTTCCCCAGTCCCTATTCCAGGCTAGACAATGCCTGGAACAGATAAAATAACTCATCCTGCCTTTTTTAGTGTTACACTTATCATGCTTGGTGGACTGGTTTAGCTATTCTACCCAAAACGACCTTTCTGCAGACATACGCTCTCCTTACCAGAGAGGACTGCTGGCAAACTCTAAGAAATCAAAGTTAGAAAAACCACTGAAATCCTTTTATTTGGTTACAATAAAGTTATGACTAAACCAAAATACTTCACACTGCCTGTGTCCTCAAAGAGCAATAATTCATACTTTATAAAGGCCAACAAATAGTCACAAACGTGCATGTGTCTTCTATCCACATTCCTTCCCGATGAAGATCCTCTTAAACTAGAGACAGAGCAGCATTCACTAGGAACGGATCCGGCAGTTTACGGTTTGAAAATAATCATGGAAAAGCAAAGAGAAGGTGGATTTCTCCAGTTCACAAAGTATTTTAATACAGCCCTCCTTAGAAACTAGCTATTCTGTTATTTACACTGCCATTCAAATTCCCCAGCTATACAAGTTTAAACTTGAAAGCTTTTAAAATTTCAACTCTTTCATAGATGAAATATGAATATTTTTATTAAACTAAACTCACCCTGTTTCTCGTGCAGGGCAAGAAATTAATGAAAACAAGTGACTAAAACCTCAGGTAATGCTCCCAGCTACCTGTGTTTTCTATTTTCACCTTTTGAACTTAGCTTTAAGAATAGCTTTTCAACATGTAATACAACCAATACTATTTATTCTTTAAGGTCACCATAAAGCAAACAACAAAAAAAGATACATGCCCTACAGTTCCCTGAAAATGTGGGAAGTAACTATGAAATGATCCTGGATGTTAGAAAGCGTTATTAAAATGCTATACACTACTTAGCTCGTGGCTTTCTGAAAGTTAATGTTTCTCCATTTATTGCAACACAAAATCCCCCCCCCCCCCCTTTTTTTTTTTCCATAGGCTTCTGAGATTTTATTTTTGGTTTGGCTTTTTGAAGTGTTAATAAGCTGGGAAACACGATATGGATACGCTGTATAAAAGAGGCACTCACTTCACATTAAAACAATTCACAGTATTTCCTCTAGTCCTAGTGAACCAGTCCAAAAGGGAGAGAGTCAATGCAGTAATTCCACTGGTACTTACAGCCGTAGAAGCCCGAAGCGATTATAGCAAATACATACAATTTGACTTATCAGAATCAAACATGAAAAAATGTTTTGCATTAGGACAGCCTGAAAGTAGATGTTAACTGCGCAATAAAAAGTAATAATTTCACTTTATGAGTCAAGCAACCAGCTTTACAGAATCCATGAATTCCCAACGAATTCTATTTCCATAATTGTGACAACATCAGATGGTGACACGCCACAGCATTTTAGAGTTTTCTACGTTTGCCCCAGAACATCACTCCTGAAAGACCTCTCTCCCAGAGCAGACAGTAACAGAGCTTTAACGGGTGCAAAATTAGTGGCACCAACTCCAAGTCACGAGCGCTACATCAATTTTCACTATTTGGAAATTCAGTTTTTTGCGCCCCACCTGTCTGGATTCATACTAAAACTGAGGGTTTTTTGCTTCCTTTCACACTTACCACTGCCCAATGCGGCAAGTATTCAAGTTTAGCGAGACTGCTCAAATGGACAGAGTACGTGCTTACGCATTCACGGGTCAGGACCTGTGCACAGGTGAACAAGGCAGTTTAAGCATAATCAACAAGGTACAAGTTAAACGAAACAAACCATCTTATGTCTCAAGGTGGCCTAACAAAGCAGGAAGGGAGGAGATAAACAGCCGCTCTTATGTCCCTGCTTTCCCTGCCTTATTATTCCTTTGAATCACGGCCTACTACAACGCAGCCAAAAAGGTACATTTTTCAGAATGCAGAAAGCGTTATTTCTTTGGACCGTGCTCTTTAGGCATTACTTTGCACATGCAGTGTATATCGCATTTATCACCAATTGCCACGTAAACAATACACCCAGAGTTGAGGTTCACAGCAATAGTTCAGATGTTATATATTAAAAATATTAAAACACACACACTCAACGTTTGATAGGGAAAATTTGACTCAATTTCCACCCACCTTCACAATAACATCAACAAAATTCAAGACAACTTTCTACTACTGCCAAAGAGCTTCATTAGCAAGGTCAGAACCGGTTACGTTTTGACCTATAGCACCTTGCTCCGTTCCCCCATCATTTGCAAAAACCGATCACTTTTGTAGCAAAAGACATGCAATTTCAATAAAACAAACCAAAGCCCTTCATTGCACAGGTACGGGGTGAAGTTTTCTAGCTCCGGCACATCAGAGAATCCTCTCGGTGCTGCTCATGCACACAAAACTGACGGCTGCAGCAGAGATCAATTTAACAGCCCTGGTATTCAGCAGCAGACTAACAGCCTCTTCGAGAATCTCTTTGTGATAGACACAAAGACGGATTATACCAGAGAGTGAATACTTGGTAAGTTATGGGTAGTCCTCTGCTATTCTTCCTCCCCCATTTTAATTCATATTCATCTTGGCAAAATCTTAGACAGACTATTAACTAATCTAAAACAACATCACAGCTGATACAACACATAAAGCAATCAGTCAAATGAACATGTCAGTGCCATCTACTGAAGCAATAAAGAACAAGACAACCCCAGCAGGCTGTGGCTTATTATCTTCACAGCCATAATGAATAGGCAAATAGTATTAAATATAAGTACAGTATTCCACAGTCACATTTTGCTGTGCTTTATGAAGGAAAGGTGCCTTCGACATGTTTGAGGAGCAGAGATTACAAGAAGATGAAAATAACGAAGGGTTTTAACATACCTCTCCATCATTCTCTTTTCCCTCACTTGCCAATCAACTACTATTAGGTCTTTTAAAACCCCAAGCGAGCAAAACAGAACAGCACAGAAAATTTTCTATGGGCTTTAATAAATGCTGTTAAAACTGGTAAATGGAGTGAATCATAGCGACCAATTTATCCAAATGCAGCAAGGACCTCCATTCTTTCATTTGTCTAACCAACAAAAGCCAGACAGCAGCCCAAGATGCTCAACAGTGTTTATCTGTACAGCACCCACAAGCATGCCCTCATCCCCGTACGGGAGGGCGCTGCTGCGTCCTCAGCTCTAGAAGCAGCAAATCAGCTGACCCAGCTTTCACTTGGACCGCTGGGCTCGACCAAGGTCTTCTCTGTTTTCTTGTCAACAAAGAATTAGAGAGAATTACAGGTCCTCTTGCTCTGCTCAAGTGATGTGCCTGTTTTGCGCATGGGGACAAAAAATATCTGTACAGCACAGCCTTCTCTTCCTAGGTGTGCAAAAGCAGACCTAGAGTGGCATTAATGAAACTAAGCGTATTTTCAGTCTCAACCTTCCCTGCATCCAGACTACCAGCTGACACACGAGGTTCTGAGCCTCTATTTTCTGGTACACAAGGAACAATTTCACTTGCTCAAATGCACCTTTCCCCCCCTCCGATGGAATTATTCCTAATTTGCATATTATGAATCCTGTTCTGGCCGAAATCCTTTTCTATAAATTACAGTCAGTATCTGAGTAGTGCCTTTGTCCTCCCCACAACACGCTGATGTAACAGAACGAGGTAGGAAACGGGAACCCGATTTGCAAAATACCAGGTTGTTAATCTTCTTTAAGAATTGCAAATCAACGGAGGCCCGATTCTGTAGCATCTGTTATTTTAATAAATTATCCTACTAAGAGGTTAGAGTTCATCACATCAATTTGTCTTGAGATGGAATAACGACAAGGAAAGGAAAGAGGGAGAGGAGAATGTGGTTTTGTTGCCACAATCCGGTGCCTCAAAAGCTGTTCCTAAACCTTTCCAATTTTGTAATAAACTTGATATTATCTTCCTTGTTCACCAACTCACTGATTTCCATGGCATCCAAAACAGCAGCTCGGGCAGCCACGCTACTGAACCATCCCAAAAAGTTCAGAAAAAGAGCAGTGCAAATTCCAAAGCAGAATTTTTCAGCCTACCTTTGAAAAACACTCGCTATTTTCACTCTTTATCATGAATATTACATTTTCTCAAAATAAACTAACTCTTGTGAGAAGGATCTTCATCCTTGCTCTCATTCAGGTGAATTAACTATTCTTAGTTAAATAGATTTGCTTCTAGTCTTAGTCTGATGACAGATTAACTCATGACTGGTAGGATTATAGACTTACCTCTGGAACTAAATCACTTTTGAATCTGAGTTATAGCTATTAGTTCTTTAAAGCTTTGCTGAACAGCTTTTAGTACCTCTTTTGTATTTTTGAAAGAATGATTAAACATCATTAAATCCAAGCTAAGGACTCTTTCTCACAACTCCAGTGAATAAACAGTTAGCTGATTTAACTTAAAAAAAAAAGAACAGCGGATTTTTACACTGATTTTTTTCAGAATAATTAATACTATTCTAAGTTCAGAATATTTGTCCTTAAAATTAAAACATTTTTCATGTTTGTGTGGGTTTTAAGCACATAAAAGCCCTTTTGTTCCGCTTAGAAACAGCTACCCAGATCAACCTGGTCCTCTGTACCCAGCGTGGTGCTCCTGTTCCCGTTACGCTTCTCCAGCTGCAGAAGACATGACCAATTCTACAGAGACGGGCAGCGAAGCTCTCCCGTACAGCAACCAGCTAATGACTCCTCTCGACTAAGAACATCAAGCAGACATTTAAGAGCGGCTTGTTTTTACATACACATGAAGTATTCCAAATATGACACCAAAACCGTCCATGCCATCAGCAAACGGTTTCGCTATATGCCAGCAAAGTAACGCAGAAGAAGCCAATAAGCAGATATCGAAAGAGTCGCCCTTTCAATGCCCTCCACCTCCTCCCGACATTCCCTCTGGCAGCATTAGCAAGGAAAGTGAGGAGAAGCTTTCCCCATGCTTTCGTCTCTTGGCAGAGGATGGAGATATTTAGCCATCACTCTCTCCATTTAATTAGAAGTCAGCCAGCTTGGTCCAACGAGCTGTCTTAATTCATTGCTTTTGCCTTCTACGCTTCCATGAGGAGATGCACGAGTAGGGCAGTGAGGAGGGAAAAAGTTTCCCTTAAAAAGCGAAAACAAAACCGTCCCGTAACTCCTCACAAAGATCGCTGGATGGCAGAGCTGGAGCCATCACTCCTCCGAGAGCGCGATGCTGAGATTAAATGGTTTAGTCACACCCTCACAGCTACAGGCAGAGGATCTCCTTGGGCTCCGAGCCCAAGCAGCCACCCATCCACACCCCCATCAGACGACAGGGTTTTAGGTAACCCAACATCCAAGTTTCAGTTAACTCACCATGAAGCATCCCTCTGGCTCATACTAAGCCGGCAGCAATCTCCAAATAAGATCACTTTTCACTGTTCCTTAATGACTGGAAAACCCCTAAGCATCCAAAAGCAGATTGTGTTGTGCAGTTCTAGCAACACATCTATAGATACATGCACACACAGAGATATATACACATACAGTCTGTTTAAATCAATCCTTAGAGCTCTCCCTCCACTCAGAAAACCCACCAACTATTGTCAAGTATAAAAACCCCACAGTGAACATAAACGCAACCCCCAATTAGTCAAAAAAGACATCAGCTCCTCATTTGACTGAATTACAGAAATCTGTGGGGTGGGAGGGGAGGCATTCATGCCGAACTGTATTTGCTGAAGTTTAGTGTATGACAAAATTATTTGTTCTGATAGGCTACAGTTCAATATTTATGCAGATAGTGTTCAAGCCAGAAGTCAGCCACAAACCTCTATCATTTTCTTAATACACAAGGCACTTGTTATTCAGCTGGAATGCATTTAATATGCAACATAATATGAAATCCTAAACTATCTAAAATTGGTGGGTAAAGTTGGCTTTGGCACCAGGCAAGAGATGAACCGGGTCCCATCGCACCAAAAGAAAGAAAGGATTTAATATAAAATACAGTTTTTGCTGTTTGAATAGAAGGAAAGCACACTTGTCACAAACTTATTGAAACAGAGAGAGGCTTAGAGACACTGATCCCTTCCAGGAAGGCGGGGAACAAAGCCGTAGCGGTACAGAAACACAAGCCAGCACTGACTGCCCCTCTTAGGATACTCTTTTAGTATTTCAAGCTAAAAGCTACTTATCACTTCATCTGCATACCCACCTAGCCAGGCTGCAAAGATCCTCCTTCCGTACCATTTTTATTTAAAGTTCAAAACCTTGAATTGTCTTCAGGGGCTTTTCATAGCATGAGAGAGAGGGACAGAATGTAATTATAGGACAGTATTTCTTAATCAAATCTAAGCCGCCCACTGAAAGTGAATGGGAAAATATGGTTGCAAGGCAATGCTTCTCAATCAAGTGGACGGATTTGCCTTTCAGAGTGAATAAGGGAAGGAGCTGTGGTCACCATTTCTTAATCAGCTCAGCTGATGTCCTATAGAAGGTCTCAATGGAGGAACACAGCTGTGGCCCATAACTCTTGACTTGATCTTCCATGGTTTGACTGAAAAGACTGAAAAGAACATAAATGCACTAAAGCTCTTCTCCATTAAATTGGTTCTTTCAAAACCGCCACTGGCTTCACCCAGAGGGGGGGGAAAAAAAAAGTTTCTTTTTCAGCATGCTTGATTAGAGGTTGAGTGTAAGAGTTTTCCTGATGCATACTACACGCTGAGGCATACTGTAATAGACCAAACTATTATTTTCTTTTAAAGACCAAGATGCGGCCTGTTATCCCCACCTTCTGCAGGGATTCCTGTGTCTGAGTATGTGGTTTTCGCTTTGGCTAAAGCGCCCTTTTGCATTTCAGTTAACTAAGTTACAAAACACTGAAAAAGCATCTCCTTAGTCAGGATTTTTTTTTAAAAGAGTACATTTGTCACGACTGACACGTTACACAAGACACATTTCAAATGCACTCATACTAACTTTGAGCTGTCAGATCCGTGTATTCCCGTTTTCTGTCTTCATTTGAAAATGCGGCTGAATTACACAGCCGAGACAGGGAGACAAGAAAGCGAGCGTGCGCACTGTGGGGTGGAACAAGGGGAAAAAGCTGATGTTTTCCAGAGAGCTGCCTGTATTTTTCTTCTACTTTCTTAGTAAAGTTAAGAGGACAGACTTCTCAGTGAATTACGTTATAATTACCTAATTAAAGAAACTTCTCTGGTGAGCCTCCTTTAAAAAAATCTCAAGGTATGCCCCAACAAGTTTGCCATTTTCTGAGAGATTTCATACTGATCTTTATAATGTACTGGAGGTGTAACAGTTACCGTGTACCCGCTGCCATCAAATAAGCAAAAAAGCTAATTAACAACACTCAGCACAAAGCAGACAGGTTTATTTGTTTCTACCTATCTTGTGACCACTAAAGATACGAACTGGCTTCCCAACACGGTAGCAAAAAGGGTTTTTTTTCCTCCCTTCGAAACCAGCAGAATGCAGCGTAACAGAGTGCGCATTTTAATTTGCATTTTCCACAACATGCTGTGATATGAATTACCGCAAATACACAAATAACTAGCTTTAGACCACTCAGAAATTATTTCCCTAGGACACTGGCAAAGGACAGAATCTCCACCTCCATTTTTACCTTCTCTCCCCTTACTCCACTTTAATCTTTTTTGTTTCAGTGGCGTGTTATAGCTGTTCCGTAGCTCTGCTGCCAGTTACGTGATGAAGCCTGCATGCTGGGGCTGTAATTCAATGGCTTGCAAGCCACATACGACTTAACAGCCTCGCATGAGCCATCTTTGATCTAAAGTCTAATAAAAACAAAAGTGAAGAGCGTTAGCGTCAGTATACGCGGAGATATGAACAAACAACCAAGGCATTCTGATCCATAAATCAGATTTTTAGATGGTAGTGGTTTCTGTTAAACAATTTGTTGAATTTGCTTAGTGCACAGCAAAGCAATGATTCGTTAAGGGCTTCATGCTAACGAGGAGGATCTTCCATTCAGTGTTGTTGAAGGCAGGGGGGGCTTTTTTCTATACAACATACCCACATCAACTCAACAGCCTGTTCATTGTGGTTAAGCATTTAGGAAAGGTGAAGTGTTTATACACTGAGCAATTAACAATAGGCTGCTGAGACAAGAACATCTCCAAAGGCTTCATTCCCCAAAGGAAAGAAAAAAAACAACCAACAAAACCAACCCTTGATGAAATATTCAAGACGAAAACCACAAAGATTATTAAACAAAGTGAGAAACTTTCAGTGTCTCTCAGCCGCTGGTGAGGACTCCTGCGCAGACTGGGGGGATCTTTCGGAGCACCTCCCACCACACAGCTCGGAGTGAGCTGTCGCTAGAGCTGCCCCATCTTCCCTCTCCCCCGTTCCATCTGAATCGCTGCCCCCAGTTACAGGCAAAGTTTTCAAGCACCTTATCTTAGTATCTCTCTATTAATTTCTAACGAGCGATTTTAAAACAAACCCCTTAGTTTTGTTTTGACTCAGAGCTGAGGTCAACTTCAGAAACCCTTTCACACTTCCCCAAAGCAAAAAACACATGTGAAAGAATTCACACATACCTTATAAGACAAGAAGCTGAATTTCATAGTGTTTCCATTTGTTGGCTATTCTAAATCTACCCACTAACATCTTCTAAGGGCTGAGAAAGCACTAAATTTCACTTTATGAGTCCCAGCAGAAGTCCCAAGAAATTTCAGTATAAAAATAGCTAACGAAAGAAAAAAGAAAAGGCCAATAAAAATAGGATCTTAAAAGACACATTCAGTCATTTATACCACCTTTACCACTAGAGAAAGTGCTTCTTGTCACTCATTCTTATGTGCTGAGATGGAACAATAACTACTTTTTAAAAAACCCAATTAACAAGTAAGTGCATTTTGGCACTGAGAAAAACCAGCCTGCAATGTCTGATGTGGACGGGGAGCTGCAAACAAGGAAACACCAAGTGAAGGATTACGGTTAGTCACAAGAAATCCACTGCAGCAAGGAACTGCATGTAAGGCTTTCCCATCCAGAGCAGAGAGGCGATACACCGAGCTAAACATGCCCTTTCTTTTCCATCAGCAGTATTCCCATGATTAACAGTACAACACATAAAAGGCAGATCCTTTGCTGTTCCCTTCGAGTTTACCAATCCAACTACTAACCAGACCAAGCACTGTTTCATTTTGCAAGCTGCAGCACGAGGCTTATTCAAAATTTCTCCATTCTTGCAGGCCTCCAGCGTGTCTTGTCAACCACAGGGCTTCGCAGCACATGCAATCTGAATCTCCGCAGGAATTGTGGCAACAGATTCTTTACTAACAATCTTTGAACACACAACAGCTAAATAAATCCCCAATTTTGCCTTACTAGCTGTAGCACTCTATAAACCGTTGCATATGTGACTATTGTTAAGCCCTGCTCCTGAATAAGCAAAATTCTTTGTAACAAACAGAACTTGCACAAGACCAAGAACTATTCCAGACCTGAAAAGCTGCCAACTTCAAAACTCCCTTTTCACTTGAAGTCAGCTCATATTAATAGGAAGAACGATTAGGGGAAAAATAAACAAGCCTTTACCGTTTGCAGCCTTGCGTTTGAAAGCACGCCTAGCTCAGAGACATCAAATGCTGCTCACGTTTGGCACATAATTTTCAAACATTTGCACCTAGAATATTTTCAAAGCAATTAAAAACAACACCAAATGCTCTTGTTGCCCCCCTTTTTTTTTTTTTTTTAACATCATTCCAACATATCTGACAATGGTTAAACAACAGCAACCCCCAAGGGTAGCTGCCAAAGGGAGAGGAGCAGAAATTCAGTGCAAACCCCAGCACCACATTTACCACTGGCTGTAGACAGGGCGCAACACCAGACGCTTCCGTTAGACTGACACTCGTCTAATCCCAGGGGAAGTTAATCCACAGCATTCACACACAGAGAGTTTTGATATTCGCAGTCCCACTGATTTACCTGCTCTCACCCTCGCCGCTCCGACAGCTCCTTCTCCTGTCCTCATTCTCACATCCCAGCCGCGCGTTTCCTTCTCTCCAGCAACGGCTCAGATCTCTTCTCCACCAACAGCCCCCTTCCTCCTCCTCCCCGACACCTTATTTTTGCTCCCAGTCCCACCTCCCTATCATCCCTTTTAATCTGGTCCCTATTTTTTGCCTTGCCTTTGCCCCAGAACGCTTGATGCTACTTCAGGAGGAGCTCCCGCCAAAGTCAATTAGAGTTTTGCCTGGGCTGAGGAATCTTTCACATCCTTCACCGCGCACTCCTCAGGTTCCAGCGAGCACCTTCTCTAAAGCAGCAGCGTATAAAAGGAGCAAATTTTTGCAACGTTTCATACGAGACGAGCTCAGCGACTTCAAGAGCTCACAGCGCCTTTTCCCTGATTAAAAGTACAAGTGGAGCTCTGAGAAGTAAAGACGCTTTTTTTTTTCCCTCCCCCTCCTTACATATTTCAAAACAACCGGCTGCTTTCATCGCGTCTGTCAATATTCCCCCGCTGACTGTACCTGGAGATCAGGAGCTGTTTTGACACACAGATCAAGCTTCTTTTTCCTACGTACAATCGCACGTAACACGATTAGTGGGCGCGTTTCCTAAAATGAGCAGCTTTTTTTAAAAAAAAAAAAACACCCTGCCTCCTGTTCGTAGGGGCTCACGCGCGTTGTCTCCTTCGGTTATTTGAGCGTTCGCAGAGGGGACACAAATCGCTGCCACCCCCCCACTTCGAATATTGTTTAAAACGGGATTTTAAGGCACGCTTTGCTCCCCGAGGCGGACGCTCGCCACCAAGACCCAAACCCAAGATGCCCCCCGGCCCCCCCCCCACCTTATTAACTTCTGCTGTTTTCCTTTGCGGCGAGGGGGAGGAAAAAACCACACAAAATCCACTGATTTATTTTTTCCCCCTCAAAAATATGAGTCAGCACCGATTTCCCCCGTTTCCGTGCCCTCTCCCCACTCCTCTCCCACAAGCACAGCACAGAGGGGTTACTCAAGGCGTGCCCCCCCCCCCGCTGACAGCAAGGCCACGACCCCCGGCACCCCCCCACCCCCCGGGACGCGGCCCCCGGCGCTGTGTGTCCCCCCCACCCGGGGCGGCGGGGGGCGCAGAGCCCCCGGGGGGGCCCGTCACAGGTGGGGGAGGGGGGTTTGCAGGAGGGGGGCGTCGGGGGTCGCTCCCGCGGCCCCGGCGCCTCAACAAAGGGAAAGTTGCGGAGCCGCCGGGGTCGGTGCGGGGCTCCCGCCCGAAGACAAAGGCAGCGGCGGCCGTGAGGGGGGGCGTAAGGGGGTGTGAGAGGGGGGTTGGAGGGGTGCCCGCCTTAGTCCCCCGCGCCCCCCAAACCGCACCGAGCTGCGGGGGGTAAGCCCCTTTCGGGGTGTGGGGGTGCACCGAGGACCCCCTCATCACCCTCCTCACAGCGGGATGCCCCCCCCCCCCGGCTCTCAAGGGGGGGGTCGCGGCTTCCCCCCCCCCCCCCCCGTCCCCTTTATTTACCGCCATCATCAGCACGCGCGAGCTGTCACCCAGCGCGAGACACCCCGACTGCGGCCGGCCACGCCCCCTCCCCGCCCATTGGCCTCCCGCCGAGCCCCGCCCCGCCTCGCCGTTGGCTGGACAGCACGCCACACAGCGCTCTCGCCTTCCCTCCCCCTCCGCAAGTCCCGCTCCCCATTCAGCTCAGCTACTTACGCCAATTCCGTAGAGCGGAGCCTGGCCTTAACGGCGCGGCTAGCGCACCGACAGACGCCGTTTGCTCAGTCTACGCCCCGGCAGAGAGCGTTGTGGCGGACCTTACGAACTCTGCGTAGCCGCTAGAGAGAGCTCTTCAATGGCTTACGGTTGAGGAGCGGGAGGGCGGCGCCTGCCTGCGCCCGGCCCCGGACGGTGACGTACCGGGCTTTGTGAATCCCAGACTGAAGTTTGGTTGAGTCACAGGAGGGTAAATAAGGATGTTTCGGAGACAAAGAGACTCTTAAAGGGGCAGAGCGGGAGGTGGAGAGTTCCCGTGGGGCCCCTGAGGTGGCTGTGTGGGGTGGGAGATACCCACAGGGCCCCTGAGGTGACGGGGTGGTAGGGGGACACCCTACAGGGCTCCTGAGGTGATGAGGCCCCTGAGGTGGTGGGGGAGCAACCCACAGGACCCCTAAAGTGATGGGGGAACACCCCATAAGACCCCTGAGCTCCTGAGATGACGGGGGGTACCCCACAGGACCCCTAAAGTGACGGCGGACACCCCACAGAGACCCTGAGGTGACAGGGGGCACCGCGCAGGATCCCTGAGGTCCTGAAGTGGTGGGGACACACCCCACAGGACCCCTAAAGTGATGGGGGAACACCCCACAGAGCACCTGAGGTCCTGAGGTGATGGGGGGGAAGCCCACAGGGCACCTGAAGTGATGGGGTCCCCCTGAGGTGACAGAGGTAGCACCCCACAGGGCCAGGCAGCAGTAATGGCACACAGACAAGGGCCTATGCGCGGTACTGGCCTTTGCCAGAGGTCACTCGAAGGCCTCTAGATCACACACTTGTTGCCACAGTGCAGGAGCCACGAGGGGAAGGAGACACGTTTTATCAGAGACAAAGGACCATCAGCACTGAGGCTGGGGGAGAAGCGTGTCCCCAGCAAGGGACAGCCACATTCAGGAGTCACCTGCACCCACTGGGACAACTCACTACTTTGCAGCCTTCTGGAGGTGCCGCCAGGGACCTGCCAGGGAGCAGCAAGTCTCTGGGCAGCACCGAGCTGGGGCAAAGCTGCAAGCAAGGAGTCGTGGACCATGCAGAACAGATGACATGAAGCACAGGTCAGTGGTGTCAGAGACATGATTCCTTTGCACGGGAACAAAGTGTCCCCCCTGCCCAATCCTGTCCCAGTAAGTTTTAAGGCAAAGTACTTCAATTTACTGCGACAGGTGGGAGCCTGCTTCCTTCTGCTGTGTCAGAAGGACACCCCACAGCCTTGTGGTCCCCTTGTCAGCTCCTTCACCTGCCGGCCTTCCCACAAATTCCACTCTGTGAGCTTTGCTGTCCTTTCTCTACACCTTCCCTTTCTGACCAGTGCCTGGTCTGGTTTGAACCCATACCTGCACAGAAATCTACAGTGGCACAACTCTTCAACAGCTCCCCACTCGAATGAGCCCTCAGACTGTAATGTCTGCTAAGAATTAAAACTGAAGATTAACGAGGCCCTTATGTCTTCACTCTCTTTGTAAAGCTTAGCAGGGTGCAGCTGCTATGTAAGTACTTCCTCATAAAAAATGCTACAGCACAAAACAGAACAAAAGCCCAGAGTATCCCCAGGGTGGCAGTGAGACTTGGACTCTCTCTGCCACTGAGGCGTTGGTGACCCTGGCAACATCACCCAGCATCTACTTAGAGCTAGGAGGGGGACATGGGTCTCACCCTTGCATCGCTACAGCTTTCCCCAAGACCCCTAGTTCCCTCTAGGTCAAGCTCACAGAAAGCAACAACATTGCCAGTGATTTCTGAGAGACGCAGAAGCAGAAAAAAGGATCCACAGTGGTACAGGACTACAGCTTGGCAGCCCTCCCCTCTAGATCTTGCATTCTCTGAGAAAACACTGTGGAGCAACAGGGAAGCGACCTTCCAGACCATGCCTTGACAGGCAAAATTAGGGTGGTTTTCAATTACACTGGCTCAATCCATTAACGTAACACAACTGAATGCCCCCTGAAGACTTGTTAAGATGCAGACTAGCATGTTTGAAGCCACGTTAACCTGCCATATTGATGCTGGGGAGGGACAGAATGAGGAGGATTACTGCAGCCAAGAAGACTAAAAGCAAGTCATTGTACCCATCAAGAAAGTAAAAAGCCTCAGCGTAAAAGCCGCCCCTCACGTGGGGCAGCTGACCCCCTCGTTCACAGAACGCAGTTACAGCGACAGACGTTTTTGCTAAGACATAAAGGGCTAAATCCTACCCATCCTTACACGCGTGGAAACCTACTGACGTCAATGGCTGTAATGGTGTAATTGAAGGCAGAACGTAGCTCAAGGGGTCCCATTTTATTACTCTAGGAACAGTACAATGTATTAATAAGAGCGCAGAAGTCCCCAGAGATTCCAGCACACATTTTATGTTTTTAAGGCATGTGACCAGAGTTTTGACATCTCTGGTTACAGAATGCTTCTTTCGTGAATTAATAAAGCAATAACAACATTTGGCATGACTAATCTGATCATTAAAAGGTATTTTTTTTAACCTTAAGACTTAAAATGGGAAACAAGGCAGAAACAACTATCCCTACAAAGACTACAGTTGTTTTCATAAGTTTTCCCAGCCACAATTAACTATGTGGAACGACAGCAGGTCAGATTCTTACTGAATTTTCATCACTGAAAATTAATAGTCCCACTGAAGTCAGTGCACATGTCATGAACTTGAGCTAAGAGTTGCAAAAATTCAGTATATTCAGCAGGCTGGAATTTCTAACGCACTTACGGTACATTATGCCATTTATTATGGCTCATTAATCAGATCTTTCTGGACCCAGTGCTGATTAAATTTATTAAATGTCCACACTAAAAGCTCCAGGCACTCTAACAGTTAATTAGGCTTACAGGTATAAATGATAATCACAAAGAAGTAATATCTAAATAATTCTCCACCAGCCACCAAATCAAGTAACAAAACAGCTTCTTTCCCCCCTGCCACCACTGCTTCAGAAGGAAAAAATCGATTTCTGTTTTACTTGCTCTTCAGACTCTTCAAGACCCATATATTGGCAAGGAACTGACAATATTTTCTGGGCCCAAGATGCACGCTGCATCTTCACAAGGAACCCCCTATCCTTCTCGCAAATCTCCCTTCCTAAAACCATCCTTAGACCATCTCTACACCTGCCGTCTGTGTCCGGGACCCGGGCTGCAGAGATGGAACCCTGCTACACACAGTCTTCCCAGAACCACAAAGGAAGCTCAGCGCAAAGGCTGGTGACTGAATGAGGGTGTTTCTGCTCAGAATAAGCCCGAGCAAGTAGAAGAAAAAAATGACAGCTACAAGCCAAACAGATACTGAAGGTGTAAAACCAAGGGGACAGATAGCTCAAAAGGGATCTAAATTCCCTGGTTTTCCTGCTGTAAAAATAAATCACCACAAAAAAAAAAAAAATTCAAGTGATATCATATAGTTAAGTCTCACAATAAATTCTTGGCTCTTACTCCCCAAATCCTTCCTTACTCCATTAAATCTGCTGAAGTGACCAGGATTTCTCAAATGAGAAACGGTGTGTGGGAATAGGACATTTATTACCTACCTTTCAAACACCGAGATGAAGCGGTTGGTATTCTCTTTCGATGCATGAGGGGGCTCCTACCAGGCTTATTTATTTATTTATCACAAGGCTTCATTGGTATCATCTGAGAGGTAGGAGATTTTAAGGCTCCCACCAGACATAAAAGATGAAGGCAAGCTAAGAACATACCCATAATAGGAATGCAAGAATTCCTGTAGATTTTGCCACAGGGAAATTAGTTTGCTTCAGGGGTATAAAGCTCTTGAACCAATTCAAAGATAAAACTCTGCTGAAGAATTGTCTCTGTGCAACAGAAAATTTCAAAAGCTGTAAACAAACAATACAAAACAGCACAACACTTGCTGTGCAGAAAAGACTCCGTCTCCTCACAAAATTCAGTGTTTTATTTTGGTGAAAAACAACAAGACACTTTCACGTGGATATCTAAAAGAAAATTTTAAAAAACATCTCTCATGTAGCTGTTTGCAGTCAAGGAAACTCTGCCCTTGGGTGCATTTGGCTGGAATTTCTCCTTTTCCCTCCTCCTGCCGACAAACAGCAATCCCCTGCGTGAAGCACTGATCTAAGAACCAAGAGAACCACGGGCCTGATCTCAGAAACGCTCAGAGACATGAAGGACAACAAGAAACATGCGTAGCATTCAAGACCTTTGCTTTGAAACAGAGGAAAGAGATTGAGAAGGGGAAAAAAAACCAACCACAACAAAACCACAACAAAAAAACCACCTTGGGCTGCCTCCAGCGCTGCTTTTTGGAGGGACTCTTGATCCAGATGGGCAGGCAGAAAAGAGGATGCAGTCTCTCTAAACCAGGCTCCAGGGAGTCCTTTCATCTGATCCCCGCTACAGGCACCTGCTGCTGCTTGCGGATCTTGTTGAACAGCTCCATGTACTGAACCATCGTGTCCGCTGGGCTGTAGACGCTGTCGTGCTTGGTGCCAAAAACGGATGGGATGCCGGGAGTGTGGTTCCCCATGAAGCTCTGCATGAACTCCATGAGCAGGTTCCAGCAGTCGTTGGCTATCACACAGGGGCAGTACTCCACCTGCCAACAGAAACCACAGTCCTGAAGCTCACGGCAGGGGCAATAGCCATGCAGGGTGCAATGCGCTTTCCCCTCTCTGCCTCGCTAGAGAGAGAATGCTTTCCATAAGAACATCTGAGAATATTTAGTTAAAACACGGATGGACAAATATGAATGAACAGGACATCCTGGGAACATGCAAGCATCCCTTCAAAAGGGTAGAGGCGGTAAAGTGTACCCTGTAAGGTAATTGCTTTTATTAAATTCCCAGTACTTGAGGTCTTGGGGCATTGCTTCAAGTGTACATTAGCTTTACCCCATTCAAAAAATCAAACTGCATTCCCACACCCTGGTAGGTCGATGACTTGTCTGGTTGTGATGTCTTCCAGGAGCATCCTGGAAAAACCCTTGGGACTTAAGGACCTGAAGTGTTTTACTAAATATGATCTGATCCCAAATCAGGGGTAGGTCCTAATGCAACCCCTGAAAAAACTACTAAACTAAACCAGAAGCAGCCAGATCACCTGGCAAATCTGGCGCTAAACTCAAGTTTAGGGTAAAACAAGCTTCTGTTTAACCCCAGGTCAATAGCAATGCTGATGCTGTGATGTCAGTGTTGACTGCAGTGAAGAAAGAGGCCGTTTCTCAGCCCCCATCCCGGCTGGCTAGGAACACCTGCCTGAGTAGGCACAGCGCGATTATTAACTGTATGTTGGGTAATAGGATTTCTGTGTTTAAAAAAGCATAAGCTCTGATTTGAAGGACATTTAAGCATCTAATTCTCAGCTATCTTGACAGCTGTTAGGCACCAACACATCTAGATGTCTGGAGCCTGACCTACTCTGCCCTTCCCCTAGCAGCACAGCCCAGCTCCTTGTCTTTTATGAGATGTTTTTCAGCCCAGCTGAGGCTTGTCCATGGCTTGTGAGCCTTCAGCTCAGCCAACCATCTCCCCAAACGCCTTCCTAGATCCTCCTGTGCCCCTTCATGTACGCTGAAAGCATTTCCCTTTAGAGTTTGCTTCAGCCCAGCCTCCACCCTGCGAAATGCCTGTCGGCAGCTGGCGACCGGTGCTCTCGAGCCTCATCAGCAGTCACGGCACTGAGTGGAGAGCGCGGAAGCGGTTTGATGGCGGGCTTTGAGCCCACGGTGCACCCCACGGTGCAGCAATCCAGGTCGGCATGCCACGGTGGAGGACTGACGCCTGCCAAAAGCTCTCTGGTGAGGAGACCACCATCTCTGCACTGTGTGAGCAGAACCTGGCTCTGCTGTTGTCTGCTTGAGATAGGGAAAGAAAGCAAAACCCAGATCAGCATCGAATTAGCAGCTGAAGAGGCTGTTTTGCCCCCCTCGGTATGCTTATTAACCTGAAGTGCTACTAGTTGTGCATCAGGTCTTTAAGCAGCTTTTTAGTTCATTGGCATCCCTTCAGGGTTTTGTTTATTGACACTTTAATGACAGGCTTTTCCGTAGCTGCAGCTGAGCCCCAAAGCACCCACATGAATTAAACCTTGTGAAAAGGGGATAAATACCCTGCCTGCTGCATACGCGAGCACAGCTAGTACAAACTCCCAGCAACAAGCAATGCAATCAAGACAGAGAAGGGACGGGGGATTTCCCTGTCTGTTGTATTTCATACCCTTCAAAGACAATTCTTACCTCCACAGATATCCCACGGGCGCTGGGCCCCATTGTAACCGTGCCCACCTTCACCAAGAAGTCGCAGTACTGGTAGCGGGTGCCCCGGCTCTCTATCTTGTTCGCCTTGGCATTTTGGAAGAAGCCTTTCAACTTCACCATAAGGATATCAAAGTTGGCATCTGCTATGAGGCAGGGACCGTTTTCAAAGAGAGCGAAGCAGCTGAGGGGATATTCGGAGTTGTGCATCACATACATCAACTTGCCTGTCTGCCCTGAAATAAAAGCAACGGTATTTGGGCTGTAAAACCAACACTCCTGAGCTTGTACATGCTTTAAAGAAGCATCTGGTTTTTCCTTTGCCCTCCTTGTTGTTTTAATCACAGCGTCCTTGTACCACTTGTATCCGTTTGGTGAAGATATTGTATTCCCTTCTTAAGATTTAAAGTTAAAGGGGAAAACAAATCTTCTGCAGCCCAAGGATAATACCAGCACAACTCAGGGACCAGAGGGCGAGCAGGACACAAGATCCCCAGCAGACTGGGCTCAAAGAGCACCCACCTCCCATCCCCAAGCATGTGGCCAGGCATCCTGCCTACAGTCACTGGAGGAAGGCTGGTCTTCGCCTCTCCTCCCACTCCCCCACCAGCCCTGCAGGGAAAGGATGTGCTGGGACACACTCTGGAAAACAGGGTGTCCGGAGAGGACGCGCCTGGCTTGTACCACGCTTTGGAAGCTGGGAAAATTTCTCATTTATCCACATAGACCAAAAAAAGCCTTTCCACATGTGCGGCCGTACAAGTTCCAGCTGCAGAAAGAAAGCAGGAAAAAGCTGCTCTAGCAGCATCATGTGGATCTGTCCAGGTACGTGGATCTGTCCGGGCAACTTGGCTGAGCAGAGCCCCGAGGCCGCACGGGCTCACTGCTGACCTCTGCAGCCACAGAGCCACCACGGTGATGTTCACCTTAGCGTTTTTACATGATGTAAAAATCCAAGCGTTTAGGAGAAATAAAGAGGCTGGAACAGCCCCTCAGGGTGAGGAGGCCACGCCATACCTTTGAGCTACTGTTTTAGACCGTGCTATGTCAATAGGGGATTTGGGCTCCTCCGAGCACATCCCCTGCCCTCGAGTGATGGCCCTCCTGGCACAGAGCAGGCGGGTGCTGCCAGCAGACTTGAGCCCATCCTCTCCAGAGCAAAACGCAGCCTCCAAAGCGACTCTGGCACAAGCAGCGTTTTGAGAAGTTTCACAGAAAAAACACGCTGACAGGAAAGACAGCTGACGCGAGCGGGAATCCTCAAGGGAGGGCTCCCCCCACGACACAGCTGTTCCCAGGGCAGGGTGACACCGGGACACGTGGGGAACGGCAAGAATGGCCTTCGTGAGCGGGCAGAACAACAGGGCTGGGCATTTGCTATGGGGCAGCCCCAGCCCCGGTGGGATGGTCCGTGCCTCACACTGACCTTCCCTGACTCCCCCAGGACCGCGTACAGGGATGCTTCTTCTCCCAGAGGAAAGAAGGAGCCAGTGGGAAGTGCAACACCTGCATTCCGCGGCGGAGAAGGCATTCTGCGGGCAGCGAGATGGCTGCTCATCCCCACAACGATAAATAAAACCATGATAAATAAAACAGCAACAACCTGCAGGAAAAACTTTGGTCCACAAAGCCGTGGCCTCACCCACAGCAGACACTCGTTCCACGGGAGACCGTGCTGTCACCACAGCCGGGTTTCACCAGCACCGTGGAGGGAATTCCAGGAGCTGGAAGTGGTACTGGGAGAAGGAAGGGCTCTGGGCAGGCTGGGAGCAGCGGGTGCTGACCTTGGCTGCTGATGGTGGAGGCGGCGGTGTGGTAGGTCTCGCAGTCCACGCAGAAGGTGCCCTGCTTCTCGGCCCCCAGCACCTCCAGCTTCCGCGTCAGGATCTCCACCGTCTGCTGGACACTCTTCCCCTCCGCCACCGGCATCTGCGCCACGCTGCAACCGGGGGCGGGGGGAGTCAGAGACCCACCGGCAACCGTGCAACGGGCGCTACCGGCGGCTTCTCCCGGCTGCCCGCCCCAAGGCGGCCCCGTCCCGTGTTCCCCCGTCCTGGTCCCCCGGCCGCAGTCCCGCTCTCCCCATGCCCCTGTCCTGGTCCCTCTGTCCCCCGGTCCCGGTCCTCCGGTGTCCCCATCCCCTTTTCCTCGTCTCGGACCCCCATCCCCGTCCCGGTCCCGGTCCCGGTCCCAGTGCCTCGGTCCCCTCATCCTGGTCCCTCTCCCGGTGTCCTGGTCCCAGCCCCAGCCCCGGCCCCGGCCCCGGCCCGTGTCCCCCCATCCCAGTTCTAGTCCCAGTCCCGATGTCCTAGTCCTGATCCTGAGCCCGACCCATGTCCCCCCATCCCGGTCCCAGGGTCCCGATCCCCCCGTCCTCACCAGGTGACCCCCATGCCGCTCCGCCCCACCGGCACGGAAGGGAGACCTCCGGGAGGGGGCGTGACCAACGTCCCGCCGGAAGGGGCGTGACCGTCGCGCCGCCGGAAGGGGCGGAGCCTAAGCGCGCGGCGCTCCGCGAGGTCCCGCAGCCATGCCCAAGGCCCGGCGGCCGCGGGGCCCCGGCCCCGGCCCCGGCCCCACGGTACCGCTGGCCCAGCAGATCCTGCAGGACGCGGCCCCGCGGCCCACGAGGCGGGAGAAGCGTCGCGGCGGCCGGGCGGAGGATGAGGAGGGCGGCGGGGAGGGGTACGTGGAGGCGCGGTTGTCCCGGCGCATCCTGGAGCAGGCCCGGCGGCAGCAGGAGGAGCTGGAGGCCGAGCACGGCCCCGGTGCTCCCGCCGCCCCCAGACACCGCGGCACGGCGCTGGGTGAGCCCCCCTCCCCCCGATCCCCCCCGTGAGCCTCCCCCGATCCCCCCCGTGAGCCTCCCCCGATCCCCCCCGTGAGCCTCCCCCGATCCCCCCCGTGAGCCTCCCCCGATCCCCCCCGTGAGCCTCCCCCGATTCCCCCCCGTGAGCCTCCCCATCCCCCTCCTGAGCTCCCCCCCGATCCCCGCCCGTGAGCCTCCCCCGATCCCCGCCGTGAGCCTCCCCCGATCCCCCCCCGTGAGCCTCCCCCCGTCCCCCCCCGTGAGCCTCCCCCCGTCCCCCCCCGTGAGCCTCCCCCTGTTCCCCCCCGTGAGCTCCCCCTGTTCCCCCCCGTGAGCTCCCCCTGTTCCCCACCGTGAGCTCCCCCTGTTCCCCACCGTGAGCCTCCCCCGATCCCCACCGTGAGCTCCCCCTGTTCCCCACCGTGAGCCTCCCCCGATCCCCACCATGAGCCTCCCCCGATCCCCCCCGTGAGCCTCGCCCCCAACCCCCCCGTGAGCCTCCCCCTGATCCCCACCGTGAGCCCCCCCGAGCACCCCCGCGGGCTCCCCCCAAGCCCCCAGCCCACGCTGGGGTGGGGTGGGGGACCCCGGGCTCAGCCAGTGCCGCTCCCCCTCAGGCCCAGTGGGGTCTGGCCCCGGCTGGGACTCCGAGGATGATGAGGAATGGCCTTCGCTGGAGCAAGCGGCGGCGGGACGGAGCGGGGAGTGCTGCGGGGAGGTGGTGGTGGACCCCGAGGACGAGAAAGCCATCGAGATGTTCATGAACAAGAACCCGCCGGTGAGGTGAGGACGGGGCCGGGACTGGGGCAGCAGCCGGTGCTTCCCAGCGCAGCCCCTGACTCGCACCCTCCTGCGCCGGCCGCAGGCGCACGCTGGCGGACATCATCATGGAGAAGATCACGGAGAAGCAGACGGAAGTGGAGACGGCGCTGTCGGAGATATCGGGCTGCCCCATGCCCCAGCTCGATCCCCGCGTCCTGGAGGTTTACAGGGGCGTCAGAGAGGTGAGGCCAAGGCCGCTCTGCCCCAGGGCCTGGTGAACGCCACGCTGAGCCCCGCAGCCGCCGCCTCTGTGCCCGCTCTCCCTCAGTGACGCGGTCTCTGTCCTTACCCTGTGCTGGCGGTTCTGTGTGTTAACCACACCTTGGGTAGTGCCGGTCACTGAAGGGCCTGGAGAGCTTCTGAGTGACAACCTCCTGAGCACCGGGCTTGGGATGGCCCTGGGCCCGGCCTTTCTTAGCACCTGGGCCCGGCCTTTCTTACCAGTGGTGCTAAGGGAGGGGAAAACTTTCTCGTGGCCGTGAGACAAGTCCCGCAGCCCTGCTGTCAGTGCCCACGTGTCACAGCCCGGCCTGTATCCATGTCTTTTAAGGTGCTGTCCAAATACAGGAGTGGGAAACTCCCCAAAGCATTTAAAATCATTCCTGCCTTGTCCAACTGGGAGCAGATCCTCTACATCACAGAGCCAGAGACATGGACAGCAGCTGCCATGTACCAAGCCACCAGGTAAGATCCTCTCTGGGAGATGCCGATGTAGGATTCTTCAGTTTTTTCTTTCCATAACTGGAACCAGGTTTACAAAATACTGCCCTGTCCCCTGCTTGGCCTCCTTTCTCCACACGTCACTTTGTGCTTTGCTTTTCTCAGGATATTTTCATCCAACCTGAAAGAGAGGATGGCCCAGCGGTTCTACAACCTGGTGCTGCTGCCGCGGGTCAGAGATGACATCGCCGAGTACAAGCGCCTGAACTTCCACCTCTACATGGCTTTGAAGAAGGCTCTGTTCAAGCCGGCAGCCTGGTTCAAAGGTGGGGACTCCCTGCGGGGCTGCCGTTCGTACCCGGGAGCCTCTCGCCATCCGGGAAGCTCGGCGGGGGCGCGTGTTGCACAGCACTGCCCAGCGGGACAGGACACTGTCCCCGGCCTGGGGTGGTCCTGGGGGCTCGGTGGGGAGGAGGAGATGTGAAGGAGATGCAGGGCGTCCCCCTTGATGGACGAGGTGGCTTTCAAAGCCCCAGGGGCCCGTTTGCGGCGGTCAGGGTGGAAGGGCGATGAGTGCCATAGGCTTATGCCGGTGCTGCCAGCGAGCACTGGGCAGGTATTTGGGTTCTTCTGGAGGTCGGTGGAAGGTTACGAACTGTCTCGGGTCTGATCTTGGTTTCATCTGGCAACCTGAGGGTGTTCAGGGCTAGTTGCCTGTCAGGGAGATGCTGTGGCCCCTGTAACAGCAGCTGGTGGAGAAGCTCTTATTTCCTGGGGTCAGATGTGTCCTGGGACAGGAGAAGGGGCTGAGCCCCGTGTCCTGCAGCTCTGCCTGCTGCAATTAAGACTGGAGATGCCTAACACTGCCCCCTCTGCAGGGATCCTCATCCCCCTGTGCGAGTCGGGGACCTGCACGCTGCGGGAGGCCATCATCATCGGCAGCATCCTCACCAAGTGCTCCATCCCCGTCCTCCACTCCAGGTAACGTGCCGGGAGGCTGCGGGGGGCAGAGGCCCTCCTTTAGGGAGGCCGGTGCGGCGCCTCAGATCTGTCCCTCTGCCCCTCCAAGGTGGGAGGTTCGCTCAGCTCCCTCGGGGGCTGAGATTCAAGGCTCAGCACTGGTTTTGTCACCTTGGTGTCTGGGTGCCTGCCCTCACCTCGGTGTTCCCTCCCTCCCCGCAGCGCGGCCATGCTGAAGATCGCCGAGATGCAGTACAGCGGCGCCAACAGCATCTTCCTCCGCCTGCTCATCGACAAGAAGTACGCCCTGCCCTTCCGTGTGGTGGATGCCCTCGTCTTCCACTTCCTGGCCTTCCGCACGGACCAGCGGGTCCTGCCCGTGCTGTGGCACCAGAGCTTCCTGGCCTTCGCCCAGCGCTACAAGGAGGACCTTTCCTCGGAGCAGAAGGAGGCTTTGCTCGAGCTGCTCAAGTTCCACAGCCATCCGCAGATCTCGCCAGAGATCCGGAGGGAGCTGGTGAACTCTAAGACGCGGGACGTGGAAGGGCAGCCCCCCGTGGCCATGGAGTGAGCAGGGAGAGGCGGGAGAAGCTGCAGCCCGCCCTGCTCCCGGAACGCTGCTGGATGCGGTTGGGAGCCTGGTGTGTGAGCGGAGCCGTGGGGAGGCGTGCGGGAGCATTCCGGGATCCCGCTGCTCCAAGTGGGTGCTGGGAGCAGGCTCTGCCTGTAGAGCTGGACTGTGCCCCCTGCACCACTCGTCACAGGGCCGGGCAGCCCCTGACCCACACGGGGACATGGTGCCACCAGCACTTGGCAGGGTTTTGGCCTGTTCCTCTATTGGAAAATAAAACCTGAGGCCTGTCCGTCTGTCCGGGGTGGTTCTGCCCTGCAGCTGCACCTCTGCGGTCGCTTCCCGCCCTGTCCTGTCCCCAGCAGGTGGCAGAGCAAAGCCACCAGCCCCGGGCCTCTTGCAGAGCTGCAGCTGGAGTCTGCGCTGCAGGTGCTGCCCCGCGACTGCACATGGAGGAGGGACCCCTGCGCACCCCCTCTTCCCTCCCTGAGCAGCCCCCGCGCCATTGGGCAAAGGGAGGGCGGACGGGGGGCCAGGGCTGGGGCCCCCTGGCTGGTCCCAAAGCCAACACTGCTCTTGGTGGGGGAAAAATGGCTCCTGCGGGTGCTGGAGGGTTTGCCCGAGGGCTTGGCTGTCACCAGGCAGGAGCGGGGCCTGAACTGGCCACCACAGGGAGCGTGGCCATGGCCAGAGGCGAGGGCGAGAGCAGCCCAGCAGTGCCAGGAGCCTTCCTGGCACCATCCCCACCACCCCCCTGCCGCCAGAATGCCTGCCATCCCTCTTCCCCAGGGGTTCTGGAGCGCTCCCTTCCCCAGCCACCCCTCTGGGTGTAACTCCGCTCGGCAAGGCTGGGGAAGCCCCGGCACCGCTGTCCTTGCCGGGCCCCCGCAGCCGCGTGCTGGCAGCAGCCTGCCCACACGCACGTGCTGCCTCTGCCGGAAAACCCGCAGCGGGGGCTTCTCCCGCGGCCCACACGGCGCCGCGCTTGCTCTGGGGAATTGCTGACGGTGACGCCGCGGGGTTTGCGCGCTGCAGGTACCCCGCCGTGCTCCTGAAACCGGCACAAAGTCGCGCTGGTGCAGCCTAGGGAGAAAAGCTCCTGCGGGTTCCTGCGGCAGCAGGCTGCGCTGAGGGCGGCTGCTGCTGCTCTCTCGAGAGTTGGCACCTTCTCCCGTGACAGCAGCAGGAGCAGAAGCCACGCGAAGCGGAGCAGCACACAGAGCCGGGCCTGGTTGCACACCGCAACGCCTTTTCCTTGGCTTCCTGATTTTTATCTCTTTAAAGAAGCCAGAAGCTGATGAGCACGAAAGATAGCCCGGGCTCGCGCGGTGCACCCAGCGCGCTTTCGCCACCCTGCAGCACCGCCTGAGCTGCTGCAAAGGCGCCGGGGGCGTGAAGTTGCCGCCTCCTCTCCAGCGGCCGCACCGCAGGAAGGTGTTGGGCTCCGCGTCCATCCACCGCCAGCCGTGAGCTGCCCCAGGGCCCCGGCGAGCGCGACGCCGTCCCTCGGCCGCCTCCCCTTCGCCTCTCAGCGGCGTCGGGGCTGGCTGGCGGGGTCCTGCCTCCCCGTTTCATCCTGCTCTTGTGGCCCTGGGAAACGCAGGGCTGGAGCCTCCGGGAGCGGCCCGAGGGGATCCTCTGGCTTCTGGGGTCCCACCCCAGGGTGATGCAGGGCAGCAGATCACAAAGGGAGACCCTTGACGCGTTCGTACTCGTTTAAAATACTTTATTGCAACATCATATCGTCCTCTGATTCTCCCAGCAGCGGGACTCTTGCATGTGAACGTGAAACCAGTTTACTCTTAAATTAAAACTCATTTATATATAAAAAAAGAATTATTTGTTCAGGTGAGCTTTGCACACCCCCAGCCCTCCTGCTAGCAGGAGTCGGCAGCGGATGCCTCTTCTTGACAAATCAGGCTAGTGGAAGAACAGCAGCCCCATCTTTTTCCATCTGATAAGACTTGTTTCTAGTGGCATCCAAAAATAAAAAACAAAAACCAAGGAAGGTTTCTACCTCCTTTTCCACATCCCCCCCGGGAGGACGACAGCCACAGATCCACATGTCCAGAGGTCACCAAGCAGCGACATCCTGCCTCCTGTCCCTGCGGAGTCTTTCGGGCTTCTCCTGGTTAATACAAATCTACTCTTTAATGGTTTTTCTCTTAGAAAAGCAGCATTATTATTTTTTTAAAACACTCTTTATAAAAACTAACAGACAGGATCAACAACAACAATACAAAAAAATGCAATAATCGCTTTTCAACTCAAGTACGCAGCAAATTTTCCACCCCATGAGGATGCAACTTGGACCCACGTGGATATTTATGCAACACAGCCCCCTCCTGAACGTGATCCGAGATCCCTGCCTTGGAGGAGCGAAGATGCATTTCAGACTATAGCAGCACATTCAAATGTATTTCTGAAAACCTAGTCTCATATCTAAGCTACCTAAAAAAAATAAAAAAAACCCCAACCAGCTTCCAAGTGAGAGTCTCCCATTGCCCAGGGAGCTACGGAAGGGGACGGAGGGTGAAGGCACTCTTTCGGAGGGAGAGGAGACCAGCAGCCAGGCCCCACACCAAGGAACTGCACAGTCTTCCTCCCTCCCCATTTCCCAGCAGTTAACAATAAATTAAGCAGCCTCAGTGGGGCAGCGGAAAGCCAAGGGGATCGCGCCCGAACCTCGCCCAGGAGGCTGCTCCCCGAGGCGAGGACGTCCGCTCTCCACACAGACGGAGCGCGCGTGCCCCCAAGCAAGCCAAAAACCCACAAATCCCAAATCTAACAGCAACGAGAAACAAGCCACCTGCCCCACCCCACCCCAAGCAGAAGCAGCCATGCCACCCCCCCAGGAGCCACAGCGATCGGGCATGAAGCAATTGGGACCGAGGGGCCAAAAAGCAACCGGCTCCCTCCGCCGGACACTCGGTTCTCCCCGCGAGCCGCGCGGGCCTGTGGCAGCCCGGCCCGGGGAGGGGACCTGGGGGTTAGAAGGGTTTTGGTCGCGCAGGTGGGGGTACGAGGCTCGCTCTCCATGATTGATGGCCCACGCAGGGCTGGAAGTCGTCCCGGTAAACACCCACGAGGAGACGGCGAACGGCCCAGCCGGGCTACGAGGAACGTGAACTGAAATGTTTTACAACTTCATTTTGGGTCTTGCTCCCCCTCCCCTGCTATTCTTGTGCCCTGCCACCAAGAAAACGGTCGCTTCACCCCAGCCACCTCCAGAAGGTGACGAGCAAGTGCCGAGCTCCGCCAGCCTGGCTGCCCGCTCCCGACGGACGAGCACGGATCCTGCTCTGCGCTCCCAGTGAGCAGAACAAATCCCCCGCAGGCGTCAGATGGAGGGGGCTGACGGATGGGTAGGTGGGATGCAGCGACCTTTCAGTGTCCAGGGCGAGGTCCTGCTGCGGCGGGGCCGGGCGGCTCTCGGGAAGGGGAGGCCGGTCACAGGTTGATGTCCGTGACGTCTGTCGGGGTGCTGGTGGGCTGGCTGGCCAGGTAAGCGGCAGTCTTGGCAGTGCTGTATTCCTGTTGGGTTTGGGATGCCTGTTTCAGGCTCTCGGCTAAGGCTGCCTCAATCTGCTCCTGACAGGCTTTCAGGCAGTCCTGCAGGAGAAGGAACGAGACAAGAGGCTTCAGTTCTCTGCTTCTGTGAGGTGGGAGCGTTATAAATAGCCCTGAGCAGCTGCTGGGCTACATCTCTGGCCCCTGGAGTATCTGAACACACAGGACAAAGAAGCCTTTCTCCAACAAGAGGCATCTCCAGCTTGTCTCTGCTTTAGGCCCCTCCCCGGGAGAAGCCTTGGTTGTCTTCTCCCCACCTCCCTGCTTGACCACATTCTTGAGGAACGGAGGTTGTGCCCATCAGAGCTCGCCAAAGCATCCGGGCTCGTGCCTGGGCACAGCGTGTGATTTCAGCATCACGGCTGTCAGCTGCCGCTGCCGACCCAGAGGCCGGAGCAGAGCAATTCTGCGCAGGCCAGCATCAACCTTTACAACCAAAACTTCCCAGATCCAGGAGGGACGGCCAGCGTGCAGCGCCACAGGTGCGCGCCTTGGAGCCCCACCTGCCTCCCCCAGGCCCTACCTCCGAGGGCTCCCGGAGCTCGCTGTGGTCCCGCACCGCCGTGGTGACCCATCCGCTGCAGAGAAGCCGAGCGCAGCTCTGCCTGCTCCCGGCCCTGCCCACCTCCGGGCCAGGACAAGGCGAATCCCCGCCGGGTGCCCCGGCCGACGCACGCTGCGACACTTTGGGGATCCTGAAGGCAGCGGGACCCTCCCAGACCCGACAGCCGCCCCAGCCACATGTTCCCTACGCACCGTTGCGCTGGGTCATTACAAGAACGACGCTGCGGCCACGTAGCTTCTCGCAAGGCTTTTACCCTCCCACTCTCCCGTCCGTGGGAGCCCTGCGTGACTCTCCCGCACCTCCCCAGGGAGCCCAGCGCTGGGGGACATGCCAGCCCCACAAACAGGAAGGTGCAGGGGACTGAGAGCAGCGGCGAAGCACTTGTAATAAAAGCAAACTCCCCTGTTTTCTCCCCAAGCAAGCTGTAACCAGAGGAGGAAACTCCTCCACTTCGACCCCGGAGCACCGTGACGCACCGAGAGCTGCAGGAGGCATCGCCGGCGGGTGCACCCCACCGGCTGCATCACGGCTCTGACCGAGGGGTAAGAGGTGGCATTTCGCACCTCGCGGCCGGAGCCGAGCTGGACGCTGCGGGGCCGCGTGCGCTCCCTGGATACTGTCACAGACCGAAATCTCTTACCAGGAATCCGCCGCCAGTTCTTAGAAACTGACAGAGGATGTGGCGAGCGAAAATAGCAACGCCCACCTCCCCTTCCCCACGCCGTTTCCCGTCAGCACAGCCTCCAGCCTGCCCGCCCGCAGCCCCGGGGCAAGCTCACTGCAGGGCCTCGCGCCACGGCCAGCGGGTCCCCGGGCTCTCCCTCAGCAATTTCGGCAGAGATGCTAAAAGCTGGCTTGGCCACAGGCAGCCAGGCTCCTTTGCTGGCCAGCGAAGCCTCAGGGGCTGCCCGGGAGGCAGCTCGGTGGGCCCCACCCTGTGTGCTCCCTACTCTGCAGGTCGGCCGTGCTGTGGGGCTCTGGCTTAGACATATGCTGGGGGCTGGTCCTGCTCCATGAGGTTTGAGGACTGATCCAGAGTAGCTCCAAACTGCACCCAAAGTACTGGCACAGCCAGCGATGAGCCAGCCTCAGCGTGGCAGCGCAGCTCCTGCCAGCCAGAGCTGGCACAGCCCTGCACCATCGTCCCGCTCCATCCCTACAGCGTCCCTGCACCCCCAGCGCTGCCCGGCTGAGCCTTGGCAGCTGCGGGAAGGGGATCGCTCCTCCAGTGCTGAGTCACAGCCCAGGGACACTGTGAGGCCAGGTTCAGGGAAAAGCATCAGCACCACAAACGCGGGAAGCCGAGGCCGGGTGCTTCCCCTGGGAGTCCCGCAATTCTGCAGACACGTCCCCAGGGCTTCCTTCTGCTACAGGAGCCGCCCCAGCCCCGCCTGGGCAGGGACGGTTTGTGCAGCACCTCGCACCGGGGCGGGCTGTGGGGGGTGAACAGATGCCCTCTCCAGGCTGAGGAGGGAGAGGAGCGGGCCGGAGGGTAGCAGGGCTGTGCTGGGCTCCATTTTGGCTCCGGTCCCTCGGCGGTGCCCTCCCTGCTTCCCACCTGTTCCCTCCACCAGCCCCAGCCCAGAGCAGGTTTCAGTCCCTGCCCCATTCACTACAGCAGCTTGAGAGCAGCTGGCTGCACCGATTCACTCTTTAAAAAGGCTCCGACTAACAAAAAAAAAAAATTAAAGCTGCACAAATAGATCAGGACACCCTCCTGCCCCGTCCCCTCCCTGCCTGGACAAAGCCTGGTCGCAGCCTCCCACCCGCTGCGGCACCGGCACCTCTTCCAATTCCCGGCGCTGCTGTCAGGGGACTGTAACTAACCCCGCGCCCGGCTGCCAGCATTAGCGCTCGGGTAGAAGAAAAGATCAAAAGGGGCCCCTGGCAGAAGAAAGGCTCCCGATTGCTTCACTGCAGCAGGAGCGACCTGGAAACGGGGAGCCCGACAGGGTCCCCCTTCCCCATTCAAAGGGCACTGGAGGGGGAGGCGGATGCCCCCCACCATCCCGATGTCCCCAAAGCCGCCGTGCCAGCATCCTGACACGCCCTATGCCCCCGACCCCTTCCCACCCGAGTCTGGGCACCTGCAACCAGACACCAGCGGAGGTTAGCAGATGCCGAGCTCAACTTCTCCCTCTGCCCCATCCCACCTTGTCAACCCGATCCCACCAACACCTGCCCGCGCAGGGAACAGACGCTCCCCTTTGTCCTGCTTTTCAAAGGCTCCCGCGCTCGTCCCGCTCCACACAGGCAGCGCTCGGAGGCCAGGAGCCGACTGCAGCTGCGGGACCGACCAAGGGTGCTGCGTTTAGAGATGCCCACTCATCTCTGGGCACTCCTCAAACCAAGGTCAGCATCACAAACAGCCTAATTCCCTCTCCCTCTAAGAATGAGCAGCAGAAAGAGGAAGGGGTTCCACCAGATCCAGCACCAAAAACGGCTTTGCTGTTCCCCCGTGAACACTCACCACCTCCGTGCCAGTGATGCTGGCCAGCAGCTCGGTGATCGCCTCGCCGGTGAAATTGTTCACGGAGACCGTCAGGCCGTGGATCGCCGCTCCGATGCTGCCTGTCGCAATCATGGAGGGGGGGTACATGGCAAAAGTGTGGTCTAGAGCCAGGACAGGGACACAAGGGGCAAAAAGAAGCTGTTAGCAAGGATACACATGGTAAGTTCTTGGGACTGCGATTTCCCTGGAAGACTAGAGGGCCAGGCAGAGGGCTCCCTCCAGCTTAGTGGGAAGAAATGGGGGTGAAGCGACAGGAAACAGGCCGAGCAGCAGAGCAGCAAGCCTCATTAAGGTATTTCTCTGCGCCTGTCTCACCAAAGGAGTTCTAAAGGTAAGGTTGCTCTAGTGACTTAGAGCGAGGCTGACAAAAGCCTCAATTAAACCCTGCCTTTACCCTGGACGCCCTCCCGCAGCCACAGCCTGCACAGCAAGAGGGGTGGCACGGAGGCTTTGCTCCTGCCCAGCATCTTCTGGGCACCCACTTAGAGCCCTCAGGACCATTATCCCACATTGTGAGGGATAGAAAACATGTCATGGAGCAGCAAAATGCTCTGATTTGAATGAAGGCAGGCGTCCAGCTCCCCGGAAAGGCAGGGCGTCGGAGACCAGCCCCAGGTTACCCAGCAGCCCGGCTCAAGCCCAGGCTATCCCACCTCAGTGGCCAGCCCACCCTCCCCAGCACCCCGCTGGAGCCACCCGCCGAGAGCTGGCACCCACCTGTGGCACACAGGGCGATAAAGGTCTGTGCATGTTTCTTCACCAGCTCCATTTTGTCCTTAGGCAGCGGGAGGTGATGCAGGATGTGAGCCAAGAAATCATTTGCTATCACTGAGACCAGGTCCCACTTTAGCTTCTCCAGGACTAGAACCTCCCAGTCCTGCAGAGTCAGACAGACAGACAGTGTGTTATTCAGCAAGGCTAGGCCAGGCAGGAACACTCACCAAATTCAAGGGCAGATAAGGCCAGCGCTTAGGGAAGGGCCAGTAAAACAGTAAAATCCATGAGACAGGGAAGAAAAGGGAGAACATCCCTGCTCTGCGACTATGGCACAAATCCAGCCTTAAGTTATTGCAAAGCCTGGAGTAAAGATCAGAAGAGGAAGCGATAAATGTGGTTTCTTCTTTCCAAGGTGCAATCAGATTAGCCTTCGACACTCTTCTGCTTTGCAAGGTTGCTGCAACAGCCCACACAGGAAAACCAGAGCAAGGAGCAGTAGGCACACCATTCCCACATCCCTTCTCCATTCCCAAAAGGAAAGGCTGATGCCCAGGCTGCCAGCAGCAATCCCGTGTGGGGCTAACCCCGCTACAGCAAAGGGAGCACCGAAGCCCACCTCTCTGTGTGCTCCTTGGAGCCGGCCAGCACACTGACTCCCTCCTACAGTGGCTCCTCGGCTGCTGAGCCACAGGAGGCAATAGCTGCTCGGCAGCCACCCCCTTGGCACGACACGTGGAAGCGAGGGAAGGTGGGGGGAACACAGCTGAGCTTTCAGGGCTGCACCCAAACAGCCCGAACTTCTCTATGAGATCTTCTATCCCTACATCCCTACAGGGGCTGCAACTAGGTGCTGAGGTCTTCAGCCCAACGAACACTGGGCAGGCAGCCCTACGGAGGAGGTCCCAGGCTGGGCAGTAGGACTTTGGCAGAACCTGCCCTACTCATCATGCCTCTTCTCTGCCAAGAGAGCCTCCAGCCATGCTCAACAGAGCATCCCCAGCAGCTTCTCAGGGGAAGAGGCACCAAACAGCCATGCTAACGCCCACCTCTCCCACTGACGTACAAGCGATGGCTCACCGGTGCTCCCCAGGTACATGCCAGGTGGCTGCTGATGTCTCCGTCCCACGTTGTGGTGCTCTCTCTAAGCATCTAACAGAGATCTCTGCAATCTCTTTCCCGAGCCAGTCTCTGTGTAATCTGCAAGCTGGGGACCAGATGGCAGGAAGGCCGGGAGCCCCCCGCGGATTTCAGCTGGAGCTCGGGCTGCTCCTCTCATCTGCTCAGCCTCTCGCAGGCTCTTCCAACTCTGGGCATTAGTCCTAACCCCGACAAGAAAACCAAAGTGCAGAGCAGCCACAAGCAAGCACTTGGCAGCGTTATCACCCCGCAAGTCCTGCAGAGGTTTGGTACCAAAGCACTCATCTGGCAAGGTATAAGCAAGGAGAGCCCTACGATTAGAGCCTTAGCACAGAATTTGGGACCCCTGAATTCAGCTCCCTGCTCTGCCACCTGTGTCGAGGTCTATGTGACTTAGCTAGGGCAGCAGCCGAATCAAACTCGAGGCCACACACATTCTGGTCTCACTGGGCTGGGCGGCTTTGATGTTACGTCTGCGTATGACGATGCCACCAACAGAGCAGTCTCAGGAGAGGCGAGAGCTGCATCTTTCTAGGATCGTTTCCCTTCCCATCCCAGCCGGAATGTCACGGGCAGCCCACACCCAGCTGCCCGAGCTTCTCTGCCGGTCCCAATTCCCCCACGTCCCGAGCCACGACAAAGATCTCTGGCTCCCAATTTCTCTCATCCTCTGGATCAGCAGCAAATCTGGTTTTGGCAACAGGGTCCAGGTACGCCAGAAAGGCCACAGAAGATGCCCCCATGTCCCTCCTCTCTGCTAGCAGAGGGGCGCTGACAGCGGCCCTGATGGTGTGCTGGGAAAGGAAAACACCCTGCAGGAGCTGAAGCTCCAGGTTTGGAATGACAGAGCTGAATTGGGATTTGTATCAGATATCTCCATTTCAGGGCCTAGTTCTACCCAGCAGAATATCTATTCTTTTTCCAAGTAGTCTAGGATTACAAGGTCAGTGCTGCCCACAGACGTGCCAAAGGGCTGCCAGAACAGATGGATTTGAAGAAGTGAGATTTTTCATAAGGGCAGATCTTCATTTTCTCTCTCTTTTTTTTTTTTTTAAACCCACTCTTTCCCCTTACACAACAATACCAGTTTTAAGTTGCTTAAATGAGCAGCATTGCTCAACCTGCTCCAAATCCCCCATGAGGCCAAACACGCCGTTTGCCATTTCACAGCCTGCATTTTTCCAACCAGAAAGCAGTGCTTTGCTAGTCCATGCTTGCTAGTCTCCCATATGGATGGCCAGCCTGCTAGTCTTTCTATATTTTTAAGCCAAATCCACAGATAAAAGCAAGAAGAAACTTAGCAATGAGCTCCAGAGCCTGAGGATCGCAGCACAGCTCACCGCGGGTGCCTGGTTCAACAGCGGGACTGGAACAGAGGGGAGAGATCAGGCTTGGGTAAAAGAAGGAAAAAACAGGTAGTGCTGCCCATGGGTTAAACTGCAGAAACACAGCAAGGTGACACAAGGAAAGGGCCACTGGAGATGGAGAGTTCTGTGCCTTGTCCCTGCCTGCTGCTCCTCTGGAACCCACCAAGGCCAGCAGGCTGGGAAAGCCGGCTGCTCGCTCGTGCGTGAGCCCGCTTTGTTGTGAAGGGGCACAGGACGCTGCTGACACCTTCGGCAGTCACTGTCCCGAGGGCGAGAGGCCGAGGCAGCTCCAGCCCGACTTCTCCACGCGAGCTGGGAGCGCGGCTTTCCTGCAGACCCAGGGAGAAGGTCAAAAGGAGGGCCTGGAGATTGCTGCTCACGAAGCAAACCCAAAAGGGATCACTACACCTGAGAGGGGAGCTCCTGAGCACCGAGGAGACACCAGCCCAGCATCATCTGGGCTCTTGCTCCTTGCCTTTCTTCCCAGAGCTGCAAGCCAGCTACTGGAAGTTACCAGAGGCACATGACTGTACTGGTATGGCAGAGAGCCTGTCCCTGCTGGGACGCACTTTGTCCTAAGGAAATCCAGGGTGCAAGTCAGCTCAACTACGAGACCTCACCTGGGCCAAGCTGGCTCCTGCCACACCAGGACTGATCCAGGGCAACAGCCTGTCCGTTTGCAATGCACAAAAGCAGCTCTTTTCCAGCTACTACAGAGGTTCATCATCTTCTTAAAAACCTCGTTGTTACAAAAGGCCTGATCCCGAGACCCAGCCGGCGCTCGAGATGCCAGCTGAAGGCGACAGGCGCCAAGGACTGTCACCAGCTCACAAGATTTAGCTCAGGGAAGCCACTCTCCTGCCAAACCACCCTGCTCCTCGCTTCGCTCCTGCTAACCCTGGGGACTTCCCGCTCTCAGAGCAGCATGTCAGAATCTCTGAATCACTTTATCTGTGGAAGAAGCAGAACAAAAGGCTGCAAGAGATAGGCAAGCAGGTTTGCAACAACAGCACCACTCAGTATAGCAAACATCCTTTTCCTGGCATTTTGTTTTGCACCTAATTGAATCAGTGTCTGCCTGGCTAATAAAAGAGAGGAAGAAAGTGGAAAATGTTCCTTTGTTTCTCCAGCCTGTGGAGCCCACCCTCCTTGTGGAGGGGCTGCAAGCTGCCAGCGCTGCCCACTGAGCATCCCGTTGCTGGGAATGCATCAGGTCGCCCTTCTGTAAGATCCCTCAGGGCAGAGCTCCCCACGCCTGGCCACTGTCTCTGGGGGTGGAAACTGCGCGGCAGCTGAGCTTCCCCTCTGTAAGCTTGCTCCCTTGATTTCTCCTGGCTGCATCCCACCAGAAAGGAAAAAAAAAAAACATAACAAAATAAAAAAAAACCAAGGAAGGAAAGCAACTACCATTTCCCATTGCCTCCCCTGCTCTGCCAAGGTGATCTCAGAGCACAGTCCCATTGCAGCGAAACAGCCTCAAGGCCCCGGCTGCTGCCCCTGCACCCTCTCACTACGACAGACCCAAGACATAAGCAGAGACTGTTTTACTCAATTTACAGCTCTGCAAATGCAGACTGGGATGTGACAGTCACACCAGCTTCTCTCCTTTTCATGCAGCGACGGTCGCTCTGTACATCAAGCTCTACCCTCAGCAACACCCACACACCCGCTGTGCCTACAAGGAGTCTGTGTAGACCTATCTGGCGAGGCTGCACAGGGAGCAGAAGGCCCAGCTCCTCTCTGCAGCAGCCCTGCCTGCAGGAGAAAAGGAAGTTGCACTCGATTTTGTCACTCAAGTTGATAAGGTACCATTTTACATTATCGCAGACTTGATGAGACACCAGCGAAGCGGGAGCAGGCTGCACTCCGCTGTGCTCACGAGCTGACTCAAAAAGAAGGTGGAAAGAGCTGCTGATCTTGCTGCTGGCCACCCACCCTACCGAGCAGCTGAGACACAGCTACAGAAATGAGCAGCCACGAAAGTCCATTTGCAAATAGGAAATCTGGGGCAAACGTTTGTTTCCATCCCCTGACCAGGGCACAAGACTGGATGTCAAGGGCGAAGGTGCCAACTTCAGATGCAGAAACGGTCACATCTCTCTGCGCCGCGCAACAGGCAGAAGGCAAAACAGCAAAACACAAGCGTGTCTTCTGGAAAGTCGATGCTCTATGACAAGCAAACACCCTTTTCTACTCAGCTGTTCTCTCTTTCTCTTATTTCCACTCCCCATGGCGTGCTGACACTGCTGCTCCCTTCACTGTCTACCTAATGGGTTGATCCTGCTTACGGTCTTTGCTAGGAAATATCTGGCAGCCAAAGATTTCAGAGGCAAGCCAATGAGTTAGGAGCAAACCAGGCAGATGAAGGGGACCTACAACTGCTCTCCTCAACCTCCAAGCAGAGGCCAGAAAAGCCTTTATTAAAAAAAATAAAAAATTAAATAAAAGAAAGGTAGGTTAGATAACACCCTTGACGGAAATCCAACTTCCTCCAAATGGACAAGTCCCTCGTTGCATCATTTCCTTCTCTCTAGAATAACTTCATCAAGATTTTCTTTCCAGTGTGTCCTTTCTAAACCACAGAGCTGGTGCCAAGCATCCCGGCAAGAGTAGGAAGCAAACCTACTGGGAAAGTGAGCCTGCTTCCTCCGAAAGGCTGGGGAGGACACGCTGGAGGCTGAAATGGCACCGATCCATGAGAAGACGCCAGGATGCACCATTGTCCAAACCTTGATGAAGAAGCTCCCCTTCCCCTCCCCACCCTCTTCCACTGCAAGATTGTGAAAGAGAAGTAACATTACCACGGTTAGCACAGAGGAGGAAAACAGCAGCTCGCCCTGGTTTTGTAATCAGGGTATTAACTCTTGTCAGGCCCTAAAGCGAAGACAAATCCTTCGCATATCTTCAGATATTACCTCCGCTCCCTCTTTACAGTGGGGAGCAATGGGAGACTGGAGCAGGATCTGCTCCAAACAGGGTTAAACATCTACCAAAAGCAAGCCTTGTGGCGGGCAGAGAAAGATGACCACCAGATCACAGGCTGCAGAGCATCTCCTGTCCAGACATCTGCAAATGCCTCCGTGCCTCTCCTTAAGGGCTGTGGCTGGTTTGTGATGCCTTTGCTCAGCCCTCTGGCTCGCACCAATTACAACGAACAAACTCTTGCACTGCTGATTGTTCATGGCCATCCCCTTGGGAAAGGGAAAAGGGATCCTATTTGCCTGATAAACCAGTCTTTGGCTATCCCAAGAAAGGACTTCTGACCCCCAAAATGAAGCCATTCTTGTCCACCTCAACTGCATATTGATTCCGGAGCACAACGATGGGAGAGATCCGTGCCAACCATCCGGCTGTGCCTCCTGTTGCACCGAGAGCAAGCCAGGATCCTGGTGGAAAAAAGTACAGGGAAGGACAACTCCAGTACCGAGACCCACACAATCAGAAGTGAGCAACAGACAGCAGGCAGCGCTTTCCTCCATCTCCACCCCAGTGCTGCCAGGAGGAGGGAGAAGGGAAGATGAACATTGTGGCATTGCTTAGCCACAACTTCCTACTGAAGAACATCTGGGGGAAGAAATAAAAAAGACTCTGAGTGAGGAGGCATTAGCGTTTGAGTGTGAGAGTGAAGGAAAGCCTCCAGGGATGTTGCACACGCTCTGCCCGCTACCCACCTGCACGTCTCCTAACTGTTCTCCTTTGGAAGGAGCCTGTCACACAGCTCAACGTTAAACTGAAAAAAGCAAATCCTCACCAAGAATAAATCACCAAATAAATCAGAATGAAGTACAGCTGGGATCCATGGGAGATATGCACATGGTGCCCACCAAGACCGATTCCTTGTAGCCCAAGGTCCACGCCGCAGAAATCACTAGAATCTCCCCTCGTGTGCAGGGATGATGACAAGACTCCCTGCAAAGTCTGGATCAAAGAGGGAGACAGAGGCGAAGCATGGCAGTAAGGTTACCTTCCTACAACCCGTATTCCTCTCGGCCAGGAATCACTCTGAAGGGACAGAGATCTGACACTGGCCCACAACACGCATTTTGATCAGCTTCACGCTCCTGAGGGCATGGAGAGCACTGTCCGTGCTTTGAAATGCAGCCTGCTTGCCTACAAGATGACTGTTGGCCACCTTCTGCTCCTTGTTGCCTCTGCAACAAACACAGTCAACTTCTTCTGGCCCAGCAGAAGAGTAAGCACAAACCAACTCCCATTCCCCCTGCCTTTTTTTCCAGCTAAGTGTTATCATCATCACAGGGCCAATAGGAACCCTCCCGATACAGGCTGGGATTGGCTTCACGTGATGGATCCCAGTCCCACCCCTCACCACTGTTCACCGTAACAATCCACATACCTTTTTCCACGAGTGCTACTTAAGGCAACAACCACCCACAAACGACTACAGGGAGAGAGGTTTGGAGGTGAGGGGATTTTCCCCAGCCTTCACTGGCACTTGGAAAAACCATGTTCACACTAGAGTTCCCCAGTTACCGGAACTGCCTTCCGATTCACACCTGAAAGTTTTGTGGGCTCACTCCCCACCCTGGGGATAAATCACACTCAGATCATCTCACCCACCCCAGCCCAAAAAAATAGATAACTAATAAGGCGATGACTAACCCTGAGAAATTCTCGTAGGCAAACCGTCTCCAGGGATGTTTGTTACTCGAAGCGAGGTGGCCGTTTCCTCCCCAGGGCTCTGATCTACCAGCATGGGAGGCCCCCAAGAAAAGGGGCTCTCCAATTTCCTCCCCCACTGGCGAAGCTGAACTCAGAGGTTTGGATCATTGCTTTGAACTTTTATCAGATGTGAAAATGCTTTGCCTTTCAAAGCCTACACAGCTTCTGCCCGAGTGTACGATGGGAGAGGCAACGTAGCCCTGCTGTAACTCCAGGGCGTGGAGCAGGACCTGGGCAGCAGCAAGGTCCCACTCATTTCCATCACCTTGGCAGCACCGTCAGCCTGGACGGTACAACCCAGCCAGTTGGATCGCAGGTCAGGAAAGCTCCCACCCATTTTGCTGGTTAATTCTCCACTTAAAGCTTCATTTTTCCTACTGGTGTGGAAATGCATCTCCCACGTCACGCCTCTTTGCAGCCAGGGCAAGTCAGAGCCACACGCCCCAGCAGCGGCCCCCGCCTCGTGCCCCGCTGGCTGCGCAGACGGGAGCCTTTGTTCTCCAGAGCTGTCACTCGAGAGCGAACCAGCGCCTGGGAGCGAGCTCAGCGTGGCAGCTCCGTGCTGGCAACGAGCACTGAAGGCACAAGGGACTTTCTCTGTAAACTGGAGGTGACAATTCTGCTTCCCACAACAGGGAGGATGGAAAGGTCTCCACCAACGGACGTCACACCCACCGGGGCAAGGAGGAGAGAAGGTTGGTTGGGGAATGCAAAGGAAGGTGAAGAAATGGGAGAAAGAGAACAGGAGGAGACACAGGGGCAGGTATGCTGCCAAGTAGTAGGATGCAGGAGATAAGACAGCTGGGCAGGAGGTAGAGGACTCTTTGAGATAGGGGTGGTTACCAGGAGCTGCTGAGGCGTGATGGAGTTGTCTGTGTAAATGCAGAGTTTCTCCACGGTCAGGGGCATGGTTTCTCGCAGCTTGGAAGCCAGGAGCATGCAGACTGCTCCCAGGAGCTGCAAGTGATTTTTCCGCATGCTGACTGTTGACAGGTAGCGATCCACATAATTCATGGCCAAGGGGAAGACCTCTTCTTCACACTTCTGCTCCTCGCACACCTGACAAAACCCAATTACAAAAATAAAAAAGTAAAAGGAAGTTTTAATCAGCACAGGACTCCCCAGATCCTGCCTGCACCGCAGCTTCAAAGCTTCTGGTCATGATGGTGTTTCACACTTATCTGCAGGGCTTTGAAGGCACCTCGGTGCTAGGGAGTAAATTAGCTACAGGCGTTAAGCCTATGACTTTGGAGGGATTTACACCAGCAGCAAGTTTGACCAATGTATTAAGACTTTATCTTCCTGTGGAAAGCTGCAGAACTTATTTGTGCACTACAAATATAGCTACAGGTATGTTAGGACCAAGATTGTTTTATTTGGCACCTTTTTAAATATTCCCTGTTGGGGATGTCTCCAGCCAGCTGTACAGCAAAGCTGCTGTTTTCTGCTCTGTGGGGACTGGGGACCTCTGGAAAAAAGGAGCAGTTCCAGCATATCTCCAGCTGGAGACCTAATAGTGCAGGATCCACAGCCACTTCTGGCAATTCCACCTTAAGTGGTCTAGAGCCACGAGAAGAATCAATGGCAGAGCCCAGAAGCCTTCCTCCTCCCTCAGCCACACTTGTACCACAGCCACGAACAGACTCCAGGAGCTCTGAATTTCAGTCCTCTGCTCTTATCTCTCAACCAGTATCATAACACTGGTCACATTTAACTTCCTTCTTTTAACACAACCATAAAAATATTGAGGTTTCTCCTCATACAGCAGCAACCACCACCACTCTCCTTCCAGCAGCGACTGCCTGCCCCTGCGCAGGCTGCCTAGCGCGGGCCGGGGACGCCGACACGCACGGTCATGACAACTGCCAAGTGTCATCAACTTCTTGACTGCCTTTAGGGCTTCACAGGAATGGGCTCCAAAGCAGCTTTTATCTGACTACCCTTCTCAGAAAGGGAATTACAGAAACAGAACAATAATAGCAGGGAGAAAAAAAAAAAAACCTTGAAAAGGAAGATGCTCATTATTTCTTTTGACAGAAGCAGGCGGCTTCTTGCAACAGCGGCCAGGGTGAAGAGCAGGCAGGCTCGATCCCAATGTCATTTGTCCTTTGCAGAATCTGTTCTTTCTCTATTGAGCCTGTTCACTCTGATCATCTCATGAAGAGGCCCATGAGGTTTCCCCCCCTCGAACTGCATCCCGCAGAGAGCCGCATTCATTTTTAATTTAGGGAAGTAAATGGTAGTGATATTATTTTCCCCCCTTTAACCAGGCATTTTCAGCCCCCATTCAGGAAATGCAAGTCTCTACCCTGCCGGGTGCACAGCTGAGCTCTCTGCCCAGAAGTTTTGGGGAGCAGGGGGCAAACGCGGCATCCGTAGCAGCACAATACCAGGGTGGGGTGAGCACTGGGTGTGGGTTCGGGGCAAGGGGTGGCTGCTGCTCCTCCTGCATGGGACAATCGCACCTTCTAGCACAGCCAGCACTCACGGAGATAGTCTGCAACAAGGCACTATCTTCCTCACCCGCCTCCAGACCCTCCGTGCGCAGCCCCCTTCCTCCCCACCGCCATAACCCCCCCAAAGCGGAGTCCCGACCTCCGGCGCACACCAAGCCCTGGCACTTCAGGGTTTTCCTGTCCCCTGGATCGTCCCTTGCACCCCGCATCAGGCGACCCCGCTGGATCCCAGCGCGGGCCGGGCGCAGCTGCCGCCGCCAGCTCTCTCCCGCCGGGGCAGGAGCGCGCACGCCTGCAAGCGCGGACGGCGGGCAAGGCAAAGCGGCGGGCGGGGAGCGGAGCTGCGGCGGGAGAGGCGGGAACGGGGAGGGCGCCGTACCTCCAGCATCCAGAAAGCCAGCATCTTCCTCATGTAGGGCTTGATCTCCCGCTGCACGCACTGGAAGTAGGAGACGCGGGGGCTGTAGCGTTCCTCCTGGCTCAGCAGGTTTTGCAGCACCCGCCGGTCCCCCAGGAGCTGCGGGTCGCGCCCGGCGCGGGGCACGCGGGGCACGGCTTCCACGCACAGCAGCTCCATGGGGGCGGGCGGGCAGGACGGACGGACGGACGGACGGACAGAAGGGCAACCGAGCACCGCACCGGCTCCGCTGCAGCCGCCGCGGGACGCCGGGAACTGGCCCCGCCCCGGGGGGCGTGCCCGCCACGCCCACCCCCGAGCGGCGCGCCGAAGAGGGCGGGACCACCGCCACCTCCCACCAATCCGTGGGCCGACCGACTGCGGCGCGCCGAAACCGGGCGGTGACCACGCCTCCCCCGCAAGGGGCGGGGCGAGAGGCGCGCCGGCGGGCTGACAGCACGTGGGGCAATCGCGGGGCGCCGCTGCCATGTTGGGGGGGGGGGCAAGGCGGGCGGGCGGGCGGACAGACAGCGGGCCCGGGCGCCCCCGGGGCCCCGCCCCTCCCCTCCCCTCCCCTGCGGCACCAGCGGCCGCCCATTCCCCGGCGCCCCCTTTGCCCCCCCGGGCCGCTGCCGGGGCCGAGCTTGCAGGGGGGCTTCTGTCAACCCAATCTTTACAAATTTCTATGAGTAATTTTTTCAGTATTTAGCCCCATATCTTTTTTTTTTTGTGCATGACCAAAGCCCTTCAAGACGATGAAAATAATCAGCTGTGCGCATACTTGGAGCCGGTCCCTACCGAGCCTGCTGTCTTCCCAAAGTTACCCTCACGCTACCACTGGCGCAGCCCCACCAGAGATAACAACCTCAGTGTCTGCTGCGATAAGGGTTTGTCAGTCTTGGCTGGTTTTTCAGAACAATTAACAATTGTTAGAAATACCTTTGCAAATTGTACACTGAATGGCTGCTTTAGGTATTTTAAAGTCTTTTGAATAAGTTTGCAGTGTGAGTCCCACCGCATTGGGTTTGCCCTGTACCCGTACCCAAGTCTGCTTCTAGTTCACTCAGCAGTTAATTGCTTTCTGGTACGGAAAGTTGAAGATGAGGGGCTGTAATTCTGACCACCTTGCTCTCTGATGTTTGTTACTGGCTACAAAAAGGGAGATGTCTTGACTTCGCCAACAGGAAGGGTCAGAAAACAGTATAAAACGTACAACAGATTCTCTAATAGGAAGGGGGAGTGGATTGCCTTCAAGCCTGCAAATTAAAAGCTCCTCACAGGGTTGGAGAATTAGCTCAGGAGATCCATTTTTTATGAAGGTTCCCAATATCAGTTGCGAAGGCGACGTGCCCGAATGGGAGACCTGCCTGTACAAGCCTCTTTGCCAGTGGGATGGTGCCACAATGTGGCATTTGCAGCAGCAGTTGCAACCAAATGATTATAATCACCAATGCGAGAGGTGGGAAATACATTCCAGACCACCAGCATCTCTTGTTTTGCTAGATTACATCATTCCCCACCAATTCTGACTGCCCTACCCTCTGAAATGAAGAACCTCAGCAACTTTTGGGACACTCCATTTCACAGCACAGCATTGCTGGGCTGAGAGCGTGATACAGGGGATCAGCCGGAGACCTCACAGCAATAATCCGTCTCTGCAGTCCTGGGGAGAAAGCTGCTCGTGTTCAGAAGGGAACAGAGCGATGGTATTTGTAGAAATCGAGGACTTTAGGGATGCAGTATCATACAGAGGGGACTCAGCTTGAACACCTCTGACCGGTCCTGCTGGAGTTCTCCTCAGTACCTACACTTGTATGTGTTTTTCAGCTAAGGAACAAAGAACCAAAGGAGTTAGCAGTGGAGTGATTGGCCACGATAGCTACTCCCCCCGCCCCCGTCACTTCTGTGTGTGCCATTTTGACACATTTAGTACATTTTCTGTATTTTCAGTCATCTGAAATGAGTCTTTTAATGAAGAACAAACATACGAAGTTAATAAGCGTAAGTAAAACAAGACTGAAGTCTTTGTTCTCCCTGCTCAGGATTTTTTTTTTTTTTTAGTTGAAAATGAAAAACATCTTTTTGATCAGAGGTTTAGAGGTTCAAAATACTACTTATGACAGTGAACACAAAGGTCACATACATAACACACATTTCACATGCTGGAATCCCATTTCTACGCTTGTACAGATGGCTTTCATTTTCTGCAAGGTATGTGATACATTGCAAATTTTTAATGATGCCATCAGCATTGATTTGTTGTGCCGAATGCCCCGAGAACACCGTACAGCACGGTGATGCGGAACTGGAGAAAAGAAAGGGGGAGAGAATTAGATCCATCCCATCCCTGCCTCAAAATGAAAAAGAGGAATTTTTGTAGGTGAGATGAGATTCCCAAATCCCTTTCCCAACTAACTTTCTTTCACCTTACAAATAAATCTTCCAGCGGTGTGGGCAAGAAATATTTGAAGAATCTATGGGAGAGATTTCTGTGGACCAGTCAGCTGGTTTTAATCCGGGATGATGACCCCCCCTGCTCCACTCCCCCACTCGTTCATTGTGAGCAGCATCCCCCATTTGTGCAGGGGAAGAGAAGGGCCCCATGTCCCACATTTTTAGTAAAAATAGACAGCAGCTATTTTCTTTAGTCAGGCAAAGGGAAACCACAGCACTGGGTTCTTGGTCCTTCTGGTTTCTGGGCTGTGCCTTTTGAAATTGAAAGTTTCAGGCCCTTTCCCAGACTTCATGGTCTTTCTCCTGTTTCCCAGTGTCTGCACGGTGGTTCCGACACAGCCCGTTCAGCTGGAGCTGGGCTCGGCGGCGACCGTGGGCCATCGGACACGGAGGGGGAAAATGAAGCCCGTTGCATAAGAAAGTGTTCCTTCCAGATGATGACTTGGCAAAACTGATGCCTCTGCAAGCCACATTATCAGGCTAGAAAGGCAAATTACAGACTGCGGGCATCCTAAAAAGCCTGTTGTGTGGGTGTGCGGAGGGAAAAGAGAAAATTCCAGGAAAACCAAATTTTGGTCACTGTTGTCCATAGATAGGCAGTTTCCTGGCTTTGGCAAGAGAGAGCACAGCAATATTAAAAAGGGAAATTCCTTCAGAGTAAAAATTAAAAAACCTGATGGCCTCCAGACTTCCAGGATCTCGAACCAGCAATGTTTTTCTTTGCTGAATCATAAAGGGGGCTCATTTTTTTTTGGTATGTTGATGATGAATTAAAAAGAGCGACCAGCAGCTGGAGCTTTTAAAAAGTGCAATGCAGACGCAGGTCTGATTTTGACGAGCAGCTGGTGTCACACGTGGGCTTGGATCGAGGCTAATGCCTTTTATCGGGATGGCTGTTCAACAGGGGCACATCCATAAGCTCTTTGCTGCAGGAAGTTTTTATCTATGTCACTTTGCATCAGCAGTGGGCCTGGCCCTGAAGGCCGTCAACAAATATGATCAGTACCTTTCCTACACTGGTTTCTATGTGTTATATTTTATATCTACCTTCTGCCCAATTTTGATCTACCAAGAGCTAAGCCATATTCTTCCTTGGTCATACTGCAACTACAGTGTCATCAGTGACATCAAAAATGAAACCACTTAACATACATGAAGGACTTGAAAACCAAATCCAATGAGCAAATAACTATATAATTTGCTGTAGGAAATCCCCAAAAGAAAATGAAAAACAAGTACCATTTTGTGCATGTGTGAGAAAGAGTGAAGACAGTATTTCATGCTCTCTGGTTTGAGGATTTCAAAGCACTTTGAACATCCTAATCTGTTGTATTTCACATCCAGTTTTCCCTAAAGCGGAGAGATCGCAACTGTTCCCAGCAGGAAAGGACAAGGGCTCTGGCACGCAAGGGCTAGCAACGCGTGCCATGGCAGTTTGGTGTCACGGTCTGTGCTTGCCAGAAGTCCCTGCTGCTTTAGGAGATGGCCCAGTTTACAGTCCACCATACACACTTCAGCTGTTGGTAAAGATGTAGCAGTACTAGCAGGTCAGGCCGTGGGGTGCAGCAGCCGAGGAGGGCGCAGCTTCATCTGCTGACATGGCAGCAGCAGGGCAGATCGCTGCAGGGTTGTAGCATGTCAGCCCCTCGCAGAGGTTTGCTCTAGGGCACATGAATCAGACCCGCAGGCGCAGAGAGCTGAGGTATCCTCCCCGCTCATTCAGACATTCCCTGGTCCAGTGGGCAGGAGAGCCGAGGATTTCCTGGTCTCGGTCCCATGTTGAACACAAGACTGCTGTCTCCCTCCGTAGCTGGCTCCCTCTCTCCTCTCTCATATCTTATTCATTCTTAACTTAGAAAAAAGCTTTCACTGAATTGAAGTTTAGTTGAGTAGAAGTTTAACACTTGACCCAGGGGACGTGTTTCCTAATATCTTTCCCATTACTGGCAACCACTGCATTCCCTTTCCTCCGACTTGGTCAGACTTTTGAGTACAAGTAATTAGTTCAGAGTGATGTCATCTGAATACTGAATCTCAGCAATGCTCAGATATATCTACATGAGAACTCTGAAGAAGAAAGCTTGCTGCTTCAGAGGTCAAAATATAGCTTTTTCATTGACTTAAATCCCCTTATTGGAGCAGCTTTTGGTACAGTTTGGACCAATTGTCTGTTTAAACAAAAATAAAAGTGCGACTGCTGATTCTGTTTGGGTTTATGCTGTGCCCAGCGCTCCTGTATCTGAGCCTGTCCCTATCAGTGTAATAATGAGCTCCTTAACCAGGATTATTCAAGGAGAGAAACAGTTGGATATAGGGAAGCCCTTCGCTTAGGTGGCTTCCAGAGCAGAACAAAGAAGTGACTGGAAAGGGGTATGAATGGATGAAGAGAGATGCACATATGAACAAGCACTTAGCGAGCAATTCACTACATCTTTTGGCAAATAATTTTGGAGAAAATTTCCAGAAGTGGCTATGGCTTTGGAGTGTCTCCATTTCAGAGCAGCCAGGCCAGATTTGACCTCACTGGAGCCAGCCCAGTTTGCCTCAGCTAACAATTTAGGCCAGCAGAGATTTAAATGTAGCTTCACCTGACTTTTTATGAAAAGCATTAGAAAAAGTTTGTCTTCATCTATCATTTTAGCAGCTGTTTTCTGCCTTAGTTCCCTTTTCCTAGTGAAATCTAAAATTAAGTCACATTTTCATTGACTCAGACTTGTACCATAGTGAGCCATCCCCAGGTGAATGTTCAGTTTTGCTCCAAAATCAGGCATTTTAGAAACCAGCCAAATTCAACTGGTAAAGATAGAAAGAAAAACCATAGAAAAAATGCAAAGCTGAAACCAATCAATTTCAGAAAGCAAACTGGGCTTGGAAAGCCCCCAGTTGTGATATATTTAGCTCATTTCAGGGGATTATCTGTGGTCGCCAATTATGCAAATTGTTAAAAAATACTGCCCTGAATTTTACATATAAAATACATCTTTTTTTATAACACCCTTCCCTTGTCCATCCTTCCTGCCTTTTCCTGCCCTGCCCTGAATTGATCTTGCTGCCTACGCCTCGTACACCCTATTTGGTAGATTAGATGCGTTTGGGTTTTTCTAAGAATTTTTGGTTGCATGATAATTTTCATTTGATGTGGCAAGCCCGGTGCCTAGTGCCTGTTTGCCAACGCAAACTGCCAGCCAGCGAGTCAGAGCCAGCTCAAGGCTTCTCAGCAGCGCAGGCAGAAAGGGAATTTGCCATGGCTATAGTGGAGAATGGATCCATCCTGCCTCGTGAAGCCATGAGGAAGGGGGGACTGCCCAGCTGGAACAGGAGCAGGGCTTGGTGTTCCTGCTGCAAGTTGAGTGTGCTACGGGATGAGGCTGTTTGCAGCACTGCAAGCCTGCATCCAAGCTGTTCACTGCACGGTAGCACCCAGCCACATTTTCCAGAACCCCACAAAGCAAAGCAGGCAACAAAATCATGGCAGTAGGGCAGAGCCAGCCAGCACTCCTGAGGAAATGGGGTGTGACAGACTGAGCGCTGGACTGGTAGGCAGGACAGCTGGATTTTAACCCCTTGGCTTGGCCAGGTAGTAAATGGGGATGGAGACTTGGCTGGTCTCTGCCCAAGCCTGGACTAGGAGGATCGTTTCCTCTACAGGGGCAGAGGGGGATCACATCAGGACCCCCCGTCAGGAGGGTAGGCTCGGAGAGGTGCACTACCCCACTGTTAGCGTTGCAGTGGAATGACCACAGGACCGAGCTCTGGGGTGCCAGCAATGGGCAAAGAGGAATCTCATCAGATCAGTCGAGTCTGTGCTAGATTTGGCTCCTTGGAGAGAGGGAGGACTATGCTGTGTGCATGTGAGCGTTTTGGGGGTAGAAAGAAAACGATTGATACCCCACTGACTTCCCCCACTTGTGGTGCACCTGGGTTGCTGTCACCTTCCAGCAGAGGCTGACTATACGCTACGAGGGCTTTGAACTACAGGCAGACCTTGCAGGCGAGAAGCCTTTACCATGAGCTTGTTGGCTGCACTCTGCTCACCCTTGGTGTAACTGAAAGGAAACATCTTGTACCAACCCCACATCAGCCAAAATATGCCTACACAGCCAGCGGGCACCAAGCTGAGCTGCTCTCACGTCCAGCACAGCAGCTGTGTCTGTGCGTGCCAGACCCTCTGCTCTGACACCCAAGGGACCATCCCAAAGGCCACCGTCTTTGCCACCAACCTGGTTTTACCACATTAAGCCAACACATGCATAGCATATGCGTCCTCCCCCACCTAGGCAGGGAAGAAGTACGCTCATCCCTCCATAGTTCAAACTGCAAAGCCAAAGAAGGAAAATTTTAAGGACCTACAAGCCACAGTGATTAAGTACAGGCAAAGAGGAATGCAAGTACACCCCTGTGTTAATAAATGGAAATAAAATACAATCCACACAGCAATGCAGCCATCGTTCAGATAACCTGCAGCTTTGAGGACAAGTCTCCTTCTCTAAGTATTGGACTGTGCTCCCCAAACACCTTTTCCTGAAGGCACAAATGTCACTGTATTTCCCGTGATTGTCACAGCTGGGTACCTCTGTATATCCCAACAGATGTGTAGAGATCACATTCACTGAGGTGCTGGTATCTGTAATAAAACACTGATGCATTTCTCCCGGCAGTTCTGTTAGTTGTATATTATCTACGTATGCTTCTGCATTTGTGTCATCAATAATTACTGACATTAACAACATGCTAATGAGGTACACTCTGTGAATGCATACACATCACTGGGCAAGCAGTGTTCCCACTGTATTTAGGCAGATCTTTGGTGGAGTGGTTCCAGCAGTTGCCTGGGATGTTAACCATTTCTTCCAACACTAACCTACTGCTTTACATTTGCTCTGAGCCTTACAGCATAGGAGTTGCTGCTTCTGCCTGTCTGTTCTGCTCTCTCCTAGCACCAGAGCAGTGAAGATGCCTTCTGAGATATCACAAGCTGAAATTAGTAGTCATTTATATGGCCAGTTGAGTTAGAAAAAATTATATTGTCCCCTATTCAACTACTCCTACTAGAGATCCAGGCTTCAGCCACCCCAAATAGACCTGCTGCCAAAAACCAAGTCCACAGCTTACACTCCTGCCCCATATTTGTGAGCAGAAATACTGTCCTTCTCACTTGACTACAAGAGCCTGAGCAGAAGGGAATCAGATCTACTGCAGTGCAACACCAGTCAGCCTCCTACCAGGGTATTGTCTGTAGCAATTAAAATATGAACTTCCTTCCCACTGTGAACTGACAAACAAAGAGGTTCCTGCAATCAGGCATGAGTGCTTCTGAGTTTATTTTTGTAGCTCTTCAGCATTATTTAATGTGAGCTGGCAGACCATGTCCCCAAAACAAGTGTTAATATCTGGACAGTGAACAGCCCGCTGTGGGTGTTAGGGCTGAGCCAGACAGCTTTCAGGGTTGGAAGACCTGAAATCCAGCTGGATATGCTCTACTCTGGATGGCTGCTGACACAGGGGTGAATCCATGGTATCCAGTCTACACTGAAGAACCCTCTGTTACTGCCAGTATTTTGAAACTGTACAACATAAGCCGCTGGGGAAAGAGAAAAGATGAGGGGACAGCAGTGCTTAATAGACCTGCAAGGGAAGGCAGGAGTATCCCCACTTGCTGATGTAGAACTTGAGGCACAGGGCATGGAAACATTTGCTCATCACTCCCTGGCAGATGAGCACCAGGCCTAGACAGGGAGCCTGCGATTTCCAAGTCCCAGCGCAGCGCTCTGTCTGCCCAAGCCAGGGCTCAGAGCTGGCCCCGGCGCAATCAAAGAGGCCGCACGCACATCATGAGTGCCACGTCCCGCTCAGTCGTGCGCTGGTGTGCTTGGTGCTGGTGACGCAGCTCTCTCCCCCGGGCACTGATCTGTATGGCACTCACTTGCACATACTTTCCACTGCTCTGTGATGCCGGGCTGTAAAGATGCTGAGCAGTCACTCCTCCCTCCATAGCCCGGCAAACAAGGGGACCTTGCAACTGTTGTTGGCTCCTCTTCACCTCTTTCGTGGGGGAAGAATCCCTGCTGCACAGCCACCTTGCCAGTCCCCATCCAGGCTCAGAACAATGACAAGTGCAGAGCTGCTGAACAGCCCCATCATTGGAGCCACTGATTACCTGCACAGCTTGGGTCAGGCAGTAACAAGTACAGGGCTTGCCAGGCCTACTAGGAACTGTCATTACTATAAAAACATCCCCTCCTTCCTGGTGTATTTGAGCCAAAGCCAGTTGCAAGCAGCTGAAGGATGCTGGCACAGCAGCTTTAGAAGCAGCTGGAGATGCTGGAACTAGAGATGCTGTTTTGGACCCGGAAGGTGTTACATGGCCAGATAAATGGCTGGCACAGGGGCACTGCAGGGATTATTGAGCAGTACCAGAGGATGCGACCTCGCTGGAAAGCCACAGTTCTTGCCTGCTGAAAGCCTATGAGGGAATCAGAAGCATGTGACAGATGAACACACAAGGAATGTGGGGACAAGGACACATGGGTCATCATGGCCCGGTGGGTGCAGCGGTGTTAGCTTTGCTGTTCCTTGACCTGGAATGCCCCTGCCTTTGTTCTGCAAGCGTGACTTTGGGACAGAGATCTCTGGAGTCTTGCCTTTGGATTTTCTTTCTATGTTTTGGACCAGCCTGGTCCCCTGGCCATGCCGAACTTGCTAATGTGACCCTAGGGAGAGGAAAAGGAGAGATACACCTCTACTACCCAGTGCACCAGGGCAAGAACTGAATGGGTGGAGAGCTGTAAACAGCAAGTGGAGGAAGCATGCAGAGAACTGGGCAAAGCGAGGAAGATGAACCGCATTGCTCCGCTCATCCTGTGACAAATGTGGAAGCTCAGCTGGCAAGGTGACAGGAGGAGACAGCTGGTCAGATTCAGCCAAGGAACTTTCATTTCCCAGGCTGAGCTCTGAGCAGTGCACATGATGGAAAGTAGATGACTCGTTTCTCCTCCCACCTGAGCTCCAGGGGCTTCTTGCATTCAATAAAGGCAAATGTCAAATTGGCATGAGAGTTTGACTTCTCAGCCCAGGCTGAGACAGAAACTGGGAAGATGCGTGCCTGCTTAGAGAGCCAGAGAGAGGAAGAAAAGGGAAGACAAGGAGAGAAAAATAAAAGCTAGATCAAGGGCTGGATTTTCAAAGGCACTCAGCAGCCAGCAAATCTTTTTGTTCTCAAGGCAGTGGTGGAAGAAGCAGGGTCTGGATTATTCTCAGTGAAAGCTGAGCTTTTTTAGAAACCTGTCCCCTGCCCTTCCATGCCCATGATGAAGATTTCACAGAGACAAGATATGTTTGATTTAAAGGTATAATCCTGTGGTCATGGAAGTTAATGCACAGTTCTGGGTGTGTGAACAGAAGCCGCAAGAGACTCACTGCCCCCCTTAAAGCAGCCATCTGGGAACACATGCCAGGCCCAGCGTGCTCTGAAACGACTTGGCCATCATCTTCTGGAGGAGCTGGCCTCTCAGCTACAGGCTGCACTGCATGAGCACCACTGTCTTGCTGTTTGGTGGCTGACAGGCTTTGTAGTGCAAAATAGGAGTGTAAAGACATGAGGACTGGCAGAGCCAGCCTCTTGATAATGGTCTGAAAACTCAGGAGAGAGTCAAGCACACAGCACAGCTGCTAATTCCTGGGAAATGGTGACTTATGAGTTCAGCTCCTGTCTTGACATCGAGGCTGGGGAGTAGAGTCAGGTTGCAGCTGCCTCCAAGTGTTACCAAAAGACTCTGGGTCAGCTGGGATCTTGCCTCTTCCTTGCCAGAAGAGAACAAACTCTTAATAGCTACAAAGGAGGAAAGAACAGGAGGCCCTAGAGGGATGTAAACAAGTTGGAGGTGATGGTCGATGACAGACCTCACTGCTACTGAAATCTCTTGTACCCCCTGTAATTCAAGGGCCTTAGCCAAGGAGTTACCCCCAGTCCCGTGGGTCCCTCTGAGGAAACAGTTACTGAAAGAGGATGATCCTCCCCTGCTTGATGTTGGGAACAGCCTCTTGGGAGATGCTGGTGTTGCACCGGGAGGCATGAGAGTAGAGAAAGCAAGGCCCTCCTTCAGTACTGGCGTGGGAAGGGTGTTTCCTCTGCACTGGCCGTGCCCAGCAAATGCACAAGCAATACAACAATCTTGGGATTCTCCCCCAGCCCCTGCCATCACCACCCCACCGAGGCCTGAGGTGCCCCCATGAAATCCGTTGGCTCGCCTGGAGCTGCTGAAGGGCATCAATGCATCACTTGCTATTTTGGAGGGAGCCCCTTTCCTGTGGTCACGCTCCAGGGCAGAAGAGCTGTATGCACATTTACAGTTACCACTTGGCTGTCTGGTTCAAGATGCAGCTGTTTGGTCACTCGGGGGACTCATCAGTCCCCTCCCATGCATGCAGGGTTAGCAAGAGCTCCCTCGTACCCAGGCAAGGATCAGGCGATGTATTACTGCATAAAGCACAGCTGAATACGGAAGGGCTTAATTTTTGAACAAAAGCTGTGACCAGCTTCAGTGGAGCCAGGAGCAGATTCTACTTGGGAAAAAAAACCCAAAAAAAACCAACAACCCTTTCTGCTGGCAACTGTAGTGAAAGGAATGAGATCTGGGTCTTCTTAGCAAACTGCTGGGCCTGGGAATGCTTGAAAGGTTTCCTAGAGACAACAGTGCAGTGCATGGAAATGTTTTCCATTTTCAACAGCACTCCTACCTCGTTCTTCTCAGTGCACCAACCTAAGCATGACCTTTTGGGGTTTGACAGCTAACAACCACTCCTGGCTCCTGCCACTTCCTTTTGAGCCTACAATGCCAACTTCTTGTGATGCCTAAGCAAGATTAGAAGCTAGAAAGAGCTTGGATATTTTCTGGATGTCGAGACTATCTTGTGTTCTAAAATGCATGAGAGGAGATGCTAAACCACATGCTTCAGAGTCAACACCAATAACGGTTCTTGCAAATGATCCTAGTCTGCTTGTGCAGGGTTCTTCTGCCTTCCTCTGAGTCAGCTAATACTGGCCTTTCGGCTGGAGAAGAGACTCTTAATTGCGCCTTAGGCTTCATCAGCACAGCATTTTCTATTTTCTAGTATCTTAACAAGTTTCCCAGAGAGAATGAGAAACATTATTCCTCTCACCCAGATATTATGATGTACTATTAAAAAAAAAAGTAATAAATGTTCACAGCGAAAAGAAAAAGTACGTATTGGAAAGAGGCAGGCAGTGTCATGACGTTGGGGGATTAATTTCCTAGCTCTTTTCTGCCTCACTCCATTGCCTGGGCAGACCACTTAACTGCTACATGCCTCAGTTTCCCTCCAGCCAACTGTGATAATAGAGGTACATAAGTCTCTATTGAATTCAGTGGAACTGCTCCAGATAATCCAGAGTACGCCTGTGCAAGTGGAACTCCAGCAAACGCATTTATTCTGCACTTACCTGGCACCAAGCCTACTCCATTCATATTGAGGTGATTAATCATTAATGACTTTCATTTATTAATGGTGTTAAAGGCCTTCAAGATGGAAGAAAATTCCCAGGTGAAAGATGCTACAAGATTATGTCTTTAATTCTATAAAGATGTAAGCAAAGGATTTAATTCTCCCTGAAAATTACATCATGCAATAGAATGACTGGATCAGACCCTTGGAATGGGACCTAGTAATTAACTTGGTATAAATTAATCAGCTTCAGTCAGGATTTAGAGACTTTAAATCCAAGTGCTAGCTTTTATAGTGACAACTCCCAGAACGTACTTTGAAGTGGCCTGCCTGCTTGAAGTGCTGTGAGTTTCAGGACACAGGAACCACCAGCTATTATTTGCCTTGCAAGGGGTACAAAAGCACTCCCCACCCCAAGATCTGGGCCTTTCGGGCCCCGATGCACACAAGGAGAGACAGAGGAGGTGCCAACCTCACTAGATAAGGCAGACAAAGGAGCTGCATGAGAAACCGACTGCACAGGGAGAGCAAGGACAATCTGGGATCTGGTTTCCTGGGTGAAGCTGCTGAAGTCCAGGCTGCTGCCAAAGGGCTGTCCCGCTGTCCCGCTCTCCCCCCCTGCCCAATGCCAGTCCTCCTCCCTTCCTTCCACGGAGGCTGCTCTTTGTGCTGGCCCCCCTGTTCTGACCGGGTTAACTTCTGCCAGATCAGGGACAAGACCTGGCAGGCTGCAAAGCTGCGTTACTGAATGGGCAAGTGCAGACAGGACAGCTGTGCCCAGGAGAGATTCAGGTTGGCTTTGTCTCAGAATCAGGTGGGCTTCTCCATTTGCTCCATCCAGATAAAAGCTTTACTCTTTTCACCACGCAAAGGATATTGTGGTGGCAAAACCATTTAAGTATAACTATATTTAAATTAGTATATATGTAAAATAAACCGTGTTAATGTAAAGTATGACCATATTTGTGTATGAGCCTCTACTGCTCTAACTATGCTGGCAAATAAGCCTCCCACAGCTCAGGAACAATTTACATTGGTGAAGCACGGACTAGACCTACATCTTCTGAGCCCCAGTGGTTAGCAGGGCAGGCAGCCATTCTGGGGAGCAGACAGATAGGCTGCATAAGTGATAGCCATAACAAAGGAAATGCTCATTACTACATTTCACATTCTGTGAAACACAGAAACCAAGACTACTGCAATTAATTAAAAAAGGAAATCAGAGCTGGGTCACTGGAGCCTAAACATAGAAGAAGAGGGGGAAAAAACAACCTGGGGAAAAAAAAAATAATAATATTCTCAAGGCCTCACAAAGATAGCTATCACAGGCTACACCCCAGCTGACCCCAAGTCACCCTGATACATGGCTACTGAAAGTGCAACTCCTCAGCTGGCAGGGTGGGGCTGCCAGCATCTGTACCGGGGATCCATCCCTCCGCCCGCCACAGCAGCGGCTGGGAAGGGCTCAAGAAAAAGAGAAGCCTCAGCAAAACAAGAAACTTTAGAGGATGTTTTTCTCCAAAGAGGCTGGGAAAGTGTTTGATTTTTCTACCTGAAAATAAGTATATACATATGTTATAGTCTGCCCAGTTAACCTCTCTCTCTTTGTTTACCTCGAGGTCATGCTGTACTGCCTGTCGTTTGCGGAGTGGAAAAAGCAGGATTTGGCTGTGATACCATAAAGGGGAATTTTTACTGAGGCTTCTGGACATAAACACACCCTGTGGTCCTCTGTCTGTCCAGGCCCCATCGCTGCAGTCCAAGCTTACCACAATGGGTCTCCCTGCGCTGCGGCACGGACTGGAGCTGGGCAGGAAACGTTTTTCCCATCCCACAAAAATCCTCCTGTTCTGCACCAGGATGAACCCAAGACCTTTCAGTGCTTCTAGCCTTGTTTTCTAAAGAAACAAGCCATATGCAATCCCGCTCCATGTCTCTCCTCCCTTTCCCATAAATTCTTAATCCTTTGGCCTATTTCAACCAAGGCTGACTGACTTGATCAGGTAAAGGTACCAACGGTGTTACATTCCCCACAAGTCTCATACAAGCAGGCAGCTCATGAGGGACACAAGTCACGCTCCCACTAAGAAACAGATTCAGTCCTTCATAGACACCAGATAGCACCCAGAAGAGCTTCAGTTTTGCTGGACACCAGCTGTGCCTGGCCTTGCTGCTCATGATAATAGCGTCTGGAAAGCTCTTACGCACTGTGGAATGACCTGGGACGTGGGAGGACAAAGCTCAAGTCCAAGACATGCTTCTTCCTGGCCGCGATTCTCAGTCTGTGCCCAAAGGGGTGGCTACAGCCGGGGCAGCAGCGCCACTGTTTCTCTCATCCTAATATACTTCCAAGCACAAAGAAAAATCAGCATTTTCTTCCAAGTGTTTGCACTGGGGAGTTTCAGCCAGCTCCAGTACAGGTACAGTGAGCAGCAGGGTGGGCTGCTCACCACTGCCCACAACTGGGGGAGCAGGGCTGGGTTTTGAGCAGCTGGGCATTGGGTAGGGGTGGCTCTTCTCCAGCATCCACCTCATTGCACCCTTCATTAGCAAGAAACTTGCAAAGGGCACAAACGCTTCCCTGACCCTTTGGCAAAGCCCCCTCCCTACTCCCCTGGCTGGGGCAGTGCCCCACCACATCGCGCACATCCCTCCACCCCAGCTTCTCACCACGCTTTGCAGAGGAGACTTCCCTTATTTATTTTTTCCTTTCTTCGCTGCCTTCACCTCACAGGTCTTTACCAGATCTTTGCAAATGGTTCCTCAATGCCTAATCATCCATCCCAGCTTTTGCATTATCTGGGCCCTGGAGGCCACCCTGTGACACCCATCCATGCCAGAAAGGTCAGAGATAAGCAAAAGGTCCTTTTGTGTTCTTGTCTCCCTGCCTGGGTTTCTTAGAATCTAGCTGCCCTCAAAAAGAGAAAGAAGACAACCACCCACATGGGTACAGTGACTGATAGTGCTTCAGTAAGCCCCTGGCACTGTCTTTTAATGCCCAGGCAAGAGGGAGAGGGTGCCCTAAGGTATTGGCAGGCTCATATCCCTATGCAGAGGAGACTAAGGGCAGCAAGGTGTGGAAAAGGGCTGATTGCACTTTTAGAGGTAGCTGTGCAATCACAATTGCAGGCCAAGCAGGCGATCAGCTTGCATAGGAACACATGTACAGGCACAAGAGAATCCACTCATGGCCTGTAAGAGGTAGAGATGCATTGCACTACTGCACTTCAACTGCTCCAAACTGCAGACTGGCAGGGAAGTCTATGAACAAAAGGAGCATTTAAAGAAGGCAAGATTCATGCAGATGCTCAGAGCTAGCACAAAACCTCAGACTTACCTCCGCACCCAAGCTGAGGTTGGTGATGGGTAAAAGGGATGGGACACGGAGCTAGTGTCTAGGCTAAGGCACAGAGAAAAATCCATTGCTGATTATTGGCTCTGAGCTGGAGAGGGGAGTTATCAGGGAGACAGTGCTAGAGGGGTCTGTGAGCTGGTCTCTGAACTGAGTGAAAATAACCTCCTGCTTTTAATCAGTGATAAGTTAGAAGGTACTTTGATGATGGTGAATGGAGAAGTAAGGTCACACGTACTGAATCACATCTCCCTAGGCCTCGGTATTTTAAAGCATGCTTAACTTTATTTCCATCACAGCTGCTGTGAGTTTTGCTCCCAGCTTAGGCCAATAATGACAGCTTTGGAAAATCCCATCACTGCAGTTTAACAATGAATTAGTTAATACCTGCAAAGTGCTTTGATGATGTAGATTTCTCAAGCAGGCAGTGCAAATACTACTCATGCTTCTGGATGAAGCAAACACACGGGATACATGTTTAGCTTATAACTGGAACAAAACATAGATGTCCCTGCCAGTTGTACTGCCTGACCCCTTCCCCTCTCACTGAGAGTGGAGGTGAGGAGCACAAATATCTAAGGACAGCTGTATCAGTTTGTGCTCAACCCTGTAGGGCTGAGGTGCTGCATGACCCCCAGCAAATGGACTCCATGCACTGTGCCTCAGTTTCCACTTCCATAGTACTTCAAGACCAATGGAAGGAGATGTTCACAGACCTCAGCAATTTTCAAAATATAATTCTTGTATTTTGTGGCTTTTTTTTTTTTTAAAATGCTTGACTGGGCATATAAATGCCAGCTGCCCAAGGCTATAGTGCAGAAAGTCAAAGACGTATGTCTTTGATTTATGAGGCCTCCATTCAGTTCAGTTTGCCTCCCCCTGTAGTTCCCATGGGAAAAGTTGCTCTTCACTTCCTATCCAAAGTCTCTTGTATGTATGGCTGGGAGCTGTTAGACAACCACCTCTTTCTGCCCTTGCTACAATTTTCTCAGAAAAGTGAGCTGGACACGGTGCTTCTCCCTTCTGCTGTGCTGAATTTGTTGAAGAAACAAAGGTACCAGGTTAACAGGAAATGCAGGCACTATGACTTTGCTTAGTAAGGTGGTGACCAGGTTAAAAAATCTTGGTTATCCAAACCCATGCACAATGCAGAGGAGGAAATCAGCATGTGTAAACACTGACAGAACACACCCTGCAGTAGCAGAGAGCACCCCACCACTGTATGCAACTGCTACACCACAACCTACAGAAACACTGAAATATCCAGCTCCCTTCAGCTCCCAGGAGAAAGGCTGGTGCCAAAGCCAAAGGCTGGGATAGGACTCAGGAGAGCTCATTCAAGCCCAAAAGCATGGGTGACAAGTCTCTGCCCCCAATCTTTTTGCCTTAAAAGGGGCACAATACCTGTTGCTTTGGCCCCCTACACTCCTCCGTAAACTTGTTCTGCCTTATTGTCTGTATGCCCAGTGCTTTAGAGAGCCATGCTGCTGGGGCCCGGGACTGCAGCAGCAAGCCATTTTCAATAATCTCCAATACTATTTGCACATTTTGTCACCACAGAAAAAAAAGCCTTTTTTCTAGAGACTCCTCAGTCTCCTGCCAGGGCAGCTCCCTTCTCCTACAGCCATGCTCTCCTCTCTATCACTGTCCCCTGCTACCAGGTTGTTATGAAGTGATGCCAAGAGTCTGCATGAATTGTTTCAGGACAAGGATTATGATGTATCTGAAAGAGGGGAGACACATTCATCTTAGTGTCAGCTATTACTGTGAACACATCAACCAGAGACACCAGAAACACCAACTATGTGCCCTGGAAGCTTCTGCTCGGGTCGGTAGATTTACTCAGCTCTGTATACCAATTTGATGTCCACAGAAGCTGTATATCTTCCATTTTCAGGCATGCTTTGCTTGAGATTACTATTGATCCTAATTAGCTAATCAACTGTAAACCAGGAACTGTGCATTTGTACTTCTGAACCTGACACAGCTCTCCTTTTAGATGGGTTTAGGAGATACTGTAAGGCCAAGACCAGACTCCTGTCTTTTGCAGTTATAACCAAAATCCTGGACAATCCCTCCCCTGACATGAGCGAGAGAGCATTCAGCCCCCGCTCACCCACAAACAAGAAGGTTTGCTTATGACTAATGATGGCAGGGCTGCAGGGTACCATTCCCATCTGCCAGCAGCTGAGACAGCAAGATACAAAAGGCTTAAAGACAGGGCTGATGTTTGCCACCAGTTATACCCTTGAGACCCCATTGATTTCACTGGGCTCCCATGTGCAACACGAATTAGCTCTCAGCCCATTCAGCCCCACAATATGCAAAGTTATTTTTACCACCATTACCTGACAAATATTTTAAAATAAGTATGCATAAGTGTTTATTTACTTCCTGCACAGTAGAATTTAAGGAGAAAATAGATGCTCAGCAACGATCTCTGCTCACCTGCAGAGATTGATGGTTGGATGCACAGCTGAAAACTACAATGGTGCCCTAAAGACAGACTGGTTTCCACTCCCCATCTCTTGTCACTTCTTGCACCTGCAGGTCTGGCTCAGCCAAGCCCTTGCAGGCAGTGAGGTGCCCAAGGAAGATGTGTCAGGTTGCACATGTGGATGATGCTTTGAGCTAACCCTGCAAAGCTCTGCTTTGGAGCCGAGATAGTGTTGAGAGCTGGCAGTCCTCAGCCACCAAAGAGGTCTGCTGTATTTAGGCCCACTCTGCGTCCTGTGTTTAACCCTTCAGCTTTGCAAGCTGACAGTTTCAAAGAGCTTTAACAGTTGCATCAGAGTTGAAAAACAAGTGCAAGTGAGGCAGAAAACAAATGTGGCACAAGACCTTTGAAGAGAGACAGTAGCATGAACGTTACACAACGTATCTCAGCAGTAGTTTCCCTGCACACACTGTCACAGCTATAAGCACATTAAGACTTTTTTCCAGTTCTGGTGCTGTCAGCCCTGCTCTCATTCTCCATTAGCTGTTTGCACGTCAGCAGCACCGCAATGCCGGACAGAGCTGAACTCTGTGCTTGTGGTGGCGTCTGTGATTTGGGGCATCACAGCAGCTCGGGATTGTGTCCTTCCCTGCATTGATCGAGCTGTGCGACACAGAGCGAGTGACCTATATATCTGCACCCTACCAGGCTGGGGCTAGAGAGGTGGCCTGAACAGCCACCACGGGCTCTCTCCTGCACAAGATAACAGAAAAATGCTGAGATAGTTTCGGGGTAAAGATGAGAAGTGTCATTTCCCCAGCTGAAGAATTTGGGGAAATCTCTGCAAAATATGAGACTTTCTGGGGTATTTCCAATGGACAGGCTGACCCGGGCTCTGATTGTCGATGCAATTAAATACATCAGAGAAAAACAAAAAAAGGCAGACCTCCCATATTTTATTTATTTATTTTCTGGCTCAGGCTAGAAATCTAAACAGGACTGGTTTGAAAGGTACTTTCCATAAGCTTTAAGTCCATCTGTGCTTGCCTGGGCCCAGCTCCCCCATAAAACATGTGCATATAGAAACCCGAGCTGTCCTGAAGAGCGCAAGTCCCCAAATATATGAGTTTAGGACAGACTGATTTCAAATGAAAAGCCCTTGCAAGAGAAAGCCCCGGCCACGTATGGAAAGGAACACAAATTGTGCAAATGGCTCCTGGGTTAGAGCAAGCAGATTTACATACATCTGCATGAAGTGGGGGACCTGCTCCACTCCGCCTGCCTCGTGACACCAAAATGCCTCCCGGAGACAACGCTGTTGTGGCGCAAATGTAAGTGCAGGATGGAGCCATCTGCAGAGGGACATGTTGCTCCTCACCTCTCATGATGGTGCTATCGGTGGTGTTAGGCTACAAGCCTACAACAGAGCAGATTTGGCCTCATCGGATTTTGGAATTCAGGCACTAGCGCAGGTCTCGGCACCTGGGCATTACAGGCAGAGGCACAAATAATTATTTTTGCCGCTTTGCACAAGGAGTTTGACACAGGCCACTAGCCACAGAGAGCTGAACCCTGCACGAAGGTGAGATGAGACCAGCAATGCTGCAGTGAGCAACCAGGAACAGGGTGCACATGCAGCATGGCCAGCCTGTGGTCTGATGCAAAGACTAAAACAAGACCCTTGATCTCACTGAACTCTGGGGCTGTTCCCTACCCTTAACCTCCCATTTGCCCAGGCTGTGGTTCTTGCATTGCCAGCACACTGGTTACCTCAAATAAATGCAAGGGCACGGGGCAGAAGGACCCAAGGCAGCACTCCTGCACCAGTCTTCCTGCACTAGCTCTGACTTCTGCTCTCAAATAGGAAGTTGATAAAAACCTCACTTGGTTGCAGAAAGAAAATCAGATTTCAAAACCACTGTCAGAAGGGCTCCAAAGGCTAGCAGGAGCCCTGGCATTAACCCTTTCCAGAAGGTAGGCCTCTTCCCAGCTGCACCTGGGGCTGAGGAGCGGCCGGGGCTGACACCAGATACCCTGGTCCTGCCCCGCTCAACTCTTTCAGGGCTTTTTTTTTTTTTTCCAAGCTGTTGCTTACATTCTCTTGTAACATTGCTTTTATCTAGGGACCTATCACATGTCAAATCTGCTTTCATCGATAACCAGGTTGAGGGGTGGAGGGGAGGGAGGAAAGCGGGGGGGTTAAGAAAAACTGCTGTCTCAGTTAACATGTTCACCCACTGCAAAAGATGAGCAGAGGGGGAAAAAGAAACCCAGTGTTAGGTTGGATGGCAAAACCCATCACCCTCTCAACAAAACACTTGGCTCATGGTGTGAAGGCCAGCTCCTACATGATTGCACAGCCCTTCCCAGTTCTGGGTTCCAGCCCCAAAATCCGATTCTGAGGGACTCCTCACAGAAGAGCCAAGTTTCACCTCTTTTGGGCCTGGTGTATTTTCCACCCAAGCTGGGACATTTCTGCTTGCCAGCCTAATGGGAATCACTTCTGCAGCTGGGAACAGATACACAACCTATATATCTGTATCCTACCGGCCTAGGGCTAGAGAGGTGCTGTTCAGCACCTCAGCAGGTGAAGCCACTGATCTGTGCTCAGGGAACAACTTCACACACAAGAGATCCCAGAGAACTGACAGAGCAGAGGACCAACACTGCTATGGATTTTGGAGGCTGTATGAGAAATATTTGGCCTGGGGAGGCTTCAGTCTGGGAAGTCACAATTTTAGCATCCTTCCCAGTAGGTATGGAAAATGCCACTAGAAGAGGGCAGTTTTCAACTTTTTTTTTGGCTACTCCTTTGCTGTCCTGGACTAGAAAGATGGTGCTTACCCTGACACTGGGGTTAGAGCAAAAAAAGGACTGCAGCAGCCAGAACACGAGGACCCCCAGCTCAGCCAGCTGCTGTTCTCTGCCCATGAGCCACTCCTGCTGCTTAAACAGGCAACCTTTACCACGCAGTTAGCAAGCAACCTGCTCTCAGGGGTTTTCTGGGAGATAGATGAGGCATCGGATTTGTCTCACCTCTCCACTTTGGAAGCCTCCTGCTGTGCAACAAACCTGCACGAGCCTTCCCTGCCAGCCCTGTCCCCTTTGCAATGTCCTTATCATGCTTCCACTCCACCCAGATGTAGGTTGCAGAAAACCTTTGCAAAAGGTCCCAACCACCTGACTTTCCACCCAGGCAGGGTCTGGGCAACTCGCTTCCCCCCGCACCCTTACTACCGGCTGTGGATTTCCTGGCCCTCCCGCATGCGCAGCCCGACCCAGAACAGGGCTGGGGGTAAGCAGGTGCTCTGTGTTTCTCACCCCTTTCCCCTCCTTTCTCTCTGTGTCCTATATCAGTCTGTGATTAAATCGAGCCTGTTTAACCGCCACAGCCAGATGTGGGGACCCCCTTCATTTGTTATATAAAAAAAGAAAAGAGAAACAAAATCAGATGTGATGACAGTTGTGTGCACGTGAAACGTGGCCTGTAGCCCTCTGTATAACCTGAAGCCACGGGATCTTTGCTTGGGCCATGGGAACTCAATTTATCAGACCTTCAGAGACCCAGTCTTAAATATTTACCCTAAAATAGACCCTGCTATCAGGGAGGCTGAGGAAATGAATGCTTTGCCGGACTCCACATGCCCTCCCATACAACCCTCCCTCTGAAGTCAGCACAGATCTCAGTCCTCCTTGTCCAAAGAGCCCAGACCCACTCTTCCCCATCTCTGTGGGCCAATATAAGTCTTGCTGCCCTCAGGCTCAGAGATCCCCTTCCCTCCAGCCAAACCAGATAGTTTCACAGCCACAGAAAACTTGTTCTACATCTGCCCCGGCAGCAGCTTCCCTTGCTCCCAGCCCAAGCAACTTCCCTGCCACACAAGCATGTCACCCTGAGCTCCAGCAAATACACTCTCCATTACACTTCAGTAAGTGCCTGTTGCCACCGTTCCTGGGAAGACCAGTTCTTGGGCTGACACCAGCATCCTCTTGGCTTGATGGAGGTCCTCACAGACAAGCCCAAGTGACACCCAGTCATGCTCCGAGGAAAACTTTGTCCAGGTAACATGGTCCATGGTCAACAGTTTCTAGTCACAAACATTTTTTCTTCAGTCTATTTTTGCCTCTTCAAAATTGCATTTCCTAGGACAGAGAATGCTTTGGAATTTCCCAGCCCACCATTGCTAGGTGGGACCCTCAAGGGGACCTAGGGGGTTGCACAACAGAGGGTCAAGTGAGCAGAGCCAAAGCAGAAACTCTGCCAGGGCAAGTTAACAGAGGTTATCAAGAAAACTTCAGACTTAGAGAGGAAGAGACAGAGACTTGAGGGAGGAAGGGAGGGAGGAGGAAGGAAGGGAGATGATATTCGTCCCCATGCCCAGAGCAGGGAGGTGAACAGACAGAATAAGCAGTGAAGCCTATCACTGCCTCCCAGCTGGCATGGATCCCCCGAGACAGGCTGTGGGTCACAGCCCAGTGAGGATAGGGCTGTCATCTATATGAAGCTTTATCAGCAGCTGTTTCTTCTTTCTTTCTGTCTTGCTCCAAACTCTCGATTTCCAAAAAGGGTGGGAGATGTCACAGAATCAGCAACACATCCTGAACAGCTGCTGCCACCCTCTATCTCTGCCTCACCCCTTGTTTCTCATTGCTGCTTCTGAAGGCCCTGGAGAAACAAACTGCTCTGCCTGGTTGAGGGCCCGGGGGGTGATACTACACCACAAGTCTGGAGGACTGCAGATGGCTGGTGGGATTCAGCTTTGGGTTCCCATTAGGTCTGACCAATTCAAGACTTCCAGAGACTAACAGCCTTTGGGTCAGGCTCCTGTGGAAAGAACCACATGGAGAAAAGAGAAATTTTCCCAACTCAGGCTTATTCCGTGACCTGATCTGGAACCTCTCTCTTTGCTCTCGAGAAGGGGAGAACAGGTAGAAGAGGGTAGAGAGGGTTTTTTTCCAACAGCCAAGGCTTCCCATGGAGCAACTAGTATGAACGCAGCCTGGCTGCACCTCCTGCCTGGGCAATGGGATCCTTCCACAGCCACAGGTAGAAGAAGGAAGTGCGTACAGACACAGCTGGCCAGGTCTCTCCACCCATCTGCACAAAGATACTTCAGCATCTAATTCTGGTTTGAATATGCCTCCGTCCTAGCAAAGGAAGTGCTTTTTGAAGGGTTTATGACTTTTACAGATGCTAAGCAATGCAGCTTCTTCTGAAATCAAGGCAGGCCATAAGAGAGCCAACTTCTTCAGGGAAAAGAAAAAAAGCCCTTGAAAGAAAAGCAATGCCATTCAAGTAATTTAACAAACCTCCCTCTCCACTCACCCAACAGCCTATTTCAAGATTTCTTCCCAAAAACCCTCCTTTTTCCCTGAAGATCCTTTTCTGAGCACAGATTAATAAACTTCAGGCTTTGTTCTTAGTAAAAGTCTTTTATCAGCTTCTTGCCCTGAGCGCAACAGTTTTCATTTCATCTGAAAATGGGGACGGGGAGCTGGATTTGATCAAACAAGAATCAGTCCAAACCCAAGCTCTAAACTCAGCTTGAACTTGTTGAGAAGGTCCAATAAGTTCACAGAAGTTCCTACATTTCACCCATTGCTACCGCTTCTGTATTTTCAGGATCCCACTGAGAAGAAAAAAGTGACTTTGATCAGACTCCGAGCTCAAATTTACAGATATAGGCATTTGCTCAAAGTGCTTTGCTAAGAAACACCAGTATTCTTGAAATGACAGATTTAATGGGCAAGTAAAGGTGACACAGTCCCTCTCAACCCCATTATTGTCACCCAGTCTTGTAACAGTAAGCAGGTATCTAACTTTAGACTCTTCCAGTCAAGACACGGATGGTTCTTAAGCTTTCCCCCACCCCATTTTAAAGGTGGGGAAAAAAACAAGCACACAATGGAAAACATCTTGCTATATACAAAGACCAACAGCAGAGCCAGAACGAGGCCCTCTAAGGCTGGTGTTCTAGCCATTGCACCGCAGCAGCAGACAAGTTTGCACCACATCACCCATCGCTGTGGGAAACATCTCCAAAAAGCTAGTAAAACCCCTCAGTCCAACCTGGGAGAATTTTAACAAGCCATGTCCATGCATGAGACATAGCTTCACCATGGGGGCTCTCAAGAATCCATCCAAACAGCCTTCCCATCCTTTGGAAGTAGGAAGAGCTTAAAAAAAAAGACCTCAAGCCCAGCTGGGATAGGCAACACCACACAACCACAGCTCAGAAGAATTTTCCAAAGTTGCATGTTCTTCTGCTCTGAAGCAAAGCCAGTTCAGCCCACTCGCAGCACAGCCCATGATCTGCTGCTGGAATTACTCATGCTGGCCCTGGATGCTCACTGCCAGGGGAAGCACGGGCAGCTTTGCCCTGCTCCGATAGAGAAGCTACCTGCAGCCCATCCCGGAGAGCAGAGAGGTATCCCACCACCCCAGCCCAATCCCTGGGCCTCTGCATGGAAGAGCAGGATTCCTTCCCCCACCCTGAGAAGGCAACACCCACCATGTGGTTTCCTGAAACGATAGTGATATTTGTCAAAGACAGCAGTAAGAAACCCAAATGTGGTAAGTGGCCTCTTCTGAGTTGAGAGCTGCCGCTGCTCATGCTCCAGGGTAAGGCTGTCACCCTGTGGGGCCAGCAGCAACACCTTACTCTTTGCAAAATATCAAAGGCACCTGCAATGCAGCTCTGGCTCGGAGCAGAAATGGCTTCATCTGGCAAGCTGTTAGCCACAGAGGGAAGTGTGCAAAAAACACACAGGAGGCAGACATTGTCCTGGCCTAGCTTTAATGCTGACATCTGCTTTACAAGAGAGACAGTGCCCACCTTGCTGTGCAGTACTTCCTCTGACAGCCTGAAGGCCTGATCCTCTGAAGATGATATTTAAAAGTCAGGCAGATACTTGAGGTGGGGAATGGGCTCATGGCCCAAGGCAAAATACCCCAAATGTAGATACTGGGGTCAAACAGGGGTAATACTGGTTGTGCTGCAATTACATGTTACATTTTCCACTTCCCGGTCAAGGATGAATGAGGAGGATTTGAGAAAGTTCCGGGTCAGACACATGGCTCTGCCTGTGATGGTCAAGGATGAATGAGGAGGATTTGAGAAAGTTCCGGGTCAGACACATGGCTCTGCCTGTGATCAATCTATGCTAGGGACAAGGCAGAGGCAATATGTCTTTTCCCCCAGGCCCTTTCAGCAGGTTTTAAGGGTCCGCAGTAGCCACACCATCATTATCACTTGACAAGGCAGGAGAGAGGCTGGGCCAGACAAGTACTGGCTCTCTCCTGAACATGCCACTGGCTCTCCCTGACACCACTGGGGGTATTTTGATTTACAGAATCCCTGATACCAAGGGACTGCATCAGCAGCTGTTACATCCAGCATCTGGTGTGTCCAAAGCATCTGCAAACAGCTTGCCCAAAGCAAGGATGGGAAGTCAGAATGACAGCTTACAGATAAGACTGGGCAGAGAACTTGTCATCGTCTCCAGTGCAGGAGGGAAGGTGAGGACCATTTGCATTGTCTGTAAGAATCTGCACCGGAAAGCATCCCCTAAACCTGGCAGTGCTCCTCTGCCTGTTCTCTCAAATAGCTGCTGTTCCTCAGAAAAAGTTCACAACTAACCAGTTGCACAAAAGCAGACTTAACCCATCACCTCATCACCTTTGGACCCTAAAGCTCCAGGCAAACAGAGGGAACAGAAGACAGAAGAACATCCACTGAGTCACTGATGAGGCAGGACAAGCCGACCAGAGATCTGCAATAGTTCTCGGCAGCAGAGACTCTGGACAGTCTGGAGGTGTGGGTTCACATGCTTGGTGGATTAGGCATGGCACTGACTCAGAAACATAGCTATGAGCTGGTGGAATGGGAAGAAACGGGTTTTTTACATCAGCTGAAGAGCATTGAAATAAAAGGCCCAGCAAATATCAATCACCCCAGGTCCGCTTGAAGCCATAAAGATGCTCTGACATTCCAGTTTGACCAAATAGAGCTCCTGGAACCTCCCTGATGTTGCAGGCTCACCCTTAAGGAGCAAAACTTGCAGAAGGAGACACTGGGTGGGGGCAGCCTGCCTGAGTGGCAGGGGAGGAGAGCCAGGGACCCTTCGGGGTCCAGCATGGACACTGCCATATAGTATAACCTCAGAAGGGATCCTAGATCTGACTGGCTGCTTCGGAGCTGGCTATAAACACCTCGTTTCTGTGTCGAGCTCAGCAGCCTGCAGTTGAACTACAGCATTATCTTCTGGAAAGACAGTCAGTCTTGATTTGGAGCCTTGACATATTTGGGAGCATACTGCACCCTTGAGGAGCCCAACTACATTCCCCTGTGAAGAGTTGCATCTTCTTTCCTGTTTTAACTGTGCTGCCCTGCACTTAGAGCACCTGGATCTTGTTATGACTGTTAGATCAAAGAGCCCTCTACCACCAGACACCTTCTCCCCTTGTGGTTATTTATAGGTTTGACTAAACAGCTTCAAGCTTTACTCTGAAAAACTCCGTGGCTGGAACACCTTACTCACACATTAAGATGCATTTTGCATTCTGGAAACTCTTCTCCACCCTCTGTGTGTGTTACATCTTTTTGAAAGGTGAATGTAAATTCCAGATGTGATCCCCCCAGCACTATCCAGAGAGCTCATCCACATCCCCATGCCTCGCTATGAGCCCAGGCAGGGCAGCCCTTTCTCCCAAGTCATCAGCCTCCTCTACCAAATAACAAAACCAGCAAGATATCTTCAAGGGCTTTAATTCAAGAGGCTTTAATTAACACAGATGTATATTGCCAACAATAACACCACTGCTGTTTTAGAAAGGAGGGTAACACCACTAACAAACCAGCAATATTTCTCAAAATAGTAAATAAAATAAAAACGATAGCAGCAACATGGCTATAAGCTCTCTGCATTTGAGTTTTCATTTCTGCAAGACATAAGTTGATGTCATTAGAAAAACAACACCCAAACATCCTCAGATGTGCAGTTTACTCCCTCCTTGCCCAGCAGCAGCTTCCTCTGCATGTCAAGTGTTTGTCACTCTTAAACTGCATGACAAAACCCCTCAGATCCAGTCAGCCAAGAAATTTAGGGGGTTCATAAGAGCTTTTCAGCAACAAACTGGTGCATGGAGGATTTTGGTGACATCCTGACAGCTAAGGGGTGGAAGACTAAATTCAATGTTGGCTATTTTGGTTCCTGAATTAAGTTGCTCAGAAATAAGAACACATTGATCATGGCATGCCCTCTGGTGGCAACAGTGCTGGGGTGCCTTGGGACAGACCCAGAGGACAGCAGCACCATGCAGGTGGCACCTGCCTCCTTTCAGGGCTGGGTGCTCCATGGAAACCAACCTGCAGCAGCTCCATCCATTGCTCTGGGCCTGTCCAAGGCACATCTCTCTGGCAAGCCAGAGGCACAATGAAATTTAAGAGGTCAAAGGGGCATTAGATCACTTGGCCTGGCTTCCTGTTTAACACATGCTGCAGAATTTCACCCCTACATTGAGCTCAGTAATTTCCATCTGACTAACCACCTCTCTCAAAGTTATGATTTGAAAACATCAAGGTCATACAGCCAGCCTTCTGCAGGCTCTTCTGCTATGCTGAGCACCTCTCAGCCTCAAAAAATTACAAAGCCTTCAGCTTTCCCTACCCAAAGAGCCCAGAGTCGTCTGATCCCATTATTCTTCTCAAATATGAATTTCAACAGGCTTTACAGCTTCCCCTCTGGGATTGTACATATCAGAATAACTATTCAGCTACATCTCAAGAAGGTTAATATTATCCTGGTCTTGGGTCACAGAACTATTTAGTGTCAACAGACCTGGAATCCTAACTCCTACCTCATTTTAAATAGTCTGCATGCCTTTGAGTAAAAACACGTGAACTTTTTTCCTGTCTCAGTTTGACACCAATGTGAAATTGTTCTTTGTTGTTACTAAAAATGGGAAACAAGAGGAAGTGTTCCAATCTTTGGGAAAACACAACATGCCCAGGAAGGCACACAGACTATCGCCATCCTGCATTTTCATTTTGCTGCCAGATGACCGATTTCACAGCACTCCAGAGGAAACTGGCACAGCACATTGGCAAATCCTTCTAGTGGCAGTTTCGTTTCCCACTTCACATGGGCTCCGAAATAAAGATGCCGCCTTCCACCTACGGACACAAACTACCAGCATGGTTCCACTCCCAAATTCCATCCCTTTCAAATTGGATCCCTGGCAACATCTTTTAGCATGGCTCTGAAGTGCTCTGTTGTGGTAGTCGTCGTCGTGTCGTCCCCCCCCCCACCCCCCGTCTCAGCTGGGTAGTCTCCTCTAGTGGCTGCTAGCAGCTACTTCAGAGCAGCCAGTACTTCAGGGACATGCAAGAAACTCTTAAATATCTGGACCTCTATGGCAGATTTTTATTCCCACCTCACCAGTCAGAGGGGGGCTACACACAAGGGAAGAATTATGTATCTGCACCACAAAGAGGATATCATACCCATATTTTTAGGACTGTCTGCAAATCTGTGGGCTACTGGATTTCAGCCAGGCTCTGGATACTCTGCTTGTGATGAGTCCAACATGTACTGCACTGCTCTGGGAAGAGCTTCACCACCACCAAGAATAATTTAATGACAGATGCTGCTTTTTATCAGCTCTGAAAGCACCTCACAACAAATGCCAGTACTTACAGATGGAAAAATGAAATGCAGAGGAGCAGAGACTCGCCTATGGTTACTCAGCAGACTGGCTGCTGAGCCGGGACTAGTGCCCAGAGTAATACACTGCATTACCCCACTAACCACAGCACCCAGCCTCCCCTAGCATCCCCCACTGCAGGACTCCCCCACCACCCCCTTCCCAAACCAAAGCCCCTGCAGTGCTAAGAGCTAGAGACTTACAGGTTTACTTTCTGAAATTTGTCTATGAAGTTTTAGGAAGGAGGAAAAAAGAATGTTCCCAAGAGACTAAAAAACCAGGCAGCACAGGGCTGTGAAGTACTCTTATTTACACAAGAGCTCCCACACATGAACAGATCAGGTAATACAGTACATATAAGGAAAGAATTGGCAAAAGGCATCAAATGCAGAGGGGCACACACAAGCCAGGCCAAACAGCTCAGCCAGAGCAGGAAATAAATGCTTATGCTGGAATTTCAGCAGCTTCATTTGCAGCAACCCATCTCTGTAGAGGGAGCTCACAGCAGGAGACAGTGGGTGCCAGCAGGGCACTGAAGAGTTGGGGCTGCTTGTCTGGACAAGCATACACCCCAGGGAAGGAGGCAACACACAGAGTGGTGAACTCTGCCTGGGTCTCTTTGCTCTCGAGTGCTGTGGGGACACATGACAAGCACGCACAGAAAGGTTTACATTTGGTAGCTTCATCTGACCTCATGGCTGAGTCTGCTTCTAGCTGGAGATGTGACCAGAGACCCCCCAAAGTCCCTTCCTGCCTGAATTGTCCTGTAGGGCATCCAATCCCTGATGGGAATACAGGCTAGGTTAGGCAAAGCTCCCTCAGCAAAGCTCAGGTGGGAGCTGGGCATTTCAGAAAGACTTGAAATAACTAGCTGAGAATTGCTGACAGATGTGGGGGGTCTGAAATCTTGCCTCTGCAGGGCTCCTCCTTTCCTACAAAAACTGTAGGAAGAAAGACTGTGCCCATGTTGTCATTAACTGCTCAGCCTCTGCACTTTCCAACTCCCAGAAAGATGCTCCAGGCCTGCTCAGGAAGACACTGGATGTCCTCCATCCAATATGGACAAAAACAAGCGTTGCACAGAAAAAGGTGTGAGTCAACTAGGGCAGAGAGAAGCTGTGTGGCTGTACAGGTCAGCAGTTAATTCTCCAGGGGAGGAGAAGGGTGCTTAGTCTGTATTCTTCAGGATTTTGTCTGTGTTTAACACGAAGCAGCTACGTGCAAAATCACTCCTGAAGGCAGGGACTGAAAGCCAGGTTTGTTTCATACTATGCAAGTGCTGTAAATAACAGGCTGAAAAGTGACATTACAAAGAACAGGAGACAAGAGACCAAGAAGAGACTGTCCTAATGCAATAAAATGCCCAGGAGTTATGAATCAATTATCACGTGCTATATTTTTACTGCACCTCTTACAATCTCAGTATGATAACTCCACTAAATATTACCCTCATCCTCCTCACCGCACAGACGAGGGAGTGAAGGAGAGACTTAGTAGCAGAGATAAGAGCAGTCTGAAGTCCTGACCTGCACACATCTCAAACACGTGCATGCTATTCCCTCATGCTGTGCCGGGTGCCTACCCAATCTCTTTTTTGCCTGAAACATTTCAGAACCTAGCACCACACCACTAATCACCCTTTATTTTTCTTCCCCCCCCCCCCCCCCCCCCCCACTGAGTGTGATGGCTGGCATATTATCTTATGAGGAGGAAATACTGCCTTACTTAGTACTCTGATGCGCACAACATTCATCAGCAAAGCATCTGTCCACACTGGCTTCCCATTTACTCATCCCCTAGATTTGCTACAAGAGCAACTTGTAAATTGGTTGAATTAATTTGATGGCAAGCTGAGACTGAGGGCACAATGCTTCTCATGCATCATGCCTAATGCCACCCAGTCTGAAACACCCCCAGCACTCCTACAGACATTTCTGGCCCAACTCAAACCTGTTGTTGCAGCACCAGCACTGCACCAATGTTTTTGGCCTGGTCCTGCCAGTGTTCTCTCCCTTTCCCATCCAGACAGTTGGGGTCTGACACTTCTCAAGATTTACCCAGCAAATTGTAGCCTACCAACATCAAGCACTCACATTTCCCCTCTTATACCTTCATCTGCAATGTCAGCTTACTCAGTAGCGTGCAGACCTCCAGAAGCTCCTCAGCCTCTCTCTCTTTCTTTTCTTAACCTGCTAGGGGGCTGAGAGCCTGCCCCACCTCCACTACAAAGCCCTGGCAGAGACAGACATCTCCACTGAGGGATGGCAAAGTGGCTGCTTCACGCTTTTGCGGAACACTGACACCCTGGGAATTGAGACAAACCACAGCAAGATCCCCAGTCAGCACCGATCCCCTCACACTCAGCCATTTCAAGGTACTTTTACTACCTTTGGCACAATTATACTCCGCCAGCCCTCTGCCAACAGTTGTGCTTGTCTCTGAGCACATAAGGCATAAGATTGCCCTCTATATCATATTTTCAATCTCTGAAACTATGCCACCTCCTACCTTTGATGGTCAAGAAACTTGCTTCTGCAGGCATGCTTGCTTTGAACAATCCAGCCTCCACCTTCCTCTGCCTCCTCGTTTTCCCTATCTGTTAACAGATTTTGCTGCTATTGTTGTTGAAAAGCCAGCAGCATGTGGAAGCTGCATTGCCATCCAAACCAAATGCGATCAGGACCTTTAATTTCCAGCGTGGCAGCTGTTGTTTACATCACTTTCCCCCCCCCCCCCTCACGTGCAGTAATTGGTTCTTACAGTGTTCTTGCTCTCCCACACATGTACTTAAACAGGAAGCAAGGGGTGGGAGTTGTAGCGTGGGGGTTTCCTGTTCTGTCTTTCTGAAACACTCAACTGACACCAAAGCTTTGATCAAAAGATCAAAGTGCACAAGCTGGTACACAGAGTTCAGCTAAGAGTACATACTTGTGACAACAGGAAAACCCGAAGTGTTCCCATGGTGACAGGGCTCCTAGCACACCGCTAGCGCTTCTCATGCTTTTTTAGTAAACAGTTTCCTAACGGGAACACGGGCTATTCTAAAGCAAGCGTTTTGTTGTCGCATGAGGTTTTGCTCTCCTGGTTACCCTGTAGAGGCAGGGGGGTGAGGGGTGCTCCCCCCAGGGTGCCCAGACAAGAAGTGGAAAACCACAAGCTTCCACGCACCTCAGGAGGTGAGAGAGGCGCTCATCTGAACCTCGGAACAAGGCGCACCGAGCCTTACACCCTCGCCCCGCTGACGGAGAGCACCCGGCGGCGCCAGGGGCTGCAGCCGGCGCGGGGAGCCCACGGAGGGGAGCAGGCAGCGGCTGCGGGCACGCAGCTGTTCAGGGCAGGGCCCAGGGGACCCCCACCCTGCCGTGGGCGCGCCGCTGAGGGGCCGGGCGGCGCCCTCCCCTCCTCACTACAAATCCCACAATGCCCCGCGCGCGCATCTAGGCGCGCACCCCCCCACACCTGGCACATGCGCACAGCTCCATATGTCTTTAAGATGGCCGACACAGCGTCCGGTGGTTCCGGCACGGTAACGGCAGCTCCTCGCCGGGACGCGGGGTCGTTGCGGAGGGTGTCTCCCGCGGGGAGGCGATGGGCAGACGGAACGGCAGCGATCGGCTCCTTCTCATAGCGCTGAGGGGCCTGCGGCCTGCCCGTGGGGCTTTGAGGCGGAGGCTGTAGGGAGGGAGGCGCTGATTGGCTGAATGGCCGGAGGGAGGCTGGGCTCGGCAGCGGGGCTTGATTGGCTCATGTTCTTCCGCTCGGATTGGCCGGCGAGGGGGGCAGCGAGGCGGGGCGCCCGTGGGGCGGCTTTTTTAAAGGGGCCGCGCCCCCAAGGGGTTGGATAGTGCCTGCAGTACCGTGTCTGCGGACAGATATGTACGTATGTATATATATATATATATATATATATATATATATATATATATATATATATATATATATATATATATATGTATGTGTGTGTGTGTGTGTGTGTGTGTGTAGAAGTATATGTATAGATTTGTGTATGTATATATGTGTGTGTTTATACATGTAAGTGTATGGAATCATGGAATCATTAAGGTTGGAAAAGACCTCTAGGATCATCAAGTCCAACCCAACCCCCCCAGGCCTCCTAAACCATGTCCCCAAGTGCCACATCTACGTGTTCTTTGAACACCCCCAGGGAAGGTGACTCCCCCACCTCTCTGGGCAGCCTGTTCCAATGCCTGACCACTCTGTCAGTGAAGACATTTTTCCTAATATCCAGCCTAAACCTCCCCTGACGCAGCTTGAGGCCGTTTCCTCTCATCCTGTCCCCGGTGACTTGGGAGCAGAGACCAGCCCCCCCCTCACTCCAGCCCCTCTCAGGCAGCTGCAGGGAGTGAGAAGGGCTCCCCTCAGCCTCCTCTTCTCCAGGCTAAACCCCCCCAGCCCCCTCAGCCGCCCCCCAGCACACTTGTGCTCCAGACCCTGCCCCAGCCCCACTGCCCTTCTCTGGACACGCTCCAGCCCCTCAGGGTCCTGCTTGTCCCGAGGGGGCCAAACCTGAGCCCAGCATTCGAGGTGGGGCCTCCCCAGGGCCGAGCACAGGGGCCCCATCCCTGCCCGGCTTCTGCTGGCCACACCAGTGCTGACACAAGGCAGGATGCATGTGTGTGTGTATGTACATGTACGTATAGATGTATATGTGTTTATGCATGGATGTATGTGTATGCATGTGTGTGTAGATGTCTGTGTATAGATGTGTGTGTATGTATATATGTGTGTATGCATAGGTACATGTATATATATGTGTGTGTGTCTGCAGTGGGGGACAGGCAGGGCTGGCCCATGTCCACTGAGCGCAGGCAGCAGGCAGGCAGCCCTGCCCTCAGCCCTCTGGTGTGCCCCATGGCGGTGCCCGCAGCCCGGGATGCCGGGGTGGGATTGGTGCCCTCGTCTGCCCCTCCGGTGCCCCCTCCTGGGGCGAGCCGGGCTCTGGCCTCGCTGCTCCCCCGGGGCTTCCTTTCTCTGAGCTCTCCTTTGGGGACGGGGATGGGGGCTGTGTCCGCAGAGGTCCGGCAGCAAACATGCCACCACGCCCGCGGATAACTACTACCTGGCTCGGAGGAGGACGCTGCAGGTGGTGGTCAGCTCCTTGCTCACTGAAGCCGGCTTCGAGAGCGCTGAAAAGGCCGCGGTGGAGACGCTGACAGAGATGTTACAGAGCTGTGAGTATCCAGCAAAGTCATGCTGATCCCCTGAAGTTTCTCGTTTCTCTGCTTTCAAACTGGCCATCACTCTTCCTTTTTTCATTGTTTTTTTTATTCCATTTTTATTATCTCCTGTTAATGACATTAGCAAAAGCAGAAGGCTAGACTGGTGGCTAGAGCACAGCCCTGGAGTCACAGGCATCTGTGAGCATGAGGTTTGTCCGAACCCAGAAGTCCTTATTTATCCTACTCAGTGAGTACTCATTAGATACTAATAAGCTCCACATCCTGACACACTGCCAGAATAAACAGAGAAATAAGAGAGTTGCAGACATTTGGTTAGTTAAGGCTGTAGAGGTTCCTGTGCTGGGCAGCTCTGCTCCTGCCCTTCCAGGTGATGTGCCTGGGATCTCTGGCTACAGATTTTTCTGAAATCAAGAGGCAATTAGGTTTTGTATTTTTTTTCATGGCCGTGATGCAGATCTGTCTTTTGCATTTGTGGAAAACACCTGACTCTTTCATCTTTAGTGTCTCCGTACTTTGCGCACCCTTTAATTTTAAATATGCAGGCTGTAAAACACTGGATTCTAGGAGCAGTTTTTCATTCCTTGCTAAATTCGCTAAAAATTCAGGTCTCTGAAGCCAGGGCTGGGCTGATACGCGTGTGGTCACTGTCTGAATTTAATATGTAGTGGTGGTGTTTTTCTTTTCCCCCCAGATATTTCTGAAATTGGAAGGAGTGCCAAGTCCTACTGTGAACACACAGCCAGAACGCAGCCTACGCTCTCGGATATAGTGGTTACTCTAGTGGAAATGGGTGAGTAGTTGACTGGTCCCACTAATTCCGGATGCCTGCGTTGTGGGAGATTTGGGTGTGCTGCGTTGGTAGGAGAACCTGTCCCCCGTGTCTCTGGTGTTTGTGTGATGCTCGCTGCTCTGGGCCTCAGGCAGGCACCCAGATCTCGCTGCTGCGGGTGCAGTATGGATATATACAGAACGTGTGATTTTCTTTCTCATGTAATTTGGAGCCTTTGGAAAAATTCTGGAGAAGCCTAAAAGAAGGGATTTTTGGCAGGATAAATTCTTGGTGTGATTTCTGTTTCCTCTTTTGTATTTCAGGGTTCAATGTTGAAACGCTTCCTGCATATGCCAAGCGGTCCCAGAGGATGGTCATCACTGCCCGTATGTGGGAAACCCTTTCTATTTTTATGCAGGAAATTGGAAATAATTTGGCATTCCTCTCTGCTGGCATCCAGAGCTCCTGCTTTTCTGATGGATGGCGCAGTCCAGTGCTCTTGGAAGTGCCGCTTGTGTTAAGGATTCCTGTAATGACTGTGTAATAGATGAAGGAAGGTACCCTCTGCCAAATTGGTTGCCTTTGCTTCAGCATCCTCATTGCACACGAGAATCCTCAATATGGGTTTGTTCTCTTTGTGTAAGGGAGAGGGGTCAAGTAATCCTGTTCCCTTTTGGGATGCCAAACAAAACCCGAAATTACTGCTGTGTCCCTTTTGTAGGACCTGGAGACATGGGCCACAGCTCAGTATAAGCTAGGACTTTATACCTAACCCTCAGCAGAGTGAAGCTGGCTGATCTGTGTGTCTGTGTGCATGTTTTTTCACTGTAGCTCCTGTGACAAACCAGCCCGTGACTCCCAAAGCCCTGACAGCGGGACAGAACAAGCCACATCCATCGCACATTCCTGGCCATTTCCCTGAGTTTCCAGATCCTCATACTTACATCAAGACACCAGTGAGTGAAAAAAGATTTTTGTGCCATTTGGGGTCTGTTTGAAGTCAGTGACACCGGGAATGGTGTACAAGTATTTTTATCCAAAACATTGCTTCTCCTGGTTTAATATATTGCTTGTTGTTTGCGGGTTGCCCTTGCTGTAGATTTCTGGCTGATTGACCTCCGTAGCTCTCTGAAAATCTCTGCACGTCGAAGGTCAATGCTCGCCTGTAGCCTCTGCATCCTAGTAGTGTTTTGAACTTCAGCCGGCTGCGTTGCATCCACTAAAGGTGTTCTTTTTTTTCCCTCCCTGCTCCACAGACGTACCGGGAGCCAGTGTCTGATTATCAAGTCCTACGGGAAAAGGCAGCATCTCAACGGCGTGACGTAGAAAGAGCTCTCACACGTTTCATGGCTAAGACGGGAGAAACACAGAGTCTCTTCAAAGATGATGTTAGCACATTCCCATGTGAGTTACTTGTGACACTTTGTGCTGTAAATGGCAGCTGTCTCACTGAGAATGCACTCCGTTAGAGTTCTTGCTACTGCAGGAGGTGAGCGCTGAATGATCCCATTGTGTTTGCCCTTCTGAGGCACTGGAAGGTTGGGAAATGAGGAATTTTCGATTTAAAATGGGGATGAAAAACAGAACCAAAGGCAGGTGGTAGGCTTCTACCTTCACCAAAGGCTCACTTTCTTCTGCTGGTGGAGAAGGCCTTGGATGATAGATGCTAAATTCAAAGCTCATCTCAATCCTATCTCTGCCCCTCTGTAACTTCAGAACAAGCAATTTCTTCTCTCTTACATTTTTGTGCTCAGCAGTGGAGGTTTTCTTGTTTCTCTGTCTGCAAAGCAGTGATGAGAATTCCCACCTGCCCGCAGCTCACTGTAGGCACAGATGTCAGTGTTATCTTAAGGGGGACTAAGTGGTGCTTCAGCCTGAGAGATAATTGAACTTCTGTGGAGGTCAGGAAGGACTTTTTATGTTAGTATAATGCTGTGTCCTTGGCTGGAAACATAAAGGAGCCTCAGAAAATAGGAAACTAGAGACTGCCATCTTTTAGGGACAGCGTATTTCATTCCTGATCCCTGGGAACAGCAGGAAAAGGGGGTGTGTGTTTAAAACCAGAACCAGTGAAAGTGTTTGATCTCTAAGTAACTGTTTGGCTTTGTGCTTCATAATCTCTGACTTGAGGAGCCTTCTCCCACCTTGCTGACTGAGTCCTCTTCCCTAACCCTAGTGATTGCTGCCAGGCCTTTCACTGTACCGTACCTGACAGCTCTTCTCCCCTCTGAGCTGGAAATGCAGCAAATGGAAGAAACAGATTCATCTGAGCAAGACGACCAGACAGACACCGAGAACCTGCCCCTGCACATGAGCACGGTACGCCCAGCCTGAGAGATCAGGGTCTCTTGGGCCCAACTTTCTTAAACATATGAAACCTGTTTCTTTGCCTGTCCTCCTCGCAGCTGGGCAGAGTGGGTGGAAAATGGCAGTGGGTTTTGTTTTACCAGGTGTAAATGTCTAAATGTTGTCATGGTTCTTTAACTTTCTGCAGGGTGCAATGCAAAATGAGGCTGGATCATGAGCTTTCAGAAGAACCTTCATTTCAGTGTTAGGGGAGACAGGATTGGCCTAGAATCCCACTGTTCCCAAAGGGGATCTTCTTCTGTTAGCAATCAGGAGTCCTCACCTTTAATGCAGCCCCTTGTGTGCTGCTGTTTATCTTGGCTGTTGATTACCTGTTTTGCCCATAGGTTATGTGGTTTGAACTTCTAAGCCTTGTGTAGCCTAACTTTGGTTATTTATGCTTTTGGTTTTTTTTTTGTTTGTTTGTTTTTTTAATGTTGCAGGATGATTCAGGACCTGAAAAGGAGAATGCTTCAGTGTTACAGCAGAACACCTCCCTGTCAGGCAGTCGGAATGGGGAGGAAAATGTGATAGACAATCCCTACCTCCGGCCAGTGAAAAAGCCCAAGATCCGCAGAAAGAAGTGAGGTAGCCAGCTGGCTGCTCAGAGGAAGAGAAACGCAGGGGGTTCACCTCCGTGGCTGTGGGTGAGAGGCATGGAGCAAGACAGGAGAGGCAATCCGGCTGAGTGGCAGAAGCAGAAGAATGATCTCTCTCTGCCTAGTGAACTACACTCTCATCCTGGTTTGCAATGCGCCCTCTTTCCCCTCTGCTCTCCTGCTGACTCGGAATGGTCAACGGTCAATTGTCTTAAAAGCGTTTATGGCCACCGGGTTACAGATGGGAATTGTCTCGTTTGCTTTGAATTGTTCTCGCTGTTGGCAGGATTTACTCTCTGAAGAGATGGGCAACGCAAAGGTTCCTGCTGCTCAGTGCTTCCCAGCAGGCTCTACAGAATACAAAGGCATAATTTATTTGCGGCTGTCTGGCAGGCTAGAAAAGAAACTTCTGCAATCAGCCTTGCCTGGCCATATAATCTAAGGAGCGTGTATTAACAGGGACAGAAAAATCCCAGACAGGTTTCTTTGTTTGGATTCTTGGCAGGTAAAAGCAAACAGACTTTTCTTTTATAAACTAAAGGCATCTGATGTGTTGGTAAGAGAGTGAAGTGTAAATACAGAGCTAAGATGGCATTTTATTCTCACTTTTCTGACTGCAGCTGCACTTCTGACTTAAAAGCGCTAAGTGCGGTGTTTACCGTGTTCTGCTTTGAGATTATTTTTTAGCAGTATGAATGGCAAGATTTAACAGCTGCTTGGGGCTATTTTTCAGTTCCATTGCTAGTTCCAACACAGCACAAATCCTTTGAGAGTTCATGCCTTCACCAGCTGTTTTAATAGGTGCTGTGCTGAAAAACTTGGAATATGGAATAAAGCTGTATTGACTGCAGTCTGCAAGGCCATGCTATTGATTTGCACCCTTTTATTTTGTCCATTCTCAAATACAGGCTTTTATCAATGGAAGTTTCTCTTTTGGTTTTTTCCCCCTTTATTTCCCCAGAGCAGAAGACTCTATTTCAGCAGCGAAAATGACTGGTGATGGGAATATTTTTATTGTTAGCTGGTTCTAGAGTGCTTTGCTTTAATTTTCACTCAACCTTTACTTAGGGAAAATATGGGTTAAATTTCTTTGACAGAAGACTCCTGTAGTTTGGTCCAGTCTCCCAGGCATCTCTTCTGGATGAAAATGTGGTGCTGGGAGAGCCAGCAAAGACTGCCTGTTACAGACTGCCAGGCAGGTCGTGGTTTCCTGGAGTAGTAGCTGAGTGCAAGTTGTCTGTTTCAGTCCCTGGGGAGATCAGAGTTACGTGCATACATGTTCCCCTCTGTTTAGTGAAGGCATCCTCCCAGGCCTCACTCTTCCCCTGTCACCCAGGGAGGAGGAAGAAAAAAAGAGTAGTTGCTTCAGTGAGAACAGAGGTGTTCCTGCCAAACAATGTGAAATTACATCTCTAGCAAAAAAGTCCTGCATGTGCCATTGTCTCTCCTGCTGGTGCCTTGGTTGTACAGAATAACAAATGTACAGAGACATTGTGTATGTATGTATATATAAAAATTTATATCTTTTTTTATTTGGATTAAGCATTTTTCATAATAAGAAAATCCCTCGCTGGGTAGGGGAAGAATGTAGAATGAAAATAGTAAATTTTATGTTCATAATAAAAGAAATTTTATGTCCTACAAGCAAAACTGTCTGAGTCCTTGAAGTTTCAGCAGTGGAAAAGCACCTGAATGGAGCCTGAGTGTGTGTTCAGTGGGGTCTAAAAGCAGTAGGAAGTCTTGTCCTTCCCTCTGCATCTCTTCCATTCTCCACAGCAACACTTGATAGCTGAGAAGGTTGGGAATTTTCCAACAAAACCTTGGTTTATTAGAAATATGTTCAGTGAGGACAAAGTGCCTTTTGAAATACCGTCAGCTTTAGTAGGTTTCTCCAGTCACAGGTGGAACATGTGGCTGAGGAGGACTGCAGAATCATAGGTACTGCTTAAGTTCTTCTCCGTCTTCTCTTACACATGTATTTTTCTCCTGATTAGAAAAATAAGACAGATGGAGGTGAAGTATGCAGTATCAGACATGAATACAAAGGTGAAGCCTTAAACAGCCATAAAACCCAGGTCTTTGGACAGTACAATTTCCAGTGAGTAATACCCCCTCCTTCAAAAGATTGTACCAAAAGGGGCAACTGCAAATCAGCAAGTAACATCCTTTTTTGACAGCTGCAACTACAAAGCAGTCTCTTGTGGTTGGGAGGGAAGGGGCCAACATGCCTAGAGAAGACTGGTTGTGAGCAGCTGCTGTCGTGTGTATGAGAGCACTCGAAGACTGAAAGTGGGAAATTGGAAGAATGCGTTTTGGTTTTATAGCTGAAATTGGGCTTACAGCTGAAATTTTCTGCAGAAACAGCTAAACAGACCCAAAAATTTGAAAACCTGCATTGTGACGGGTAGTTATGCCGAGAATGGATGTTGCCTGCTCTTAGTTTTCCCCTGAGATTGAATCAAGCTTGTGATCAGACAGATTAAGTCTGTGTGTGAAGGTTTGTAAACATTTATAGAAATCCCTAGGGTCTGAGTTGTACATTACAGAAACAACTGATGATGAATACCAGCACCTTTCTGTTTCAGACTAAATTTATTTTCATGGCCAGATTCTTAATTAGCAGCATGCTGCTTGCTCCTTGCTTGAGAATATCTTCTTCAGGTCAGTAGGGAAAAAGCTAGTAATGCAAACGCACATCTTGCAGGCCGTCTGCTCTAACCTGTCCCAGCACAGCCTCTTTCTCTAGGACGTTTGCCCTGTGCTACTTGAATATAGTTGCTGTCTGTGCACAAAGCCATTGTACCCTCTGAACATACCTGAGGGCAGCGCAGTACCGGTGGCTGTGCCAGGTACGCCCTCATGTTTCTCAGCTCTCCTCAGGCTGTGGGTGAGTCCCTGGACCCAGCCTGGAGCATCTGTGGGAGATGAGGAGATGGTGGTGAGGAGGCCGGGGAAGGCAGGTGGCAGCTGAGGAGAAGATGGTGCCATTTGCTCTCAGTGCCCAGGAGATGAGGACAGAAACCAGGCTGCCTTCTAGCTGTGTTAATTTGGCTCCCCTCCATTGCCCATGAGGGTTTGGATTTTGGGGGTAAAAGCCCGCTGTGGTGAGGGAAGCCATGTAGGGGAGGGTGGTGAGGTGAGGTGTTTCCATGGCGACCCAGAGAAAATGGCTGCCAGTCCTGCCTGGGCCAAGGAGCTGAGGGGAGCCGGGCTGAGTGGTGCTGTGCATGGGACCCAAACACCCGCAGAGGCAGCAGACACCTGGCATGATACCAAGTAAGCACAAGCAGTGGCAAAAATATGCCTCTTTTTGAAATGGTTTTATTTGGAGAGGCTGGATAGTGCAGACAAATGTCTCCATGAGTGGGTGGGAAGCGGAGGTGAGGCCCGAGCTGCCCAGCTGGAAGGGGAGGCTTGTGGCGTCAGCCCTGGCTCCTCAGCTGTAGTATAAACTCAGGTAGGCTACTCGGTCCCGGTGTTTCCTGAATTCTCTGTCTATGGTCAGCTAAAAGACAATTACTATCCGTTAGATATTAGCAATGATAATTTCTTCAGAAAAGCACAGAAAGGGGCAAGATGGTGTCGAGAACCTTAACCTATGTTTTAAATTAGAAAGGTTTTCTTTTCAGCAGAGCTGCACAGGGAAGTCTGTGCTCTAGTTCTCTCACCTTGTGGATAGAAACTTCCACAGTAAATTTCTTAATAGGAGGGGTTTTATGAAGGGCTGTAACTGTTTTTGCAAACCAGCATTTTCTGATAGAAAATCGCTTTGTTTCTTGTGCCCCAGGCTAGTAGAGCCATGTACCCAGCAAGCCAGTGAGGAAAGGGTGACAGAACATAGCGCAAATGCATTGAAGTAATCATACAATTTTCTTTGTCAGAAGCATTGAGCCAGGAAAAACATCTGTTCACCTCTGTCCTTACCTTCTGTACCTCCATTTTTAGCATCCTCCTTGCTGGCATCGGCACTAAAGACCAGTCTGGAGACCCAAACTTCATTGGCCAAGTGACTTTTTTGTGTAATTGCTTGTCTGCTTCATAAGTTCCAGGTCTAAAGAAAACAGGCACAAAATACCTAATTTGTGGAGCTGGTGTATGATGTTTATAATATTGGAATTTACCAGTCCTACCTTGATCCATTGGAGAAATGCATGTTGTGGTATTCTAGTCGTCATGCTAAGTTAAAGACTAAAGCAGGGGAGCTTTCTGAAGATAAAAAAAGCATTAGTGGGAACTCAGTAACCTATCTCCCACTTGTGTCTTAGTATTTCTCTCTGCTAGTACTCCTGCTTGTTACTAAAATTTAAGAAAATAAGTTACATTACCCAGGGAAAAATTCTTTATCTGAAGGCTTATATGGAAATCGTGGTGTCTTAATGGAAAATGGAGCATAGGCAGGCTGGCATTTTCTCTCTTTCTTCCAGAATGACTGGTACGTTGCTGGGCTGGGAGTCACAGTCTGCAAGAGATAAAACTTCTATATGGAAGATTTTGTTCCGCAAATCATTCCTACATGCTCTGATCGGCAGCCAGCTGGGCATTACAGACATGAACAGGCAGTTCAATGCATGATTTGGCTACTCTGATAGCATTAAAAAATCAGAACAAGTCAATTCAAGAGTCATCTGGACAGGGTGCTGGGCCATCTTGTTTAGACTCTGATCTTCCTAGAAAGGTTGGACTAGATGATCCCTGAGGTCCCTTCCAACCTGTGATTCTGTGATTCTGTGTAATTATGCGCTCCATGCTCCTTACCCGGTGTGTCCTGTGATGACTCTCCTAATATATTGTTATTCTAAAGAAGTTGGGCCAGAAAACAATAGCGTGTTTGTTCAGGTAGTCTAGCTGAGCTCCCTCCCTCAATATGTACATTTACATGTGTGTGTATGTGACACAAAGGAATGCGTATATACAAATGTGTGTGTGGATGTTGCCAGAGCTCATATGATCATTTATCAGTCTCTAGGCTCAACACCTCCCACTAGACTATGTGTAAGGAGATCTGTAGCTACTGTATATATTAAGTTGTAGGCAGCCCTAGCAAATGTGATTGAAACTGATAGTCTACGTTGGGAACACCCTACAAATTCTTGCAAAGCTGCAGCTCTGCTGCTTTGAAGTGTGCTTTTCTTACCTGTGGCTCTGGTATGAAACGCTGGGCTGTTCTCGCTCCTATCACATAGCCTTTCTTGCTCAGTGGTTTGTTTTCCAAAGAGTATCTGAGACTGCTTCTCTGTGAGTCAAAAGCAGAAGTATCTTACTGACATTTTTAAGACACCATTTGCATCAGGGGAAGGGCAGAAGTACATGAGCAGCAGACATTATTCCTGTTAATTCTTCGAATTTCTCACTACTGTTGCATGCTAGGGCAGCTGGAGCTTTGAGGACTTACGCGTTTGGAAGGTGAGGGAATTTCAGTTTCTAGGTATATATGGAGACCTTGTACAATGGGTTTGCAGGGCAGGTGTGGGGGACTCCATGTCTGGATGGCCATGGTCCTATTTCTCCTGTACTCTGTGTCTTCTCTGAAGGAAAAGCTCTGAGCACAAAAACTGGACAACTTACCTCTTGATTCGGGTAGCAGCCTGGTCCAAGCGAAGGATGTCCCCTGATGGCTATCAGCTGGATTCCCAGCCTGTCTGGGGCATGGTGGAGAGGGAACATTTTCCGCTCTTGACATGACCCAAATGAGATCTGCTTCTGCACATCTGTGAGACCAGGAGAGAAAAATGCCACCAGCGTGACAAACCCATGTGGAGGTGACCACTTCCTGCTTTTTCTCCTTCTTAAGTGTCTGCTGCTCTCTTCCTGAGGTGAAGCACCCCCTTATCTCCAGATGGGAATTTCCCCTGACCCAGGATATTTGTGAGGACTCTGCCTTTTGTATGCCGGTTCCCTCCTGCCACAAAGGCTTCTTTTTCCCCAGGCTGAGCAAAGAGTAGCCTAGCAGCCCGGCTGTGGGGAAGGTTGCTGGAGAAGCCCGATGCCACCGTGGAGCTGTGTGAGAAGGAAAGCCCTTGTGCCCATGGCCCCGCCGGGTGCAAGCACCTCGCACAGCTCACCTCTCGGCTCCCACTCTGCCGCCATGCTGCCCTGCCAGACTCAGGACGTGTGTGTACTCCAGTTGCTATAGAAACAGAGCAGGGAGTGCTGGAAGGAATGCTGGCAATGGCAGCGACTGAAGGGTGCAGGGAAAAGAGGAGGATTAATAACATCCCTGAGGATTGTGCTGTGCGGGCTCCCACCCTGAGGAGCTGCTGTTTTCACACTGTAAGTCAGAAGGGGAGAGGTCACGGGGTAAGCAGCCTGTACGTTCTGCTGTCAGGACTCTTCACTGTGGTCTCTCCTGTGCCACAGCCTAATCTGCCCCGTTTACTGCTCTCTGCCTTTTTCCTGTGCCTGGCTGTCATGGTAGGGCAGAGAGAAACCCATGGAAAATGCCATACTGGAATTAAGTCCAGTTTGTGGATTCTGGCCCTTTCCTGAGCACAGATGTGAATACCATGAGAGAATCAGGGAACACCAAAATATGAAGAATGACATGAGTTGAAACAGTGAGGATTGTTGCTTTTGCAGAACACTTTATTTAACCATTCTTATTCCATGCAATTAGATCAGAGGGGTCTGTTTGCTGTAATAGCACTGGTATCTTCATGGCCAGTTGCAGCAGGAGCAGCTGGCATCAAAGACGAGGCCTTCCTGGCAGCTCTGCACGAAGGTTTCTCCATTAAGGCAGTTGTAGAAGTTGCTCTTGCTGCTTGGATCTGCGTAGATGCCGTTGGCCTTGCCGGCACAGAAACCGCTCCCACCAGAGCCACCAGTATTGCTACCTGAACCCCCGCTCCCATTTCCACTTCCTTGGTTAGGAGCTTCAGTGACTGGAGGATTGGACTGAGTTGGAGGCACAAGGTCTGAAATAAAAGCAGGAAAGGGCTTATTTTTGTGCGGCCAGTCTCTCAGCCCTCCTCTCCCTCCCTAGGCCCTTTAGTGGTGGGGTCAGCTGTTAAAGTGTGTTCCCCCAAAGTCTGGCCTGGCTCACACCAGGCCTTTGAAATATCTGGACTCAATTCCAAGTTACAATCTCCCTCTTTGTCCTAGTGGCTGTAGAGTGAAAGGATCTTTCCAGGGCTATCTCTAGTTGTGGCTTCCACAGAAAGTCTTTATCAACCAAGGCTGCGACATAAATGTTCACAGGTCTCTGAAGCCCCATATCAGCTCTGAGCTAGGGAGTCACCTTCTAGAAGCATACGCAGCTCAAGCTACTCACCACTGTTTTGCAGACCAAGACCATTCTTCAGGGCGGTGATCAGGGGATATTTGCCTTCCTTGCAGAAAGTGCCAGTGAAGTCATCCATATCAAGGGCCCAAACCATAGCACCTCCAAAATTGTTCTTCTTCAGCCAGTCAACCTGTTCAGAGCCAGAGGAGAAATCCCAGTTAGTCCCGGGACCTGCTGCTGCAGAAGGCCTCCTGCCTTATTATTAGCACAGCCACACATCCCACCATACCTTGATGTTGAAGCTCTTGATGTTGTCATAGCCAACCCATTCATTGCCTTTGTAAGCGTAGGGCACATCCTGGGGGGCATCCCAAGCCTGGGTGGCTCCAGAGTCCAGGAATGTGCAGATCTAGGAAAAAAGGGGAGAGAGGGAGAAGTTATCAAGCGTCCTACAAAAAAAGGGCAGTTGGCATATTGCAGGGGTCCATGGGTTAAAAATCCCTTGACGGTTTGAAGGGTGTTTGTGTTTGTGGTGGCCTAGGTGTGCAGGAGCACCCATACCTCATAGTAGGCCAAGAATCCAGCCTGCCTTGTGTAAGGTCCAGCTGGGCCAGGTCCTGATGTTGGTGCCCCAACAGCAGTGTCAGATGGGTTTTGGAGGTTGAAGTCATGTCCATAGGTCGGGAATCCAACAAGGAGCTTCTCAGCTGGGGCACCATTGCTCTTCCAATAGTTCATAGCATAATCCTGTAAGAAAACCACCACGGTCAAAGCCTGTGCCAGGATCTGTAGGCAGGATGAGGACTCCTGAAACTTCTGATCACTGGTCTCATGATAATCATCTGTGAAACAGTCTCAGAAAATATACTTATGACATTGAAGTAGATGAGGTCACCAGTGTCAGCTGGGCCTTTGAACAGAGGGCTGTTCTCCCCAGTGTATCCTTCCCAGGAGCCGTGGAAGTCGTAAGTCATCACATGGAAGTAGTCCAAGTACCTGTGGAGAACATTGCTTGCGTCCATCTCCTGGTGGACTCAGTCACCCAACCTGATTGTTCCTTTAGTGCCGGCCATTTACCCCACCACATCCATGGCCATGTTGCTGCTTTCTGCAAACATGTTCTTCAAGATCTTTTCTGAGCTGACCTTGTAAGTACTGGAGCCAATGCTCTTCTCCAGTGGAGGGAGGCAAAAGTCAAGACAGAGGAGGAATTGCACTGGTATTCTGGGAACCAAGAGATGTTCCCCAATGGCATTGCATGGCTGGAGCCAGCCTGTTGTTATGCTTCCCTTCCCAAGATGCCCCCTTTCCCACCAAACAAGCACCACTCTCATAGCGTACTTGCCTTACCCAAAAGAGCAGGGACCCCACATGCAATGAGGTTGGTTTCTGCCAGATAACGGCAGAGTTTCCATTAACATCTTGAAGGAAGACCACCTAAGTCACCGAAATGATACCAGAAGGTTTGCTACTCACTTTCCAAGCTCAGAAATCTCGTAGCCAGCCTGAATGTTGGAAAGTCCTGCAGCAACAGCCGCAGTGATCATGAGACGGGGCTTGTTGACCTGTTTGGCTTCTTGCTCAAAGGCTGCCAGCATTTCCTGAGGGATGCCAAGAAACAGCTCTCACCATGGACTCTCTAGGCTGAGGCTTCACAGCCAGAGCTGTGCAGTGCAGAGGGTTTGACCAAAACCTTTTGTTTCAGCCTACCTGAACCAGGACGGTAAAAAGCGTCTTGTCCTGGGGTGGGCTGCCCCTGGACCCAGGGTATTCCCAGTCAATGTCCAGCCCATCAAATTGATACTGGCGCAGGAATTTGATGACAGAGTTGATGAAAGTCTGGCGGTTCTCAGGTGTGGAAACCATTGTGGAGAACCTAGGGAAGCAGTGCAGGACAGAGCTGGGGTTTGGTTGGTGCCTCTTCCTCCCTCTCCCTCCCTTTCCAGGGTGCCATTATGGAAGGAGAGGGTTTGAACTTACTTGGCTGTCCCAAAATTCCATCCTCCAATTGCCAGGAGGGTCTTCAGTTTTCCATTCCTGCAAAGGGAGGAACAGGAACATATTTCACTATGAGGAATGCTTTAGCCTTACCTATTTCTAACATCACACAACAGGCCAACATAAAGCACAGTGCTCTTGCTTTTCTTGAAAGTGTCTGGTGTAGCTGCCTTTGTACACCGTGACCCCTTGGTGTGAAACCCAAATAACAAGTCAGCAGTGCACTGAGTCACTGTCACCATCCTCAGAAGACTGGTGCTGGCAGCCTGCCCTGCCCTCCATTTCCCTCCCCGTCACTATCTGCCTCTTCTTGGCATCCCTAGACCATCGATTGTGCTGCCATTGTGCAGAGAACAGATGCTGAATAATGGGTCAGGACTTGAGAAGGAGAACAAGTGATGCCCTTTGCTTTCGGTACGTACTGGTTCTTCAAGGCGTTGAAGGATTTGTAAAGGGTCTCGTCGTTCCATTCGTAAGTTGTGATCTCGTTGTTGGACATCCCAGCAAAGGCATAGATCAGATGGTGGCACAGGTATGGGTTGATGTTGTCCGGCATAAATTTTCCCAGGCCAGGCCTATATTGGGCCCAGTTGGTGAAGTAACACGACAGCACATAGGCAGTGCCTGCAGAGAAATAGAGGAGAGGCAGTTGGGAGAGAAAAGAGCAGAGAGGACATGTCTCAAATGCAGAAGAACCAGGTACCTAGCTGCATGAGGCCATGTTCCTTCCTATAACCATCCTTCAAGTCACACAGGAAAGGGACCAGTACCCTGGGCTGCACTTAGGAGTAGGTAACAAAGCGGATCTAATCAGAAATGATTGGGCAATGTTTCTTTGCAGGGTAAGGAGTCTGGAGAAAGCGAAGCAGGGTTGGTTATCCCTCGGGGAACTGGCTTTGCAAGGATAATAATGGATTTCTTTCCTTCCTACTTAGTTTCAGCACACGAGTCAGTCTAGGATTCTCATGCACCCTTAAACTCATGAATCAGGAGGTTTCTGAGTGCTGGGTCTCTCCTCCAAACTGAATCTTTCTCCTTTGCTGCCACATGAGGAAGAACAGAGGCAGAAGGGGTGTCTGGTGAAGTGCCTGGAATGTGGAAGGCTCTTTGCATGTTTGCTGTGCCTGTGAAAGCTTCTGCAAAGACCAAGATAGTGGCTGTGCTGATGCTTCATTCAAACTGAGCAGGAAGAGGCTGATATGAGGAAGCTTGTGTGAAAGAAAGCAACATATCTGCACTTTAGATTGAGCATGTCATACTTCATCAAGCTTTTGTCTTCAGAGACACCACTGCTGCATGCCTGCCTGCCTCTCCTTCCTCCCCCATGGCTAGTAAAAGAATTAGCTAGTAAGTCTGTTCCAGTTGCCTGTACGTGCCAAGACTGAGAAGGTTTTGGTAGAGTTGTTTCTGGAGTAGAAAGCACTTACCTATCTGGGTGTTCAGCAGGAGGGCCAGACCTTTAAAGAAAAAAGTGTGGGATTAGTCTTTGAGCTGAGCAATACAAAGGTCTCATGCAGGACTGGACTGAACCCAATATAATCTGTACCCCAGGCACTATTCATTCTGAGGGAAGTCAAGACTGAGACAAAGAAGTCATGTTTTGTCAAAACCGGAATCTGAATTTGCTTGAGATTGTTGTATTTTCTTGAAAAAAACACACAAGCATCTGGTTTCTCAAGCATGGGCGAATTGAGTTTTCATACGGAAGCAGGTACAATTTGTGGAATGATTTCATGTAGAAACACAGAAATTGAATTCACAACGCAGTATTTTGATTTTCTTGGTGGGTTTTATGATCAAAAAGCACTTTTCAATTTCAATTAGCAACAAATTATATTCATTTTTAAAGCATACAATATACACACGGGTGGTACTGAAAAATGCAACTAAGCCTCCTGAGGGTAACTGCTAGATCTTTCCTTTTGACAGAAGAGTAAAAGATCTTTAACTCCAAGAAACCTCTTGTATAACCACCCAATATAGCAAAACATCCACAAATATTCATCATAAAGGCAGAGGATGAAGTTATAAAGCAGGATTTACCGGTAAGCAGAATGAACTTGGCCATCTTTGCTCTGGAGTAATTGCATGCAGCCTGTTTCTTCCTTATATACGCTTGTCTCATTTCATGCAAGTCTTGTATCAACAAAGATGCACAAACATTATAAAACTTGGTAAAGATCAGTATCACAAAAAATGATACCAGTACAATGGGCCTTCTTAACACTCCAGCTGGAGACACTACCACTATCAGACTGTGTTGTGGTGCTGCAAGAACAGTGGAAAAAAAAGATTAGATGGCTTTTATTTTTAGAAACATTGTTTACTGCAATAGGCATTGTGTCACCACTGATGACTGCACAGTCACAAATGGCTGAAGTGTTCACCTTGTGCTGTCATTGCGTCTACCTGGAGGTGGTAGGCACAGCCACATCAAAGGTGGTTTACAAGGGTTTTGTCTCCTTCGTTGGGCAGTCACTGAGGCCGGACTGAGGAGGATTTAGGCTCGCAGCAATGGCCTTTTCGGAGGACACAGGAACTGGACTCACTTGCTGTAGGCAAACTGTCTGTTGGGATCCAGGGGGCTTTGTGGTCCGAGCTGTGTCTTGCCCACACCATCTGAGCTTGTTGTCACTTCACAAAAGTGGAGAGAGTGTCCTGGTGTCCCACCAGTAAAGGAAAACCAACTCAACTTCTGCCAAGTCATCCTCCCGCTTGTGAAGATGATTTTCCTCAGGGAGAAGCATGATTTCTTGGAGGTCAAGCTCTTCAAGAGAGACCCCAGGGACAGAGCAAGCATGCAGGCTGCATTTCCAGCCACGCCTATTCCCTCTTTTTGATCAGCTGTTTCCCAAACTGAGAGACCTCCATGTTGCCAAGCATTCATGTCTTGCCTTAGCTTTCTGTGACTCTCCATAGGGAGAAATTACCCAAACCTCTTTTATTCTATATGATCTTGTCTCATTTTGTTGTATTCAGGGTGCAATGTCTTTCTTCTAAGCCTATCTGAATGGAATGTTTTAAAAGGCAGTTAGGGGTGCTGAAAATGATGTTTTAGCTCAGAAGATTCAGTCTGCACACTCAGGGCTACTGCAAATGGTGGAGTAAGACACAGTGTGCACATGACCAGTAGTTGCTCTGCACTGAGTTGCTCTTTAATTCTTGTTAAGATGATGTGAAGGTGAATCTCCAGTAGGTCACCCAGACTTTGTTAAATGGGAGCCTGGAAAATACCGTCAGGGTTGCCAATATCACATGCTGGCACTGAAGCCACTGACAGGCCATTAAAGTTCCTTAGACTTCTAGATTTTGTGTATGGAGTGGATGAAATACGGTGAATTATGAAAGAGGGTTGTCAGAGTCAGGCATGATGCTTGCACACCCTTGCACCCATCTCCTGTTAGATGTGTCTGGTAACTGACTCTCAGCAAACTCTCTAAAAACTGCTGTTTTCCCCAAAGACCTTAGCCACCCTGGCCTTACTAATCTTGGTGTGCACAAGCCATTGTTTTCCAGAGGTTGTTTAGTTTTCCCTGCCCTTGCTATGGAGGTTGCCTAACCTGTTGCTGTGGAAAGCTAAACCAGGGAGAAGTATAAAGGTTGATGCAATGGCATCAAGTGTTTTGGAAAGCCCTGTCCTAACCCTTATCTGTCTCCTGGTACAGGGAGATTGGAGCTGACAGCCGATACAGGCCTTCGTGCCGACTGCAGCGTTATGACAGCCACGGTTCATGGTGGCAATGCAGAGACATCTGTTAGGTAGTTGGGCCCTTGGCTAGGTGTATGGATATGCAAGATCCAGCTTTGGATTTCCAAGTGAAGGGAGGCTGCTTCCAATCACATTGGCAATGCAAAGATGCTGTTGAACTAGTATGAATGTGTTCTGGATTTATTTTTTGGACGTGAGAAGGTGTGTGGTTTTGCCCATAAAAATCCAGGGAGATCTATGTCTGTTTTGGGCTGCTGCTCTGATGTTCCTCACTGCAGACAGACAACTTACTACCACCGCAGAGATAATTGGTTGCCAGAGTGGTCCTCCTTAGTGTGGAGTGGTGTTCTTGGAAATTCCTTGGGAATTTTCCTATGGGAATTAACCCCAAAGATGTCTGCATATACATATATATGTATAGCCTGTTGCCCGAGCTCATATCAGTTATCAGGGCCTAGGCTTAGTACAAGGATTTACCTCAGAATTTTTCGAATTCTCCCATGGGATTATACCCCAGAATCGTGTGCATATACGCATAGCCTGTGTTTGGAGTAGCAGGGAGAGGCAATATTGCTTGGAGTAATATAGATTACCATAGGAGCAAGTATGAACATTGCTACCTTCTATCTTGGCAGACTTTTTTCTCTTTAATGGTGGTTATGTTTCCTGTTCGGGAGCCTTTTTCTCTCATCTCTTTTCCCAGATTGTTAATATGAACAATAGGAAACTACTCAGAATTGTGGAAAGTCCATTGAGGCTAGATTGCTGAAAGTTTCTGAGGAGTAAGAGGGTAATGCTTGGAGGGAAAATATCGAGATAATCTCTTTAGGCCAGCTTGCTAAACTTCTCCTTCGCTTCTTGGGAGATACGTTTCATCCTATGCTTAAATTCTCTTTAATGGGCTGGAAAAAAGCCAGCCGTGCATGAAGGAAGTCACGATGATTAACTTTTTAGTGTGAGGCACTTTAATGTTGTTAGATATGATCTGGCACTATGGTAAAACACGATATACTCTTTCTTTCAAACCCATGCTCTGTACTTGGCTGGTTAGTGCTTTCTTATATGCTCCAAGAGCTCTGTATGGGAACCTCATTTCCTTATGAGCTTGAAGGGTTGAATGTCCTTAGAAATCATCATGCTCTCTCACTTAGCATACAGTACATCCTTGTCTGGTACTAACAGCATTAGTTTTCAGCTCTTTCATTTTTATCAGCTAGCCTCATAAAAAACTCTCACTCCCAAAGAATCATGTAATTCCGTGAATTAAATGAAGGAAGAAATTGAGTTAAAGAAAGAAGTTTCTCTGCATATTGAGCTTCTCGATTTGCAATTAAGTGCACCTTGAAAGCACCGAAGAAGGCAAAAAGAAAGCAAAATAAAAGTATTAGCCTGTAATTTTAACTAAGGAGAGTATCTTCCTCTTGCATTTCAAGAATCTTGTATTCAGGGGCTGGGTACTATCAGCAATTAAAATATCCAACAGTAGGTGTCGATGTTGCTTGCTCTTCCCAACCGTAGAGATGGCGTGCTTTTCCAGCAGTCTTCTGATAACGTTTCAAGAAATGTGGTTGCAGGCCAGAAAGCTTAGTTGCTGCTCCTGTATGTTTAATCGCAAACAGAGAGCTGAGATTAACAGGACACTATCAAATAGAAAGGGAGTGCTTTCTTCTTGCTATGGAAAAATAACCAAGATAAAGGCTAAACTTTCTTCAGTTCTTTTCTGCAGAGCTATATAACCTATGTAAGACGTGACTATCTCAGAGTGAAGGAAGAGCTATTAAATACATTTCTCCAAAAACTAGCCTCACCTTGCAACATGTCAGGATGCCTGTTAAGACATTAGTCTTTTTGTTGACATCCCCAGGAACCACATCCCCTATAGAAGAGCATCCCAGTGCTTTGGCAGGGTGCTGATAAATCTATGCTTTTTGGCTATCTCAGATATTTAAGTCACCCGCTTATATCTCTGACAAAGAATTTAGGCTCAGTTCCCATATCTTCTGCCTTTCCTTACCAGCATAGTAAGTATTTATTGCGGGGGAAAATGGGCTTGAGTAGTCTGTTTAAAGATACAAACGAAACTTAATTTCCCTGAGTCCATGTTATGTGTGTGCAGTCTTTGTAATATGCCTAGTTTTATTCAAGTGGCTTTGGGTGAAGCAGGCCTAAATTGTGTGTGGCCTTGGCATATGTCCCTTATTAATCTGCTAGGAAAAGGAGATTTCGAACCATCTCTGATGTGTTTATGTCTCCCAAACCTTTCCTTTCTATTGGATACTTCTTTGCTGTGCAGCAAACCCTGCTTTTCACACTGGCAAAACATGAGACAAAGCAGTCACACTAGATTATTAACTCCAATGATAAATGTTACATCCTGACAGCAGTTCAGCAGGTTCTCCTAACAACTGCCTGGATTTGCTCAAAGCCTTATATACTTGATAAGTATTTTATCATGCGCATCAGAGGAATCTTATCTACTCATTCCTGGCAAACTACATCTAAACGCAGCCATTTCCATCCAGACATAGTAAGCAGCGTCAGACTCCTACCCAATGCTTGATCCTTTTGGAGTTCAGCTCATGCTCCAGGGCCTGTAAAAGAGAATGTACTTCTGATGCCAGCACATGTCAATGGCCTATACCACGGCCCTGCCTAAAGTGTGCCATGTCAGACAGCAAACCTTTGGGAGCAGCAAAAAGCAAACAGAAAAAAAATCAACAACCCCTTTGCACATAAATGCCTGCAGCAAGAAGTAACCCTTTATTTTCACTTTGCTAAAAAAAGTGAGAGAGCTTTTGTGCCATAACCAGGACAGCTTGACTCAATGGTGGTTTTATTTCTTAGTTTTTACCTTGCCATCTCAACAAAAGTTTCCCTGCTTGACTTGGCTTAAAATCTAAGGGCAGAATATCGATGAATCACCAACTACTACTTTGAGTTGTATTGCTTCCAGTGCCCAGTCTGGGAGGTGTTAGGAGATAACCTGTTCTCCTCGTCTTCCATTGATTTCTGCTTTAGAGAGAGGAATGGTGGAGTTTCTTCCTTTCAAAAGCAGGGTGAAAGGTACCAGGAGTCTGGTCATCCTGGACCTAAGGGAATGACTGGGAACATCTTTACCTCAGCTTTAATGTTCTGCATATCCTGAGGTTGGAGTAGAGCTGGAGGCAGGGGAAGGAATAGAGTCTGCAAGCTGAAACTCAATTAGAGATGCATGGAACATGTTTAAAGAGACCTATCTGGGTCTCCTATCAAGAGCTTTGGTGCTATTGCTGGTCTCTCAATGGCTTAACAGCTTTTAATAGCTGAGCTCTATCTGGGGGCTGCTGATCTTCTTGGAAAACTGTCCCATCCTCTTCAGAAATCTGTCAGAGAATTAAAAAAATATGGCCACAGTTTCAGTGGTCAAACATGTGAAAAGCTGGCTCCACATCCAGTTGAGTATGTATACACTTGCTTAAGTTACTGCCACTATAATCCAATGTCTGTAAATGGAGTCCTGAAAAAGGATCTCTCCTACCTCCAAGTCATGCTTGGACATGTCCTTCACTGTGCAGTGCACAGGGCTGGTGGTGGCTGGTGTAATAGTATCTGTGCAAAGAGGAGATAGCTGCAGCGCCTGCGGGTCTGGCGTCTGCTCAGCTGCCTGACGGAGAGCTCTGAGAGTGATTTGAGAGCTGTCCTGGTCCAAATCCCTTTCTGTTCTTCTAAACAGATCATTTGGTATAGCTGAAGGACTCATGTTGCTGCTGCCATGAGAACCATCCTGTGGGAAGCCCAGGCTGAAGAGCCAGCACCACGACCTGCAGCGTAACATGGTCTATCCAGGAGCACACGATGAGCAGAAAATGTCTTCTTCAGACTCGTGGCAACAAATTAAGAGCTTTAAAGCTCCTCGGGTTCCCTCCTCCAAAAGATAATCACACCATGTAGGCCCTGGGCAGGGGCTGCGCAGACAGGCATTCAGGGCACTTTGCCTATGTAGGACAGCCAGGAGAGACTCATATCCCTTTGATTCTTACGACACCAGTTCATTTGTTTAAAGGTCTCTATTTTTAAGCCCTCCTTCCCCAGTACTAACTCCTTGTTACAAAGGTTGGATCTGTTCTGCTTCACACCATCTTCCTCTGGCATTTGATTTCCCTTCTCTCCACAGCTCATTGAGTGGAACTAAAGAACTGCTGATTTCCAGATACCAACCATTCCCTGCCCCCCGGGAGAAATTCTTGCCTTCTGCATGTACATTCCCAGAAATATAATCTCTGAGTCACTCTGATTATGAAATGCCGCAGCCATTTCCCCAGCTAGTTCTACAGAGTGTCACTTTTATTCACCTTTTGTCCCCAGGTATATTTTATAAGAACTTAGAGGAGTTGTTTTCATGAGGAATTTTCATGAGGAATTTGATGCAGTACTGCATTCGCCCTTTGCATATTCTTTCCTTTCAGCACATCTTTCATCTTTCCTTATTCTCTGTTGGCACTGAACCACTATAATTAGGTGCTGTAAACAAATCTTAAGCTTCTCTGATGATGTGAAACACTCAAACTTGATTTCTGATCATCCATGATACTTGCGGGTCCCTTCCAACTCAGGACGTTCTATGATTCTACGAAAAAAACCCTGACTCTGCACTGCAGCATCGTACTATCGTTCCCTGGTGATCAGGACCAAGGCAGTGTGTTCACCAGCTCTCTGTGGCGGCGGCGGTGAACCCCAGTGAACAGGGTGCTCTCGGTGCCTAGGAATGGCCTGCAGATGCTTCCACCTCCCCTTGTATCCAAGTGTTAGTCCCAGGACTTATTTCCTGGTCTGTCAGCAAATGAGAACAGGCCTTCGAAAGGGGGCATGTGTGCATAGGATACAGATTCACAAATTGCTCGCTTGCACATAAATATCTGTGCCCGAATGCAGGTGTGTGCAGGTGAGCAAAGCGTACTGCAGAAAGGTTATATATGCACGAATGAACATGCACACGGGGTTATTTTGGCTAAGGAAATATAACAAAAAGAATGCTTTGTTTCAGCTGCTCTGTTTTTTTCTTTCCTTTCTCTATTTTTATGCACCTTATGTCACATGCAAATTTTTTATAGTCTGATCTTTTAAAAATTGAATTTATTAAAGCATATAATCTTCAAAAATCCACTTAAGATTGATTATACATATTAGAGCCTAAACTATTATAATCTATTATTTAGAAAAACATTGGCACCAAGCAGGCAGATCTTGAACTTCTTACAGTCAGGATTCAAAGTGGCAGGTTCAATCAAGCTGCTCCACATAACATGATCTGTTTTCCCCGTCCATTTCACTCCTCCAGTCCCCCTTATCTGTGAGGAAAGAACCAGATGCCCTGGATTTCGAGCTGAGACTAGCTGAGAGTATTGGGTGCTAATCCACCGCTGAACACTGCAGCCGTCACCATGCTGGGCACAGACGTACAGCCATCATCCTGCAGTTGCGTCCAGCGTTTGTGAGGTCTAGTCCTTCCCAGTAACTTACCGGAGGGGTACAGGAACTTCCTTTCGGGCTTGTCCTTTTTCCTCTGAACCCTTCAGAGGAGGCTCTGCCCCCACAACAGCATCCCAGCTCATCTAATTACTTACTAAGCTCTTTTTCTGGTTAGCCGACATCTGCCCATTTCCAATTAATCCTTGTTCACAAGCTCAATAACCTGAGCCATCTGTATAGATAAGAGAGATAAGCTTCCCATTAAACATTTACAGGACATAACAAGACGGTATTGAAGCAACTGTTGCTGAGACAACCCAGGTGGGTGTCTGCGTGCGGGGGAGTAGCTGACCCCGCGCCTCTAACGGCCACGCTGTAAGTGAACGAGAAAAATATATGGGTCTAAAAATATATGTGGGCCGTCACACACCCCCAAAAGGGTGCATGCTCCTCTCGCTTACGTCCATGAACCTTCTTGCTACATTAGCATGATAAAGGCTTTTAAAATAATTCAACAGCATTTTTGGCCCTAGAAGTTCTTTCCAGCAGCCAGTTAGCCTTTAAATAAAACATTCACTACTTAAGCAGCGGCTCTAGATACCCTTTAACCTCAAATGCTTAAAATAGCTCAGAAGTCAGTCTGACCTCCCTGTTCAGCTTTCCTGAACGTCCTTAATTCTAGGCAGAGGCATTATCTTTGTCCCTACACTTCATCAGTGACTGTCCGTGTTTTGAAACAGCAGCTTTGTTTCCAAATCTTGCTAGGATGGGGTTCTATCTTGCAAAGCGCCTCCGTCCTTTTTCCCATTCAAGGTTTCCATCTCTGGGGCAGCACAGAGAACAAGATCCTTTGCCAATATATCCCATTCCCTCCACAGCCATCAGTGCCAACAGGGGGGTGAAGTCTTGCCTAAAAACCTTTATGAAAACTAAGGAGCCTCAGGAACGAAGCCGGGACATTGACAACTTTTTAAGCATATCTCAAGATCCGGGGTGAGGGTTGGCAGGTAATCTCTTTTAAGGGTGTAAACACTTAAAGGGGCCACAAAAAGGGAGAGGGTGACTCCCCTGCTCCCTCAGCGCCAAGTCGGAGCGCAGGCAACCGGGGCGGAAAGCTTCGGAGCTGTGAGAGAGCTCCTCCAAGGCCCGGGGGACCAGAGGGGCCTCGGGGGACCAGGGGGACCTCGGCGGCACAAGCAGACTGCTCGTCCCCTCACGGTAATTACGGCGCGGAGCCACGGAGGGGCGCACCGGCCCTGCCACTGGCCCCGGGACCTTCCCGGGCCGCCCCCGGGCCGCCCCGCCCCCGGCCCCCCCCCGCCGGGCAGCCCCCGCCGGGCCTGCAACCGGATCCCCTCTCTGCAAACTGATCCGTGCTGCCAGCTGGCCTGACGCAAAACCGAGGGCAGGCACATCCAGGACATGAACATCGAGGGTGTGCACCCATCGCGGCTGTACACATGGAGGGGGTACACACGCGGCGGGTGTACACGCGCGGAGAGTGTACACACACGGAGGGTGTACACACACGGAGGGTGTACACACATCGAGGACGTGCACATTGTGGTCTCAAGCCTGGGTCTGAACTGACAGCACGGGTGCCTCTGTGCTGGCTGGCAAGCGGCTGCTTGTATAAAGTTAGTTTGCCGGTAGCTCTGGAGGGAGGGATGGTCGGCTCTCCACCTCCTCCTCCACGTGGGGTCCGAGATGCTGGTGTGCTTGTGGGTCCCTTCCAGCTCAGGACATTCCGTGATTCTATGATTCCATGCTAAACACACACAGGTAAAGGCCTATAACCTACTTTTGTTAGCTAATGCCTACAGGAGGCTCCCGTCCCCAGTGCAGACCAGTAAGATCTCTCCAATCACACATTTGCATTAGAAACTTTTTCCCTCTGAGGGTGTAGGCTGTCAGCCTGATTATCTCAACTGCTGGGAGCTTGAGCTTCAATTGCAAGGGGATGTGGCTGATCTGCTAGCTTTGCTGTGCGAAGCTGCCTGATTTGTGCAGGTTCTCTACCGTTTGGAGTGTGGTGCTGAGAAGCCAAGATCTGGTGTGGTTTGTAGTGTTGCTGTCAGCAGGTCATGGGAGAATCTGCATGTCCTGGGGATGGGAGACCGGGTGCTTCATCAGGGTAGGTTGCTTCCAGCTTGGTATGCTCTCGGCTTTTGCATACAGCGTAGGAGTTATACTTCATCCAGGAACTGAAACACCTAGTGCAGCCTGCTGTCTGCCCAGTCAGATCTAAAGACAGACTGAATTTCAGAAGCTCCAGTCTGCGCTGGCTGGTGTCACTCAGAGCAGATTCAGCAAATAATTCTGAATATTGCAGACATGAGAAAAAACCCAGGTAGGCTGAGGACTGTGGCTAACTTGAAAGCAGTAAAAGTGAAATTCATCAAAGAAACTACCAATTATTTACTTCACTCAGGGACATGCTGCAGGGAAGGAAGTACTAGGTTTCTAGCGTGTGAATACATTTCTGCTCAGCACTTCCACGCTGGCTAGCCTGTTCAGTGGGGCAGGGGAGTGGGGAAGTTGGAGTAGGAGCATTGTCCCGAGTTTAATCTTGTATTCGTATCTTTCAGTATGGGGACTCTCCTGGGGCTGATGTAGGGCAGAGAGACCCTTGAAAGGCTGCCAGTGTTGTTTGGGGGTAGAGGAGGAAGTGGAAGTAGAATTGTCTGTGTAATAGTCTCTTGAAACAGCAATAATTTCTTCTCATTGATCAGATGAGGTGAGGGGTGTGTGTGAAGGGGCTTCCCTTCAATTTCCTCACCCTTTATTTTACCCGCAGGGAAAGGAACACACCCTTTTCCCATCCGTAGCTGGGACACAGCCACCTTTCTGTGCACACCCAAGACGCTCTCTGTGCCTCTCTTCCCTTCCTCCCTAACTTACAGGCTGGATGCAGTCACCCTTTCAAGCATCCAAGCTCCCTAAATGTGCTTTTCACCAGGAGCCCTTTGTTGTCATGCCAATCTCTATAAAAACTTTAAAATCTGCCAGTGCCCATCACAGTACCACAACCCCTGGCACCCCTGGCAGCGGCGCAGCAGGCTCCGGAGGCGGTTACGCTGCTTTTGTTACCAAAGGAAGCAGCATGTGGGCTTTCCTTCTTTGGAAGCGTGGCTCTGCTCCACATCCCCACTCGTCTCTGCCCTCCATGCAGAGGGTTTAACTGTGCTGTGTGGCTGTCTCCTGCGTAACATGTTTTTAAGAAGCTCTTGCCAGCTTCCTGCTGAGGAGCTGATCATGCTGACGTCTGCAGAGCAGGCCACGTCAGGCATGGCCGGGAAGGGAAATGCAGTCCTTTTTTGGGTGCAGACTAAAGCAAAGTCTATTGGCCTGAGCAGAGAGGAGGGCTGAGATTCAGGAACAGCTGGGCTCTGTCAGTAATTTAGCACTAAGAGCTTAAACAATACCCAGGATAACACACTCCAGGACTGGCAGACCTCCCTTTTTTTTTCTCAGCTCAGCACAATATTTTCCTTTCTCTTTTAAAGATTTCACTTCTGATAATTAATTTGAGTGGAATGCTTTTCCAGAGTTATATTTAGATTTTCTTCTCCAACAGCACTCCGCCATCCCAACTTCTCTAATGCAGCTGTATTGCTGTGCTTTTTGAAATAGAAACGATTTGCCTTTCACAAAGCTTAGCAGTTTCATGTCCCAAGGCAGCACCTGAATGGGGGCATTTTTGGGGGTTCAAAAAGGCTGTGTTTGTGGAGAAAGAGAACTAGAGTAGCAAAGCAGAACTGCTCCATACCTTCAGCTTCAGTATGGGGGCTTTCAAGTGTTTGGAAAAGGGGGGATAAAACAGCCCTGGATCAGAGCACGCTTGAAGTGGCATGTTACTCAGAGTGGGTTATATATATGCGCACATATTTGGGAATCTGGACACTTTACAAGCCTTTAAGATAGGCTTAAGTCAAATCTCCACCTGACTGCTCCTCAGCTGCTGGGAAAACCCCAAGCTAGACGCAAAATCTGTAGCAAGGCACCTTTCCCCAGCACACACGTTCTACCTGCCTGGCGAGGCTTTGCTTTCTCTGCCTTCCCTGCAGCTCTGACATGGCTGTACACTGCAAAAGTTCCTCCTTTCATGTGGGTGGTTGTGAGATAAGACAGCTCTGTTCTGCGCCTACGCGGCGTAGTTAAAAAAAAAATAATTAAAAAATCAGGCTACCAAGGTTACAGAGCTGTAAGAAGGAGATAGTTAATCTGAGAACAGCTTTCTACCCTTGCATAAACACTCCAAAATTAAGGACAATTACAATGCTGCCATTGTGGGATAGCTGCTCAGCTGGAAAGTCCCTTTACCCCCCCAAGCCCAGCTTGACCCTGGGGGCTTCCCAGCACTCCCGCCTGGTTTAAGGAGTGTGTTGCCATAAATGAGGGTCACACCCAGGTCTCTAATCTTATCGGAGCAGCGGTGGAAACCAGTTCAGCAGGGTCATGGAGCAAAACGCAAAGTGGGTCCATCAGGAATACTTCTGTCTTTCTCATGTTGGTCAAGACGTGGTCAGAATCTTTTCTATCCCGTGTGTGATGCCTTTCTTTGCATAGTTTGCTGCATAAAGTGTAATTAGGCAGCCCATATAATTAAGACAATTATGTAAGGTAAGCACCCCACAGAGTAATTGTGGCCAATTTTTAGCATACCCAGGGGCACTTATAGGGCCCAAAGTGGCCCTTCAAATGATTTACCTGCTCACATGTCTCTAAAGCACTCATCTTAGGTGTGTCTTAGGTGACATCTTTGAAGTGGACATTATTGTCCTGCTCCTGCTGAGAAACAGCTGGCTGGAGTAGTAGTACTCTTTTCTTCTTTCTTCTTGCAGAAAAAGGAATTTCATATCTTGTTTCTATTCTGAAGCAGACTGAAACTGAGACTCTGGATGCGAGTGACCCAGATTCAGATGTGACCCACCAGAAGAAGGGCTTGACTTCGAGAGCTGTCACTCCACAGGGTGAGCATGAGTTGCTCTAGGCAGAAGCTTAGTTCCTTGCTGTCTTCCTCTCTTGCTTTTTGATGAGAAATTCCAGCCTGGTTCTGAGAAATCTTCCCAACAAAATGGTTCTGACATGAAAAAAATTCCTTGAAGTATTCTGTTTGTAGTGGGAGGATATGTCAGTTCTCCTGAAAATACCACGAGGTTCCTCCTTTTGATTCTGTTCTTTTGAGACAAAAGGCAGCCCTCTGCTTTCTTCTACCCTTTTACTGGTTCCTAAAAGCTATTTTGTCCCTTCCTGCCTGAAGACTGACCTCTGCTCAAGCAGCAAAATGCCAGAGGCAAGCCAGATCCTAATCTGCATCTCAGCTCTAAATCTGGAGTCACTCTGACCTCATCGAGAGAAATATGAGCCAGTATCTGGCTATGATAACTGAACAACACCACCACTCCTGACACAGAAGGCAGAGGGTCACCTGAGCACTAGGAAGGACAGTGTTAAGATCCAGAGGCTGTAGGAATCATAGAATCAATCATAGAATCATAGAATCATTAAGGTTGGAAAAGACCTCTAAAATCATCAAGGCCAACCCCCAACCCAACACCCCCAGGCCTCCTAAACCATGTCCCCAGGTGCCACATCTACGTGTTCTTTGAATACCTCCAGGGACGGTGACTCCCCCACCTCTCTGGGCAGCCTGTTCCAATGCCTGACCACTCTGTCAGTGAAGACATTTTTCCTAATATCCAGCCTAAACCTCCCCTGATGCAGCTTGAGGCCATTCGCTTTCATCCTGTCACTGGTGACCTGGGAGGAAAGACCAACTCCCACCTCACTACAGCCCCTTTCATGTAGTTGCAGAGAGCGATAAGGGCTCCCCTCAGCCTCCTCCAGGCTAAAGAACCCCAGTTCCCTCAACCTCTCCTCATAAGACCTGCTTTCCAGACCCTTCCCCAGCTCTATTGCCCTTCTCTGGACATGCTCCAGCGACTCAATGTCCTTCTGGTACTGAGGGGCCCAAAACTGAACCCAGGATTCAAGGTGCGGCCTCACCAGTGCCAAGCACAGGGGCACCATCCCTGCCCCGCTCCTGCTGGCTACACTATTGCTGATACAAGCCAGGATGCTGTTGGTGTTCTTGGCCACCTGGGCACTGCTGGCTCATGCTCAGCTGGCTGTCAGCCAGCACCCCCAGGGCCTTTCCCCGCCGGAGAAGCTTTCCAGTCACCCTTGCATCGTTGCCCACCCCAGCTAGCCAGGAAGAGCCCCCCTTGTTGCTGTGTCCTGTCTCTGCTTGGAGGAGGGGGCGTCGGCAGCACAAAAGAACTTGTCTGGAGTCAGCAGATCTGCCCACAGGGCGCCTGTTTGCTCTTTGGGTGGACCAGATCCTCCTCTAGCTCCCCAGCAGCACATATGTGTACATCTGGAATGTTTTCTAATGCATATGTTCCAGTCTGCACAGAGCTCAGGCCTTTCCTTTCTGAAAATAAAGCTGAGAGAGCTCTGTGAACCAGCTCTGGGTTACAGCAGGGTGTAAGGAAAGGCTGAACATCAACCTGTGGTGCTACACCCCACTCCCTCTGGCTCACCAGGCCTAGTGTTGTGCTGTGCTGGTGTCCTTCCAAGGGAGCTCCAGGGAAGTCAGTGAATTTAATGGGTTTTGAGAGCTTCTAAGATATTTACAATCACAGTCTTCTACCCTCTCCCCACCCCGAAACACACATCAACATCCAAAACTGAAATTTGATTTTATTCTTTATTCTTTTTCTCTCCTTCTTTTAGCTGACTCCTGTGTTTCAGACCTTAACATGGATTTGCAGAGCCAGCTCATGTTTTCAGTTTTCTTCTTAGCAATAACCTTTTTTTTAATTAAAAGCTCATCCCTTGCAGGAGGGAAAGAAAAGCTTCAAACGTGAGACGACTTGTGATGAGATCTCAAGTGTTGGCAACTTTAAGCTGGACTTTCTAATGGTGGAACAGTTTGAGCACAGTGTGGCCTTGCTAGAAAGAGGGGAAACAGCCATTTATGGCAGACAAATGGGTACAGTTGCCAAGCAAGGGCCCTCCTGGGCTCTGGAGCAGGCAGGGTGAAGGGTGCATGAGTTATTATTAGCTTCTTTGTATGGTGAAGAGGGCCTTCAGTTGCCTGGTCTCTGCAAAAGCTGCTTCACTCAGGAGTACTCTCGAGAATGAGGGAGTGGAAGGCAGGAATTTGAGACCCTTTTAAGGTCTGTTTACTCTTCCAGCCTCCGCAGATTTCAAGGGCATGTATATGAGGCAAATCTGAAATGGTTATGGTGAGAGCTGCAGGCACAGGAGGGAGTGGAGGTCCCTGGAGCCCTGTCAGCCAGGACTAATGGGTCACATGGGAATGTTTTCCTGCTCCACTGGGCCATTTCCGTACTGAGTGTCTGTGATCCTGGTTGAGAAGCGCCCCTTCGCAGGGACCATAAGAAAACAGTCCTGGGCCTTGTGTTTTCATATGGCTTGTTGCTACAGGGAAACTGGAAGGCGATTTTCCCCTCCCTTCCCATGTTGCACAGTGTTTTCTGTGGGGAGACCTTCACGACATTCATCCTCTTTCTAGCAGGGGTTTGCCTCACAGCTACATTCCCAGCTCCTTCCACACATTAGAGATGCACCTTTTCAGGTTCCTGAGTCTCCAGGTGCTTTTGTAATGGGAAATGAGCCTCCATGCACATCAGGAAACTGAGACACGTACTGAGAAAAAGTGAATTGCTTTTGCAAATACAGAGCAGGTGGGTGCCGGCAGCAGGCTCAACCCTAACATGTTTGTTCAGCTGCTTTTCGGGCCAGCTGGGAGGAACACGATCCTGGGCACGCACAGCAGAGCTTGATAGTAAGATATTTCAACCTGACTTCACGCCTTGAGATGGGTAGCAGGGATGTAGCTTTTGGACTCTGGGAGCCTCCAACAGGCTGCATCGGAGTAGAGAACCTTGATAAGTAACCACAGAGTCTCATACTGGTGGTTGCAGAAGCATTTGAGCTGTAACTTTTGTTTTACACTGCCATAACATCTCCAATGCCAAGATCCAGATTTCCCAAATGCTGGTGATCTCAGACAGTGTTTTGAGCAGCTCTTAAACCATGAATATTAAGTTTCAAATCTTCGGTTACCCAGCAAGATTTTGCATCCAGACCTGAGTCTGGTCAGGGTGAGCAGACAGATAGAATTGTAAGCAGGAGATCTTAGCTGCAGAGCTGCGGTGCCTCTGCATGGCTCTGGCACAGCAGACTGGGCTCATCTGGTACCAGAGCTGCTGGGGATGCTGCGAACAAAAGATGGATGACCTGGTGGTTAGGAACCTGAGTTTTGGGGGACATCTCAGTTCAGTTCCTGGCTCCACCACAAACCACTGGCCTGCCCTAGGCATGCCATCCTGCTTTCCTGTGACTCAATTTACCTTCTGGGACACAGGGGAGAAGGGAAGAAATAGCACCCTACTTTGCGGACTAACTTCGGGGGATAGCTATATTAAAGACACTTCAGTCTTGCGGGCCTTGGGACACCCTGTGCAGGTGGGGGTGAGTTGCTGAGTCAAGGGGCCCACAGTGCCCAGGCGGAATGGTGCTGGCGTGAAGGGAAGCAGCAGGATGCATCCTGCTCTAACAGAGGGACTCCGATCCCTGCCTGGCACCTCTGTCCCCTTCCCTGGCCCGTGCTGGTGTCTTGGCTGCTGGCACGTTGGGTCGCGCTTTCCCAGCTGTGAGGAAGGTTTCCTGACGGAGCCCTGTATCTAATTCACTCAACATGGCCTCAGCCAAGGCTCAGTACAGGAAGGGGAAAGTGGGTTATGGTTGTTACTGTTTTTCCAAACCTCCTTTTGTTTTCTAAGGAATGTGGCTGCAAAGCCCTGCTGCCAAAGGCTCTCTTGAGAGTTCTGCTCTAATGGCAGGTCTTTCTTGGGGCTGCTGCACCAAACGGGAATTATGCCAGCAAGTGAGCTGCATGTTGTTTCTTTTACAATTGAGTAGCTATTTGCCTTGTGACACAGCTCACCCCACTCTCCATCCTCCCACGCACTGTGGCTATCGCAGGTCTTCAGTGTCACCTTTGCACAGCCTTTTCCTCCATCACCTCGTGGGGAAGAGTGTCCATGCACTGGATTTTCAGTCGTAGTTCTTGGCATGTCTTAGCCAACGTGTTTGTCTTTTGGTGCCTGCTCGAATTCCAGAGGTGCTGAGAGATCCCAGACAGCTTCGCTGACCTCCCTGTGGGAGACAGGGACATAGCTGTCTGGGGTGGGAGTGGGACCATCCCTGCCATTACTGGTGGGTGGGGTGGGGCAGGGCCGGAGTATAACTGGGCTCCCAAAAGCATTAATTATAGTGTGAGCTAGTGATGAGCATGTGGAGGACAATCACTCTGAGGAGCTCTGGGGAACACTGGTCATCAGGGGTGGACTGAAGCAGCCTGGCCAGGATGGCTGGTCTCTCAGGATCATCTGTGCTGCTGCCTTACCTCTAGCAGAGTACGTGGGGCCAGGTCTTCAACCATTATATCCCTGGCATACCTCAGGGCAGCCTCCTGGAGACTATTTCCAGGATACTGAAGTTATGTTTAGCTTAAGCAGGTTTAAATGTGCCTGTTTGATTCCAAATCGCACTTCTACATGAAGCTCCTGGGTTTTCCTAAAGTGAGACCAAAGTCCTGAGCAGAAATTGAGCAATAGATCAAGGCCTTGGATATGCATGAATGTCTGACCTGAACACAGCTCAGGAATCCAGCCCCCACCTCCTATCCTCAAATGTACACAGATGAAATCATGACTCTCTTAACTCCTCTAAATATGAGTGGAAAAATGCCCCCAGAGACTCTGCTGAAGCCTTGGTTGTTCCTAAAATGCAGAAATATGAAGAGAGTGCTTATGTGCTGTTTCTGTGAGTGACAAATGTGGCTCTAACCTGAAATTTGGGATCTAAACCCAGACGAACTCTGTGCGCAATCCAACGCCATGCCTAAACCCAGATTTTTGAGTAAATGACCCCTACTTTAATAACTAACCAACTCCCTCCCTCCCTGGTTGCACACACCCTGGCAGCGCAGGGCGAGTTCCAGCTCTGAAGCCAGACATCTGTTCAGCACTGGCCTCCCTGACTTTCTTGAATAACAAAACTTTCTGTGGGACTTCTGCAACAGGCAGAGTGAAGAAAACCACAGCTGCTTCCTCTGCTGGAGTCTGCAAGACAGCAAGCAAACACATGAACGCTAATGCTAAGTCTGTCTTTGCTCTGATGCTCAACTGGCCTTTGGTGTTAGCCACAAAGGAGCCGTGTTCTGGTTAGGGAGAGCATGCTGGTCGCATATGGAATTGCGGATAGTGAGGAGGCTTGCAAAGCACTGGAGGGCGTGTGGTACAGCCTGTGCCTGCCTCCCCCTGCTCAGTGCAGCACCCCACCAAAAACCAATTAGCTGGCTTTGCCAGGGAGGGCGAGGAATCCTTGGGAACAGCCTAGAGCGGTCCTGCACAGTCCACCTGCTACCCAGGAGGTATCTCTCCAAGCAGGGATCAGCGTGCCTATTGGGAAAGGGCACCACCCAGATCTAAGCTCTTGTAGGGTGTTGCCCTGCTTTATCTGGACCGTCTTTGTGCAGTAATTGATGTTTGCAGGGGTTGGGAGGTTTGCTGGGCTCTGGGAAGTACTGGGTTCTTTCATATTTGTGGGTGTAGCCTGAGAAGAACCCCAAGGACCTTCTCCCAGTGTCCCTGCTCTCCCACGCTGGAGCCTGGACCATCCACACGCTGCAGCTCTCGCTGGCTGTGAGACAAATGTCCCCCTGTGGATTTGCAGTCGGGGCACGTAGAGGCCACAGGGAATGGAATGGATTGGGCAGAGCTTTGTCAGTATAGCAACTATAGGTTATGCATGACATAATCCATGCTGTGGAGTTGAGCTGGGGACCAAGAAGAGGGCTGGTGGGGAGGGAGAGAAGGGGAAGCCGGATCCATCTGGCCAGATCCATAGCCTATGACGGTAATGAGATTCTGGAGTTAGCCTTAACCAGGTCAGCTTGCCATCAACTAGACTGTCTGTGGTGTAACTGTGCTGGAGTAGGCCAACATCTGGAAGTCCTAGAGCTACTTGTCTTCTCTTCTGCTAAGAGCACCTGCTATACTAAGGCTTTGAAGGCTGTATGGGACGGGCTTGATCTCTCCAGCCTTGTGGGAAAACACAGACCTTCCTAGAAAGATCCCATTTTCTGTTTGACACTGTATGTCCTATAAAACCCTCAAGCAAAGGAGGCTGTGGTGGTAGCTCAGGTCTGTAATGCTGTAGTAGAAATCACTTTAATCTGTAACCGTCTCCTGCTCTTCTCCTCTAAAGTGTGGATAAATCAGCTGCTCCTCACAGACTTTCAGAAAACACATTCATGCCCAGCAGAGATCCCCACTCGGTGCCCAGATATCAGGTGGCTCTGAACAGGGTCAGTAAATTCACTTACCAGCTGCTACAGCAACAGTGTCTTTGGTGCTCTTGCCCTTATTTTTTTGCCGATGATTGGGGTTGCTATGGCGCTGCAACACACGTTACCCTGCATTAATGCTTTATAAGCAATAAAGGCAGATTTCAGCAATGCGCTGCTTTGGCAGCTCATCACAGTGTCACTCCCGGGCTGAGCTGGAGTTTGGCAGACAAGTCACATTCTCACCACCTAAAAAATCCTGTCTTGTGGTTTCAGCCAGAGGGTTTTTTTTTTTTAACTTCTCATTTCTAAGAAAAGAAAAATCCCTTTTTCGTAGCATGGCTGCATGTCAATGAAGTGTGAAATCCCTATATATAACCCTCCAGCCTCCCTTAGAAGGAAAGGGGTGAGATGGACCCAAGGAGGGAGGTTTGCCTGAAAACCGCTGGCTGGGGGGAGGAATGCTGGCCCCTTACCCAGCCAGGCTGCAGCACCCGGCAGCGCAGCTCATGGGAAGGGCCCTGTATCTTGTCTGCTTTGTGGCTTGGAACAAGACACAGCATCTCTTAGGCCTCAGCTTCCTGCTGTGCTGGTTGTCTGTCTCTCCCACATTAGACCATAACTCCTCAGCTCATGTGGTTGTTCATGTGTGTCTTTGCGGTGCTGAGGAGGATTTGGCTCTGGTGTCCTGCGTCCCTGGTGGGTTTGTCACTAGGGTGAGTGGTGGGTTTACCTGTACCCAGTTGTGGGGAGGGAAACTGTGTTTTGACTGGAGCCAGTATTTATTTGGGGGCTTTCTAGAAGGGTAGAGAGCAGACCCTGGGTAGGCAGACACACCTCAGGGTGCTGCGATATGGGAGAATTACCGAGGGGCAATTTGCGCACATCTGTGTCTCACACATGCTGTTTACCTTGTGCTGGAGGAAGATGTCATCACCAAGGGCTGGTGAAGGGCAGAAGGGGTGGAGCAGGACACTGGGCTGTCCAGGGGCACCTCTTACCGCAATGCCTTACTCCCAGAGTCCTGCTGCTCCTTGCTCCATTTCTGAGATAGAGACTCAGGCTCAGACTGAGATAGAGGCTCTGGACTCTTTATCTCATAAACAAACCTGTTCCAGGCTTCACAGCTGACAACTTTCTCTGGACCTGACTGTGCAAACGCATCCATCCCCCCAGTGCTCTGGGTCTGCTGCCTCAGTGAGTACTCCGCTGGACCTTTTCTATTGTCCCCTTTCTACCCTCTCAAGCTTTGTTCGACAGGAACAGAGGTAGGCGGAGGCACTGGCATCCTGCAAAGGGGATGTGGAAAAAAACAATAACCAAATGCAAAGAACAGGAAACCATCTCTGAAATCAGCGTGAGGTCATCTACACACCTTCCCCAACACGGCAGCTTCATGAGGAACTGTAGGCTGAGGCTTTGTCCCCAGCCGATAATACTGAGCTTTGAACAAATGCCTTCTTACACAAGACGCCGGTCAACATGGGTTCAGCAAGCAGCTAGTAAGGCCACGGAGAAAACCCCAGAGTGCACTGAAGGCAGCTGGAGCCAGCGAGTGCTCAGCACCATTGGAAAATTAGGTCCAAAGTCCTAAGGAGTTTGAAGAAAAAGCAATTCTTTCTGCTTGTGGCTCCCTTGAGTACAGCAATGTTTGCTTCCTAAAATACTTCTGAACAGATGTGACATTCGCAGTGGGCCAGATATGTTGTTTTCCATGACAAAACATGTCATGCAGTAAGGAAAGTGGATCAGAGGGAGGTTGTTCTGTGAAAAATGGCTTCTAGGAACTACATGGTCCCTTGCTGAAGCCCTGGCCTTGGGCTACAGAAGCTACCATGTTCAAGTGCTGTGGGGAAAAACATCCAGCTCTCAGTCCATATACAAATCCGCTCAGAAGCAGAGGGCGATATTTAAAGGATCCTGAAACGCTACAAATGAAACTGCCCGGACATGCCCAAAACATATCCTGACATGCCCTTTCCACAGATCCCAAGGCCCTGGGAGCTGGCGTGGGGAGTCAGGTTACCGGCGACACAGGCCGAACAAAGGACCAAGCTGATGAAAGATATTCAGGCACCAAAATAGGTGGTGAGGTGCTTAGCAAAGCCCAGCGCCATGGAGTCATGTGGGATGATAAGCTTCTAGAAGCTTGGCCCGCCTAGAAGATGCTACGTGCTTGTTCTGGCAGTGGTCAAGACTGCTGGGAATCGATACGTGCTGTAAAACATGGTCTGATCTAGCAGCTAACAGGTTAAAAAGGCTTTGTTTTCTGTCCATGTCCTCCCTCTCCCCCCCTCCCCAGTTGCATTTCACACGGTTCAGTCACAGTCTTATTTCACAACTGTGTGTTTTGAAAGGACTTATTAGCTCTAAGTGTAGGCTGGGCTTAAAACTCTTGCTTTATTGTTTACCCTGCCTGCTAGGCCTGTTTCTGGGGTCAGACCCAGGTTACCAATTACAGCTGTGATTAAACATACTAGCCCAGCTTACCCCGGGCTTTTTTCCCCTTAAATTCCCAGTGATTGTGCTTAACTGGTGTTAGCAACCAGGTGGCTGCTGGCACTGCTGTCACACTTGTCTGCGCCTTCTCTGGCAGAGCCAGGTAATGAGATTTGAACTGGGCCAAACATCTATAACCTTTACAGTTCAGAACTGTTCCCGGAGGTTTTTTTTCAGGGTTTTTTCTTAATGTAAAGAAAGCCAGCCCATGGCTTCCCAAATCTACATAGATAACCTTAAAATCCTTCTCAAATGCTAGGATAATTGTGAGGGACCCACCCGGGAGAAGTGACAGCTCATTTAGCAATCTGTGGGACATGCTTAGTAAGGAGGATTTGAACGTTGTTAATTCTGTGTAACTATTTCACCGCTGATAACAGGGGGTGTGAATTCACACTGTGGCTCTTTGACTGGCAGCTGGCTCTAATGGTGTTCGAGGACAGCTTGAAATTGTTTTCTGTGTCTCATGCCTTACTTAAGTCAGCCCAGCAGACTAAAAAAGGTGTCGTCACCCCCCCAAAAAACGTAAGAAGTCAAAGTGTAGCGTGGGAACAGTTGCCTTTTGGGTGTACATAAAACACCGTGAGTTGCTGACTCTTGAAAAGCGTACCTCTGTGTGAGCAGCTTGGTCTGTCCACACTGAGTTTTAACCCTTGACTGAAAGCCAAATGTTCCCCTTTTATTGTAAAATTTCCAGCTCAACTGGTTTCGAACCTCATTTGGGTAAACAGGGCCAGAGTGTTTGAAAGCCGATCTGAACTTCTAATTCCTGTCGAACCAGTTACAAATCTAGTCTGGCCAATTGCTATGGAGAGGTTTCTTGGGTTTTGTTTTGGGTTGTTTTTTTTTTATAATTGAAATCTAAATGCTCTCAGCCATTTCCAGCTAAACACGGGGCGGAAACTAATCTAGCCAGAACAGCATTAAAATCAGCTCCAACTTCTCTTTTTAAAATTAATTTTATTTTCTAATTGTTTGTTTACTCTGTAACTCCTCAAAGCAATTTGAAAGCATGTATTAAGTCTTATGCCCTGTCTTTAAGACTGCAGTCTTCTGGTAACAGGGCCAGAAATTATGGGCACATAACCCGCTTAGAGGTCCTTGAGCTCCACAGGAAATCTCTTATTGGAAGGGCTTAACGAACACAATCTGATTTTGGAGACCAGACCCTGTGTCAGACCATATGAACACACACAAGACAAAGGCCCTAAGCTGGGCGAAGGCAGCCTTTAGAATCACGATGATTAAGAATAAATGGAGGATCTGAATTTGGAGAATGGTGCCACCACTTGCTTCATCCACTTGCAGAGCAGGGGGCACCAGGGGAACCTGCTTGCCAAGCTTAGATCATCATCAGCACTTAACGAACACTGTTAGCCCTAATGGCAAATAAACCTGCACTCGCTATTAGGGCTATTCTTGGCAGGCTGGAGGACAGGAGACCTCTTGCTACGATTATTGTCCAGTGCCTCAAGACTGGATGATACCATCCAAGTACTTTTTAATGTGACCCTTCTGCTGGATGGGGGAAACAGCCCTTTTTGCTGCTCCCCATTTCTCTGGTTAGATTGCAAGCTCTGCTCAGGCATCCTGTGCTTTACTACAATAGAAAAATTAAGGGTTTATTTTTGCTTTGGCTTTTCCTGATACATATATATATATAAAGGTATCTTCTACCAGGATGGTTACGCTTGCTTCGTAATTTTCTGCTGATTAGGACTGTACCCACACGCTGTGAGCGTGTCTGCTGGCTGACAGTACAGGTGTGCTTAAAGTAATCGAGCTGTGCGTGGACAGGCTTGCACTGTCTGTTTATGTAGCCTTTTCCAGGGGCCTCTGGCTGCTGCTACAGTATAAATAACCTCCCCCTGCGCTGTGCTGGGCTCTGGGTTTCACATGCACCCATGCGCTCTTTCATGTGTGTTGCTGTCTTAAAAAGAAAAAAGTCCTTAGACTTTAATCCTTGGGTTTATTTCAAAGCTTACAAAGGCAAATCTGGTTTATAGCAAGAGATTTGCTTGATTCCTTGTGCTCTGTAGATGAATGGAGCAGCAGATGGAGCGGGGAGGGGAGGACTCGGGGACCTTTTGGCTCTATCTTCTTGCTAGCCTGACCTTACTTCTGTGCCTGCTGCTCAAAGAGCTTCTTTTATGCTGTGCAGAACATGAAACGGGGTCGGTGCGGACCTCTGTTTGGGCAGTATCTGCTACATCCACCGCTTCTATGATTTCAAAAGCTATTTTCTTACTCTTTGCTCTGGGTTGTTGGTTACACATTGCCATATAGCCATCGTCTTGTGCTTCAGAAGGTGTGAAATCCCATATATAGTGTGTGCACATAGAATGACAGAGGTGCGAATAAAATGAGCTGCAGACTCTGGAAGCAAAAGGCCTCAAAAAATCTTATCACACCCTTGAGTCGTAGGAAATAATTCGAGTTTTGAGACCTGCTCTATAAAGAGGTGCTGGAAAGCCTCCTCCAAGACCTGCCGCATGAGATCCCCTCTTTTGAAGGGGACAGGCAGGGTGGTCCTCTTGATACCCCTTGCCAAGAGCAGTGCCCAAGCAGGAGATGACCCTGAGCAGTTTGATAAGAGCCACGATAAGGTGGAGCCGTGCTGGCAGGCTGTGTGCTGGCAGGTGCACGCTCCTCCTTATCAGGGAGCGCCGCGGTGAAAGCGCTGTGCCAGCGATGGGAGCGGCACTGTGGGAACCGGTGATGGCTCAGCCTCCACCGGGCTGCTCCTCAGGCAGAGGCAAACCCAGATGATCTAATTCCCTGCCTCGGTTTTCTCCAGCTGCACCCACCGCTTGTGGAGATGCCAAATGAGGCCCCAGCCATAGGAGGAGAATGCGTTTTCACCGGGGATCACATCAGAGCTGTGGCTTCAGATCCTCCCCTGGTGCAGACCAAGGGAGGCATCTGGAGCTGCAAGACAATGGCTCGAAACAAACCCGGTTCTCTGCCAGGGACGAATATGCATTCAGAAATCCCATCCTGTTTTGATACTAACTCTCTCATGGTTGATCAAAGCAAAGGCAAGAAAAGAGCTTGGCCTCCTACTGTTGCTTTAGCTTCGGGCCAGTTTCAGCAGAAGCTGGGCAAGTGCCTTTATCCTGGGCAGCGTGGCTGGCAGCTGGGCCAGCTGGTGCAGCTCCCTGTTTTGTAGTGGCTTTCAGGTGCTGCTTGCATCTTACAAAGCATCAGGGCCCTGCACCACTTGCACCAGTTCTCCTCTCCCCTCCTGCTGGGCTGGATGGAGGCAACCAAGGACACTTGGGTCTGCTCTGTGCTTGCCATGGCTTGCTCTCCCTGCTCCATTGTTGAACACGTCCTCTGCACTGCAGCCACCTCCTCCTGGATCTCACTCTTCCAGCCAAAAGCCAGGCTGGAGGGAGGCACCAAGTCCTGGGGTGTCTGCCCTTGCTCCTCACCTCAAACACCTCAGGCAGTGAGATGAAAGCGGTTATTGTCGAGTCCCCCCTCATCTCCCTCACCCTGGGACAGCGCAGGTGATGGCAAATTCTGCCTGCACGCTTCAGGAGATGGTTTGGCCTTGTCCAGGGAACAAGGAGCTGTGATGTGTTTTGGGGAAGGAAATTTGGTGATGGAAGCCTGCCGGGAAGAGGAGACCCCTGTGTAGGGGGCCAGACCCCATCCTGTCCTGCAGCCAGGAGGGTAGGAAGGGCCCACCATCAGAGGTGGGTCACTGCCACTGACTGCCCTGGGTGACTGATCCGTGTCGTTCCAGGTCAGCAGAAACGCCGCTCCACTGATGCCAAGAACACCCCGATGCTGATCGGGCACCCAGTGCCCACGCTGGGCTGAGGGCACCCTTCCCCTCGCACTAGCTCCCGAAGGCCGCACTGTTCCTTTGGTCCATCACAGCTTCAGTAAGTGACACTTGGCTTGGTGGGGTCAAGCCTTTGCTTCATCCTCCCGAGGCATCATGTTAGTCCATGGAAGCAGCCCGTGAACTCACCCACTGGTGGGGAGGGTTGGGAACCTGACCAGGGCAGTACCGGGGCTCTTGGTCCCTGCAGCAGGACTGGGCCAGCTTCCTGCACCCCACCAGCACCCCGGAGACCCGCTCCAGTGCCCTGGGAGCAACCAGGGGGCCCGATATCGGCAAAGGGGAGCTGGGCCCACCTGGGATTGGCCCAGGACAGCCCGGGGAGCCCTTGTGCTGCCCTCCTGCCCCCATAACACGCACCTCGTGTGAGTCACCTCGAGCACCAGCGGCCGCCAGGGACCCCCCTGGGACCCCCAATCCCTCCTCCAACACCCTCAGCCCCGCGGCTGAGCGGGGGCCTCAGCCCTGGCGCCGGGGGTGGGCGCCCGGAGAGAACTGGGGTGGGCCGAGCCCCGCCGCCCCCGCCCCCTCCTCCTCCTCTTCCTCCTCCTCCTCCTCCTCTAGGCAGCCCCAAAAATAGCCCTCCGGTAACTTTCCCCCCCCCCACCCGCGATTGTCATCGCGGCGGCGACGTCACTCCTTCCACTGCGCTGAGGTCAGGAGCTATTAGCATACCGCGCCCCCTCGGCCAATGGGGGCCGGCCGCGCCGATGACGCCTCCCCGGCTGCCTATTTAAGGGCGCCGCGGAGCTGCGGAGCGCAGACGGAGTGGAGCGGGTGGCGGGGAAGGAGGCGTCGCGATCGGTCCCAGCCGCTGCCCCGGAGCCCAGCATGAGCCAGCGCCAGAGCCAGCGCCGCGGCGGCCCCCGGGCCGACATGGCGCCCGAGATCGCCGCCGCCGTGGGGTTCGTCTCCAGCCTGTTGCGGACGCGGGGCTGCGTCAGCGAGCAGCAGCTGCAGGTCTTCAGCGGGGCGCTGCGGGAGGCGCTCGCAGGTGAGGCGCGGGCCAGGGAAGAGATCGGCTTCGTAGGGAGGAAGGTCCGGGATGAAAGCACGCTTGTGTCCGTCGTATCCCGCTCGGGGTTGGGTGCCCACTCGTGGCCTTCCTCAGTGTCCCCTGTGTTTCTCCCAGGACCTGGTGTCTCTTCCTGGGTGCCCTGTATCCTCTTGGGTCAGACACCCATCTGTGTCCTTCCCTGATGCCCAGCTGTGTCCTCCTTGATGCTGGATGCTATTTGTGCCCTTGCCTGGGTGCCCACCTGTGTTCCTCTGGGGGTTGGCAAGTTTCTGTATGCTTCCCTGGCCACCCACCTGTGTCTCTGGGGTCCTGGGCAAACAGTTGCCTCTGCCCTGAAAGTGAGCAGACCCCTTGCCTAGCCTCTGTTGAGGGCTTTGTGCAGCTGGTCTGCTTGAAGCCCTCCTTGCTGGGGCTTGATATAAATGATCCAAAGCTAGCGTATGTGCCTCATCCCTTGCCAAAAAGTGCTCAGCCCTGTGTCAGTGGGGTTTGGTGAGTCCCTCCCCACAAGCATGTCTGTGGTTCACCACTAACTGGGTGGTTCAAGGGTCTCCTCCCAGCCTAACAGCCCTGTGTTATCAGCCCTTAGAAGGAATGGTTTGTTTGCCACTGTGCTGAGATAAGGGGTAGTGATGTGCCCCTGAACTTAAAGAATGACCTGGATGTTGCTCCCTGACTGTGCTGTTTTGTTGTTGGTGATAAGGTATCTACCCCAGCAGTTGGGGTGAGGAGGTGTTGGGGTCCTGTCCCTGTGACACTGTCCTGCCGGAGGTTTCTAGGACCTGAAGAGCTGTGCTCCTGTGCCTTGGAGCAAGCAGTGGCTGAACAGCTGAGTGGTCGGCTCTGGAGCCTCTGTCTGATGGAGGCAGCCTAAGGAGGACTCAGTTTCCTCTGCCAGCAGCGAGGTGTGGGACCCCCTTGGGACTGCAGCAGGATGCAGACCTCCTCACAGCTGCTGTATGCCTGCTCACCACTCCTCCCTTCTTGCTTCCCTTGCAGAGCACTACAAACACCACTGGTTTCCTGAGAAACCATTCAAAGGCTCTGGGTATCGATGCATCCGGATCAATCACAAAATGGACCCCATTATCAGCAAGGCAGCTAGCCAGATCGGACTCAGTCTACCGCAGCTCTACCAGCTCCTGCCCAGCGAGCTCACGCTCTGGGTGGACCCCTACGAGGTATCATACCGCATCGGTGAGGATGGCTCCATCTGTGTCTTATATGAAGCAACTGCAACGAAACCTGTGAGCTCCTACGGGATGCTTACCTGTAAGAACCAAATGATGTTAGGTCGCACCAGTCCTTCTAAAAACTACATCATGACTGTCTCCAGCTAAATACTCCTCTTATCCCTACACTGCCAAGACACAGGCTACTGTATACCTCACCTGAGGATCTATTTTTAAGATGAAGAGCTATTTATATTTTTTAAAAAAATCCAAGAAAATCCAAAATTAAAATATTGGGCACCGCTTTGAACAGAAGTGGTGCTCTAGGTGCCTTTTTTAAAGCTGTTGCAAGCTTATGAGTTTTTATTATGAAGCCGATATCTACCTAATTAATGTTGGATGGCAATTTGGGCTGGCTTGCTCCCTTGGGCAGCTTGGAATGCAGGAAGAGGGGGAGGAGCCAGGCTGGGAAGTGTGGCTTGGTGGTGGGAGATGTGTAACCTTCTCACTGTCCTGGTACCCAACAGTATTGCTGTATTTCCAAGTATTGCAATACTGTCAGAGAAGGGATGAAGGAGTTGCTGTCTTTCTTCCACTAACTTCTTCACTCCCCAGGGGGTCTGAACTCTCTGGGGCCTGGATATAGTGTTTGGGGGAACCTTGCCTTAGGGCTGGGTGATGCTGGGGACCCTTGATCCCTCACCTTTGCTCTTGCACATCTTCTCTGAGCCCATTACTCTGAGTGTTGCAGCTCTGCTCTGCCCCACTCCCAGCACTAAGTGAGGGGGAGCATGGCCTTTCTCCAGCCCCTCCATCTCTCCTGTCTGCTGCTGGACTGAAGGGGCCATGTGGGTGTTGGTGCCCTGTGAAATGGAGCCAGGCAGAGATGTGCTGGGGGTCAGGCTGTGCAGAGAAGGTCCCCAAGGTGAATATTGCAGCTACTGTGGTGGCACTGGATTACTGCTTGTTCCTGGTGCTCCCCAGTACCTGGCTACCACCCCTGCTTGCTGCACACTGAGAAGGGTACTCCAGACCCTGAAACCAGCATTGAACAGCTGTGAATTACAAAGCCTTTCTGCCATGTGTGGCTTAGACATCAGCCCATGACCTGTTCTCCTGTGGCCTCTCTGTGCTCCAAGAGTGGAGTCTGGCCTCTTGCTTGCAACAGTTGCCTAATCCAATGCTGACGACTTACTGTGTCACTTCCCCAGAAGAGCTGACGCAACTTGCCTTGTGCTGTGGAGGTTGGTGTGTGAGAACGCCCTTTGCCCTATCTCTAAACATCAGAAGTATTGGGGTCTCTTTCTGCTGTGTGTGGGATGCTCAGATGCTTTGGTGTCCTAATGTTACTTTGAAAGTCACAGTGCTTCTTCCCTCTCTTCCTCCTCTGGGTGGTCAGCATGCGGCTGTCCCTGGGAGCTGTCTCCACTGATACTTTGGTAAGGGGCATCGTTTGGTTCTGATCTCTTGGTACATAACTGTTTTGCACAATTGATGCCTGGTCCTGTGCTCTGTCGGGTCAAGCGAAACTCCTCTTGGAGTCCCAGTGGTACTTGTATTCAGGGAGACTTTGCCCAAGTGGTGTTCAGGATTTGGCCCTTAAACTGCTCTGGCTACCCACAGATGGGGTGGGAGCTGAAAGTGCTGCCCCAAGAACTTTACCTGCCTGTTGGGAATGAGCCTTTACCAGGATGTTGTATGTCCATTGCCTTTTTCCTAACCAGCTGGTGCTCTTCCAGTGATTCCGGGAGAAGTGATTGAATAAGCAGGGCATTGACATGGCTGTTTGTAATGAAACTTTCCCAGGCTTGTGTCTCAGTACACTTCTTTTATTGTCTTCTTTTCTGACCTGGCAGCTGAGTAGCATAACCAGAGCTGTTCTTGCCCAGCCTTTGATGAATCAAGTTCTCAGACATTTGTGCAATATATTTCCACATCTTGGGCGCTCTGGGAGAGGAAGGAAGCCTCCCATCTGCCACAGTTCTTAGCTTGTTTTTTAATAGATTTAAAAAAAATCAGCACAGCTCCCCAACTCTGACTACTAATGTGGAAAAGTAAGTTCAGATTTTTGTAAGTTTCAAATCATGAATTCCAGAACTGGAAACCCAGCCTCAATTCTCTTTTAGATCCTTTTAAAATGTTAAGTGGTGAGTTATTTGTCCTTGAACAGTAATAGCAGACTATGGCTCTGAAGTTGCATCACTTCCCTCTGCATCACTTGAATTTCTCATGTCAGCAAAGCAGAAGCTGAAATGAAGCACTGGGGCTTTTCCCATGGTGAACTTGTGCAATAGGTGACCTCACCAAGGGGGGAGTACTTGGGAACTTCCAAAAAGCAAATTCCCTTTTCAAGGAAAAGGGATCTCAGTGCTTTTTGGAGTCCTTGTTTAACCTGCTTATGTGGAAAGCCCATGATGAGAACTGCATCCAGGATGAGCAGTGTTTGCTTTGCTGGACTTCCTGGCTGGATGTGGAGTTTCCTGAAGGCTGGTACTTCCTTGGGTTGTAATTTGTCATGATCAAAGCAGTCTTAAGATTTACCCCCCCCCCCCCCCCCCGCCTTTACTCTGTTCCCTCCCTCTTACCAGAAAAATGTTTTGGGAACAACAGCCCACACCAAAGGAATACACTATAATTGCTCTTAACGTTCCCCCACTTCCAGAACCAAAATAGCCAAGTCTCATTCTTTGTGTCCTTGGTGTGGAGGAGTCTGATGTTAAAGGTGTCTGTTTTTTAGCTTCAAAACCAACCAAACCTGGGTATAATCCATTTCTCTCTTGTAGCTGGTTACACAAAAGCTGTGAATTAGTGTGCTCTGCTGCCTTCTGCCTACAAGCCTGATCTCAACTGCAGAGCTGAATGGTGTGTATTTTAAGACAGTGTATTTGAGGGGTTTCTTGTAATTTTTTTAACAAGCTGGACTGTTGAACGGGACCTGCTTTTTGTATTTGGTGAAAGTGGTAGAAAGTTTGTAAGCTACACTTGGAAGAGGGAGTGGATGGTTACTAATTGTATAGTAGTGTTTTTATATACAGAATGTACAGATCCTTTGACAGATGTATGCTTTTGTTACTTTAATAAAAATGTAGCAGTACAAATGAGCCTTGTTTTCTTACTGGGAACTGTTGTGTGCTTGCAAAGAGGGTGAGGGCTGGGACTACAGCCTAAATCCCACACTGGGAATGCTGTGGGCTTGGTTAATGTGTGGATGACTGTTAATATCCAGCTGTGTCAAGGAGGAGGCTTAGAAAAAAGCTGCTTAGTCAACATGCTGACTCTAAACCTGACCCTCTAAACCTGAGGAATTAAGCTGGGAATTGGTCTGATGACTAATGCGGGGCTGTGGGTGTCCTGCTCTCACATTCTCCATGCTGACTACTGGGCTTGGGCAGTGGGGGATTTATTTGGTGCAGGATTGTGGAAATCCTGTGTCCTGCCAGGGCATAAAGGTGTTATGAAGTCAACTGCCAGATCTCTTACCCAACCTTAGGAATGGCATAAATGAAGTCTTGGAAATAAGCGATTAAGGATCGGAGCCAGGCACAGGGGCAGTTCCTGATTAAGCCTTGCTGCCTCTGCTGTCCTGCCAGGGTTGATTGAGCCAGCAGAGGAGGAGGGGTGAGAGATCATGGGACTGCAATGTTCAGGTATGTGGAGGATGCTCTGGGGCTGTCATGATAAAGGCAGCTGGGGCTGATTCACTGGAGATCCTGTTTTGGCTCCATCAAGAGACTGGTGACTGCAGCACAGAGCTGTAACCCTGTTTCCTGGGATGGGCAAGTCCAGCTCCTGCATTTAACCCTATCTGTGTCCATCTTCAAGCTGACCTGATCTAAGGACCTTAGCTAAATTGCCTTGTGCTATTTTCAGTCCAAAACTCCATTTTTACAAAGTTCAGGAGGGCTTGAGTTGTGGCCTGCAGGGTACTTGCGACCCACCCCAACCTGCTCCTACCAGTGCCTTCCTGGAGTGGAGATGCCAAGGAGGGGCACAGGCCTGGTCCCACTGCTCTCCCCCATGGGCAGAGCTACCTCCTCCCCTTCTGCTTTTATCATAACATGCCCCCTCGGAGGGGAAAACAATTTGTGGGCTGATTTTGGTGCTCTGTCAAAGCCGCTCCTTTTTGAACTCATCCCTTCATTAGTTTCCATGAACACACCCAAATTGCTGCTGCTTGTGAAACAGGGCTGTTGGGAGGAATGGGTGTCCCATTCCGTTGCTGATTAGCTTGGGAGTCATCTGGGTTCAAAGGCTTGGTGAAGTCAGGTGATGGTGGCCTTCATCCCTCCGGCTTGTCCGGACCAGCGTGGTCTGTCTAGACCTGCGTGCTGTGGTCCGTGGCCCGCTTTCAGGCTGCCATAGTCTGCAGCCAGCCTGGCGTGGTCCTGCGTGCTGTGTGCAGGCAGAGCCAGGATTGTTTAGAATCTGAGCTGCTCGTAGCCAAGATAAAAATACAGCTCTTACGCCATTGAGTGTTTAGTTGAGGAGTCAACGCTACCTGTGCCGCAACCAGATCCCCCTGCCAGCCTTTCAATAGGTGACTCATCTACTATTTTTATTCTGCTTGTCATTTTTTCTTCTGGTAGGATCATGATAACCTGGTGTACAAGCCGGGTTAGCTTGGGGGAGGGCAGATAAAGATACACCCCCAAAGCCCTTTCTAGGCCTTTTGATGCTGAGCTGCAGCTCTCAGCACGTTTTCTCATTGCAAGATCCCCGAGCATGTTGCAGGATCAGCTCAGGGGCACAGGAGGAAGGGAAGGCAAGGCAGAGGCACAGATGGAGTATGGACTGGGGACCCAGCTGCCCCCCGGGATGCTTGGAGCAGCTCTGAAAAAGACTGAAAGTAACTAAAACCACCCTCCGCTGCTGCCGCCCACCTCCTGCCTGTGGAAATCTGGACTCATTTTCTGCTGAGCCTTTTGCTGGGTTTCTGTTGTTGTTTCTTTTTTTTTTTTTTATTCAGGCCGGGAAGGAAAGTCATTCAAGGAGCCTGGGTCAAATGTTGTCCTCTGTAATCAGAGATCGGTGTGTTGCATAAATGAGTGTTTGCCTTTGACGTGTCCTTGGTTGAGAGCTCAGCCCTTTGCCTGGCAGACCTGCCCGCACACCTGCCTGCTTCCCGGCGCCCCGCAGGAGAGATGAGCTCTGCCGGCACAGCGGGGTCCAGGACTCAAACCCAGAAGAGTGTCCCTACGTGTGCGATACCCACCTACAAACAAGTTATCCCCTGCAGAAACCCTGCTGCAGGGAGGAAGGGCAGCACGGGTGATGCTGGCTGTCAGGAGAAAATGCTCTCCTCCTGTCCCAGCAGTCTGGAAGGGTGTTTAGTGCCTATTTAGAGTAAAAAAGGTGGGTGGGCTTTTATGCCCTGTCCCCTGCACTGACATGTTGTCCCCCCGCTATCTGTGCAAGGCTTCCCGGCTATGTGCATGCTGTAGCAGTGCTGTCAGTCCGTCCTCCCAGGAGCTGGGCAGGTTTGGGGGCTGGTCTGTTGGGGAAACACAGACTGTGCAAAGCCCAAATCAGCCACGAGGAACGTCCTGACCCAGCGGCAACAACCACCCCAGGACAGGGTCTCCCTGGGCCCGTGGAGATATTTTGGTTGACTCATGGCAAAATGTTTGATTTTGGTTTTTGTTGTTTGTGTGCTCTTCTTTCTTGGGGTCCCTTTAGCAGAAATTGGGCGTTTCTCAGTTCTAAATTGTGAGAAAAGCAACATCAGCATCTAGGATGTGAAACTGCTTGTTGGGGTTATTTCTGCCCTTCCCACTGCAGCCAGACCTCATGCCCTGCCAGTCCCAGTATTACCATCCCTGCCTCGAAGCGCTTTCACCCCTGCCCACCCTGAAGCTGGGAAGAGAGCTGGGCCCCTCCGAAACACGGCAAAGGGGACAGGTTGCTCAGAAGGGAAAAAGGCGAGGGATGGGGATGGCACCGGCGTGGCAGCCGAAGCTCTGGGCTCTGCCTCGCTTGTCTCTGCAGCTGGAGGAGGGACAGAAACGGAACGGGGAGCCGCTGAGCCTCCTTCCTGCACCAGCAGGGCTCGGCCTTTGCCAGGTGCTTCCTGCCCTCTATTTGCCGACGACGGGGCGATGGGAAGCAACCAGCTATTTTGGCTCGGCCGAGGCCAATCAGGCGCTTGTGTGGTGCAGCCATGCACGCCTGTATCTGGGGAGAGGCAGCCGCCAGCGCCCAGCCCCAGCCCTGGGAAAAGGGGGAGGTGCGGGCCCCAGGGCGCTCATTGCCTGCGGTGCTCTGGAGCCCGGATGATCTTCCCAGGATCTGCCTGAGTCCTAGAAACTCATAATCACGTGGCCCAGCAACGGGCGGCTGGTTTGCAGGGTTCGGAGGGGTTGGTGCTGTGCCAAGGCCATGGCGCTTTGGGCTGCAGCCCTCTGGCAGTCTCTGGCTTTGCTGCTGCTTGCACCGGCAATCTCTGGCATCGCTGCTGTTCACACCAGCAAACTCCAGCTTTGCCAGTGTTTGCTGCCGTGGTGGAGCTCCCGCATAGGCTCTGCCTCCAGCTCAGCACCCCGCAGGGCTGAGCCGAGCCCTTCCCCAAACCCCTGTGTGGGCAGGTATCGAGTGCTGGGTCTGGGTTGGCACATGGGCTCCTGTTGGTTTCTTGTCCCTTGGCCGGGATGGCAGAGTGATTTCTGCCTGGAGACTGTGGTCCCTACCTGCCCTTCCTCCTGACAGACTTTCCTCTCCCTCTTCTTCCCTCATCCAGCTCCCTGGCCTCCCTTTGCATCTGCACAGGGGCCACAGCCAGACCTTGAGCCCTCCCAAGTCAGACCTTGAGCCCTCTGCAGCCATGACCCATCTGGGCTCAGCTTATACATCCCTGAGCACCCCAACAGCCTTGCACATGGCCGGGACCCCTGAACCAGTGTGAAGGGGAATGTACCACTCTGCCTTTCCAATCCTTGCTAAAAGTTGAACCACCCGGTGGAAAAAAAAAAAACCCTTTCCTTCCTCCAAAAAGGTCATGGGCAGATGCGAGCGCGTGTGCCGCAGCCGCCGCACGCCCACTCGCCTCCCCCCCGTGCAGCGCAGTAACGGTCTCAGCACTCGCTGCTTGCTGTGCTTGGAGGGACTCCAGCAGCAGATGGGGCAGGCTGCGGCGTTGCTTAATTCTAACTTGAAAGGTAAAAAAAATTCCCTCCAAACAACCACAAAACCTGTCGGCAGGCTCAGCCCCAGCCCTGTCTCCGCTCCCTGCCTGCTCGCTTCCTCCTGTGCCAGATTTCGGGCAGGAGCGCACACAGAGCGGGTCCTGCGCAGACCTCTGCTTTATTAAAAATTACAGCGGGGTGGGAGAGGGGAAGGGGCTCCCCAAAGGGGAGCGGGGTCCTGCTGCTGGTGCTGCGGGAGGGGGCACGTCGCACGGCCCTGGAAAGGGTCATCCCTCATTGAGGTGAGCAGCTCAAACGGGACTTTTGTCCCATTTTTTGGGGTCCAGAGAGGGACACAGCCCACCCTGGCCTGCAGTGGGTCATGTCTCCCCACTCCTGGGGTGTCACCGAGGGGCTTGGGGGTTGTGGCCGCTGACTCACTCCAGCTCCCCTTGCTGCAAGCGCCTGGGCGAGGGGCTACGAGGCTGGGACAGATGGGCTGGGGGAGAGGAGCCACTTTCAGCTGCCTTTTTTTGTTTTCCACCAAGCATCCCGAGGGGAGAACCATCCTCACCCCGGCCCCATCCCTGCCCCCTCTGCAGCCGCTGCTCCTTGCGCGGGGGCCAGCTCCGACGCTCTCATTTACGACCTGTTGGGGGATAAAAGGGGCTTGTTGGCAGCAGCGAGCAACTGGTGTGCGGGGACAACTGTTGCCATCTGTCTGGTGGGGTGGTGGGGGGCGGGGGGGGGGCCACGGCGGGGCCGGGGCCGAGCCGGGGCCGGGGTTTTGTTTCTCCTTTCATGCACCACTAAACTTTGCACCTTTTGTTTCCCAGAGAAGGGCTGAGAGCTGGGAAAAAAAGAGGCCTCTGCACTGCGCAGGTCGGGGCAGAGCTCGCTCAGCTTGCCAGGGGGTTTGCATATGATTCTTATTAAATATTATAATAGTAATTATTGTTATTTGAGGAGTCTGTTGGTGTTGGGCAACCCGGTGCTGAACCCCTTCTGTCCTCCCCACGCTGTGCCACCCCACGCCGCACCCTGCGAGCTCGCCGGGCCGGGTGAGGTGCCCCAACACGTTCCGTGCTGCAGCAGGCAGAAGCCTCGGCTGCTGATGCTAGCAGGGTGTATCCCTCGAGGACCCGAGGCTGCATCACCACGGAGCTACAGTGTGCTCTGCCGTCCCTGAGGGATGCTGTGCCCCTGTCCCCAAGGGGTGCTGTGTCCCTGTCACTAAGGGATTCTGTGCCTCCATCTCCAAGGGATGCTGTGCCCTATCCCTGAGGGACACCATGTCCCATCCCTGAGGGACACCATGCCCCTTGTCCCCAAGGGATGCCGTCCCCCTGTCCCTGAGAGATGCCATGCCCTGGCAGTAGCAGCAAGGAGAGGGCAGGGCACAGGCAGCCGGGACGGTGGGAGCAGCCAGAGGCTGCGTTCGATGCCCCGGGGCAGTTTGTGCTTCCTGGTGGAGCAGTGTCTGTGTCTGGGACAGGAGCACAGAACCCGGGGGCAGGTTCCAGCTGCGCATGTGAGCCTCACCACCTGCATGGGTTTTGGTCAGGGCTTTGAGCCGCTTGCTTTGCTTGTCACCTGCCTTCTGCTGAGCCATGTCTCTGGGCCCAGCCTGGAGCTGGTAGCTGGGATGAGCCCTGTGTGTCTAGGGGAGCACTTTTCCCAGCTCTGGGGAACACCAGAGGAGGGACGAGGCTTGTGGGACTCCCCCCTCCACCACATCTCCGCACCAGTGGCACTGACCCAGGAGTGTCTCACGGGCCATGTCCAAGCTCTGCCTGTGGCTACTACTGCTACGGAGCAGTCCCTGCCAGCCTCATGTCCCAGCTGGCAGTAACAAGGTAGAAGAAGAAGGATTTAAGGGTGATGCTGGGGTCTGCGACCCAGGACCCGCCATCTTGTGTCGGGATGCGTTAGGGCATCCCTCACCGGGGCTGGTACCTGCCCCGGTCCCTCTGCAAAGGCCACTCGTCCCTGTGGGTATCCCTGCGCCTGGCACAGCAGTGCCCGGCCCCGCAGCGAAGGGGCGGCTCTGGGTGTTGCTGCTGCGGGGATGCAACAACACCCGTGTGAATGCACCACCCGCTCCTTTGGGGAACCGCCGGGAAATGTGTTACTGGGAACCAGCTGCAGGCAACAATATCCCTAAGCCCTGTGCGTCCCCGGCGTTCCCAGCTGCCAGACGGAGGGCGAGGCCCGTTTTCGCTCTGACAATGCCCTTTTACCAGGGAGTTTATTTCTATTATAGCACCGGATAAAACAGAAACGGGGAAGGACAGGGCTGGAGCGGAGCAGCTGCCCCTGCTGACTCGTTGGCTGCTTTGTTGTGAGTTGGAAGTCTGGATCGGGGCTGAGACACCGGCTGTGGTGCTCCCTTAAAGCACAAGGGCTCGTCGCCCCCATCCTGGCCCCCGTGGGGGGATTCTTCAGACGGGCTGGGTGGGATCTGCCCCAGAAAATTCCCCTCCGGGTGGTCAGCTCAGACTGTGACACCATTTTGGGGCGCAGCCCTGCTTAGCCCAGGGATGCAGAGCCTGCCCGGGGGTCTCTGCCGAGCTCCGCCAGCGTGCAGGGGGCTGAGCTTTCCTTTTTCTTCCTCTTCCCCTTCACAGTGACTTTGGTGACGGGGTTCAGCTCCAGCCCCAAGGCCGTGCTCCTGGATCCTGTGGATGGTTGCAGTGTCAGAGCAATGCGCCTCATCTTAGCACTTACCCAAAAACCTGCTGGGGCAGGAGGAGGGAGGAGAGCAACCTTGAGCCTGTTCCCCCCAAACCCAGACCCCCCGACAGTGAGCCGGTCGGCACAGAAAGCCTCCACGGCTCTGCCAGCCCCCAGCAGCTTTAAGGCTGGCAGCAGCCACTGCTGGGGAGGGTGGGGGCTGCGGCGGGGCCAGGGCGCGGGGTCCACGCTGCCTTTTGAAGCAGAGACAAAGCCAGTCTTGATATTTACGGCACGTGCAGTGGGAGCACGGGGTGTGTGGGGCTGTGGGACAGATGGTGAGTGAAACAAAAGGGGAGGCAAGAATGGGAGCTGAACAGATTGGGAATTTCCTGTCTGTCCCTCTCCCCAGCGCCCAAACTCTGCTGGGGGTGTGCAGGGAGCAGGACTGCCTTTCTCCAACGGTCCCCCCAAAGTGTTTGGTCCCATGGGGGACTGACCCTCACAAGCTGCTCTAGCCCCCAGGCTACGCATCCTCCTGCAGCCGGGTGGAGAGACCCAAAACCCTGAGACCCAAAATCCCAAGCACTGAAATCCCATCTCCATTTACTCCTGATACAAAGCTGTGAGAGCAGGACCCCCTGCCCATTCCTTCAAGCCTCAGTCTGCTCCTCTGTGAAGTGGGACCCTAGCTCATTCCCGAGTGATGCTGGGGAGGCGAGGGGTCCTGGCGATTGCCGCCGGCGATGTGCCGGGCCCCTCTCTGGCGTCTTTTCCTGCTGCCTCTGCAGTTTTCTTATCTCTTCCCAGCAATGTCGCAGCTGCTGTGGGCCAGATCCAAGCAGCTTATTAATAATCAACTTTTATTGCTCGTCACATCGTTGGCATGTCTGTAGATGGCCAGGCGCGGTGGTGGCAGCCATGACCTGGCCACCGATCCTATTGTCTTCGCAACTCCTTCACTCAATAAAGGTTTTAGGTTAAGTCCAAGAAGAATTGAGCAAAGGGAAGTGCCGAAGGATGTGATGCCAGGTCACACTTCCCTGGGCCGTGACTCATGCGAGCTCTGCAAACGCTCAAATGTTAAATTTGAAGCACAGGGACGGTGCCGGAGCTCACGTCCCTTGACTGGGGGGTGGCTCTGCCCACCCCGGACTCCTCCAGCCACGTTAGGGTCAAACCCACTGCCCACTGCCTCGCGGCTTTCTTGTGTACTCCAAAGGAAAATAGTCTGAGGGGTTGTTTTTAAACACAAATCCTGCAATTCCTGGGGAAACATCCTCCTAAAGGGAGAATTTTATTGGTTTGTTTGCAAACAGCCTGGGAAGCATTTGAGCTGCTGGATGCTGCAAAGGGGGGAAAAAAGTGAGGAGGGAAAGAGAATCTGGGGAAAGAGGCTGGAAAGAGGTAGAGATAAAATTTGGGGGTTTTCATGGGGGTCTAGAGAAATCCTGCCTGTCCCCACAGGGCACCCCAAGGGAGCTGCTGGTTTTTAGGGTCTTACGCAGGGAGAGCCCCAAGGCGGGTGCCCAGGACCCACACCCGTGGCCTGAGCCCCTCTGCAGTCATGGGGTGATGGTGGGGGGCAGCAGGTCTGGCAGGAGCAGTGGGGTGTCTTTGACAGCCCACCCAAGGAGAGTCCTTGGGAGGTTCCCACAGTCCAAATATTACTTGGGGGGGGTGGGTGGGGTGTCTGCAGCTGCTGGTAACTCCTGCAGCAGCCCCACAAAGCCTCTGTGCTCAGGGCACACCTCCAAGCGGGCTGGGGAACTGTTTTTCGCTTGGTTTGGGGTTTCCCCCTCCTTTAGTCTTCTCTGTGGATCTGGACAAAGCCCTGCACTCCCCCTCCTCCTCCTCCCTGGTGGGATACAGGCTGCTGGGGCCCCCAGACCCCACACCTCCTCCCAGCAACAGCAGGAGGAGGAAGAAGAGGAGGAGGAGGAAGGGGATGAGGAGGGGGGCCAAGCCCCCATCCCTGCTGTTCCCACCGCAACAACAAGGCAGTGATTGGGCACCCGTGGGCTCACCCTGGACCTACGGGGCCTCCCCCTTTTTTTAGGGGGGGAGGGGGGTGGAGCAGGACAGTGAGTTGCAGTGAGTTACACTGACCCTCTACCCCCTCACCTCCACCCCTGCAGGATGCAGAGCTGGTGCCCCAGCTGGTGTAAATCAGCAACCCCAATCGCCCCGCGTGGATAAAGCAGTTGCTGGAGGCAATATTAAGCAGCTGTTTTTCCAGGCTTTTGCTCTGCTGCCATCAGAAACTGCTGCCAGGTCCGCCCAAGGTGATGGACTGGGCTCCCCCTACAAACACCCCCTGTACCCCCAGCCCCTTTGGTTCCTGCAGGCTGCTGTTGATTTGGGAAGGGGTGCAGATGCTCTGAGGCAAAAACACGACCCAGGAACAAGGAGCGGTGTGTGCTGGTGCCTGGGCAGCTCCTGAGCACGGGGAGGAGCGTGGTCCTCGGCCAGTTTGTAGGTGCATCCCACAGACATCCTTCCCTGCTGCTTTTGATGAGCATGGAGACATGGCGTGGGCTCAGGCGCTTGTAGTCCTGTCCCCTTCGTGCCTGGCCTGCTTGTTGCTGCCACAGGGAAGGAGGAGGAGGATGGGCGGTGTTACCTGTCCTGAGGGCTGATGGCAGAAAGGTCAGAGCTGGTCCCAGATGCCAACAGGCACTTGCGTTGGAGCTGACCAGCTGCACATCCGCGGGGGTTTGGGGCGTTCTCCCTCTCTGCAGAGCCCACTCCTCCACGCTGCCCTGCTGCCAGCATTCACGGGAGACCAGCACAAGCATTGTTGGCCTCGTGCTATCTCAGAAGAAGGGTCAGGTCTGCCTCCCTCTGAGCCCTTTTTTCCCTGGGCGGAGCTGGGTTTCACCGCATGTCTCAGCCCAGCCTTGCCCAAGCAAGTACCGGCTGTGGTGGGCACCCCTGGGTGCAGCTCCCGAACCTGGGTGCTGCTCTCAGGGGACATGGCTTTGGGGAAGGAAAGCCGGTGCCACCCTTCCAGCCTGGACAGAACCACATGTGACAGGCAACACCGACATCTAGTGACAGCCTTGGGGTCCTCGGCCAGCTGGGCATGCAGGGGGATCCCCTCGGTCAGGGGTCCCCGGTCCTGGAGCCTCTGGGAGGATTTGCATCTCCGCAGGGAGGAGGTTTGGCTGTGGGAGGTCCCACTGAAGATATGCGTGTCCCTTTGCTGCCCTGGGGTGCAGGAGAGGATGGGGAAGGGGGTGGAGTGGGGTCTTCTTGCCTCTCCTCTTGCCTAGCTTCTGCAAGAGCCCTGGCTGGAGTTGGGGGGCTGCCTTTGGCCAGGGCTGGGGGCCAGGGCTGTTTGGGGAAGGCCAGTGGGGGAACCCACCTCCTGCTCCCCACCAAGTACCCGTGGGCTCTGCCTCCCCCAGCTGGCACCAACCCAGAGCCAAGCGAGCCCCCGGTGTGCTGAGGGGAGGCCCGTGGGCTGGGTAAATGGCATTTTCTGTGTAATCCCTGATCTGTAAAAATCCTGCCCATGTGAAGTTTTAGGTTTTTTTAAAGCATCCTCCAGTTTAGCTGTTAAAAATGAGCAGGGCTGAAGACTGGAGAACATGAAAGCATCTGGAAAATAACGACCAGAAGTGCTGTGCTGGTGGCACCGCCATCCCTTCCCTCTCTCAACTGTCACTTTGCCATGTGTATTTTCTTCCTTCTATAAATGTCCTTGCATGGACCCCATCTGGGATGTGCTGGAGCGGCAGCTCCTCGGTGCGGGGAAGGCGGCGTACGCACATGTCGTGTCTGGTACAACCACTAGACGGCAAATCCAGCCCAGATTATGTCTGCAGAAATCTCTGGTCTGCAGGAGGGGAGGTCACAGTGCTCAGAGCAGCCCAGATGCTCAGACCCTGGTCTCTGCGTTCGGGATTCCTCAGACACGTTTTGTGCAGTTACGGAAAGGGCTTTATTCGTCGGTACGATAGCTACGGTTCATGCGTCAGTGATAGTACAGGTTTTTTTGGGTTTTTGTTTCTATAGTGTTAGCATGCAGTTTAAATGCGGAGGGTCTGGATGACCTCTTCAGCTTTGCAGGTCATCTCCAAAGCTCAGCTTTCCCTTTGGTTCTCAAACTAAACCACCCAAGGAACCAAGTTGGGTGGTTTTGGCTTCTGGCAAATTCAAATGTGCTGTGGATGCATGTCACTGCGATTTTTTTTTCCCTCTTTTCCTTTTTTTTTTTTAATCTGGGAGACCCTGGTTGCCTGGGCAGGGAGGGAGCTCGGAGCCAAGCCGGTGGGTGGGATGGAGCTGGGCGTGCGGGGGCTCCCCAGGCAGCCAGGGGTGACGGCACCGGGAACTGCCCCATCCCTTGCCCCTGGTCCTGCCCCGAACCAGTGGTCTAGGACGAAGATGCGAGACCACCCCTTGGCCACGGCCCGTGCCCAGGCTGTTTCTCAGGGTGTTTCTCTCTAACCTAAGCTGCTGACAGCCGCTCGGCAGTGGCAGGAAAGGTTTATCTCCCGTTAGTCCCATCTCTGGAGCAGGAGGCTGGTGGAAGGGGGGAAAATGGAGGGGGAAGAGTGGGTTTGGTCTTGCCCAGCCTAGACTGAGGGATGATGGCAGCCAAGAAACCTTTAACCCTTTACTCATGTAGCTCCCAACCTCCCAGATGCTCCTCCCAGTGACTGCTGGCACCTGGCCCAGGGTGAGTCATTTTAGATCTGCTGGTTCTGCAGGACCCACACGTGAAACCCTCCCCGCTGGGGTCAGGTGCTCGGTGCCATGTTTTGGAGGTGGGATGAGCTCCCCCCACCCCTGCTGCATCCCACCCAGACCGGAGGAGAAGGTGAATGGGGGTGCAGCGGTTCAGGGGGTGGCTGTGATGGGGTCAGAGGGGGAACCGTGCTGGGACCTGTCCCACCCTGTGTGGCTGGAGAGCTGGGAATAGGGAGCATTTGGGGACAAATGGATCCTGCCCACCCGCGTGGGCTGGTGTTGGAGTACCCTTATTGCACTACTGCGGAAGCCAAGTCAAACTGTCAAGCTGCATTAAAATGGGAGTGAGTGTCTCCCCAGGAACGGGGGAGCAAAGTCCTGAGGATGGGGAGGGCGCCGGGCGGGGGCCAGGCTAGATCTCGATGATGGTGGCACGCCGCAGGCACAGCGGGGCGTCGGGGGGCACCGCGTTTCGCTTGATCTCGTTCCCATCAAGCCGCAGGACCTGGAGCCTGGAGTAGTTCATGACATCCACCACGGTGCAGAAGCTGCTGATGGAGAACTCTGCAGGGGGAGAGGAGACAGAGCTGAGCGCCGGCTTCGGCCCCGGATCTATCTAACCTTCGTGATGTGACTGATCTTTGGGGGAGCAATGTAGGACATGTCAAAGGGGGTCTGCTCTGGAGATGAGTCTGTGGGTACCAACCTCTAAGAACTGGCTTATGTTAAAATGGGCAGGGAAAAAAAGGAAACATACCCAAATCACCAATTATTCCTGCAAATTTGGACTTGACACCTTTGGCTCTTAAGCTGAAAGACTAACTCATGCTGTCAGAAGGAGCCTGTGGGTTTGTTCCAGGGTTTGGAAGTGGTGGCAGCGCCTGCCCTCGGCTGCCTTTGCCCAGCTTGGCTGGAGCGCTTGTAGGGAAAAATCTGGGTGGAGACAGATGAAACACTGCTTTTTGTTGGGAATTGTCTGTGCAGTCTCCTTTGTGAGGCTTCAAACGCTGCAGCCTCCAGCCCCCGGCTCCCCCGGCCACTGCGGGACTGCCCGGGCGGTGTGTCCGGGAGGGAGGACATCCCCGGCCCCACTCCATGCCTGCAGACACATCCCCTCTCCGTTCATCTGCCACCCGCTGCTGCCAGCACCAGGCAGGGAAACTCGCGGCCAGCCCGGGCTGGGTTTGGAGGAGGGAGATGGAACAAACTCCAAAAAATTTTGTGCAGGATTTGGGAGAGAAGCGACCAACTAGAGGGCAGCAAAGCTCCAGGCCGGGATGCTGCTGGGGAAGGCAGTGGGGTGCTGGGGGGACCCCCATGCCCACAGGCTGGGGGCTTGGGGGGCTGCAAGCCCTGCGGTGTGCGGGGAGGCAAGTGGGGACCTGCCGGTGTCACTGGAGGGGCAGGACCCCGGCCCTGATGTCCCATGGGTGGGATGTGCCCCCCCAAGAGGTTGGTGCTGGATGCCTGGCCCCACAGCCCCTTGCTCCTGGAGATGTTTTAAAGGTCAGCGGCAAAATCTGCGGCTGGAGGAAAAATTGCTGTAAAGCCTGAATGTCTCCGCGGTGGTTTCGTGGCATTTGTGGGTAGACGTTAACAGCTACAAATTTTGAAAGCAAACATTTGGGAATCTGTTCTTGTTTTTGTGTTTCTGTCTGTTCCCCGGTGCGGGGTTGTGTGTTTCCTCTGCAACAGCCGATGGCTGAACTGACACATCCCTGTCCCCATCCCAGGCTTGCTCGGAGGGTCCTGCCCTCAGGGCCTGGCAGGTGAGAGCAGCAAGCCTGGATTTTTCCAGGAGATTGCTTGGGGTATTTTTTTTCCTAGCTTATTTTTATAAATAGCAGCCCCAGAACAATCTGTTCCTTTTATTTATTTGTGTATTAAGTCGAGTGAATTTTAGTCCTGGCAGAAGATGCTGCGTTGATGGCTCTAATAACTAAAAGCTCCCATCTGTCCCAGCCCCAGCAAGGATTTGGCCCTCTGCTGCAGAGCACGACCTTTGGGGGGCTTTGGGGCCATGAGCTGTGCCCCGACTGTGCCAGTGCCCTGCGAGGTGATGAGGGAGGTGGGCAGAAGGGGCTGGAGAAAGGGGCTGTGCTGGCCCCGAGCACTGCAGACGCTGGGCACCGCAGGCTATGTCCCTGTCCCTGCTATTAGCACCGCCCAGGGTGATGCATGTTTCCACGTGCAGTGACAGTGGCTGTGGGGACCTCCTACCCCTGTCCACTCTGTCGGTGACCCCTCAGCCTATCCAATGCTGGACTAAAGCTGTAGTCCCCTCCCCAGCTTCTACCGACAGCTGGTTTCTGGCATCTCTAACCAGAAGATACTCAGACTTCTGATAAATGCTCAGTAAAACCAGTGCAATGGCTCTGTGGATCACACAGGAGCGTTCAGAGCCGGAAGCCTCTCAGGTCCAGGTGTGTTGGGACACAGCCGGCCCCATTAATGCCTTGAAAGGGCCACCTGGGAGTCTCCCAGAATCCAGTTTCCTGCTCAGAGCATTACCCCAGGTAGTCTCCCGCGGGGAGGCACAGGTTCTGCATCCCCATCTCCCCATCCCTCTGTTGCACCACCACCCCCTGCACCACTGCACTTTCATTGACGCATTTCTGCTCACCGTTGATTTGGTTCCCTTGAAGGTAGAGGTTCTCGAGGTTGGTGTTGACCCGGGGGATCTTCTGGAGCCTGTTGTAAGAGAGGTCCAGCTCGAGGATGCTGCTGCTGTTAAAAGTGTTGGTAGAGAGACCCTGATTTGTCAGGCTGTTGTGGGACATCCGTACATAGAGCAGCTTGGGAGAGACCTTGAAATAGTCATCAGGGATGGTGTTGATATAGTTGTACTCTAGGTAGAGCTGTTCCAAAGCCATTGGGAGCCCATCAGGGACTTTCCTGAGGTGGTTGTAGCTCAGATCAGCAAGGATCAAGGACTTGAGCCCTTTGAGGGATGCTCCCATCTCAAAAATGTAGTTGTGGCTGAGGTACAGGGCTGTGAGGTTCTCCAGACCCTCCAGAGCATTGGAGGGGACCTTGGTGATCTGATTGTAAGACAAGTGGAGCTCTCTGAGGGACCGGGGCAAGGGGCTGGGCATCTTGGTTAGGTTGTTGTTGTTCATGTACAGCCTCTCCAGGTTTTTAAGCTTGGCAAAGACCCTCTTGCCCATCTTCTCACTGGTGATCTGGTTGTTGTGCAGCGCGAGCCATTCCAGCTCTGTGGCGTTGTCAAAAGCCCCCTCTTGGATGGCGGTGATCTGGTTGTTCTGGAAGTAGACATATTTCATCCGGGAAGGCACGAAGGGCAGGTACCTCAGGTTACGGGTGTCACAGTACATGGCGGATGAGAAGTTAGGGGGGCAGTCACACTCTTGGGGACATTGCCAGGAAGGGGCTTGCTGAGGTTCAGGGCCAGGCTCTGCCTCTGTATCTGGAGCTGGGAGGTAAGAGTACACGTACGGGGTGTTCTCATCCTCGTAGTAGGGCATGTAGTTGTAGGAGGACATACGGGACTGCCGCATGTAGTACTGTAACCAAGCCATGTCTTCTTCTTCATTGTACTGGCCCAGGGAGGCTCCGCAGAGCCCAGCGATGATCAGGACGGTGGCCCAACGCATGGTGCTGATGCTGGAGGGACCTGGCTGGGGGAGAAATAGGGGGGAAACTATCAGCAGTGTCAGGGCTGGTGTAAGGGCTACAGGCAGGTGAGCTGCATGCTGTGGCCTGGGAGTGCAGCGGGGTTGGATGTGGTTGCAGCCCTGCATGGGGTTAGCGCACTTGGCAGCAGAGCTGGAGAACCAGGGGACCTGAGTGAATCCTACCCCAAAAAAAAATGCAACTGCAGACACGTTCCCTGTCTGCAGTTACCTGATTTTTCCCCTTTTTACCTCAGGCCTGCTAGAAACCTCCATCCCAGTGGATATTTGCTTGCAAAATCTTTACTTATGGGTATTTCTGTTACAGCTGAGTAAGGGATAGAGATATGGGGACATGGTCCGAATTTGTGTAAGGTGATGCAGCTCTGCCCCAGGGTGCCCAGGATTTGCTCATGCTGGCTCTGGATGGGAGGGAGGAGAAGGGACGCGGCCACTCTCTGGTTAGGCAGAAGACAGTGATAGCTGCGAGAACAGGTTGATGGTGCTCAAGGCATGTTTCGATGGAGCTATATTTATGCTACACTTGCTGGCGACATGATTCGCTGTGGGTTTCATCCAGCTTTCCCTTCCCCCACAAAAACGCAGGATGCTCATGCTGCTCGGGACGGATGTAAATCCTGGTAAACAAGTTCTGGCTTATTTTTGAAATTAAACCACTTTCAAGCTTACATTTCCCAAGCTCAGCCCTGACGCAAAATGGGGCAGCATCCACCAGCCCCTCGAGGCCAGCGTGACCAGGGAGAGAAGGAGCCATCACCAGACCAAGTGCTTGGACCCTGCTTGTGAAATCCAGCCTGGTGAGGTCTAACATCCAGAATAGAGCAGGGCAGAGGGCTCAGAGCAAGGCAAACCTGTCCCGAGCCCCTTGGCTTGGGCTTCACAGCCACCCCGTGCTGTGCCCAGGGCAGTCTGCTGGCACGCCACGGCGCTGGCGGCAGGAAGAGTCCAGCTACGGCTCTTCCTCCTGACTCCTCAACTCAGTGCTGAAGGAGCATGCAGAGCGGCCTGGAGCGAGGCAGCTTGAAATGCCTCCAGGAAATACGCGGGGCCGTGCTCTTCGGAGGGGGAGAGGAGTTGCTCCTGCCTGCTGGCTCCTATATACGTGGCTGGGAGCGCAGAGCTGCGGGGCGGCTGGTGCATCGCTGCCAGCTCCGCTCCGGCAGCCGCGACGTGGGCAATGTGCAAGCACGGGCCAGTGTCCCTCCTCGCCGTGCCAGGGGGTGCCTGTGGGGTCACCCGATGAAACCTCGCTGCGTCCCCACCCCGCAGCAAGGAAGGGATGGCTCGCCTGGCAGACAAAGAGGGCACAGTTTGCTCCGAGGCAGCGGCTGCCCTGCCACCGAGGCACCCTGGCAGGCTGCTTGTGCTGGAAGAAAAGAGGGATTGAGACGGTGGCAGGCAGGCATGGTTCCCTCGCTTTCTCTCCCTCCTTCCCTCTCTGCATGCTTGTACAGGGGCAGATGAGACGTGGTCCTTCGGGATGCTGCGTGCAACGGGGAGCTTGGCAGTTGCAGAGGAGTTTCTTCTCCTCCCTCCTGCTCCAGGGCACTCTGCCTGCTGAAATACCAGAGCCGCCCTGCTCTGCACAGTGGCTTCTCCACCCATGCAGAGCCACTTGGCAACCCTTTCCCAGGGTGTCCCTTTATGTGGGGCAGGACCGGTCCATGGGGTCCCTCCACCTTTTCTAGTGCCCCCCTTCAACATACTGGTAACCCCAGAGCCTGTCCTCAACAGACACCACTGCCCCCTGCTTCATTTGAAGGTTGCTGCTCCCCTCCCCAGTGGGCTTCAGCCCTGGTTTTGGGGTGGGATCTAAGCTGAGAGCGCCGGCCGTGAGATCCCTGTCACCTCCGTGTGCCCATGCTCCTGTGCCAGAGGCTGCTGGGCTAACGGGGGCAGCTCCTCACCCCGAAAGGAAGCAGGTTTTGGAGCAAGGGGCTTCATGGTCCATCATACTTGGCCCATTGCTGCTCTGCCAGGCAGGAAACCACCTTCCCCTTCCCCTGGACCCCAGCAGGTGGGACGGGCAGGGCAGTGCTGGGCAGGGGGGCAGCGAGCAGGCACTGCCCGCACCTGGGTGTCGATGCCTGTAGGTGCCCAGCTCCCGGCCAAGTGGGTGAGGAGCTGCCAGAGGGGCAAAGAGATGTGGGGAGCAGGAGAGGGCTTCCCCGCTGGGGCGGCTCGGCAGTGCTGGCTTTCAGGCTGTGCCACCCGTGTCGCTGGCATGTGCTTCGCGTGGCAGCCGCCCGCCCGCCGAGGCAAGGGTATGGAAATCAGGCTTCAAAAAAAAAAAAAAAAATCATAATAAATATAGAGACAGACTTACCAAGCTAAGAGCCTCCTTTCCAAAGCCTTGCTGCTCTTCTCTGGGATCTCCTGTGTGTCGAGCAGCATGTGAGTGTGTCTCCCGATTTGCAAAGGCTGGTGCCCGCCCTAGATCCCAGATCAAATATTGTCCTTGCAGGTCACAGGCTCAGCAGGTTTTTTTGGGGAGTGACCTCCCAGCAGCAGCCAGTTTGCAGGAGAGACTGAAGAGACCCTAACGCTGCCTGGCGTTATAAATAACCTGCTTTTTCTTTCCTCCCTCTCTCTCTCTCTCTCTCTCTCCCGTCTTTTCTCATAGGAGTGTTGGCACTTTTCAGGCTCTCTCTGTTTAATGAGTTAGTGGAATTGGGGATGTTGTTTTTAAAAGGGCTGTTGTTAGGTCTCCTGCGTTTCTCATCAGGAAGCGATGAGGAGGCCTCTGGCCAGATTAAAAAGTATCTGATTTTGAGGCGCTGAAGATGTGATTCTTAGGGAGAAGTGAGAAAGTATCTTTAACTTTTGCAGTACCAGGGGAAGAGATGTTAGTGCCTGCTCTGACTGTAGCCTGGGCTTCCTTCCCAGGAAGCCTCAGTTTATGCAGCCCTGCTATGAAATATTTAGGGTAAACATTTCCATGAATGATAAGGCTGCAGCATCCAAGGTAAATAAATTGCCTACCAAAGGGCCACTGTGACAGCAGGAATTTGTCTTCAGCTTGGCAGGACAGAGATGCCAAGCTGGCATTTCTGCAGGCTGTGTCCATCCACCCAGGATGGGGGCTTCCTGCCCTGCCCCCGAAGCTGACCCAGGTGTGGGCGCGGGGGGATGGGGCAGGGGAGCGTGTGCCGGGGGTGACCCGCAGTTGGGCAAAGACGCGAGGCTTATCGCCTCCCAGGGCCGGCCTCGCCCTGGGGGAGAGTTCTGCAAAGCAGGGGAGCGGCAGACACTGTCACAGTCCGCCCCAGTCCCCAGCCTGGCTCTCTGTGCACTTCAGCTTTGGAAACAGCTCTTCCAGGGCTATCGAAGTATTTCCTCCAGCGAGGAAAGGAAGGGAGGAGCCCCGACCACCCATCTCCATCCAGTGCCCAGCTCCAGCAGCACGCCCAGGTCCTCCCTGGAGCCTGGAATTACTTAGTGAAGTTCAGCAGGTGCCAGACTCCCTCCAGGCTTGCTTTTCCCTTGCTTTCTATCAAAATTTCCCAGCCAAAACATCCTCTTCCCCTGGGGAGCCTTGCAAAGATCCTTATCGCTCTGGGGTCCTTGTTGTGAGGAGGCGGAATGCGCGGGATGGTTAGTGGCTGGGGTTGCGAGGGACACGCTGTACAGTGGGTACTTTGCCAGAAAGCTGGTCTATTTGGGAAGGAAGAGTGTGCCTGGAAAGCACAGCTCGCTGCACCGCAGCATGGGGCTGGGATTTGCAAGGAGAGAGAGGATTCAGAGAAAGCCTTGCCTTTGAGTGGGAAAAGAGGACAGGGGAGTAGTGCTGCCTAAAAGGAGGTAAAACCCTAGTAAAGCAGGGTGGAGGCTTTAATTTGGCTGGTGGCATCTTATCTTCTGCATCAAGCATTGCGCGGGGCAGCTGGAGAAGGGCTCTCACCACGGGCAGGGAGGTGGTTCGAGGCTCTGGGCTGATGCAGAGAATGACGCTGCCTGGAGGGATTTGCTCCCGCTGCCAGGGAGCGCTGTTCCAGGGGGAATGGTGGGGAGGGTAGTGGCAGCCAGTAACATCTGCTGCTCGGCGTTTGGATGGTGTCAACCAATGTCACAGCTCTGGCAGCCCGAGGTGTCCTGGTGGCCAACAGCTCGGAGGCTTTCGCAGGGCTTGGATGTTTTTCTGGAAAAGCAGATTGTCCCCAGATAGGTCAGATAAGGAGTGTGGCCTCTCCATCTTCTGGAAGGTAAAAATATTCATGACCCAGGACATGCTCCCTTTGGGGGAGGCTGTCTTGCAGCGCCCGCTCTGGGTGCCAGGGGCTGGGGGTCCCCTGGGGGATGCTGGGGAGCCCTCCCCGCATGAGCTGGCTGTGAATGGTGCCATTCCCCATGGCCGTATTCCTCCTTCCCAGCCTAAACCAGAAGATAATGACATGCTTAAACTCAGTTTGTACGTTCCCCACAGACACCTGGACTTTCTGTTGAATCTCATCCTGACTAGTTTAGGACTATCTCAGGGAAGTGAAAGTTTACTGTCTAAAGAAGAACAGATGTGGTTTTTTCTCCATCCAACCTTGAAATCTCATGCTCCAGGTGGCCAGCATCTCCCGAGCCACTAGCAGGGCTCTCTTGCTTGGCCTGTTTGCCTGGCGTGAGGGGGGTGCTGATAAGACCTCAGTGCTACCGCTCATTTCAGGCCAGTGCAAAACAGCTCCTCGCGGTTCCCACGTGATTTCCATGAAACTTTTTCAACATCTTCTCCTACAACCACCTCTTCCCTATAGCTGACAGCTCAAAGAAAGCCCTGAACTGGTGACAGGAGCTGGGAACATGCTGTCCTGCGTGCTCGAAGCCAATGATCCCTATTGCTGCATAATCTCATCCGGAGCAGTTACTCCAACGGCCACAGTCTGCATCTCATCAGGGCCAGATGGATGCCTGTATTGGTTTGCTTCGGTTTTCTAAACCAAACTGATGTGAATAGTGTCTATTTTGGTTGGGTTTGTTTCAGTTGTTTTGATCAAATGCTCTTGAGCTTTGTATTTGAAACCACCGAATCTGGCCCCGAGTTTTGCCTTTAATTTGCAAAACCTGTGTCGGGAGCACTCTCTTCTCTGCGGACAGACACAGGTTTGTCAGGATGCTTTGGCATGGGGACCGAATGCTTCGCAGCGTAACACAGATACAAAACCCTCTGATGCTCCTGCTAAGGCTGAAGCTCGTTCTGCCTGGATAAAGGGGGAACTATTAAACGTACCGCGGGCATCCAAAAACAGCGACTGTCAGAAGCACGGCTACTTCTGAGCAGCTTCCCTTTTTACTCATGGAAATGTTATTTCTGCCTCTTTCACATTTCCAAGAAGTTTCAGCTCTGCTGGAGCTGTTGGCTGCTCTGTCCTCCCACTCATGCTATTTTCTTTAATTTCCATGGCCCTCCTTGTCCTGGGAGGGGGTTACCAGTCCTGCTGGGCTCAGGGTGCTTGAAGACAGGGCTGCTTGTGTAGCAGTCTCACTGTGCCCTGCCCTGGCTGCCTGGCAGGTCCTGCAGGTCCCTTCCCAGACCTTGCCTTTAAAGGCAGGTCCCTGAAGGGTGAAGGTTCCAGCTGCTCTTTTGAAGGACTACAGCAACAAGAGTCCACGTAAGAGCCAAGGAGACCTTGTCCCTTGGCTTCTCCAACCTTGATCAGTAGTGTGGGTGGAAATGTGTGGGACATCGCCTGCAGAGCCTGCGTGGTGGAGGGACCCATGAAGCCATGATCCAGAGCCCTTGCATTGCATCTGGCCTCCTGACAAGGCTGTGCTACAAACACCTGAGCAGAAAGGCTCTGGAGCCAGTCCTCAGGGGTCCATGGCTCCCAGGTTTGCACGGTCATTCTGGATATTTGCAACCAAACCTCCTCTTTCTTGCTGGTCCTGGCTCTTTCCAGCCTCTGTAAAACACAGAGAGGCTTCTTGTGTGGGCACTGGCAGTGAGTGCCCTCTCCAGGTATCTCTGCATTGCTCCATCCCTCCGTGCCACGCAGGGAACCCTTTCCTTCCTCTAACCATGCTCCAGAGCAAGAGCACTGGTGTCTGTGCGGTGGCTTGGGCTCCCTTGTGCCTGGGGGAGCAGCCCTGCAGCTTTCAGAGTGGTTATCATCTCCAATGGCCTCCACAGGGCTGTGCTGCTCCTTTTCAAAGGGCTCTGCTGAAACCAAATTCACCTGGAAGCCCCCACCTGATTTCTGAGGACAGCCACAATATGAGCAGGCTGTGGAAAGGGAGGCAGGGAAACAGAGTAAGCACGGTGCGGGGAGGTCATCAGGGGGTGCAGGCAGTGGGTGGGGGGGAGCAGGGAGCTGCGGGGCCCTTCGGGCTCAGCCTTGGCCAAGCCGGGTGGAGGGAACGCGCTCAACATCTGGCAAACGTCTGCACGGGGTGGCTGCAGCCTCCTCTCCAAAAACGCAAAGGTCAGTGCGGAAGGGCAAGGCAAACCCTCCCTCGACCTCCCTTCTCACCCCGGCCTCCCTTTTCCCTTTTTTCTTTTTTAGCAATACATTCTTCAGCCCAAACAACATTCTTGAATCGAGATTTGAGGCAATCTGGAGGGAGTCGGTCACTCAGAGACGGCGCGACTGCTGAGCGAGCCCCAGGGCTCTGCTGGAAACTCTGACTCGGGTGTGGGCTGTCAGGGCGATGCTCTCGCCGCAGCTCCCACGTGTCATGAGGGTGCGATGCTCCCGGGGATCCCAGGGACACCCTGTTTCCATGGGAGGTGCTTCAAAGCTTCCTTTGCATGCAGCAAGCTGCAAGGGCTCAGCCCAGGCTTTCTCTGGCTAGAAATGGAATGACAGGCAGCCCTCGGCTGGGAATCCTCGCCCGCTGTCTGCTCCCCTCCTCTCCCTCCTGCGGGACACCCGGGGTTGTGAAATCGGTGGCCAGCTGCAGTCCCGCTCGCTTGCTTGTATCCCACGCCCCAGCCCCGGCTGTTCCATGCCATGGGGCTCTGAAAAAGAGCCTGGGCACCAAAAATAAGGTGGGGTGCTGACTCTCAGAACCACCCATGTCCCCCTGCTGCTGCTCTGTGCCCTGCCCAGGACATGCTACATGGACCCACTGCCAGCCCCGAGTGATGCCCACCTTTGTACTGTGCAGAGCAGCCCCCCCACCCCCCGCCCTTGCTTGTCCATCTCGTCGTGGTCCAGCAGCCACAAGCAGCTCCTCTTTGCCTTGAGACCTTCTCAGGGGAGCAGGGGGGAGGGAGAGCAAACCCCAAATTGCCCCTTACCCTCCCCAGCTGCTGACTTGGCACAGCTGCCAGCACTGGGAAATGCTAGTTTGTCTGGGAAAGGCTTTGCCCCGTCCCACCATAATTACAGGCTGCCTTTGGGGCTCTGGAGCCTCTTGTAATAACTCCCCGGTCTCTTGGGGTCTGCGGGTTATTATGGGGTGGACTCAACCCTCCGAGCACCCAGTCCCAGAAATGTCCCTGCGCCCCATCCCACAGCTCCCAGCCCCCAGATGTGGCTCTGGGCACCCAGTGGTCTCAGCATGTGTGCTCTCACCCCCCTCCCTGCAAACCTAACGTGCCAGATGTATTAAACCTCCATCTACGGGTGCCGGCGCCTCTCCCCTTGCAGCGTGGCTGGTGCCCTGGGCTGCTCTGGGAGAGGATGTCTCAGCATAAAGAGGGTCAGAGCTTATTACAACCACTGTAAAATGTGTTTGAAAAAGTTAAGTGCTTAATTTCGAACAGAGCTGGAAACTATGAAGTGTTTCCTCATCCAGTCACTCCCTCGCCTGTCCCTGGATGTATGCTTTACGCCTCTAACATCTCCATGGCTAAGGGAGGCTGGTTATGAGGACGCACTCAAATAGCTTTGAGAGCCTCTGGGTTTTGCAGAGGAGCCAGGAGAGCAGTTTGCACAAGATTAGCCAAGTGCAAATCCACTCGGGAGGACGGCGAGGGAGCTGCCAGCTGCAGAGATCACAAAGTTCCATCAGGTGTCACAAGCTCTGCTGCTGCTGTAATTTATTGCCTGTGCCCACAGCTGTGTGGGTATCGCTCGGTTCTGCCCGTGGGTATAACATGGTGTCAGGACCAAAGCTGGCAGGATGCTGACACCTTCCCAGCCCCATTTGTGGGACCGCTGTACCCCAATCTGCAGCAGCCTGGCACAGAACCTGCCCCTGCTCCCCAGGGTGATGGGTGTCCAAGCCCAGAGCCCCTGCGCTCAGCCATCACAGGGCAGAGCAGCTCTGCTGGGATGTGGCAGCTATTTCCAGCCCCTTGCCAGACCTTAGGAGGGGACAGGGACATGGGAAGCCCTGGCGAAGATTGCTCTGTGCTTTGAGGCTGAGCAAGGTGTCCTGCCAGGACCCGGCTGCCTCTCCCCTTCTCTCCCCACTGTAGCACCAAGGTAGCTCTGAAGGCTGCCAGGCACTGGCTGCAGCTGTCCAAGGAGCAGAAGGAAAAAATGCAGCGTTTCCTTGCTCAGAACCTTCAATTCATGTTTTCAAAGGCCCTTTCAATGCTTGGCGCCTCTCTGAAGCCTCCCAGCTCTCCTGAACAAACAGCAGGAGGGAACAGGTTCATTCCAGCCCATTGACTGAGGCTCCTGCATGGGGAAAATCTCACATCATGTTTCCTACAAGCAGGGAGCCTCAGAGCCCTCTTGCAATGTGCTGAACCCAAAGGCCCCGTCTCTGCCTGTCCCTAAAGCTATCCCCGAACCTGTCCCCCAACCCCAGGTCTCTCCTCTCCAGCTCTGAGGGCTCGGTGCAGACCTTCTCCTCTTCCTCAGCAAACTTGGTACCCAACCTCTCTGCAGACAGGGTTGCAGACACACTGGGAGCCAAATATAAACCCTTGCAGAGATTAATACATTATACCCAAGTCTGAGCTGCATCAGGCAGCAAACAAGGAGAGGGTCCTGGTGCACAGAGCCCTGCTGCTGGGGGTCCCTCCCGGCTCAGCAGGGACCATCAGAGAGGATCAGGGTGAACGTCCGTCCCCTGTCGTGGGGTGCCTTTAAAAGCACTCATCTATTATTGCTGTCAAATGATGCTAACGCTCTTAAAATGCACAGCCTCCCAAATCTGGTGCCCTGTCAGAGAAATGCAGCCAGGTCTGGGGTTGGGGTGGCAGCGCTGGTGGGCACAGGGGGGTAGTGGGAAGGCAGGGCCCGATCCTGCACCCCCATGCGCTCTGCAACCGAATGCATCCCCGCAGCTCCGTGATGGGTGCCTGAGCCCGGCTGTCTCATGGTTTGCTCAGCCTTTCCCCAGGGCCTCATGGCTCCTCCCGGCTTCTCAGATACCCCTGGCTCTGGGAAGGTCATGGCACCGAACTCCCCTGCCAAATGATACCTGGGCTGTTTTTCTCTCTAAAGCATCTGAAATATGAAAAAAAAAAAAAAGGAAAGAAAAGCGAAACATCAGCTGCCTGGGAAACCCATTAGCGTTCCTGCCTGCTCCTGCCACCTGGCTTCCCATGCTAGCAAACAAATCAAAACGTCCCACTGCCCAGAGCCTCTTCACCCTGGCATCGTTTCGGCTGAGGCAGAGCTAAGCCCTGCCAGGGGCCGCTGCAGTGAACCTCTGCCCTCCTCTGCCCTGGCTCCTATCACTGCACTCCGGCCTTCTTCCGAGCTGCAAACGCTCCTCCAGATTAAAAGCAGGCATGGTTTTAATTTTTTTTTTTTAAAGAAAAAAAGCTTTGGAGATAAACAGGAGCAAGAAGCAGAGCGTGGGCGTTCTCTGCTTTTGCTGCTGCTCAGCTGAATTGACTTGTCTGGGGGAAACTTGGGGTCCTGACAGCGCCTTTGCAATTTAGGGAGGTAAAAGAGCGTCTAGAAGGAGGTGGCGTTGGAGAGACAGGACCATCCCCTCGGGTTTGATGTGGCGCTGCCCCTCTCTGCCATGCCCCGGGCTCTGGGGTGCATCCCTTGTGCCCAGCCCGCCTTTCCCCACCTGGAGTGGGGGCACTGGGATGTGAATAATCCCCTAGACACGATGCTGCAGCCCCATGGAGCGGGGCCAGGCAGGGGCTGGGGCTGCGAGGGGCTGCTGGGGGTCCATGGGCAGATGCAGCAGAGCTGGGGGTGGGCCGGGTGCTGTGGAGCTCACGCGGGTGCTGTCAGCCCGTGAGCAATAATTAGCAATGATCAAAGCAGCTTCTTCCCGACAGCCCTGAATACGGGTGCCTGGAAATCTCGGCGAGCGTTCCGGCTGCCGACAGGGAGAAAACAACACCCGCTCCTGCCTGCGGGCAAGTGCCTTGTGCAGGCGGATGTCTGCTGGGGTCGAGCTGCTCCCAGGACTCCCAGCACCAGTAGGGTGACTTTTAGGGGGCTGGAGGTCAGTGTCCCCGTGGGCAGGGCTGTGTGTGGGTCACTGGCGTGCAGGGCATGCGGGGGCTGCGCTCCCAGCCCGGCAGAGACTGGGTCTCTATCGCTGCATCTCTGCAAGTCAAGAAGAGAGAGTTAAGGCAAATAAGGAGGAGAGTCTGGCAGCTCCTCGGGGACTGGAACAGCCTGAGAAATGCGATGGTGCAGCTGCAGAGCTACCCTAGGCTGTGATTCCGCCCCTCCTGCACCGAGCCGGGCACAGTGGGGCACCCACGTCCCTGCTATGGGCTCTCTCCAGGGTTATCCCAGCGGAGTGTGTCACTGCCCGGAGCTGGCACTAACCCCCTGTGCTCGAGTCAGAGAGGCTGGCAGACCTCTGCTCCCCTGCCCCTCCCGGTATTTTCCTCCCCGGAGGCGCCCGCAGCGGGAGGGCTGGATGAGACGTGCCCCGGCCACGCTACATGTGGTTTGATAAATTCTTGCTTTGTTTCCTTTCGATTTCCGCTGGCCCTCTCCGAGGACAGTGTGTGCGGGCTGATCAGAGCGGGGACGGCTGCCAGCTGCCCCCACTCCATCATCCCCAGTGGAGGCACTGGTGGCTTCTCCTGCCCTCAGGGTGCCTGTTCACGCTGCAAGAAGCCATTTACAGGACGCAGCTCCTCCCCCCGGCTGCCACTGGCTGCAGCGGCTCCTTGGGTGTGACGATGCCCCCACGCTCTGCTCTGCAGAAACAAGCAGGAATCCATGGCAAACCCCTGCCCAGTGCTCCTGGCCCCCTCCCAGCCTCAGCCCACTGAGAGGGGCAGCTGGAAAAGCCCTCTTCTCCCTCAAACTGGTACCAGCAATTTCCCTGCTTGCCCCCAACCCCCTCCGCTTGCTCGGGGCTTGCACACCTCAGCTGCATCCCCACCCGTATGGCCCACCGAGCTCCCACGGGTGTTTTTATCCCCTCTTCTCCTTTCGGTCCTTCCCTTTGCAGTTGCACAACGGAGCACCGTGTGTCTGCAGGGCCCCGGGCACCTCTCCCTGGCTCTCCGGCTCAGTTTTGTTTCTGCCTTCAGAGAGAGAGGGAGGCTGCCATGCTGAGCTCAACGGCCGGCCCTGGCTGCTGCGGGACCGTGCAGCGGGAGCGGGGGGACAAGGGGGACGTCTGGTGCCTCGGTCGTGGAGGGGAAGGGCAGAACCTGAGCCATGGGTCTGGTTTTGGGGGTGATCTCTGTGCTCCCATCATGTGCCCCCTTTGCTGTCTGCAGGCTGTCCTCTTGGCCGTCACAGACAAGCACACCATGCGAGCATCGCACTGTGGCAGGGACACAGGGCAGACCCGGGGGCGTGAAAACACTGGAGGTGTTCCTGTATTTCCCTGGGAAGAGCCGGGCTGGTTGCCGCTCAGCCCCAAGCGCAGTGCTTGCTGCCCACCTTGAGAGAGGTGAGGAGAGGAAAGGGGGTGCCTGAAGCAGAGCCAAGCTAAGTACGGGGCTGAGAGGTAGGTGGGCTATTAGTCCCCTAAAGTAACCTCAGGGAAAACAGCTCCTGCTATAAGGATTTCCTTCCTTTTTTTTTCCTTTTGGGAGATTGCTCAGCTCCTGCTCTCCCTGCTGAGAGCCAGCTCCCTCCCGGCCGGCACTGTGCTGGAGGGAGGGGTTGGCTGCCTGCGGCTTTCTCCCTTTTCCCTGCAAGGCCGAGATGCTGATGTGTAAGCTCTGGGTCTCTTTGGCTCCCCAGGTCCTCCATGGCTGAAGCAGCGGCTGCAGGGAGGAGGCAGCCAGGAAGCCGCCCCTATAGACACCGCTATACTCCTCCAGGCTCCGGCATATACATTTCCACTGCTGTCTCCCTGTGCTGGAGCGGGAACGTGTGTCTCCAGAACAGTGCGGGGATTAATGGGCTGTAAGGAACAGGGTAGCTCTTGCCGTGCTGTCCCTGTCCCAGCCGGCAGCGGGTACAGCCCGGCGCTGCCAAATCCCGGCTGCCCCGAGCTGGCTCCGCTCCAGCAGCTCCTCCGAAATACCCTGGCTCAAAGCAATTTTACAACAAGCCTTCACTTCCAGGGAGTCTGACCTTTTCATTAATAAATCAGCTGTGTTATTGAATGCATGAATAATACATGATCACACCCAGCCCTGCGCTAAGCTCTGTGTGTAAAATTTAATTAATCCTCTCACGTAAAGCCCCCGAGGGCTGGTGATGAATGGTTACGCACAGCTCTGGCTGCCAGCCCTACTAGCATGGCTCTGGGGCATCCCGGCCCCAGCAGCCGCATCCCTGGTCACCCTGGGGGGGTTTCCCTCCAGCAATTTTTTTTGGATGCTTCTTTCTCTGGGTGTTTTAAAGGGGAAACTTCCCCTTTGCTATGGAGCTGCTGGAGGAAACCCTGGCGGCATCCTCTCACCGAGCATTTCCTCTGGGAAATAACATTGGCTTTTTCCTTCCCCGACCTTTTCCTGCTGTGGCTGTTAATAATGTGAAATCCTAAGTAAATGTCTCCATTCAGGTGTGTTTAACAGGAAACCATGAGCAAACACTGTCACCCCCCACCCCCATTGCAATCTCCAGGAGACCCCCAGGTATTTAAGTGGGAATCAGCCCCAAAGATGGCCTTGATCCCAGCAGGGTCCTTCCCTCCAGCTGCAACGTGGGAGGGGTGGGAACTTGTTTGCTTGTTTTTAAACTCGACAAAAGCTTTGACCCCGTGGATGGTGCCAGGGAAAGGGTTAGTTTGACTGCAGGGGGCCGTACCGTTTGCTCCCAGGCTTTGCCACTGCCCACCGCTCCTCTCACTCCCCTGTTCAACCATGCAAGCTCTGGGGGTACGGAGGGGGCTTCTGCAGCAGCTGCCCTGGCTCTGCTCCCTGAGTCAACAGGCCGGGGGTCTTGCAGGAGAAACCGCAGCAGCCCGGGGTTAATTAGCGAGCTGCTCAACGAGGTCTGGGAGTGATTACACGCACCCTTTGCCAGGAAGCAGCTGCAGACTCACGTGGCCAATGCATGGGGGGCCCGAGCCCCTTCTGCCCTCCGGCAGACCCCCAGCTCAGCACCCTGCCCGGCACCCTGCAGCCCAAGCGGGATGGCACTCGCTGCCCCACGCCACGGGGCTGCCTGCAGTCCACGGGTGCGAGTGGGAAGGTTTGGGTGGGCAATGCATGCGTGGCTGGAGCCAGGGGGCTGCGTGCAGGGGGACCCCACCTCCTGGGGGCTGCAGGGGCACCCAGCCCCGGCTGCGCCCCACGGCTTTGCCGACTCTGCCGGGGTGCTGCGCGGTGCCGGAGATGGAAGCCAGCTGCCACGCTCTCCCTCTAGCGGACACGGCCCGTGGGTGGGCAGGGGGGTGGGGGCCCCACTCAGCTCCCTGCTCCTGGTGCTCCCCGGGAGGTGATGTGCCGTGGACTTATTGGCACATCGATACAGGCGTTGGGGATGCTCCTGCTGTCCCTGCTCCCGGCTGACTTCGGATGCGACGGTGCGGCTGTGAAAGGATGGAGTGCTTCACGTGCGGCTGTTGCTGTCGGGAGAAGGGATGTGGTGTCACGGGGAAGAGGACAAGATCACACAGGGACTCCGGGGTGGGTTTTGGAGCTGGCGTAAGCTGGCACCGGTCCCACCAACATGGGGAAAGCTCTGCTTGCTCCCACCGGCAGAGGAGCTGGCCCCTGGTCGCTACCCCTCCCCGCCCAAGTGCGCGGCTTTTCAGCGAATGTGCTGAAAAATAAACACGTTTCCTTATAGCTCCACACGCACAAATGTTACCCTTGGCTGCATGCGAGGGGCCGGGAGCCCTGGGACTGAAGGGGCTTTTGTTGGGGAAACGGCTGCAAGAATAATTTGAGAACTCCTTCTAGCTTTCTCTTCCTGCCTCCTTCTCCCAACTTTTCCCCAGACGGCAAAGATGATCCTGGGGGATTTACAGCTCTGCCCCATGGCTGCACCCTGCACGGCTCGGGGAACAACCGGGGCCCAAGCCCCTGCACTGCAAGCTCCTTCCCAGGTTTTCTCCCCGCTCCCTGTGGGCTGTGTACGCCCTGGGCTTCCTCCCCTCTTCCTCCCAGCCCTCCCAATTAAATGTTTCCGAGTGAGGTTGTCTCGAAGTGTCTGCAGCTTCAGAAATCCCCGGCAGGTTGCCTCTGAGGAGCGGTTTCAAAGGCTTTAACCGCTCTCTGATATTGGCTCCGTGCCATGGCCGGGAGCTGCTGTAGCTCCGGGGTGGCTGCACGCCGTCAGCGGGACCTGGGGATGGGGATGACATGGCTCGAGGCACCGCTGTCCCCAGGTTTTTAAGAAATACCGGGTCAGGGTCACCAAACATCCCAGCCCTTTGTGCGTGGCTTGAACCCTGGGTGCGGCTCTCTGCAGACAACCAGGACAGGGCTGGAGCCAGCCCGGTGTGGAAACATCGCTTGTTTGCATCCGTAGCTACGGCTATTTTCTTCAATAGCCAACAGCTACGTAAGGAGGAGTTTGATTTAATACGTCAGGATGGTGTCTGATGGAAGGAAACCGGGTGGTAGCTGGGCGGGTGCGTGAGCAACACTGGAGCAATGGGAAATGCTCAGCCCTGAATTCGGGAGCTCTGACTTGGTGTGTGAAGCTCGTGGTTTGCCCAGCCAGTGGCTACCTGCTCAGAAAGGAGTTAAGAGAAATGCAGGCTGTGAAGCTGCTGCTCAGGATGGTCTCTCCTGGGCCCTGGGGACAATTTCCAGCCACCAAGCAGAGGATGGTGCCAGCCCCAGCCAGGGCTTGGCAGAGGAGCCACCAGGCTGGGATGTCCTGCCACCCGTCCTGGCCATGGCCGGACAGCTCTGGCGTGGGCTCCGAGGGCTGCAGGGCTGCGCAATGCCGTCGGGATGGGGCCCCAGGCTCCCGGACAGAGCGGGACAGGCACTTCCCAGCGCAGCCTCCAGATGTATGTTTTATTCCATTTTAATCAGATATTTACTGTGACAGCATAAAGCCGTGTACTGCTCTTGGACGCATTTCCAGGGCTGTTCCCCAGCCTCTTCCCCTGCACTGCCACCATCTCCCACCACCAAGCCCATCCCTTGCTGTTTAATTGCCTCGCTTAATCAATGCAAATGAGTTACAAACCATGATTGGTCTCTAATCCCAGCGCAAACCCCTGTAAAACATGCAGCTGGAAAAACTCTTCCCCAGCCTTTGGCTGCTTTACCTTGTGCGTTTGCTGAAGCACATGCTGCTCACCTCCCAGAGGCGGGCTGTACCTGCCAGGGGTGGCGTCCGTTTGTCTGCAGGGTGCTGGCAATCCTACCCACAACGGGACCCGCACTGGGGTGGCTGGCAGAGGTCCCCGGGAGCATTGGAGGGCACGACTCAGGGTACCAGGTGCCCCCACCGGCTAGAACATCACCAGGGCTTTTCCTTCTGTGCCGTTCTTATAGCAGCGTGGCTCTGCCATCCTCTGCCTCCCCACCGATGTCCTCGGCTTCTGTGCCTGCCCTGAGCCGCAGGTGTTGCCCCGTCCGTTCCCTGTGCTCTGCGCTGGGCATATTTATAATAACCCTGCTTTTGCGTATTGCCCATGTCCTGCACACAGGCCCTGCTCACGTCTGGAAGGTCAGCCAGGCTTGAACACTCCCAGCTGCCACCGCCAAGCTGTATCAATATTAATTTCCAGTCCCGCATGAAACCCTGGTGGCACATTTGCAAGAGTCAACCCTTCGGGGGTTTATTGAATGGTTCCTTGTTGTAAATGTCAGGGAGGTTGGTTGTGAAGCACCAACAATTTCCTTAGAGGACAACAGCCAGGTCTATTGAGACAGCCACCCCTCCACCCACCCCCAGCAACCCCTGCTACCCCACATGTACAGGAGGTAGGTATGGGGGTAAGGAGGGAGGTGGGTCCACGCGTAGATGATGGAGAGCTGCGGGACACACCTGTCGGGTGCCTGGGGTGGGCGAGGGGGGCGAGGGGCCGGGGGGGTGAGCGCAGTGTGGCCATGGCCATGCTGCGTGCGCTGGGGCTGCTGGCAGGGGCTGGGCTGCTGGCGAGACACAGCTGGATGGCTCCACTTTTTTCCAGGCCTGTGTCTCAGTTTCTCTTTATTTTATGTGTTTTTATTTCCTATTAAAAGCGCGCTGTCTCATTTCCTCCATGAAAAACAAGGCTCTTTCAGCAAGATGAATTCCTCCAGCTCCAGCAGAGCCCTGGTCTGCCCTGAAAAATAAACAGGCTGTGCAGGGCACAGCCACCTTCTCCCCACATCCCCTGCTGCTGGTGCTGGGGTCAGCTCAGGGCAGGGATGCTGAATCCCCTCCCCAGGGGCAGATGGACGGCGTGGGCTGCAGACATCCATCGGGCCAGCACCGTTTGCTGCCCTGTGCCTCCCCTTCCCTCCCAGGAACCTTCCTTGTTTTGGGCAGGGTTTGGTGGCAGCTAACGGAGGAGGAACCAGTGACGCTTTTGCAGGCCGCTGCGTCCCCTTGCCATGTTGGGAAGATGCTGGGGGCTGCAGGAAAGGGCCTGGAGCCCTCTCAGTCCCCCGGCATCTGCAGCCCTCCACCCACAGGAGAGACAGATCCTCAGAGGCTACGGGAGCAGCTACCAGAGCATCTGCTTCAGCTGGAAGCAGCAGCGCAGATGCCTTCAAGATGAAAACACTTCCTCTGCCGCTCCACCTCCACCTGACATTTGGGAAAGTAGAGCTGCAGCTCCCTGGAGCTTTCCGTCTCTCTTAATTGGAGCCATTACACACACTGCTCATCATGCTGAAAGGCGTGAAGTGGTGGCGTGGGACAGCGCTGGCTCCGGGAGGGAGCCTGGAGCGGAGCCGTCCCAGGCTGTTGTCCGGGGAACTGGGTGTTTATCCCGGCTGGCAGCGCCGGACCAGACCTGGGCGGGTTGTCTGCAGCCCGGGACACGGCTGGCCTGCTGGGGGACTGTCGCCATGGAGTTGGTGGGTCCTCAGCACCCGTTTCTGATGGCTCTGATGATGGGTACCACAGGGTGTGTCACCTGACGGAGAGGTCTCTGGGTGAGGGGTGAGGGCTTTGTGCAGTTGACCTCTTGCAACAAGCCAGCCCTTGCGGGGGCAGAGCTGAGCTGCCGGATGCTGGAGCACAGCCCGTCCGCCTTTCCCAAGCCCAAACACCCCAGGGTGGTGCCTCCGTGGGGGAAGACCTGCCTGCCCTGCCAGTCCCTGCATCGGCTGCAGCTCAGCTCCAACAGAGACCTTCAAGAGAGCTCCAACAGAGCCCCCCAGGTCTGCAGATTTTCACCGTTTTAGGGTTAATGCTTGGGGTTTTTGGCCATGCTTCAGTTTAGCATTCACCCTTGCGAGCAGAAGGCAGTCTTTCCAGATGGTGCTGATGCAGCGGGAAGATGTTGGGGGGGTGATGCCCCCCTGGGTAGATGCTCTGCCCTCCAGATCTGCCTGTGCTTTGCTCTGGCTCCGCTCCAGCCCGTCCCTCCATGGCAAACATGGTAGTGGGCATGGCCGGAGGACGGCAGCTTCTGGGAAGGCTCCTGACAGCTGATCTTACAGTGTTGGCAGCTCAGCTCGGCCTTCTGTCCGCTCTGCTTCAATCAAAATAAATGTGCAATATTGAAGTATCAGAGCCGAACTCCCCAGGCAGAGGGAAACAGAAAGACGTTTATTTTCCAGCCCTGAGCTATGTATTTATTATGAAATGTTGGTGCTTGTCGGGGTGGAAGGCCTGGCAGGGCTCTGCAGCCGCAACTTGCCAGCCATGGAGCACGCCAGGACAGGGCGAGCGCCTCCGACCAGATCCTGCCCATGCCCGGCTCCTCGGGGAGATGCTGCAGGCTGAGACGGCCACCGCAGGGACTCTCCCTTAAGAAGGAAAAAAAGAAAGGGAAGAAATGAGATGAGGCTGAGACATGTTGCTCTGACAGCTTCCCAAAGTTTTCTTTGGAGGCCGAGGGCCACGGGAACAAACTCTCCCTGGGGATGGGGCTTCCGTCCCCAGGCATGATGCTGGGAGAGGGGAAGGCGGCCAGGGAGGGTAGCAGGGGGCTGGGAAAAGTGGTGTGAGCTGCCAGCACGTCAGGCTGAGGTCTGACCCATCAAAGGAAAGGCGCAGCGCTACCCAGAGCTGGTATCGACTGCAAACACCCAACCTCCGAGCAATGTCTCGGGTCTTCCCAGGTGCGGGGTGAGAAGCAGCTGTAATTACTGAGTGCGAGCGATTGCATTAGCTGGGGAATTGTCAAATGCCCTGAGCTGCTAGTAGCTGCCTAGTTACTTCTGGATGGAGCTATGAAAGTTTGCACCTTCAGCCAGTAATTTTAGCCAGTTTTCAAGCCTGGGGGAACTTCAGAGGCATCGGGATATAAGCCAGTGAAGGTCATGCTTTCCACGCCATGCTGGGAGCTGAGGACACTCAGGCCTGTGGTGAACTGCATCAGGTGGGGTTTGCACAGGGGTTTTTAGCTGTGGCCGGCAGATGTTCGGGGTTCATGGACTTGAATTTGCTGTGGAAATATTTGTGCCTTCGTCTGAGGATTTTTCAGGACTCTGCAAGTCAGAGAAGATTGAAAGTGCAGGTCCGGTGGTGGTCCGTGGGGACTGGCTGTGTTTACTGGGCTTCAGGAGCTCTCTGGATAAGGGAGGAAATAACACATGCACAAAATCCTCCAAGGATGCAGAACTGGGAAGATTTGCAAATACCAGAGAGGACAGAGAGGTTAGAAAAATCTGCAGGAAACACAAAGGCCCAATTCGGAAAATGCAAAGCAAATCCATCTGGAGGGGACTGGGGAGCGGCAGCAGCGCGCCGTTGATGCTGTGAGCTTCTCGGGGCAGTAGGTCTGAGAAAGGCATTCAGGAGGCGCCTGCTCAAGAGTCCCTCTTTTTTAGGAAGAGGCTAGAGGGGCTCTGTCAGCTTTAATCCCTGCTAGCCAGATTGTCCAAAAAGCTCGGCTCCCAGCTGAGCAAGCGGTGAGGTTTTTGGCAGTGCTTGGGGGCGTAGCAAGCACCAAGCTCTCCGTAAGACCCACGAGCGGCAGCTGGCAGGAGCCCGTCGAGCTGCCCCGGCTCTCTGGCCACAGTCTTGTGCTTTTGCAGCCACTTTATCCCACGGGCGCCAGCCAGGATTGCAAACCCCAGGCTGAAAATGCTCCCTTGGGCTGCGGGGTGCTGTCCCTGGGCTCCCGTCCCAGCCCCAGGGCCACGAAGGCACCTCGCTGGCGCCGCAGGGGTGTAGTGGTTGCTGCCCATCTGGTCGCTGGCTCTTTGCTAAATTGCTGTTACTGTCCTGAAGTGCAAAGGCAGTACAAAGGGTAGGGAGTATGAATAATAATTGTGCAGCGAAAGGCTACAGGGAAATAATTTAATCTCTTGGTGGTGGGGTCTAGCCAGGGTGACCTGCTCTCGCACCGACGCCCCTGGGCAAAAGCCCAGGTCACTTTGGATGGGCGAGACAAGGTGCCGCACGGCTCCGCTCCTGCGGTTTTGGATGCGTCACCCTTTCCGCTGCCCTACGAACCCAGCGGGGCTCAGCGCTTGTCCCTGGACCCCCGCGTGCTGCAGAGTCCCCGGTTCACGTGCAGAAACCCCTGTCCCTGCTGCTGGTTGCGTGAACTAGGCTAGTGCCGGCGGTCGGGATGGTTTAACGTTGCGCCTGGACCATTTCTATCCCTTTAGGCAGCTCCCAGGGAAGCATCGGGTGGCCCAAACGTTACCCAGGGCAGTGGGAGCTGGGAAGCTTTATGCAGTGTGGAGGCTGCGCAAGGATTAAAGGCAGCTTGATTGGGCCTTAATAGCTCTGCCATAAATTCCTTCTCCAAATGCTGTTTGAGAACAGTGAAACCCCGGTGTTCCCAGAGCTCCCTTGCTTATTAAACAACCTAATGAAGTGATTTGATTAAATGCAGGGAAGTCTTTCTGGCTGCCCTGATGCTTTGTAGCAACCTGGGGTTATTGAAACTGTTATTTGGGAGATGCTGTGCTTTAAGATGTGCCTTGTTAACTACAGGTCGTTTCTGATTTTGCAGTGGCTAATTGCTGTGGTTGTTGTTTGTCACTTGGCTTGTGGGAGCTTAGGAGAGCCCCAGGAGTGTGCCCCGATGCCTGGCCAAGGCAACGCAGTTGAAACCAGAGATGGAAAAGGCTGTGCCCCTCTGCCTCGCGAGGCTCGTAGCTCGGGGGTTAAGTGACTTTGGAAAACAAGATCCAGAGCTAGCGGCAGGGTTTCTCCTGTAGAAATGCTGCCATTCGGGCCTGAGCTGCAACCACAGAGCTGAGAGTGATGGATATCCCGTGAGGAGCAAGGGAGATGGACGGAGTGGGGCAAGTACCGACTGCGGAGGCTCTGGCACCAACGGCAGCTCTGCCTTCAATGGGAACTGGCACCAAGTGGGGTGGGAAGCTGCTGCCGGGGGTCCTCTAATAACAATAATTAATAGCAATGGTAATAAAAAGAGCTGGTGAGTTTAAGAGGGAGAAGAGGAGAGTCCAGGCTGCGGAGGGAGAGTGGGAAGGAGCAGCATGAGTAACAGACATAAAAAGAGAGGAGGCAATGTGACCTCTGCAGATACAAATTACTCAGCTCCTTCTGGCTGCATCAAAGATTTTCTGACTCACCAGCCTGGGGATTTAACCCCTGGATCTCGGGCTGCGCTGGCAGACGGCTGGCGGGATGCAGGGATGAGGCTGCTCCTGCTCCTTGCCCTTGCAGGGGGGCTGTCAGGAGTCCCCCATCCTCTTCAAGATGAGGAAGGCTCCAAGTGCCCCCCAGGCTTTGGGGGGTGCGGTGAGTTTGCACGGGGACCCCAAGACTGAAGAGGTGGAGGGATGAGGATGGAGGTGGAGGGATGAGGTCCATCCCTTCCAGCCATCTGCAGTGCCAGCTCCCATATCCTGCAAAGTGCCTTGCTTGCCCCCTCTCCTCCCTCCCCAGAGCCTTGGGAGCTACCTGGAGCTGGCTGGGTCCAGGGAGTGACTGAGAATCTCCCCTCACAGATTCTCCATGCAAAGCTCCAGAAACCCCTCCTGTTTTAGCCCAGCCCCAGCTTTGCCTTCCACATCCCCAGCCCAGCTGGTGGGCAGAGGACCAGGCCGGGAGCTGGGGATGGAGGGTTCAGGTGCAGCCTTCAGAGAGCCCCATCCTCCCCTTTTCTCCCTCCTTGAAGGGGTTAAACCCTCCCAGGCTCAGAGTTGTTGTTCCCTTACACCCGTCTGGGGGACTAATTAGAACCAGGCTGCTGCTGAGTGCAGCTACTTGGTTGGAGAGTGACAGAACTGCTTCACCCCTCCTTGAACCTGGCCTGAAAAGATGGGGAAGAGCCTGAGATGCCGATGGGCATCGGAGCCTGTTGCCGCATTCCGAGAGCTGGAAGGGCAGGTCTGGAGGGACACCAGTGTAGGAAAGTTTCTGCTCCCTCTCACCCCAGATCACCTGGAAAAACAGGAAAGGAAAGAGGAGATATATTCCAGCAAAGGAGGGAAAACATCTACAGGAGGCAACGTAAAGCTGTGCCAGGGAATGGCTGGAAACGGGCTGGGAGCAAGTGGGGAGAGAAGGGGCGATAAGGGATGGAGCTTGGCTAGGTGGAAAATACAGGAGGAGCTTGATTTATTTGCTGTTTCCCTTCATCTCCTTTGCTTCCAGTTTTCATCATGGTTTGTGAAGAGTTTATCTTGAAGCTTGTGCAATGACTGGACTGGCCCCACGCAGAAACAGACTCGGAGCAAAACCATCAGCAGCAAAACAAACCTGGAGCCTGACCTGGGCAGTGATTGATAACCTTGGCTATCGGGGCCTCTGGAGTTTGTTTAAACCAAGCTGGGATTTTCACCAAGAAAACTTTCATTATGAGATTTCCTGTGCTGCCAGGAGAGGCAGAAACCTCTTCACAGCAGCCTCTCCCGGTGTGTTGCCTTTTCCATTTCTGGGCCTTGGTTGATCTCTCTTTAAAAGAAGAGAGTCAGAGCAGTGACTGGAGCTGGACGGGAACGGGGGTTTCAGTTTCACTGGAGAGACCTTATATTCTGCTTTTTTTTCCACTCCAAAATAATACAAAAACAAAAATAAGATGTTTCCCGTAAAACAGAGCTGTTGGAAAATCTCTCTTGGAGTCAGTGGAAACATTTTTTTTTAATACGATCAAAATATTTCACTCCTATTTTTACCTTTGGTAAAGCCCTTAATCAGAAATCAAGACTGTTTTTAGGGATGCAGTTTTACCTGCACTGGGCAGTTTTCACAGCACTCGGCTCCCCGGAGCGATGGGTGCCTGGCCAACTTCTGTCCCCTCAAAGCTGCAGCCACGTTTTGAGGCAAAGGCCGGGGCTGACGGGAACTGAAGGATGAAACCCAGTGCCTCTTCCCACTTTCCCCCTTTGCTGCCAAGCGGTGCCAGCTGGTGCCCCCAAAATGAGAGCGGTGAGCCCCAGCATCCCACACCTGAAGGCAATGCTCCTGGTGCTGCTCCTTCTGGGTGGGAGATGCTGAACCCCGCATCCAGGGTGAAATTAGGTGCCTACCTCCCCTTGCGAATGGCTGAATGGATTTCTGCTCCATCCCTTTGCACAATGAGCTCTTTGCACAACTGAGCCTCAAATATTTGGGTAATGAGTGGCTAGATGAAGCCAGGGGAAGGGCTGGGTGCTGAGTCCGTGTTCTGGATGAATCCCAGCCTTACCGAGCTTGGGGATGATCCCGGGTTAATTACAGCCCTGCTCTTCCCCAGGGTAGAAAGGAAAGTCTTTATGGGGAGAGGAGTGTGAGGATACAGCCCTTGGAGGACCGCTCCTGGAATGGTTTTGGAAATCTGATGCTGCTCAACAGCTGACCCATGTGCGGTGCCTGCGAGAAATTCACTCTTCCCTGCAAGAGCTGTTCCTCCTGCTGCAGAGGAGGGGAGGGGGCTGGATTTGCCCCCTGGGCATGGCCAAGTGTAAGAGTGAAATAACGTGGCTCAGGGAAGGGGAAAAAACCCCACCAAGCATTCCTTGGGGAGGGAAGAGGCCTGTTTCCCATGGGATCTTTATTCCTTGAAAGAGGCTGAGAGGAGAAAATGGAGCATTTGTTTGCAAAGGGGAAATCAGGAGGAAGGATGCTGGGCAGAGCAGATGGTTTTTGGTTTCATGGTGAGAGCAAGGGAGGCAGAAAGGGTCGGGGACCAGTCGCTGCAGCCTGAGCGTGTCTGAGTAGCCCCAACACGGCTACAAATGTGGCCGTGGAGGGAGGGGGGTAACTCAGCAGGAGGGTGATGGACGAGGGCAGGCCCCGGGGGCTGAGGGTGTCACGGATGGAAGCTCGGTGGGGTGGGATGCTGCCTGGGGCAGGGACAGGGGCGGGCAGCTCTGCCAGCGGGCGGGACGTGGGCAGCCGGGGTCTGTGACGCAGGACCCGGGCGAGGAGCTGCGGAGGGACGCGTGCCTGCAGGGGTCTGGCACAAAGGTTAGGGAGAGATGGATTAAGTCAAAGCCCCTGGCAGCTTTTAGCAGTTAGAAAAAGGAGCTGAATTTATAGCTGTAATATTTGGAGCAGTTTCTGAATATCTCTGGGGTTTTGACAGAGGCCTGTTTTTCTACTCGCACGCTGCCAAGCCATATAGACAAACCTTCACCGGGTGTAATGCGCAATAATACAAGGGGGCCGCGGGGGTTACTCCCCAGATCAGGCCTGTGCATCCCTCATCCAGGTCCCTCCAGCCCATCTGTGCTCTCTGGTTTCACCTCCCCATCACGCACGCACGGAGGAGGGCACCAGCGCGGGGACCTTGGGGACCGCTGCCACCCCGTGCTGCCAAGTGGCAGCTCTAGTGCTGCGTGCTCGGTGAGGTCTCCTCGTAGGAGAGCTCCCCACCTGAGGTGTACAGCTCCGTCTCGGGACATCTCAAGCACTTTTGGTGGCTGTGGCTAAAATGCTTTTGGAGGTGGCTGTCCCTTGGGCTGGGGTTTTCCTGGGGACAGCTGAGCAGGCAAGAGGCTCGCTGTAAGAGCTCCTGGAGCTGAAGGGAGGATGCTGTGTTTCCACCAGGATAATGCACTGTTATATCACTTTGCTGTAGGAGTTTCTCCATAATGTTTCTCTCTTGCACAGGAGATGATTATTTATTAATAGAAAATAGCAATTACGAGGGTCTCCCCAACCATGCCTTCTCCAGTGGGGGCTGCCAGCCAGGACGGGGCTGGTTTTACCATGGAGGTCTGTTAGCCCTAAATAGCAGCACCCCAATTAATTTCTCCAAGGGGGAGCAGCCCCTGGGGGATGGAGCAGCCCTGGGTCTGTGCCTTGTCCTCCGTGGGGACCGTGGTGGCGGGTGCCCCCTGCCCGGGGAGTGCAGGGGGAGCAGACTGGCTCCCGAAGGCAGTCGGCGTAATGCGAGGAAAGTGTCTGGCTGGCTCCTGTCTTCAGAGAGGAAAAATACTGGATCAGAAGGAGGAGGCAAGGTTGAAGGCCAAGCCCAAGGGAGGACTAGACACGACTCAGGTGTTTCCATTGCAAACAGCAGCTTGGTGGCGAAGCCGAGGCAGTGCGAGGGAGGCGATGGAGGCCGTCGGCTTGGGCACTGCTGCAGCAGCGGCCAGGCAGCCGGAGGGCTCAGGGGCACCTGCGTGCTGGGCATCCCCTGCTTCCACCCCTGCAGGGGCTCCCCAGGGGCGCAGCAAGCCCCGGGCAGCAGTGACAGCCGCGTGTCACCCAGGAAGGCAGGGCAGATGTCCGTGGTGTCCTCGTGACTCCTTTTCTTCTGTGTCCCCAGTGCCTTTTGGATTGCCCAGGTCTTTGTTGTCATTGACTCCTGCCACCCTGATGTCCCCATCTCCCGACATGTAGGCAGTCATTCATGTATTTTATTATGTATTTATTTAAAACCCTACTAAACCCTTGGCCTGAGCGGCATCTTGTGGTGATGGGTCCCACCAGCTAATTGTGTGTTGGCTTGAAATATTTGCTTTCATGGTTTCCAGCGCGCTTCATTTGGAGTTTCATTGAATCACCCCCTTGTTCTTGTTTTAAACCAATACTGGCAGTTCTTCCCACTGCTGAGTTGACACCAAGAACCCTTCCACCATCAAAAGTGCTGTCATGGCTGGGGGAAGCCTTTCCAGCGTGGTAGTCCCCCCCCATCCCTGCTGCTGGTGTGGTCTGAAGCGTGGCGTGCCTTGCTGAGCCCGTGGGAGATGTGCCGAGGGGTTGCAGCTACCCCTTGTCCTGTGTGAATAGTGAGGAGAAGAGGGGAAGGCTGTCTTCTCTTCTGCTAAAAGCTAAATAAAGTGTGGCTGCTGGCGGGCAGCCAGCTGCAGAGCTCGGGGTACCAGCGCGGGGCCATCTGCAAAGCCCTGCAAGAGGGAAAGAAGCAAGCAAAGCATTGCAGAGAGTGTGTGGGGCCGCGGTATGGCATGTGCTCTTCTCCCTTCCGTCAGCCCTGGGGGGCAGGCAGGGCTGCGTGTGGGGCTTGGGGTGCAGGTGGTCCCCTCCTCGTGTTGGGGGGCACGGGGGAGCTGCTGCCTGGAGGAAGTTGTTGGCCCCATCCCTGTGTGGGGCAGGATGGCCCCGGGTCACCCTTGGTGTCCTGTCCTCATGCCGTGAGAAGGGCAGAGTGGGTGCAAAGTGGGTCTTCAGATCGGCAGCATTTATCCCCAGGGGTAAATTGCTCCCCTGGGGGCTTAAGGGGTCTGTGGGTGGAACAAACAGGGGTGGGGCGGGGGGTGGCAAAGGCAATCCCAGCCCTGCTCTAGCTGCATTCTCTGGCTGGGAGGTTGATGGATGTGCTGGCCCCAGCTGGGATCCCCTCCCGAGCGGCTTGAGGGGGCTGGCAGGGGCTCCCCCCACTCCTAGCTGTGCTGGGGACGGAGCAGCAGTTCTGCTGCTGCTTCATGCTGGGGCAAAGGGAACCACCAGCCAGGAAAACTCCTTTACTCAGCTCCAAAATGTTTTGTTCCCAGCGTGATGTTCTGCTAAACCCGGCACTGATAGGAACTGGTTCAGTGACAGGGCAAACTGCTGGAGCTAACTAATAAAGAGCAGTGAGAGGATGGCCTTGCTTTCCGAGGTCTGGAGCAAAGTGGCTGGGGCTGGGAGAGCTTGATGTGCTGGAGCCTTGCAGAGTTTATTGCAGAGCATGGAGGAGGGTGGGTGGGTGCAGGAGGCCTGCTTCTTGCTCCCAAATCAGTTCCCTCGGTGTGTGCCTCAGTTTCCCCTTCTGCAAAGTAGGCAGCAGAGCAGCTTTGGGATCAGCAGATGGGATGTGACCTCTGAGATGGAGCAGCGTTACTGGAGGAGGGTGCAAGTAACCGCTTCCTAGAGAACAGCCCCGCGGTGAAATACAAGCCCTGAGACCCTCCCTGAGGAGCCTGGCCTTGGAATCACTTTCTCTTTGCTTATTTAAAATGTCAGCCCTAATATTGCCTGAGCAGAGAGACAGGATTTTTCGTAGCATCCCTGTACCATGCCTGGAGCTGCCCAGCTGGGGAATAACGGGGGGCTGTTTTCTCTGGGGGTGCAGGGGCATGTGGTGTCCCCATGGGAAGGAGCCAGCCTGGGTGTCATGTGGCTCTGCTGCCTCCGAGCCTGGGGGCTACAGCCTGGGAGAGAGGGCAGGGGTTGCGCTGGGGGGGGACCCCAGGGGAAGGAGGGGCCCCGGTTCCTGCACCACTGCCCTGCGCAGGCGCGGTTCCCAGGGCCCCGCAGTGATGCTCAGCCCCCGGTGCTGCGGCTGTGAGCTGATGCGCTCAGCAGCCCTCGGCCCCGCTGCCAAGAGCTAATAAGCGTCTGCTCAGCCTTGCAGGGAAAAAAAATAAAAGGGGGTTTTGGACTTCTTTCCCTTGGAGAAATGAGTTGGATGATTTAATCCCTGAGAAATGTGAGGTTTGATGAAGTCTGTATCCCCTCCCTGCACTTAAAGCAGCCACAAGAATAGCGCAGAAGATGGAAGGTGGGGTAGGAAGGGGCTGGGGGGATGGAGGGAGGGCTGGGGGGCTCAGTGCCCATGGCACAGAGCAAGTGGAGCCACACTACAGCCACTGCTGGGGACAGGGCCTGCCTTGCTGTCACCCCCTCTGTGAGGGGCAGCGGGGATGGGGTCCCCGTGTGCCGCGATGCCAGTTCCCACTGCTGGGCTGGTCCCTGTCGCAGAGAGTTTTGACTCCCTCCCTCCACTTTGCCTTTCACTTGGCAGGGACCAAGGCTTCTCCAGGCTGTCCCGGCAATGAGTTTGCTGGGTCTCAGCCCTTCTTCGAAGGACTGCTTCTTCCCTAGGGGGAGACCATTGCTTCCAGTTTGGTCTCTTTCCTGGAAGGATGGGGATGATGGAGTGGGTCCCATCAGGCTGGGGAGGGGGTGGGCAGCGTGCTCTGTGTCAGGGATGCGGACAAGCCTCGGGGCTGGCATGTGAGCACTCTCAGCCCAGCGCTCAGACTGATGTGTGTGCGTGCGTCAGCCCCTCCGTGCCAAGGCTGAAGAGGAATAAAAATAAAAACCTTTGCATGACTCTGGAAATACTATGGATTGCCTAAACAAAAAACGCAGCTGGCTCTGTGAGCACAGAGCTCCCTTCTGCCTCAGTTTCCCCAGCGGATGATGGGGGACGTGGATCTCCCTTTCTCCTCTCCCCGCATCCTTGGCTCAGACTGTGATGGGAGCAGGACTGGCCGCCAACCGTGCCTGGCTCTGGGGCAGGAGCTGCTGGGACCGTGCTGATTTAGGCTGTCTTGTGGCGCTCGCTGGCTCCTCATGCAGTGTCACGTCTCTGGCAAAACCCGAGCGGAAAGGGGTTTACGGCTGCGGGCAGGAAGCTGAGGCACTGCGGCGGGGTTCGCGTTCCTCCGCTGCGTCTGTGCCGGCAGCCAGCGCCGAGGGCGAGCGGCTCACGGGCATTTTCCATTCCCTAACCCTTCCCTGGCTGCTGCTGCTGCTGCGCCTGGGCTTGGGCACCCGTTGCATGAGGCTCTTCTCCAGGGGAGATTTGCCCATAGGTTTAATGACCAAAGCAGCAGCAGTGCTCAAAACGGGTTATTTCTTGTTTTTCCTCTTGTTTCTTTTAAACACCTGGCTGGGGCAGAGGTCAGCTGCCTTTTCGGCTGTGTTTCTTACTTGGGAGCGAGCGCAGCTTGTTCTTTACAGCCTGGCCATGTCTCTGTCCATCTGCGCTGGTGAAGCTGTGCGTCCTGGTCCATGGGGGTTTTGCTCCCTCATTCAAGCAGCGTGAGATGCTCAGGGGTAGTTGAAGAGGCCAGGCAGCGCCTGGGAAGCAGGGGCAGGCATTTGGGATGAGTATATATGCATAGAAGGGATGCAGGCCACCTCCTCCTCTCCCCTCCCTCCCTCGCTGTGTGCTGGGGTGACCGAAGTGACACAAATGCCCTCCCTGGCCAAGCGCGGAGCTGAACCCACATGCTTTCGTGCCTCTGTGTGATTTGGGCTGGGGACTGCTTTGTTCAAGGGGGCTTCTATCACCTTCTACGTGTCCGCTCAGCAGCCACGCTCACGGAGCATGTTCCCAGGTGTTTCCAGATGTTTGCTGGAGATGGAAACGTGGACATGGAGCAGGCATGCTCTGCCCCTGGCCCACGTGCAGCTGGGGGGGGAGGAAGCACATCATGCAGCATCTCAGCAACGTGAGAGCGGGATCCATGCATTACAAAGCAACATACTTTTCCCCTTTGCTCACTTTCCTCTCCAGAGCTTTGCTCGGAGCCAAGTGTTTCTCCCGGGCTCATGGTGACGCTCTCCCTGCTCTCTGGCTCTTGTGTGTGGAGGCTGCTGTGTGTTCCCCTGGGGTGGAGGGGGCTGCAGCCCGGGGCTGGGACAGGCAAGAGCCTGTCTCTGGCTCCCAGTGATGTTTGGGAGCTGAGTTTATTTTTCCAGGCTGGTGGCCACCCAATGCCAGTGACAACACCCTGCGGTGGGGGAGGCATGCAGAGCCCCAGGAGAGACGTGGCTGCCTCAAAAGGTAGCACAGCACCCTCCCATCACAGTCCCAGGGGAATGGGTCCATCCCAAACTGCCAGCCGTCTTTTTGGGGGGACCTCTGGGCTCTCCTTGTCCCTGCTCAGTGGCCCCTTCCCATGACACTGGTGGCTCTCATGGAGAGCACGGCTGGCTTGCGAGGCTTTGCTGCCAAACGCCTGAGATTTCACGTTTTGTGTAGAGCACACACTGCCCCGATGAAGTGGCCGCAGGGGCATCTTGGGTTTCCTGCTGCTTCCCCCACCCCCCTTCTGAAATTAAATATTTTAGCTCTCTGAAGGGAGTTTTAAGATCTGGCTGTCAGAAAGAACCACTGCGCCGTAAATCATCTGTGTTTGTACAGCACCGAGCATGGTGGAGGTTTGGCTTGGGACAGGGTGGCTGATGCTGGGATAATGTAAAGAATAAGCATTTCTCTCTGGCCAAAAAAGCCTTTTAGGCTGCTATTCCTGAGGAGCTCAGACTGTGGTCTGGGGAAGGTGAGCCTGGTTTGAGGACAGCCCTTTGCTCGGCTGTTTGAGAAGCCTTCTGCACTGCTTTGCTCTGCAAAATTCCCCTTATTGAAACCCCAGGGGCTGGGACCACCAGCTCTTGGTGTGCAGTGACATGCCCCGGGGCTGTCCCCTCTGCATTGCCCCCGGCCAGGGGGAAATGGAGACGCTGCAGTAGCTCGAGCTGCAAACGGCCGGGGAGGCTGCGCTGTTGGAAATCAATGGGATGAGGTTCAGGGTGGGACCTTCTGCCAGGGCTCGGAATGCTGCTTTTAACCGCACCTGATAGGAGCCACTCGCACGCACGAGCACCGTGGTGTGGTGCATGAGGAGCCTGACCGGGATGGATAGGGGAGGGTGGAGAGGATGAGGGATGTGGGTGCTCGCTGTATCTAACATTGCCCAACTGGAGACGGTGGAGCAACTGGTTATAATGGGTTTTTTTGCTCACGTTCTCCCCTTAAACCCTCTGCTGCCTCTTGTCCATGTTTCTATGTTCGGGGTGTCTGCACGGCTGCTGAGGACTCCCTGCCGGGATGGCCGGAGTGACCAAGGCATGGCTGGGAGCTGAAAGCTCATGGTGCCTGCTGGGCTGGTGGGATGCAGCCTCTGGGCTCGCTGGGGCCTGCATTCCTCCGTGTTTACCCACTCGATGGCTGTCCCTCATGTTGCCCTTGGTCGAGACAGGCTGTTCTCGCAGCCCTGGCTCTGTCTCCCGGTGCTTTCATGCTCAAACATTTCCTCTCCTAACTCCACCAGACCAAAGCAGCATTTCTGTTACAAACCTCTGCAGAAAATATGGGCCGTGGAAAGGGAATAAACCAAAGGGACGTGGCATCAGGGGACCAGGGATGATGGGGACACTGCTAGCCCACAGCAGGGGCACTGAAAGTGGGATGTCCCCAAGCCAACAAGACCCATGAGAACAGGTTTGCTCCACGGCCACCCTCCATCATCCCCTTCTCCTCTAAGTGTGCGGCCAGATTCTGCTCCAGATGTAGAATAAACTGAGTGCGCGGCACCCAGAGCCACGTTCAAGGCTGCAGCCTGTTGCGTCTTAAAAATTTAAAAGGATGTCTTTGAAGGTGGATTCTAAACTTGGACGCTGAGAGAAATTCCTGCAGGAAGAAAATTCAACAAACAAAGTCCCTTGGCTGAGAGCAAAATTTATACTCACCAGATTTGCTGAAGGTTTTTTCGTGCTTCCCAGCAATGGGAGCTGTGTTAGCAGCTTCACAGGTCGGACAGCATGGTGGATAAGGTCTAGGATAGAAAACCTTTCCATGCCTGGCATTGCAGGGTGACTTTTGCACAAGTAATTACCCCATTTGCTGCATGAGTTTCCCCCTTTTCAGTGCCCAGCTAGGTAGCAGAGGAAAAAAAAACATGAAACATACCCCCATGGATTTAGGCACTTTTGACTAGTTTTTAAAGCAATTGGCATGAATCTCCAAACAGCATATTATTTCCTTATTGATTCTGATCCTTCTCCAGCTGGCAAACACATCTCCACCTCGACCCTTTGTTTTAAACAACGTAAAATACCGATGTGGTTTCTCTCCGTTCCTTTTCCTGGCTTGCACTCCAGCTACCTGCTGGTTTGAGGCATCCAAGTGCCCCAGCTCGCTGCAGGGTGAGGGCTGTGCCCTCGGACCATCCCATTCCCAGCAGTCAGTGAGCAGCACTCACCACAAATACTCTGGTTTTGGGGTAAGGGGAAGCGTACTGTGTTGGGAACAAATGCATTCAAAGGTTGCGGGGAGTCTGGGGTGGGAACTTTGGGGGAGGCTCTGATTTTGGCTGTTTGAACCCGCTGGTGGTAGCCACCGTCTGCTGAGTGTGGGAGTGCAGGACTGGACCCTCCAGGAGGGCTGCTGGGCTCCAGTAGGGTTTGGGCTGGGTTTTCAGTGAGCCAAAGCAGCTGAGGTTTCCTGGCCCCAATGCAGATCAGCTTGGTTGGAGAGGGATGGCTCATGGGAGGGAGAGGACCCCCGAAGCCCGCATCCCAGGGATGCCTGGGACAGGGATGCCTGACGGAGGGAGATCCCTATGGCTGCTGTGCCCACCCCCGGACTCCTCACTCGTGCCTGGGATGTGTCTGAGAGCTGTGACTACGCAACAGGCCCCAGGCTGCCTCTGAACTCCTTGGAGCAGAGATGTCCACCCCGAGCACCCACAAACACGCCTGTCCCAGCAGGCACCCAGGAGCCCCAGGGGTCCCTTGGCCATGTCCCCTCGGTGTTTTCCAGCCTGGGACCTGGCTGAGGCTCCGGGCAAAACCCAGTGGCCGCCTGCCAGTGGCCCACTCAGCTGCACAGCACCGCCACAGCTCCCCTCCTTTCTCTTTATTAAGTGCCATCAGGGTTTAAATTAAAGCTTATCACCAGCTGGGAGTGAATGAACCCTGCATCATGTTTTAGAGTACCATCTGCTAGGCAGGAGCAGAGAGCCCAGCACAGGGCTGGCTTCTTCAGCAGGGATGGGGGGCAACTGGAAGTCACTCTGTGCAGGTGGGGGTCCTGGGTGGGACAGCCCCGGGGACAGGCTGGCTGGTGACACACTGAGCCCCCGTGCTCTGCACCCCTGTTGCGATTCAGCCGTGTTGCTGGAAAGCGCCGTCCCAAACACGTGCTCCTGCAACAGGGGCCGTGGCAAGGGAAGGGCTTATTTAAATTATTAATTAGCTTTGTTTTTAAACACGGGCTCTGAGCAGCCTCCGCAGCAGAAGGAATTGTTATTAAACGCCAGCCCTCCGGCAGGCAGGCCATGTGTGCACAGCAGAGCCCGCAGCGCTTGGCTGCCAGATAAAGACGTTATTGTTGTCATCGTGCCTCCGTCCCAGCCCTCCGCCTCCCGCGCTCCCACCCACCCTCAGCCAGCGGATCCCAGGAACAAAACCCCCGCGCTCGGCCGAGGCTCACTCGTGGTGGTGCCGAGAGGAGGAGGAGGAGGAGGAGGAGGGAGGCAGCCAGAGAGAAACTTGTCTTGAGGATTAATAAGAGGCAGGAGGAGGGAGAGGTGCACACAGGTAAGGTGTGGGCAGGTGCTTTCCCCCAGGCTCTTCTCGCCTTGCCTGTCCCTCCAACCCAGGACCAGTGGGTCCACGATGCTCCTGCCCTCTCCAGCCTCCCTTACATGCCAAGCAGCATCTGCTCTTCCTTTCTTTTCTCTCCTCTGGTTGGTTTTTCTGTTCTTCAGCAGCTGGAGTCTTTGTTCCTTCCTTTTTCTCTCTTCGCAAGAGTTTTTCTCGGCATGGGGTGTGCTGGGGTGGAGCGGGGGGAACTTGGGGCTGCAAAATCAGAGGAAAGTCCTGTGTGTGATAGCATTGCAGCTGCTGCCAGTCGCTTTCTGTGGGGGTGAGTGAAGATCCCCTTGTATCCCCCCCACACCGACCTGTGCTCTCACATGCTCAGAACCCCACGCACGCTTGGCTCTGACTCTGCAGACAGGGAGGCAGAGCTGGGAGGGCTGCACTGCCCGAGCCGTGCCCAGGGCAGACCCCTGCCTCAGAAAGCAGAGGGGGAAGCACGCAAGGAGCGGGAGAGGCTGAGAGGGGAGCAGACACCTCCGGAGTCAGGTCTGCTACCAGGGAGCCTCCAGTAGCGTCGGGTCACCGTGCCTTCCCTGTGCAGAGCGCAGCAGGCTCCTGGTTTACAGCTGGATCTGCAGAAGGGCTGGGAAAATGGCTGGGGGGGCTGCGGGGTGCTGGTCCCGTGGGAGGGGGGCTGCGTGTAGCCCCTCACCCCTGTGCCGGAGTGGGGGAGCAGCATCGTGCTGCTTTGAGAGCGAGGTGAGAGAGAGCAGCTAAACAGCACCTCAGCAGCAATTTTCAGCAAGCTGGTTTTCTGCCCAAAATTTAGGTGGTAAAGTCCAGCCTTCCTGCCCAGCAGGCAGAGCTGTGCCTGGATCTTGTAGCCCATTCCCAGAGCGTGTAACACCACTTTTGCTGCCTCAGTCACGGATATTTGAGCCAGCTCCACTCCAGGCAGGCAGAGAGGTGCAGCCCCCTCCTTGCACCTCACCGAGGGGCAAATTATGGCATGGGTCCCATTTGGAGCTGGCTCTTTGTCTCTGCTCCAGCAGAGGCAGGAGATGATGGGAGGAAGCAACAGGGCAGCAGTGTTTGTTGAAGTCCTGGGGAAAGGGATTCGTTTCATGGAAGAGACTCACCCCAAACCTGCCCTTCCCTCCCTGTTTGAGAGTTTTAGGAAAAACATCTACAGGGCAGAAAGTGGAAATTCATCCCCTTGGCAGCTGAACGCAAAGCATGTTGCACATGAGGGCTTGGAAACTTTCCTAGGAGCCTGCGATCATGGGCCTTCCTTATGTGGTGCTCGGCCGACGGCATCACGCAAGCTGCCGGAGCTGCCTCCTGGGAAGCACCCGTTCCTCGGCCAGCCTGGGACAGGCAGCACGGAGCAGAAACGCAGGGCGCTGGGTATCCCTGCTCCCCTGGGGAAGCGGGGGCGAGAGGCCGAGTGTTTTCACCTGGGGAGAGATTAAAGTGCAGCTGTGGGAGGTTTCCTCTGCCCTCAGGAAGAGGCTGGAGGGGAGGGATGAGGCAGCAGCAGCAGCTGATAAGGCATCAGAGCAGCTTCCCACCCATAGAGAAAGTCGAGCTGGGGGGATCAAGGCAAGGTATCTGCTTGGAGGGGAGCAGGGCACACACGGAGGGCAGGCTTGGGGGCTGGACTGTAGTCAGTTTGGTAACATTTTCTCCCATGATTTGCTTTTGCCTGTGTCCAGCCAGTTCCAATGTGTGTGGCAGAGAGATCTGCGGGTGGGTTGAGGCAGGAGCAGCCCTGGGAAGGGTTGGGACATGCAGCGAGGGAGGAGAGAGGAATTGCTGACATGGAGAAGGCAGCAGAGAGGTGTTTTCTGCCAGTGCTGCCTTCCCATGGACCCCGCTGTGGGAGGAGGTTGCTGGAGGAAGCAGTGAATGCGATGAGACCTTTGCAATGAGTGGTGGCTGTGGTACAGTGAGGAAATACTCTTGGCATGCAGAGGGATGCAGGAGCCATGCATTGCCAGCCCTGTGTCTTGCAATCCTAGGGCTGAGCCCAAAAGCATTGCTTGAGAGCCTAGAAGTGTGTCTGAGCTGATCTCTGGCGGTCTTCTGCGATACCTATCCCCTGCATGGAGACAGCGCTATCCCAGCAAGAAGAAATGCAGCGGGAGCAGAGCCGCTGCCTTGGCTGTGTGCTGGCTCCAGCCCCAGCCAAGCAGGCTGCCTGCGGCTCCGCTTCACGCTGGGAAAGTGCTGGGAAAGGGCGAGAAGAGTGGGTTGTTGCATCAGGGCTCTTCTCCCCAGGGGACCCTGGGGATGCCTGGGTGACAGCGTGACTGCCCTCCCCTCCGAGGACAGGCTTGGGCTCTATTTAGTCCTTTTCCACCATTCCCAGCTCTCCAGCGCCGCTGGATAAAGAGCTCCCTGTTCAGTTACAGCTGATCGGACATAGACTCTTGCAGAGACGTGAACGGGCTGTTAGTGGTGGTTGGACACGAGGGAAGCTAACGAGGGAGCTTTGCTGGCTCCTCTTGGTTATTTTTAGCTTGTCCTCCTTGTTCTGCTCCAATGTGCAGGTTCCCAGGCTGGGTGGGGGCATTTTTCCAGCCTGGGGGCTGCAGGGATGATGGGAATTGGGGGTCCCAGTAGAAAAGCTGTGAAGGGGGCTGGCAGAATTGTGGGTAACGGGCTGGAAAGGATCCCTGGTCCAGCCACCTAGTCTTTCCCCTCTCCTCCCAAAGTTAAAAAGCTCCCTTTATCCCTCCCAGCCCCTCCACAGGAACAGGGGTCCCCGATGCATCGGTGGTAACTATCCAGAGCCAGCTGCTGCTTTCTGTGTGTCCAACTGCTGCAAGGGGAGGTGGGGAGGGCAGGAGGCACCCAAGGGAGAGCGTCGGGGCTTCTGCTCACAAGAAGTCCCCCTGTAACCTTTACATAGCTCGCTCTTGTCCCAGAGACTGTGATTTTTGCCTGCCCTTGGCACCAGTCTCGGGGCTGGCAGTGAGCACTGCCTTAGTGAGATGCAGCGAAGATAAACTATTTGGAAAGCAAACACCAGTGGCATTCGGGGCTGGAATTTCCAGCTGTTGTAAAGAATTTTTATCAATTGTAATGGGATGACTGAGGGAGCAGCTGCCGCCTTCTGGGAAAAACCTTGGGCTGGCACCTGTTGGGTGCCTTAGTCTTGCACCCAGGCCAAGCTGCTCAGGAGGTGTCAGAACAGGTTTTTTTTTTCACGAATTGAGCCTTTTCTCCACACCAGGCAGCTGGTTTCCTGAATGCATTCATTGCTTCATGATTTAACTTTATTCCAGCTGCATGGATTCCTTGTGGGTACCCAGGATCCAAGCTGTCCTGTCTGTCAGGGAGTGGTGAGAAAGGTCGAGTGGTGGCGTTTGCAGAGCAGGCGCTGTGCCGGGGCTCTGGCCGTGGCCTCGGCAGCCAGGGCTCGTGCAGAATCAGGGTGTGGGATTTTGAAATCTGGGTTTTTGCGTTCACGCCAGTTAAGTTCAACTGCATGAAACTGGATGGAGAACAGACTGCTGACTATGTCAGCTCCAAGGAGGGCTGGCTTTGAACTTTCCAGCGTGTTGGAGGCAATTGTAAAGCTTGTGGTGGCCCCAGGCTTGTTGCAAAAAGCCTGGCTGTGGCCCCGTTGAGGACATTATTCTGGATGTAGGGCTGTTGTGGGTACTGCTGGCTGTGAGCTGGTTTCCCGCAGACTGCTTGGAAGTGGGTCCTGCTTTGCCCGAGCAGGCTGAGGAGCGGTGGGCAGAGCCTCCGTGGCGAGCTGCAGCCTCGAAGGGAGAGGCTGGTGGGGACTGGCAGCAGAGAAGGGCCATGGCAGCGCTGGCTCTGGCTGGCTGCGATGGGCAGAGGGGCTGTGGCAGTCCCCATGGGGATGTGGCAGCGGGTTGCAGGCGGTACAGCGGATAAAAGGGGCTGCGTCTGCCTCCTGACGCTTTCCTTCTGGGCTGACAAATGCCACATGATGCTGCCGCTCTCCAGCCTGAATTTCTGGCTTGCTGACTCTTTCTGCTATATGCTGAGTCCCTAAACATCTGCAGCGTTAAAGCCTCATGCAGAGCGGATGGCACAGGCTGTGCAGCGTCAGTTCATTCCTGGAAGGATTGAGAGCTCAGCCAGCTCCCGAGGCCAGCGGGGTGACAGCTCTGCCCTGTTCCCCACCCTTCTTGTGACATTGCCTGGGGTGGCTGCCGGGTGGCCCGAGCTGAGCATCGCTCTGGGAGATGAAGGAGCTGAATGCCCAGATCACAGCATGTACTGGCTGGAATATCGTGTCCCAGCTGCCTCCTCCCTCTGCAATGGGCCAAACGCAGTCCTCCACCCCCACCGCTCCCCCAAGCATTGAGGGTGTTAAAATCCAGGTCTGAGTTTTGGAGCTTTGGCAAAATCCCATGGAAAGGTTTGGGACAAGGTGGGGGGAGAGCCAAGTGCAAGGAGGGATGTGGCTGGGAAAGGAGCATGGTGCTGCAGGGCCAGGGAGGGGACTGCACGTAGAGCAGCTCCCCGTCACGAATTTGTCCGTTCTCTGCAGCCCGCTCTTGAATCTGAACTCTTACAACACAGAAGCACGCACGTACATCCCCAAAGGGGACTTACTGCAGCACTGCTGAGCTGAATATCTGGCAGCAATTGGGCCCCGTTGCTCTTCCCCCATTGCTCCCTTCCCCCAGCAAGATGCCAGAGCTCTGATTGAAAACAGCAGGCATGTGAGGCTTGTAGGGTTAAACAGAGCCAGATGGGAGCTGAGCAAGGCAAAAAGGAAAGTAACAGGCTGGGCCTGGAGGGGGGTGAGAACAGGAATCTTTTCTTGGAGAAAGTCAATTACTTTGAGCCCCAGGAATGCGTGGGATCACTTCAAAGTGAGCCGGGCTGGCACAGCCCTGGGAGCAGCGGCCCATCGAGGGGCCTTAAGGGCATCCCTGGGTGGGATGCGGGCTGGTGCAAAGCTGTAAGCAGAAGGCGGTTGGTGTGGCAGGGGGCTACACCGGCAATGTCTGTCTGTGCTGCTTGCTGGTCGGATGAGAGCTGGGGATGTTTCCCTGCTGCTGCCTGAAGGCAAATGCGATGTGCCCAGCTCAGCCCTGCCTGTTTGCAGCTCCCACCAGGCACGCTGAGCTGAGAGGGGCTGGCTGTGCCTGTGTTGCCAGTGACCCCCCAGGCACGAGAGCAGTGCTGTGCACCAGCGAGCTGCAAGCTCAAGTCCATCGTGTTGCATGGGAGAGAGCAATGAGCTGGGAGAGCCTGATTTCTCTCCAGCATCAGCATCACAGGCTCCAGCAACACCAAGGGCTCCTGCCCCATGCTCCCATCCCAGCAAGCACTGGCTCCGCAGCAGATGCTCCATTTCCCCACAACATCCATCTTCCTCTGAGCCTCCTGATTTTCCTCCCTGTCTCATTTCACTTGATTCTCTTTTCCACCCTGCCTCTGCTGAGCTCCTCCATCTGCCTCACTGTGCATCCAGCTCGGCTCTGTTCCTGCTGGGGTGACAAATGCTGCTGGGAAAAGCCTGGCGAACACCCCAAGGTATCTGCCCAAGAAGCCCACAGACTGCTCTTCTCCAGCTGGCCCCGGGGAGTGTCGGAGCATCCAAAGCACCTTCTGCACGGGGCTTTCTGGGGAGCTTGTCTGCAACAGGCTGGATCCCTCCATCCTCTAAGGCATCAGCTGGAGAGCTACCAGCAACAGTCTTGCAAAGCTGATTGTTGCTGTTCCAGGCAGAAACAGGGAGGGCAGAGATGGGACAGGCAGCCATCATGGGCTTGATGATGACCCAGAGAAGAGGGAGAGGTGATATGTGTAAGGTGTTGGGCTGGTGTCCAGGAGAAACTCTCTGGCTAGGGGAAAGTAGAGACCTCGCCTGATCCCTCCAGATCTCCTGCTTCTACTGGGCACTCTCCCTAAATAACCATCCCAGCCCAGCACCCTGAAGTGGGACTGGAGGTGACGGATTGGTTATTTGGGCAGCGCAGGAAGCCGTGTAACCGAACACCTTCGGTATTGCCCATGCATAATCTTGCAAATGCCCTTTTTATCACACAGCCTTGAAAATGGCCTGTCCTGCAGTAAAGCCTTGTCCCTGAAGCACAGGGCCATCCATCTTTGCTGTCCTGCGAACTGCTGCTGGCCTCCTGATAGTGTTGCTTTGCCAATTTTCTACTACTGAATCATTGATTTTTTGGCTCAAGTGCAAAATTAAGCCTAATCCATCAAGGCCTCTGAAGGGGCAATCCATTGCTTGGGGAGAGGGAACAGCAGTTTTGGGGGTCCTGAGGGGGGGTCCAGGCTCTGCAGGGCAGTGCTGGGGGTAGAATGCCAAAACCACCCCAAACCAAATGAAAAAAACCCCAACCCTTCCCCCCCATGGCATAGAGCTGAGCCAGAGAGAGGGGATCTCAGTGACTCACGCTCTAGAGAGGGGTTGGATTTAAAGATAACTTCCAAGGGGAAGGAGAGAAAATAGCAGGTTATTGGCAGAGATGTGGGGTAAATTCCTGCCTGTCAGAGACTGCAGTGATGATGGAGATGGGAGATGATGCGGTACCTAAATCAGGCACTTCCTAACCACCTCTTCTTGTTGCCTCCCTCAGGGAAACATCTGGACCATGAAGGTGGCCTTCAGATTGCTTCTCCCACTTGTTCTTGTGCTGATCTCGGAGGTGAGCGGACAGCGGAGGAAGCCTCCCCGGAAACCCACCCGCCCACCTCCTGAGTTTGTTGAGCCCGTCGAGCCCACAGAGCTGCCTCCACCCCTGCCACCGGGTCCCCCCTCTATCTTCCCTGACTGTCCCCGAGAATGCTACTGTCCCCCGGACTTCCCCTCCGCCCTCTACTGTGACAGCCGCAACCTGCGGAAGGTCCCCATCATCCCATCCCGCATCCACTACCTCTACCTCCAGAACAACTTCATCGACGACCTCCCGGAGGAGTCCTTCAGGAATGCCACAGGACTGAAATGGGTCAACCTAGACAACAATCGCATCCGGAAGGTGGACAGGCGGGTACTGGAGAAGCTGGAAAACCTCATCTTCCTCTACATGGAGAAGAACCAGCTCAAGGAGGTGCCTGCCTTCCTGCCACCCAACCTGGAGCAGCTGCGTCTGAGCAGGAACCAGATCTCCAAGATCCCTGCTGGTGTCTTCAACAAGCTGGAGAACCTGGTACTCTTGGACCTGCACCACAACAAGCTAAGTGATGGGGTCTTCAACAAAAACACCTTCAAGGGACTCAAGAACCTCATGCAACTCAACCTCGCCCACAACATCCTGAGGAAAATGCCTCCTGGGGTGCCCAGTGCCATTCACCAGCTCTTCCTGGACAGGAACAACATTGAAGACATCCCCAGTGACTACTTCAAGGAGTTCCCCAACCTGGCATTCATCCGGCTCAACTACAACCAGATCTCTGACAAGGGGCTGCCCAAGAACTCCTTCAACCTCACCAACTTGCTGGTGTTGCACCTGGCCCACAACAAGCTCACCAACGTCCCTTTCATCAGCCCCAAGCTGGAGCACCTCTACCTGAATAACAACTCCATTGAAAGTGAGTTGGCCTGGCCGCTCGGGAGGCCACAGCGAGGTCTGTGGGGGAGCAGATGGGCTTGGGGATGGCAAGTGTTTCACTGAAAAAAGGCCTTTTTCACCTAGTGGGATGTGAACTCTTCAAAGGCGGCTGCAATGGGGAGATGAGCTGTGGGCTCTTTGTAGGTGAACAAGGCCCTAAGGGGGATGGATTTGCATGTGGGGAAGGATGGCCTGAGGATTAGGGTGGTAGCTGAGGAGCAGGGCTGAATTCCCCCTGGTGCTGCAGGGCTCTTCTTGTTCATTGTCATGGGCAGCTCTTCCTTGGGGCCACCTGCCATCTAAATAGTTACTTCCCCAGCAGGGCTCAGAAATAGGGATATTTAAAAAGGAGAGTCTGTGCACATATTTTAAGAACAGATGCCAAATACACAGTCAAGATGGTTAGAAATAACCCAGCTTAGCTCTTGAGCTGAGCCTCGCAGAGGAAGGAACAGGGAGAACAAGGCTGTGATGGAGGTTGCCTTGGCACCAACTGGGGCAGTTTCACACTGTTCCAGGCAAAGCACAGCAATTTCATGGGAGAGGTGTTGGCCTGTGAAATATGTAAACATAGCTAGCACATTCGAGAAGAAGAGACCCATTCCTGGTCACCCCAGATGTTTCTGCTATTAGAGGTTCAGCAACCTGCCGTCCTTGCTATCCATGGGGAACCAAGAATGCGGTGCTCCTGCCAGAAACCCTCCATGTGCACCAGGAAAAACATGCTTGGCTCTTCTATTTCTGGCTGCGGTGGGGTGTATGGGGGCTGCAGGGCCCACCCAGGGCACTACTTGCCCAGGAAGCAGCTGCTGGGCAGGACACTGGTCCCCACAAGTGGTGCGACACAAGCGCTTCCATGCTGCGGTGTTTATTGTGCAGCGATGGCGCGTGGCTCTGTATGTGAGGGTGGTCCGCTGCCAAAGAGGGGTTGCAAAATCGCAGAGCAGCTTTAGCAGGCCGGCTCCTGCCCAAACAGGGCACTGAACATGAGCCAGGAAGGGATAAGCAAGAAAGCTGCTCTCTGCAGGCAAGCACTGATAGGGTTATGGGATGCCACAGGGATGCCCAGCAAGATGGACAAAACCCTCACAAAGCCACATCCCTTCTCTCATGTGGTCACCGGAGTCGGTTCCCAGGGGATGGTGATGTGGTGACATATGTCTGGTTCAAATGCTGGTTAATCTGCATTTTATTTAAACACCACCAAACTGGAGCCAATGGGGACTTTGGGCAAAGGTGGCGACTGCTGCTGGCTTCACACACAGTGGTACCCAGGTCCTGCTAGGGCTTTCCATGGAGAGATGCCCGTGTCACCATGTGCATCATGTCCCACCTCTTTTTTTTTTTTTTTTTGTCTATTTTACCCAGCTTTTATAAGGTTTCAGTTCCAGGAATTAGGTAACGACATGAGAATCCCCAGGTTTATTTTCCATAATGCAGGCCCTGGGGTGGGGAGAAACACGTGGAAATCCAGAAGCAAGCGACGAGCCGGTTATTGATGTTATCTTCAGCAAAACGGTGCTGGAGCATGTCTCCTTGATTTTTTTTTTTTTTTTTTTTTGAAGGCTTAGGGCTCCTTGGCAGGTTTCATGTCTGAAATAATCCCTTTTCTCTCTCAAATGACACTGCATCCCTTACTGTGCTTTGGCTGAATGTGACCTACTTCATTTCTGAACAAAAGCAAGATTTCTTCTCACTGGGGCTGTGCTGTCTTCTGGGAGAGGCTGGGGATTCTCGCCCGTGGTAGCAAAGCAACCCCATTCTGGGGTTCAACAGGCAGGGAGGGAGGGGGTTGGGTAGCATCCCTCTCTATCTTCCCTTTCCTCTAACCTGCGCCCTGCTTTTCCTCCCCTCCCTGCAGAAATCAACGGGACACAGATCTGCCCCACCTCGCTGATGTCCATCCAGGACTTCTCCCCCTCTGACCTGGACAGCGTGCCCCGGCTCCGGTACCTGCGGCTGGACGGGAACCTCCTGAAGCCCCCCATCCCCTTGGACCTGATGATGTGTTTCCGCCTCCTGCAGTCCGTGGTTTTCTAACCCTGCCCTGCAGCTCACCTCTCCCAGGACATGGCTTTGCACAGAGACTTAACCCCCGTCGGTGTTTGACACATGGGACCCTCTTTGCCTCTCTCTCCCCCTGCTCACACCCTGCCTCCATCTCTCCCGCCTTTCCGCCTTTCCTCCCCCGCAGCGGCCACGGCCACACGTGGCATGTGCATCCTCTGTGTGCAGGGCAGCACCGGGTCACAGCAGCCAGCCCGGGTCACAGCATCAGCCCGGGGTGGCTGCCACGCTTGCCCCAGACCCCGCCTGCGGGCCCTGCCTTCTCTGCCCTCGCCCCAGGCCAGCCCTGGAGCTGGCTCTGCCCCTCCCCTTCCACCCAGCAGAGCTTCAGGAGGCTGGATTCGGTTCTGGCCAAAACCATCTCCGAATGGAGCTGAGGAGGGAGCCCAGGGGCCACTTCGCTGCAGGGCCTGGGTCGTATCATCGCTCCGGGTGGCTGCACCCGGAGAGCCCGTGATGTCCCTGGGGAGAAATCCTCAGGACAGGGGCGGAGCAGGGCTGCCCTGGGCTGGTGTGCCCAGGGTGCCGATGGCCCCCCCGCAGCCTGGGGGCGCGGGGTGACGCCAGCCTGGCGTGCGGGTGGCCGGGGGAGCGGGACCCGTGCAGGCGGAGGGTGGCGGGGTCTGGCGCTGGCCGGCAGGACCGGCAACGACACCTCGTGGCCGGAGCCACGTCCCAGGGTCCCGGGCGAGGGACACGCTCCTCTCACCTGGGCCCTCCTGGGGGGCTTCGGCCTCGGCTCCGCATTGCTCTCCAGGCCAAGGGGCTTATTCCCTCATGGTGGTGTGAATCTGGCAGGAGGGAGTAGGGAGGGAGGCCGGCCCCTGCGGTCGGAGCTGGGCTCCCCTGTCCCCATGTGGGTTGCGCTTTTCCCGCAGCAACACACCACGCACCCACCTTCACAACAGCAGCCCCCTCGCCGGCTTTCATCCACCGCTCGCAGGCTCCGCGGCGCCGTCCCGGCACCCGCCCGGTGCTGCGGCGGGGCAGGGCTCAGCGCGCCGGCCGCGCTCCGCCGCTTCCAGCCAAAGCCTGCCCTCGCCGACGCGGGCAGCACCCGCAGCCCGCGGGAGCCCGACGCCAGCAGCCTGCCCCGGGCACGGCACCCCGCGGCGCAGGGCAGAGCCAGCTGCTTGGCAGCGATGCCAGCAGGACGCTTGCCCTTGTGTTTAGGTACCTGGGGCCAGATGCTGACTTGGGTGTAATCGTGGGATCTGCCGGGGGCTGGGTTGATCCGGGAGAGCTCTGCTCTGCTCTCATGGTCCCTCTGCCCTCCTGCCTCAACTCCCACCTCCTGGAAGTTTTACTCTCAGTTGCTATCTTGAACCAAACACACGTGACTGATTTTGCCTCTTTTTTTCTTTTTTTTTTTTTTTTTTTTTTTTAGAACAAAGGAAAGAAAATGAAAAGGGAAGACTTACTCTTTTGGATAAAGCTATTTTTTATTCCCCCTTCTCCCTGTTCTCACATGTATTGCTTCCCTCTTTGATAGCTGTACCTGCATATATAGGGTGTCTGGGTTTAGGGGGTGTTGTTGGTTTTGTGGGTTTTTTTTCCTGATTCTCAGGATTTGGATTTAAACCAAGCATTAGAGGGGGGAAAAAATCCCGTTGAAAAAAGCATTAAAGCAATAAACCAAAGAATCCAGCCATTACCTCCTTTGTGTTCGCCCACCAAAACTAACCCTTCTCCAAGATGGGCGTGGATGGGCACGATGTCCCGCTCCCCGGGATGGGACAGGGGTGGTCCCCCCAGCCTGGGAACACCCCATGACCCTGCCAGCTGGGTGCTCCCCTCTTCCCAGCGCTGGACGGTTCATTAACCCCCCCGTGCTAATTCAGGCTTGTGTTTTCATGATAAAACTCTTGTCTACAAATCTTCCTCCAGTGGGCTTTAATGGGTTTGACAGGTTTCAGCCTTAAACCCGGAGACCCTATGTATATATTTATATATAATGTGTATATATACTGGTAGACTGTACAGATATATCTAGAGACATATGTAGTTCTCAACTGATTTCAACTTAATGGTATTTTCACTCCTACTCTCTGCAGCAGTGAAAATAAAGTGATTCACAAGGGACCCGGAGCCTCGGTCGGACCTGCCTTTCTCTGATGCATCCTCATCTTCCTCACTGCACAGGAGCTGCCGCTTCATTCAGGACCAAATTTCCTCTGTTGGGACCAACTCTCCCAACAGTCGGAGCTCAGGCCACCCCACAGGACCCCGCAGCGGGAGGTTGACGGGCCCGGGTGCTGTTTGTGTTGTGCCCTCACTTGAACCAATGCTGGGCTGGACTCACAAGCAGCAACAAAGCAGCCGTGGGCAGGCTTATGGAGCATGTGCCTGTCTTAATGAGCACCCCTGCTAATTAAGAGAGCCTGACCTCAGCCGCAGCTCCCAGGGCTGTGGCTGCAGCTGATGGGCATTATTGTCCCTGCAAGCTGGCTTGGACAAGCCGATAGCTGCATGCAGCTGCAAGTCAGGGTAGGGTGCATGAACGCGACTGAGCTGCTCTCACGTCACCTTCATGCTCCCAGGGAAGCTGGACAAACGTCCCTAGGGTGAGTTTGCCCCAGGGGACAGAATGGAGGGGCTCCGGGCCATGCATGGGGGCAGCCAGAGGGGAGGGATTGCTCCCACCCACCTCAATGAGCCCAGATCCATCCCCAGGGCTGCGGTTGTGCGGGGTGCGCGCGTGTTTTCACACGAGCAGAGCAGGTGTAGGCAGCAACTTCTTCTGCCCATCGCTGCAGCTTCAAAAAATCTCCTCTTGCTGCTGCTCTCCCCACGTGAATCATGAGCGGAGAGGGAGGACGGCTGTGGGCGTGGGTGCGAATGCATGGGCTGCGGTGTGGGGCCGCTCACGGGAGCGTGCACGCTGGCGGGGGGGATGCGCGTGTGCGTGCGGAGCAGGCTCAGGCAGTGAGCTCCCCTTCTGTTTTTATGCTGGGGAATAAAAGCTCCGTATTTTGCGTTTAGGGTGTGAATCATGCACTCCTGGGTGTGCATTCACTCGCTGCCTCCCCAGGCAAGTCAGCCCTGTCTCCCGGGGGAGCTGAGCACTGCAAAAGCAGGGGGGCTCGTTTCTTCTCTCTGCAAACAGCTGCCGTGCTGCACTGGGAGTGAGCCCTGGGCTGGCAGCGAGGGAAACTCTCCCTTGCTGTGTGTGTTGTGGGGTCACCGGGAAGGCTGGAAACCCCTTGTCAGTGGGAGCTGAGCGTGGCTGCGGTGGTGGGCAAGAAAGGGCTCCCCAGCACGATCCGTCCTGATCTTCCCAGTGTTGGGGAGGGAGCCGTGGGCCTGCTGGGGAGCAGCTGGATATGGCAAGAGGCAGTCTGGAGCAGAATGAGTTACTGCTCAAATCAAGCAGGTGGTCACACCCCCCCACCCCACTTGTGGGTGCCAGAGCAGGGAGGGTTTGCGCTGACCCTTGGGGCAACGCCATCCATGCAGGCGTTTGCTGCAGCTGCTGAGGTGCCACAGCCTCTGGGGACAAGGGAAGAAACGGGCACAAAGACAGACATTAGCTCCTTCTGTAGTGCAGCAAAACAGCTGCCCCAGGGACCCCCACCAGCCCCGGCCCAGCCGAGGATTTTGCTTTGCAGCATTTCCCACCATGATGGGCTGCTGAGCAGAAGCTGCACCCCGTCACCCCCAGAGCTGGAGCAGAAGGTGCCATCCAAAACGTGGGTCCCCTCCAGCTGTGCTGGACCAAAGGCCCTGCTCTTGGGCTGGGGGACACGACTCAGCCACTGAACCCTGGACAAGCGCCTGCGGCCCCTCCAAGGAGCAGAGGCGCCCCATCAGCTATAAGACCCCCCCAACCCCAGCTGCCACATTGCCTCCGTCACGGTGGCTGCCGAGCCGCCTAATGAGGGGCTTAATGAAGATTATTGGCAGCCCTTTGCTCTGCTCCGTGCAGAGCAGGGCTGGGGCTGTCCTGGCAGGGGGGATGCCGTGGGCTGGGGGCGAGGGGGCTGCGGGTGCATGGACAAGGCCTGTGCTCGCTCGTGGGGGGCTGCCAGGGTGTCCCCACCTGCCCAGCAGGCACCGGCAGATGGGTGCGATGTCTCGGGTGGGTGAGCGCGTGGGCTGCGATCTGCCTGCGAGAGAGAAGAACATTTTTACGGTAGTGGGTGGCTGTGTGTGCACAAGGCTGCCCGGCGCTGCGAGGAGCCCATGGGGTTGTCGTGCACACCCCATGCATCCTGGGGTGTCCCAAGCCCACAGGACACATCCCTGGCAATGACATCCCCCCCACCAGAGGGTGAAGCAGGGCCATGGCCCCCCAAGCTGAGCCCTGCATAGGGGATATCAAGCAGCCCCCCTGCCCCAGAGCACATGGGTGCACGCAGGGGGAGATGGGGGGGTGTCTCCTATCCTTCCCCGGTGGGGGGACCAGTGCTGCCCCCCCGCGTCAGCTCCCCTACCCCAAACCACCCCCATGTTTCCAAAGCAACAGTGTGCAGAGGGGCGAGCAGTGCTGAGCCCCGCGGGACGTGGCGGGGGCGGACGAGCTGAATATCACCAGCCATCTTACTGCTGGGGTGGGCCTGTGCAGTCTGACGAATCCTGGGGAGCAGTGGGTCCCCCCGCACCCTCCCCAGCACTGGGAGGCTCACCCGGCTCCACGGTCCCACGCAACTGAAACCCAGATCAGCAAGGGGGGCTGTGCCTGGCGCTTTGCCTTTCCTGCATCCCTGGGGATGGCCTCAGCTTGTCCTCTGTAGCTTGTCAGGACCTGGGCGTGTTGGGGCAGGGATGGAGCTAGCTCTGTCTCCTCTGCCCAGGGCTGTGTGTCCCTCTCACCCATGGGGACACCAGGGCAGGGAGCACAGCATGCTCTCCATCCCGTCCTGTCCCATTCTGTCCCCCACAGCCCCAGACACAAGCCTGGGCTGTTGGAGGACAGCCACCATTGGGCTGGCTCACCCCTGGGGACAATATAATGTGCCAGTGGGGGGCTGCCAGCTTGATTGGCCGCATCCTGCCTCTCCCCTCTGCAGCAGCTGTGCCAGACCCCTCCATGCAGCCCCCCCTCCTCTCCATGCATTAAAAGCCCCGGCAGTCCTTCCCCAGCCAGCGCACCAGCCCACGGGAGCAGAACGGGGCTCTCCCACGCCAAGGAGGAGGGGAACGGGGGTACGTCCATGCCGTCTTCTTTCTGCTCCTCCAGCGGCAAGCAGAGCCCCGCTGGGCTGGCGTGAGCTGCAGGGCTGGGAGGGTTGGGGGCTGGCAATGTGTGTGGGGCAAAAAACTGCACTCATAAGGTTTGGTCTGTGGGAAATGGGCAGAAATTAGGGAACAGTATCCTTGGTCTGGGGTGCAAAAATGCTCAGCTGGGACGTTGCTTTTGCATTTGGTCTGGGAGAGATGTGTGGGAGGCTGGTGGACCCCTCTGCCTGCTCTGCTGTGGGTACACACGTGGGCGTGCAGCCCGCTGGGTGGGCGACGCTGCAGCACAGAGGGTGCAGTGGGTGCTGGGGACCCATTTGCAGGGGTCAGCTTCAGGTGGGAGCAAGATCCCTTTAGGAATGGACCACAGCGGGCTTGGGTGGGAGGCTGCTTGAGTCACAGGTACCCGTGGCCTCCAGTCCCCGTAGTGCTGGCTTGCCAAGGATGCTGGAGGCTGAGAAAGCATCTCAGGGCTTTGGATCTGGATGTAGGAGGAAGGGGAGAGCAGTAGAGTGCCTGGACTTCTGGGGTTGTTTCTGCTTGGCTGCTGAGTTTATCGGGCCAGCGACCATCTTCATCCACTGCTTTGAGGGGCTGGAGCATGACCCCGACCCCCTCATCACCTCCCAACCCCCTCGCTGCCTCCTCGGGGCTGGGAAAGCCAGGAAGGGAGGGCAGCCCAGCATGGCCACAGGGCCTCTCCAGCACAGCTGCGCAGCCAAGCATGAAATGGGCTGAAAAGAAAAGGGCATAATGCTCCCCGGGGCCAGGGGCGGAGGCCATTTGTCCCCCACGGTCCCCACCGCGGCTTCAAAGTGGGGCTGGCTGCCGCCAACGTGCCGGTCCTGCCTTCCCATCCCTCTTTGCTTTCACCGCTTTGCAGCCATTTCAGGGCACCTGGCCCCATCCTGCCCTGCGTTGCTGGTGCTGTTGGAGCCCTGTGCCCCCCGGGACCGCGGTCCCCAGTGCTGCCCTTGGAGTGGTGACCCCAGCCGGGTGCAGGATGCGACCCCTGGCCTGGCTGGGCATTGCCAGCCTGTGTCTGGGGGCAGCTTGGGCTGTCCCAGCCAAGGAGAGAAGGAAGGCAGAGAAGCCAAAAGCTGAGCTTGCACTCTACGAAAACCTGGACCTGGACAACTACGACCTGACATTGGAGACCTATGGTGAGATCCTTGACCTGAGCAACTATGAGGAACTTTATGACTACGGTGACCTTGCTCCAAAGGTGAGTGGGATGCAGGAGAGCACCCAGTATGCAGGGCAGGTCTTCCCGGGGTGCATCCCAAGAAAGGGGCTTGGTCCAAAGGACAGATGGGGCACAGCTGGAGAACCAGCCTCCTGCACAAGCCCACGCATCCTGGTGGCTCTTCCATTGCTCTTGCTGGTGGCAGGAAGGGCTTTACCCCACCCTGACCCCCGCTGGCTTCCTTGTCCCCTGCCAGTGCCTGGCCAGAGCATCGCTGGAGGAAACCAGGGCATGAGGCTTCCTGCATCCCTCTGGGCAAACAGGGAGGGGCGTTTCTGAAACCCTGAGCTCAGAGAGCTCTCCAAGGAGGGACCGGCTTTTCAATAAGACCTACTCAGTACCCTTGACCCGTGCCTCCTGCACAGGAGGGAGCAGGATGACTCCCTCAGCCACTGCAGCCCTCAAGTCCAGGCTGTGTTTGCAGATCGAGGTTGGCACCCTGGCTCCTCACCCCAAGGACCCCATGACCCTCCCAGATGTGGGCACCCCAGCTGAAACCCTGAAGCTGCAGTCTCCAACCACGGCTGGCCCCGTCCATCCAGTGCCTGTCCCCCCGCAGGGTGAGTGCGGACCCCTGGGTGCAGCACAAAGGTGCACCCAGCGGGGTGTGGTTCCTGTGGGAGGCAGCCACATGTCCCAGGAGCGGCAGGGCCGGTGCTCAGGAGAAAAGGGAGCAAATCCTTTCACCACCAGCAGACAGCAGCAGTTATTTGCTCTGCCCGGCGTGTTGGGGGTGCATCTTATCACACAGCAGGCAGGAGGGCTACAGCGAGACATTTCTGGGAAACGAGCTCCAGCAAAGCAGCAACATCTTAATGAGCAGAGGCATTGCGACAGTCGGACAGAGTAGCAATTAGATTAGTGACAATTAAAATCCTGTAGCGAGGGATAAATATCTTTATTCATTTTCTGTCACTCTGGACTGGGACAAATTAAGTAGGAGGCAAAGGGAAATTGTTGCCTTGCTGCTTTGAACTCCCCCACTAATGGATGCTGAGTCTCGCAGGCGCTGGTGGAAAGGACAGGGAGCATGTGCATGGCGGGGACATGGCTTTACCTCTCCTGCTGCCCCTGCCCGGCTTGCCGGGACCCTCATGCAGCCGAGAGAGGTGTTTTGCTCAATGCAAAACTTTTTTCTTTTGTTCTGTTTTCTTCTGTGGAAAAACTAAGGGGGCCAAGTGAGCCCTGGGTGTAATGCCGCTGTGTTTGGCAACCTTACGCCTCCCCCTCTCCCGTGGGAGGAATTTGCCCTAAGCAGCTTCATTGATTAGCAACTCCTTTGGCTGGGAGTTTCTGGCTGTTCCCTTGATGAGGTGCCCTGGGTTGTTTCGCTGATGAAGGTGCTGGGGCTGTGACAGCTCCGGGAGCTAAAGATTTCGTGTACCAACAGCATGGGGAGGGGCGAGAGCATCGTCCCATCTCCCTGCATGCTGGGGTACTTTGGGGGTCAGAGGAGCCGTGCCGTGCCATGCCAAGGGTTGCCTCTGAACCCCTAGACCTGCCCAGCTGCCGCCTTTGCCTGTGCATCGGCACCTCCGTCTACTGTGATGATGCCGACCTGGAGCACATCCCGCCGCTGCCGCTGGAGACCACCTACCTCTATGCCCGCTTCAACCGCATCGGTGTGATCCGGGCCAGTGATTTCATGGGGCTGAGTACGTCGAGGCAAGGGAATAGCCAGGCTCTGCAATGGGGCATGGGGGGAATAAACAGTTCTGCATGGCCCCCTGTTCATCTCCTCCCTCCTCTCCCACCAGAGAAGCTGAAGCGAATAGACCTGACAAGCAATTTCATCTCTTGGGCAGACGTGGACGCCTTCCGCCTGCTCCCCAGTCTGCAGGAGCTCATCCTGCCTGAGAACAGGCTGACGGCACTGCCCGAGCTGCCCCACAGCATCGTCCGGCTGGATGCCCGTCTCAACAGGATCCCCAGCACTGGACTCCGTCCTGACGCTTTCCGGGTGGGTGTTGAGCCTGCCCAGCACACAGTGCATGAATCCAGGCTGGTTTTAGCCCAAACCTGCCATGCCAAGGGGTAACAGGGATGGTGCAGAGGGCCAGAGCAGGGCTGGGAGCAGGGAGGTTCATCTGTCCCCTCTTCCCACAGGACCTGAAGCAGCTGCAGTTTCTCCATCTGTCTGATAACCAGCTGGACTATATCCCAGTGCCCCTGCCTGAGAGCCTGCGCTCCCTGCACCTCCAGGTGAGAAGATCGTGGACCCAGGCTTGTGTGTACCTGAGACTAGCAGAGGCCACCACCACTTCTTCTTCCTCCTCCTCCCCATCCTTTTCAATCTAATTTTGCCCTTTGCCTCCCTGGCCAGAACAACAACATCCAGACCATGCATGAGGACACGTTCTGCAACAGCCAAGACCACAGCCAGATCCGCAGGGCACTGGAGGACATCCGCCTCGACGGCAACCCCATCAACCTCAGCCTCTTCCCCAATGCCTATTTCTGCCTGCCCCGCCTGCCCACGGGCCACTTCTTCTGAGCCCCATGGCCCCAACGCTGGGAAACAGGGGCGAGCATTCCCGGACTCACCACGCCCCCACCCCAGGCCCCCTCGGACCCTGCTGCCCCATGTATAACATGGGGTTAAGGCAGATGCATTTAACCCTGCTGTGAGCTGAGCCCCCGTGTAGGGGTGAACTCAGTTCTGGGGCAAACAGAGCAGGGGGTGGGCAGCTCTAATAAAATGAAGACTTTAAAAATGCATTCAGTGTCTTGTTCTCAACAGTGAGAGCAGCAGAATGTCCTCACCCAGCCCCAGCCCAGCAGCTGCTTTGTGGACAGTGCTAGTTTGCAATGACAGGAATGTCTCTGTGTCCCACATCTTTCTCAGTTCCCTCCTGGGGCCTTGGGAAGACCCCTCCGTGTCTGCTTTCAGGGTTTCCTAGACAGGGATCGGGAGCTGCATTGCTCCAGAGAGGTGATGCTTTGGCCACTTCAGGTTTGACCTGTGTGATCAGGCTGACCCCTCAGCTGTTCCCAGGTCCATTGCGTGGGTCTGTGTGGCTCCGGAGGAGTGTTGCACACCCAGGTGTGAGCTGTGGCCACAGCTGGGCTGTCCCTGTGTGCTCCGAAAGAGGATGCAATAGGAAATTTCAGCACAGGGCAACTGGAGTCCTCCATCACCTCACCCCAGACCTGCTGCAGTCCCACGGCCCCTGCTCTTCAGGGACCCTGACCCCTACTGGGACTGGGAGCTGCCCTGGTACCAAGTGGGGTCTCCAGCATGAGGGAGGGTGTCCCTGGGTTTGGGTTTGCTTCATCTGCAGAGAAAGGCTGGAGCAGCACTGGAGCTCACAAGCCAAACAGCCCCAGGTCCGGCAGGAAGGAATCACTCAGGGATAGTTAAAATATCTCGTATCATCCCAGTTTTCAACACCCAAAAAGAGCTGCCCAGTGGTGAGATATTTTAAATCTAATGTATTCATCCTCTATATTTTTATACATATGTAACAAACACGCATACCGTGAGAGGGATGACACATCCCTGGAGAATCCAAAATCCTGTACTGAAACCCACATCCTCCAGGCCCAGGGAGGCAAACTAAGGCGGCTGGAGAAAACCTCGCAAGAAGATCCAGTTTCGCATCTGCAGGCACGCTGCAAATGCCTCTGGGCGCTCGTGCCTGCAAGCCTGCCTCGTTGGCACAGCACAGGCACAAGCGTGCCTGCAGCTGGTGCCTGCAGCTGGTGGCACAAGGCGTCTGTGTGCGCGCGCCACTTCTCTCCCCTTGCCTTTCCTTCACGTGCAAAACCCAGCTCAGACATGGGTTATGCTGATCTAAAAGCCAGGGCCCTTTGTAAATAGGAATTCAGAGCCATTCCAGCCTTTCCTTTCAGGCTAGATCTAAAACGCCAAGATTTATTACCGCTGCTGTCATGTCATCCTTGAAACAGCTGTATCTATCTACCCCCTGTCTGTCCACCCCCCCATCCCTCCGCCTTCCCCATCCATCCTTCTGACACCTTCACACTGTCCTTTACCCCCGGTGATCTCATCTGCTCCCGTGGGATCTACTATTGCTGCGAGCCAGGCTCTGCTCCAGCGGGATGGAGTTGGCCAACTTTTCCCAACAGCGAGCCCTGGTCCTTCGCATTCGTCCCACTAGATGGCAAGGCAGAGTGTTTGGAAATGCCTGACCTTAACTTCGGACTGCAAACTCACTCTGCTGTTTACCTCCCTGCTGGGGTGGTTTTATCGTCTCACAGGCATGCCCGTGCAGCTGGGGAATAGCCCAGGTGCTCGGTGCTGGCAGAGGAAGGATTAAAAGGAGCTGCAGCTGGGAGAGAAGGGTTTGCTTCATGGGGGAGGAGAGCAAGGTAGGTGGAGGGGTGTCTCTGGGGGAGATGGGGCTGCCGGCTTTGCAGAAACCAAACTTTTCTAAGAGCAATGGGGGGGCTTTGCTGGGGGAGAGCTGAGATTCCTCAGTGCTGCCTTGTCTTGTCTGGCTCTCAGCTCCCTTTGCACCCCTGGAGAGGAGGGAGCAGGCTGGGGCAGTGTGCCTTCATCTTCCCCAGGCTTCTCCATCTTCCAGGCTGGGGCTGTCTTTGGGAGGGGGCTGCTGGGGGCTCAGCTCTGCTGTTCTGCTGGCGCAGTTATTAGCTGTGCTTTCATGTCCTTGCTGCTGTTGAGGTGGGGGAAAGAAACCAGCACGTGGCTTTGCAGCATCGTGTAGGGAACAGCAACTCCCTTTTGCTCCTGGCCCCACAGCCCTTACCCGCCCTGCTGAAGTGCTTCATCCCCTCCGTGGGGATCAGCTGCCCCTGGGATCTCCCTGAGCACCCCAGAGTGGCTGGATGGATCCTGCCCTGGAGCCAGAGTGGAGGTACAGAGCCTTCCCCGGGGATGGAGGTGGCAGCAGGCATTAGAGAGGCTCTGCTGAGCCCTTCTGCCAGCAGGACAGTCCTGCTCCAGCTCACCTTGCCTTGGTAGCATGTCTGAGCCCCAGCCACCCCCTCTGTCACCCCTGCTGCCCATGTCCCTTAGGCTGTGGCTGTGCAGCTTGGAGTCCTGGCTCCTCTCCATCCCCTGATGTCTGCAGGTCTACCCAGCTGATGCCTCTGCCTGTGCCGCTCCCAAGGGCCAAGGTCACCACCTGGCCTTGGGACCTGTCTGCTATTTAAGCCATTTCTGTGTCAGAGACTTTATTTGGTTGCACAGCCTGTCCCATGCATATATGCATGTAAGGGACTGTGCATCTCTGCTGAGCTACACGTGCTGCTTCTGCCAGGCTGCTACAGGCACCGCCTGAGCCCAGCTAACAGGGCCAACAGACAGCGGAGGAGCAGACCCGCAGCAGGCACGCAGGGCCAGGCGGCAGCAGGGGAGGGAGCGGAGCAGCCGGAGAGAGGAATTAGCACAGGGCCCGTGTTAGAAGCCGTGAGCTGGAGCCGTGCGAAAGCAAAGCGTCGCTCTGATCTCGGGGGTGTTTGCTGAGTAACAGCAGGAGCTGCGGGGCTTCAAAGTAGTTTGTGATGGGAAGCGGTGGCAGCGCCATTGCTGGAGACAGTTAAATGATGTGGGACGGGAGGAGCACTGGGAGCGGTCCCGGTTGGAGGGGGTGGATGAGACAAGTGGATGCTCCCAGACTGTTTTGTACATGCAAGGATCTGCATCTCCCTTGGTATAGGGTGTGCAGTGATGGACAGGGAGGAGCAGACTAACTCTGGGCACTAACCTCCCTCCCCTCGTCCCCTCTGGCTGGATCTGCAGCTGCGCCCTCCCTGGACATGCAGCAGCCAAGCAGAGGGCTCACGTCCTCCCTGTCCCTCTTGTTCCCCTCCATCCCTCCTCCCTCACCCAGAAAGCGTCTCCGTGTGTATTTCATGCAGCTCTCCTCCCTCCGTCTCTCTGCTGCTCAAGGTCACCTTCCTCGCCTGGGCTGGATTTTCACATATTGATTGCTTGGCTCTAACAGCCAACGTCTCAGTGAGCTCCCGATCTCACGCCAGCTCAGCATCTTGCTGCTCTCCGGGAGAAGCAGCTCCATATGGGCCCCCTCCTCCTCCATCCTGCCCTCTCCTTCCACACTCTCTCCCCAGCCCCGACCATGCATCATTAACCAGCACCAAAACAGAGACGGGAAAGTCTTTGAGCCCTGGAGAGCAGCAGCCTTCTCCCTCCTCTGTCTCCTGGGGAGCATGGAGCACGCTCCTTCCCTTGGGTTGATTTAGGAGGAGCTGGGGCAGTGTGTGGCATCCTTGCAGGGACTCGCCTGCTGCTATGCCTGTCTGTGAGCTGCCTCCATCCTCTACTGCTCAGGCTTCCTCCTGCAAGTCCTCATCTCCCAGTGGGAAAGGAGCTCCTCTCCCACCATCACGCCCTCCCCTCTTCTTTCTTCCACCTCCTCACCCAGATTTCTTTGCTTTCATTCCACCAGCATGACCAGGCGCTCCCTGAGCCATGCTGAGCTGTGTCCCTTGGCCACCACCTGGGGACAGAGCCATCCTTTTCCAGCTTCTCAGCCAGGGCAGCACAGGCTGCTTACTGCAGGGTTGGGGGGCCAACTCAGGAGCAGAGCAGTGGTGGCTGAGGTTAGGGGTGTGAAACAGGAATCAGAGCAGCAGGAGGAAGAGGATGGAGGCTTTTAGCCCTTCTGGGACCCAGGCAAGCTAGGAAAAGGCCACAGAGAAAACCCAGGTCTCCCTGCCTGGGACAGTGGCCATGTCTGTGCCAGCCCTGTCCTCCACCCATGCCCAGGGCAGGCAACCGGTGGATTTATTGGCTAAGTGCAAAATCAATGTCAGGATGGAAAAGGGCACTGAACTGTGGATGCTGACAAGCTCCTGGCCTCCTCCAGGCTAGAAATCACCCTTAAACGCTGCTGGGGAGGAAGTACTGTGGCCTAGCTTGCTCAGTGAGTGAGGCATGGATGATAACAGCTTTATTTATAGCACTTAACCGGCTGTTGGCTCAAGGCACTGATTTGCGCTTAGTGTGCGATCATTTAGGGCGGACGTTTGTGCAGCTCATGGCTGGGGCGCTCGTGCAGCCCCGCCAAAGTCAGCGGTGAGCTCCCACTGCCCGGCATCGGGGCAGGATTCTGCCTGGGTTTGGTGTGTCCCACTCCCTGTCCCCAACCCAGGCAACTGGTCAGGGACCAGGCTCCCTGGCTGGCCAGAAACTCATTTTTCCTGCCTATATTTATACATCATCTCATCTGGAGATATCCTGACCGATGCCTTAGTGTCCGAGAGGCTGTACATCCCTAATGCTAATGGAATAATTAATAGTGGCCACCCAGGGAGAGTTGTGTCACTGCTCAATTTCCAGATCTGTCCTTTTTTTTTTTCTGAAGGATCCTAGTGCTGGGATTCATTAGATGGGAGCTGCAAGGGCTCTGGAGATGAAAGCACTGTTCATGAATTATCACTGGGGTGCAGACAGTGCCCGGGCCCCTTCAGGGAAACTCAACAATGGAAATAGAGGGGGTGGGAGGGGAGAACCTGCTTGGGCTTTTCCTTTCCTCATTTTCCACTTCACCACTGGAATAAGGAGGAGGAAGAAGAAAACACATTCTTTCCCTCTTCACATCCCCTCCCCCCAAATTGTAAATGCTTAGCATAAAAATAACCTGTAGAAAATCAGACCCCTCCCTGCAGCACACTGTGGGTCCTCTAAGGGAGGGGGTGCCTGCAGCACCCCAGGGCTTTCCCCGCTCTCCTCTTCCACCCTCCTCCGGAGCAAGCGGGACCCCTTGCCATGAGCTGCTCCAGGATGGGAGATGTGACCAAGATACAGCTATTATTAGCATCGTTGCATTAGGCCTTGTCAACAGGAGCCCGCATGCCTGGGAAAGGCTCTGTGACAGCAGGCACGTGTCCTCCGGGAGGGGGGTCCCCTGGCTTAACCCAATTCCTGCAGAGGGAAGAGCTCAGAGGGGCCTGGTGTGCTGGGGCGGGGGGGCTGCAGGGAGGCTGGGGGTGATGGAGCTGAGGAGGGGGGAGTCTCTGCTGGAAGCACTGCACCCAGGGAGATGAGGCTGGTCTGGAGGATGCTCGAGCTCGTGGACGTGAGCTGATGTCCCTGTTGCAGCCAGGAATAACAGTGTCACATCCTTGGGGGGATGAAAGCTGCTCGGTGCCTCCCCAAAATGGGGGCATTTCCACCCTGATGCCGCTGCCAGGCTAAGGGCACCTGGATCCTCCCCCCGAGCAGTCCCGGCCTGTTGCTGCAGAGGGAAGAGTTTCTCCAGCATTTCCAAGGTGACTCTGTTCCTGCGCCATCTCCCATCCGCCGGCTGAGCACGCCAAACCGTCTGACTGGGGAGAAATGATGACATGGAGAAAAATGCCAATAAGTATGGCTCTTCCATGCTGCCAGCCAGGCTTTTCCAGGGCTGAGGGACAAGGACAAGTGTCCTGCTGGGCACGTGGGTCTCCCCTGCTGCGGATTCATTCCCCAGCTCAGGGCTTCCCCACTCCTGGCTTTAGATTAGGGTTGTTTTTTTTTTTAATTGACCTGAAGCCAAACCCTTTCAAGCATGAACTGGGTGGCCACACTTTGGTTTAGGGGTGATGCACCCCTAAGGAAGAGCTTGGTGTGGCAGCAGCCGGCATGTTGGTGTGCCGTGGACCCCGAGCGGGAGGAGAGCCGAGCTTGGCATGCCTGATTGATCGCCGTCTTTTAAAATAACCAGCCAGAGCCTGGATCTTCCGTTTCTGTAGGATGTGGAAAACCTGGAGAGGGGGAAGAGAGAAACAGCTTTGAGAGAGCGAGTGCAAGTATTGCTAATTTATGATCAGAGAAATATATGTTTGAGTTTGAAGATTACAGGGAAAGGACCTGGTGTTCAGCCGATGATAAATCTGTTTTATCGGGGGTTTGTGAAAAGGCTTCCCCACAGGGCAAATTGTGGGAACGCAGAACATAATTACCCCAAATTCCAATTTGAGTAATTATTTCTACTTACCTGTCACTCCCCTGGTGCTTTCAGCTGGATGGAGAGGTTTTGCTTTCCCTTGCCTCTGCTTAAGAGCCAAAGCCATTGTGCTGTGCCGCTGGGCTCTCTGAAGAGTTAGGCCAGCCCTGCCCGTGGGAAGGGACTTGCCTGCAAGGCTTTGGGGCTCACTGCTGCCCCACCCCACCCTGAGAACTGCCCTTCCACTGCCTTTTTCCCATGGCTGCTGGGTAGGGACTGTCAGACATTGCTTTCTGCAACAGCGTTTGCACCTGGGCAGGGTGGGGGGGATTTGGGTGGCCGCTTCCCAGGATGTCCTTGCTCCTGCAGAGAGGGCAGCAAGCTCTTGAGTAGCAAGGACCCATGGGGAGAGCCCATGCACAGGGCCAGGACACTGGCTTTTTTCCCCCATGCCCATCTCTGGGATGGGTGACACATGGCAGAGGTGGCCGGGGGTTCGAGGGATGCTGGCTGCGGGGGTGCCCGGCCCTGTGCCCGCTCTCCCCAACCCCCCCATGGGCTCCGTGCCGTGATGGTGAGGTAATCGAGGGTTTTACTGCAGTGGGCCGTGGATAGCTTTTCTAAGCATCATCTCCTAATGCTTCCCCAAAGAGCCAGGCAGGCTACCGAGCGCATTAGGAATCGATGCACATCGCAAATGGATTGCCTGTGCTCTCTCCTCCACCTCTCTGTGCTCTCTGGCTGTCTCTGTGCTTGCCCCCTCCCCAGCACAGCCAGGGCAGCCCCATGCCAGCTCTGCCCTCCCAGTGTCACCCAGGTGATGGGGGGCACCAGGGGCGGTTTCCCCCAGTGCAGGGCTGGAGAGGGCAGCTCCATCCCCAGCCTGGTCCCACCAGGATAGACCATCACTTCCAGGTGAAGCAGCCAGGCTGCACCCCCTTGCCTTCCCCCCAGGGACTTGGAGCAGACAGGCACTACAGAAGGTGACATGCGTCCGCATGGGCCAGCCAAGCGGAGAGGGAAAAAAATGACCCCGGCGAGTGCAGGGATGAGCTTTGCATCTCAAGTGGCTCCCTGGGACATGCCAGACAGTCCCTCCCTTGAGGACGAGGGACCCGTCACCTCCCAGAGCCTCCCTCTGCGGAGGGGGAAGTAACAGCGACAACGGCTCAGCGAGTTCAACTGCAGAAGGTAGAAGCATTTGGAAAAGTGATTGCTCTGCCCGCAGCGGCATGGAGCAGCCCTGGGGCTCACGGAGGGAACAGCCCCAGGGTGGGCTTTTCTCTTGTGGGAGTATCTTCTGATTTACCCTCTTGTTAGTGAAAGGAGAATCAGATCCAAAAAGGGGTCTGAAAAATGCTGGTCGTGCACCCAAAGCTGCAGCTGCCAGCCCTGGTCCCCCTCACCCCCAGCTCTGAGCACTTGTGGCAAAGCAGGGGTGAGATCTCCGTGGGTGAGGGAAACTGAGGCATGGAGTGAAAGGGGCATTTCCCAAGGACTCAGTGAGAGGGCATCGATCCTTTGCACATCTCTGTGGTCTCAGTTTCCTCCCAACCGTGAAATCACCCACACTGAGCTGTGGCTCAGCATTGGGATGGAAAGCCCTGCACGGGGGCTTGGGGATGCCGGGGTCTCCATGGTGGGAGGGGAGCAGCGGGGGCTGTGGAGCAGGGATGGGGGTGACTTGGGTGAGGGTCCCACTCAGCTTCTTGAATGCCCTTTTGCCTGCTCAAATGCAAATTATTCCGTTTCCCTGCAAGCCTCCTGCCTGGATCCTGACTGCCCCGTGTCTGCTGAAGAGACAGAGGACGCACGTGCTGGTGGCTGAGGACAGAGGGACTCCTTGGATGGACAGACAGGGCTGCAGCAGGGCATCTCTTAGGTAAGCAGGCAGAGGAGGAGAGGCAGAGGGACCTGCTGGCCTCTAGCAGGTCATTAGGTGGCTTTGCCAAGAGGCTAAAGAAGCTGGGACGATCCCCAGGGCAGCAAAGCTGGGTTTGCCGTTCCCCGGCCGGCTGCTCCGCGCGTGGCAGCGGCAGCGCCAGGGCCAGGCGGGGGCTCACGTGGCTCCGCTGATAAAACTTGCATGAGGACATGCGCAAAAATCGATGGTTGTGCTTATGAATTAATGATCGCTGAGCGGATTGATGCAGCCTGCCCCATGCATGCTGTATTGCTAACGAACACCAGCAGTGGGAGCGCGGGAAGGGCCAGCGATGTACTGCTGCGGCGCCTTCTGCACCTCTGTTTATTCATGCTTTAAATATATTTATTTTGCATTTGCTCCCAGAGCTACTTTAAGCAGAGAGCAGGTGATTTCCATGAAGGGGACCTGGTGCTTGCATGCTGCGGGGTGGGGGCTGCTGCTTTTTGGAGGCTGGGGGACATTGGAACGGGCCGATGGCTCTTGGCTCCATGCTGGAAGGGGCTGAATCAGAGGCAGGCTCTATAAATATGCATGTGGGTAATTTCTAATCGAACACCACAGCTCTCGGTGCTGGCATGTGTCACTCCCGTGGCATTATCTCTGCAATTAGAGCTTTTTCCCACAATTGCATAAGAACCTCTCGGTGACTCACCGGCTTTGGGGGGAGAGAGACGAATGGTGGCTCGGAGGCGGCCGGCTGTGCCTGCGCGTGTGTGAGGTGTGAAAATCAGCTGCTCAGGTGCTCCCTGGTTTGCAACTTGCTCCCGAGCAAACCTCGCTCCCAGCCACTTGCAGCTCTACTGCCCTCCCTGACATCATCGCCAGCACCCTGGTTTGGGGACCCTTGGTTGTCCCCCCCCGCCAGCGAGCTCCCCATCCACCCGGCATCGCCTTCTGCCTGGGGGGTATTTTTGTCCTTATCATCGTGGGTCTGTTCGCCCGTTGATGACCCTTTGGCACCAATAATAGCATGTTTCGCATCCCTGATTAAAACTGCTGCGGTGTCAGAATCAATAAGCACTGGTGGCTGAGACTGTAATAAGTATAATAATCCCCATTAGGGTAACAAACGGTGGAGAAAGTGAAGGGCTGCTAATATGGTAATGCCACGAATCTGCTTCGATCAGCTGGAGCCTCAGCATCCTCCCAGCGAGGGGCAGGGGCCACGGGGCCCTCGCTGTTTGCATCGGCAGAGCCGCCGCTTCTGCCTGCCGTAACGCCTTGCGTGCCCCGGTTTGGAGACTTGGCTTTGCAACCTTAATTATTGGGTCTTTGGAAATGTGTGTGACTGGTGTCCCCAGCGTGGGAGAGGGGCCAGGGCTGGGTGCGTCCAGGGGAATTGCTTATCTTGCCCCAAAGCTTAAAGAAAATTTAAAGACTGAGATTATCAAGCAGAGGAAATTCCTGCTCTGATCCGTCCTGCCGATTTGTCTTGCAGAGATCAAGTTTGGCAAGGGCTGGGAGGGAGGGGAACGCCAGTGGCATTAAAATAGCTGCCTAGGAAAAAAATAAAAATCAATATGTAATTGTGGCCCCATTGATCCGTGGCTCCGCCGCTGCGGCTCTCCGCTGCGCTTTGATCAGCTTTCACGGTCGCAGATGAGAAAGTCCCAGCAGCTGGGGATATTAAATCATGCCAAACACTTTTGAGGTGAAAACTATAGAATTTTTCCTTAAATAAACTCAAAATAGAGTAGGATCTGTGGGGGTGGGGAACTGGAGCAGCCTGGGCTGGGCACGCACTTCACAGCAGAGATGTTATTGCCTCTCTGCTGGGACTTCCCTGAGAAGCTGGAGCGATGCTCCCTGCCCATGGTGGCTGCTTGGTCCCCTCTGACTGCAAAAAACCCCCATCTCTGACACCCAAAAACCTGCCAGCCAAGCCCTGCTGCAAGTCCCTGGCCACGGAAATGCCTCCAGCGATGGGGCAGGGCGTGATGGGCCTCGGGGGGCTGTGCACGTTTTGGGGGCAACATCTGACCGCGTGCCGTGGGGATGAGACCATTCCCAGGCAGAACTGGTTGGTAATTTTTAGACAAATTGTGTTTGCTTGAAAAAATGGAGGTTTGTTGAAACCCGGCGTGTTTATAGAAAAACATTGGTTTCAACAGATTTCTGTTTCAACATGTTTTTTAGAAGAAAAAGGAAAGCTTTCCAAATTGTCAGAAGACCCCCTTGAACACTTTCTCAGCAGAGCATAATCCATTTCTCAGCTCCAAATTACTTTTCATTTTGCAATGTAAGTAAATGTATTGCAAAATCCCCTTTTGAAAGGGGGCCGAAATCATACTGAAATGGTCGGGGAGGATCTCGGCAACAGACCGGGATTAACTTGTTCCAGCCTGGGGTCTGGATTTTCAAACAATGTCCTCTTTCCTTTCTTGTCGATGATGGTTTTTCATCCCACTGCAGGATGGTTAATACCAGCAATTCCTTCCTGGTGTGGAAATTGCTTCATCTACAGGCACCAAATATTAAGGGCTGGCAGGGGACTCTACGTGGGGGCAGAATAGCTCACTTTTGTGCTGTCTTTCTCTGATTTACCATACTTCTGCAGCATTTTTACTGGGCTCAGTCAGGGAGAGGATGCTGATGGATGGTCTGGTCTGCGGCAGGCATTTCTCCCATACCAACAGGTGATGCTTTGTGGACAAAGCTCTGGAAGACCTTGTTGTCACACAGATCCAGCGATAATTTCCTTCAATGGGGCATGGGATGACATCTCAGATAGGGACAACCTCCATCCATATGAGTCTGCTTCTTATCTAAGCCATTGCAATTACAGATTGGAAATGCAGCCTCCGGTGCAAGGAGCCCAGGGCATGCCAAGAGCATTGCTGGAGCCAAGAGCAATGCTCGCCGCTTGCTGGGGCAGTTGAGAGGCCTCATCAGTGCGGACAATAGATAAAATATGCAAACGTGACATTCTGTTTAATAAACTGGCATCTCCATAGATTTTGCATGCTTCTCCAGCCCCTAAGTATTAATCAAACTGATAACTTAATTCCAGATTTTAGTTCTCCCAGAGAGGAGGGGGAAGCCCAGCCCGTGGGCTGCACCCGGCTGAGAGGGATGCTGGGGCAGAGTGAGGGATCACTAAATTCACAGTGGGATGCATCCAGAGCCACAGGGATGCAGGAGGATCCGGAGAAATCTCTGGTTTGGTTCTGGACCCAAAGAACTCTTCCAAAGAGTTCTACCCAGGGAAGTAGCTGAGTACCATCCCTGGAGGCATTTAAAAGACACTTAGATGTGGCACTTAGGAGTATGGTTTAGTGGTGGACTTGGCAGCATTGGGTTTATGGTTGGACTCAATGACCTTAAAGGTCTCTTCCAACCTAAATGATTCTATGATTCTAAAGCAGTTCCCTCCTCCCCTGCACAAGCTTTTCTAGGCACAAGAGGGGTTTGGGTCTGGGAACACCTAAATAGCGTCAGGTTCCCTCTGGCAGTTGCATTAATGGCTCAACTCAACAAAATGGTGGCTGTGTTGGTGAGCGGCCAAATTCTGGCCTGCTTTTCTCTATCGTATATACTTGCAGGTCTCATGCAACTCTTTAATCAAATGTTTCAATGCCTCCACAGAGCTGGAAAGGATTTGGAGAATGTGGCTGGGTGGTTTGCAAACTTCGTCAGGCTCCAAATGTGTTCTAAGCATTCTTTTTTTTTCAAGGAACAAGGAAATCAAAGCCAGTGGCCAGGCTTAGGGGTATTAGGGATGGGTCCTGGCCAGAGTAGTACAGGGATTGACAGCAAAGCCCAGGGGCATGGAGAATGGGCCATCACCTCCTTGCCGAGCCTGGTGGCATTCAGAGCCTGCAAGGGCATGTGGACAGGGCTGGGCCCTTTGCAGGTGACCTAGGGTTGGGTTTTGGTGTCCACATGGCCTTCAGTGGCTTTGGGTCTGATGCCTCCCTTGTAATCAAATAGAAACCTGAAATTATAACAAGCCCATAAATGCATCTGTTGGAGAGTCTATGATGGGTTGGCAGTGGGATATCCAGTTCCCAGATGAGGAAGGTTTGAGGAGGGTAGAGGGGTGTAGGGAAGAGCCAGGAGCTATTTCAGCTCCCTGTGCCACCCCCTTCCTCCTGCTGCTCCAGCTCGAGTGCTAACAAATGTTTTATGGGGAGCTGTGCCAGCGATGATCGGAGCATGCAGCACGAGAGCAGATCCTCACCCTGCCCCACATAGGGAAATCCCTTTGATGCTAAAGTGGCTGCAGGGGGAAGGAAGAGGAGTAGGCACACAAACGCATCCTGCTCGGAGCGATGGGCTGGTTCATTGAGCAGAGCCCTGGCAGGCTTCGCCGCGTCCTTCAGCTGTTTTTCAGTGATAGCTGTCGGATTTGATAATTGCAGCAGGCTGGCTTTCCGCCTCCTCGCTGGAAAAGCGCTGTCTTGCTCTATGCCTCCGTGCACCCACAGCAAGACGGATCTCCTGCGGCCGGTGCCAGCTGGGAGAGGAGGGTTGATGCATCCTTACCCTCAGGGGGATGGAGGGGAGTCTGATGTTGGAGGATAAACCCTTGGAGTGGGCAAAGATGCTCAGTGCTTGGGATGCAAGTTGGAAAAAGGGGCAGAGTCTATTACCTGGGTTGTGCTCCCCGTTTTCCCCTTCCTCCTGCCTTTGCAGAGCGAGGGGAAGCACTGGCAGTCCGACAAGGCTCAAGTGGCCTCTGGTAGTCGCTGGAGCATTTTCTGGTGAGAGGAAGGGTCTGAACAGTGATGCTGAGGCCATTCAGTGTTGTCATCCATGACGCAGACGTGTCACCATCCCCCAGGGTCCCCATGTAACAGCTTGCGCCAGCTCCTGCCATCGCAACAGTCTCTGTCTCCACAAGTGCAGGCACCTGGGGCAGGAGCATCTGTGCCCACAGTGGGAAGCTGGCTGTGAACCCTGGCTGCCCTGGGAAGGGGATGGAAATCCCTGCCTGGTCCCGAAGGGCTCAGGGGAAGTGGGGGAGGACACGCTGGCTCTGCCGTCCCCCTTAAACACCCCTCTGTCAGCGTGAAATTAGATGCTGAAAACACAGAAGTTTGGTGCTGATGCAAAGCTTGCCTCTCCCCGGGTTTCGCTGGGGCTGCCTGCAGATGGACAGCCCTGCCTGTAGCCCCAGGATGGAGGCAAGGGAGGAATCTGGGCAAGCAGAAAGACCAGGGCCTATCACCTTTCCCAAACCATCCTGGGAAATCCAGGGGAAGAAACATGGAGCTGGGGTTAAAACCCTGGACCAGGTCTCAGTGGCTGGAGCATCTGCTCTGACACCGCCTGCACTGCGACCTGGGGCAAATCCCATCACCTTCCCTGCCCTGAGCCCTCCCGTCACACTTGCACACGTGTGTGTCCGTGCATGAGCAAACACGCAGGGACACCCGCAGTCGCCTCCTGGCACTTCTGCGCAGGATCCGCTGTCCAGGGACCGACCCAGGCCCCTGCCTGGCAGAGCATCCCTGGTGCCAGCCCCAGCCCCAAGCGCCACGGTGGGTTTTTGCTGGGGAGGGCAACAGTTCTGCCACGGCCGGCGGGATGCTGCTCCCCTCTGCAGAGGTTCTGTCCCCCTCTCCCAGGCTCTTCTCATTCCCACATACCCCCAAACCCACCGAGCTGAAACCCCACCACATCTTGGTCTTCATAATTTCTCGAGCCCGGTTTGTTGCCAGGGGATTTTCCAGAGACCTCGCTCCTTCCTTTCCCCGGCAGCTTCCCTGCAAAAACACTTTCCTAAGAACTCTGGAATAAAAAAAGAAAGAAGAAACAGCCCCCTTGTACTGCTGTGATGAACTGGCTCTTTTTCCAGTCACAAGGGCGAGCTGAAGCAAAACTTTCCATACTGAGCAGGAACAGAAAGAGAGAGGGAGAAGTAACAAACCCTCCTTTTAAAAAAATTTTTAAAAAACCTAAAAAACCACAAAAGCCAGAAAACCCAACTGCTGTCTTTTCCCCACCTCCCTCCTTTTTGAAACAAGCCAGCAAGTTTGCAGAAGTGTGTTTTAAGCAGGAGCAGATGCCGGCGTTCCTCGGGCCGGGAGGGGCGAGCCGAGCCCAGGAGGGACGTGGGGATAGAAAACAGATTGCAGCAAATATTTGTGTATTTAATTGCTGTGCGGGACGGTGGTGCAAGGGGTGCTGGGAGACAGCTTTCGTGCGTTTGGTGCCTCAAAATATGGATGTTTAAGGGGTTTTATTGCCTTGGTGTGTGAGTTTCCTGGCTTGCTTGCTTCAGAGGCCAGAGAGCCAGAAATGTGGTTTAGAAGTTGAAGGTCCCCATGAAGCCTCAGGGCACCGGGAGCTGGAGCTGTGGTGAAACACTGACCAGGACAGATGGGTGTCAGGTGCTGCCTTTTGGGCTGGGAAATCAGCTGAGAGCTGCCAGCGGAGCTGTGGTCTGAAGCTTTGCAGAGGGAGGGAGAGATGTTCGGATCCAGGGTTTTCTGGGTCCCGCTCGCCCTGCAGCATTCTTTGCTCGACCAGAGGCAAAAGTGCACTGAGGAGTGCCCGGGGGGGCTTGGGTCAGGTCCCATAGGGTGCTGGGCAGCGATCTCTGCTGCCTGGAAAGTCATGGTCCTGGTTATGAGTAGTGTTATTTTTTGCATTGCTGTAAGAACCAGAGGTCCCGATGAATCAAGGTCTGCATGGGGTAAGGCTCTGGAAGCACATGGGGGTGATGGTCCCCATCCTGCAGCGCTGGCTCTCCATGCACCATTGAAGTGATGAGATGGTTGCCCTGGGAAGAGTTTCTCCTGGGCACCCTGCAGAGTTATGAAGAGCTTTTGGTGTCTCAGCCCTCAGTTTTTTAGGATTTATCCTTGATCTGTGAATGTGCTGGGTGGTTGTCTGGTGCTGATGTGCCCATTAGCAGCATGCAAAAAATAAAGCAAAGAACTCAAATAGAGGCCACCTTGCTGATTAACGTAAAAACAGCTCCAACAGCCCAAGGCCAGCATCTGCCTATCACCGCTACTGCTCTCTAGATACCTCTGGGGTCCTCAGCCCAGAGAAACGCCAGCCTGGTTCCTAGAAACTCAGTAAATCTGAGCAAGGGAAATGGTTCAGAAGAAAAATGGGCCATACAAGTAGTGCCGGTGTCCTGGTATGCTGGGCTAGTGGTGGAGAGGCTGGCAGAGCACCAGGCTGTCTGGATCTGCCTGGCTTTCTCCAGCATCAATCGGCTTTTGCGATGAACCTGTTCTTCCCAAAATCTCAGCTATAGGTTCCTCCCATTAGCAATGCCCTCCGTCCTGCTTCTGCTAAATGATTCATCCCGAACACTCTCGTTATTGCTCCCATTAGTCACACTGACATAAATTCTTCTTTGACAAAACGCTATATGTTTCTCATCAACTCTGCATGGCCCCAATGACTTGTGTCCTTAAAACCCCATCCAAATGATGTGACTTTTCCGCACTCCCCCCTCCCAGTAAATTAAAAATGATACACCTGCTTTTGCTTTTTAGCTCATGAAGGGGAAAAGAAATAAATAGGGTAAGAGCAGCTCTGCCTCTCCTGGCTCGTCCCTAAGGGCTCCAGGAGCTGGGAGACCCTGCCTGCGTGCTCAGCGGAGGCAACGGGGCTGGATCCCAGCCTCCCGGGGCTGAACCCTTCAGGAAGCAGCACATGGTGTCTGGCTCTAGATGCTTGTTTCCAAAGGTTACCCAAAAACCCTGTCCTGGAAGAAATAGTCTCCTTTAAAAGTCTGTATCTGGCTGCATCACTCCTCGCCCTCTGCAAGAGACCTGCTTGGGAGGCAAGCGGCAGCAAGCCGGGCTCCTCTGCCCCAGCCCGCTCTCCTGCGGGGGGGTTTGGTCTCCCTGGGCCCCCGGGAGGCTTTGCCCGAGGGTTTGGAGGGAGCCCCACCGAGGACAGCCTTGCAGGTTAACGCGGGCTGGCTCCCTGCCTCAGCCGGGGCGATGGGCACGCAGCCGCCCTCCTCCAGCCTTCTGGAGCGGGTCCCAGCCCTGCAGCGTGGCAGCTCCGAGGACAACAGTGACAGCCTTAAAAGGGGTGACAAGAGCAGCAGCCCAGCTCTCGTGTGACCGGTGCGGCTCAGGAGGAGCCCCACACTGGGAGGAGAGGCTGCGACGCTCCAACAGTGACAATTCCCCAAGAATTTCCTCCTTTCTGCATCTCTTTCCCAGAACCAGCGTCCCATCCCAGCTTGGGGGCATCTCCCCTGCTCAAAGCGGGGCGATGTGACCTGTGCAGAGCAGGAACAGTGCTGCTATGGTTGGGTTGTCCCCGGCCAACGCAGCTCCGTGTCGCTCTCAGAGCAGGGAAAAGTCCTGGCTGCAATACCAGCGCCAGTGAGCAGCCGCCTAAAATACTTCCACCAGATTTCTCAGGAAGGTTAGATGTTTGCAGAGATGATGTGGGAAAGATGAAAATCCCCCCCCCTCCCCTTGAGGTGACTCTCCCCTGGGGAAGCGGCGCTTGCTGGGAGCTGACTTCTGTTGTTTCTGGAAAGTGATGCTTTGAGCAAACTATTTATAAACTGAGTTTTCTTTAACTCCTGAAATTGAGCCATAACTTCAGACAAACAGGGGGAAAAAAAAAGAGATGCAGGCAAATAAATGCAGGCAAAAATAAATATACAGGCAGCCTAAATTTGCAAAGCAACTAGTGATTCTGGGAAGGGTCTGGGTTTGGAGGCATCTGCAATGGGGCTGGTAAAGGTTCATCTCAAAAGGTTTCCAGGGGGCTGAGGGCCAGTGGTGGCAAGACTCATGGGATGGGGCTGGTGGGATTTTGCCTGGCTGCCCAGTGCTGCAACCGCTCCCTGAACGAAGTCGTGATGAATTTTAAGGCTCGCATCACCTCTGCTCACCGGTAATCACTGCGGTGGGAAATGCCAGGAAGCGTGACCTTCCTCAGCAGGCTCTGTGGATTCGTGCGGGGGATTTATGGCCCCACATCACTCAGGTTTTTACAGGCTCGTTTGTCACCGCAGCCTGAAATGCCAGCGGGGTCGGCAGCGCTGCCCAGCCCATGCCGTGTGCCGCAGGGCACGGTGAGGACGGCGCAGGCTGTCCTGCATCCCGTGATGCTCCTGCATCTGCGTGGCACCAGGGGCTCATTTTGGGCTGTTGGATGGATGACACCTCCCTTTCCTATCAGACCACCTCTTTTATTTTAAGCCTTTCTTCCAGCTCGTGCTGCCATGGGACTCGCTGGCACGTGCCCGCCCACAGTGTCCCTGCGTCTCCCTCCCGCCCGTCCCCGCTCCCCCACCGGCACCCCCAGCCCACCCCTAAACACATTCATCTATTTCTGCTGCGGGAGAGAGCAGCTTCGGGAAACAGGTCCATAAATCACCAGCAACGCTTGGAAATAAAAATCATTACTGTGATGAATGGGGTTTTATTTCTCTTTTAAGAAGAGGGATCATGAAAGACCAGGGCAGGGGAGAGCGGGGAAGAGGAGGTGTTGCGTTTTCTATTTTTGACAAGTTAAGGGGGATAAAGCTAAATGCATGAGAGCTGTTTGAGGAGAGAGGGGAAGAAACAAGTGTTTGCCGTGTGTCCCTTGCTAGGGCTGGAGGGAACAGGAGCGTGTGTGAAGGCTTCCCATGAGACTCTGCATTATTAGGATAATATATTGCACTGCTCAGTGTCACGCTCGTGCCTCAGAGAGGTTGTCCCGGCCATGGCACGATGCTTGGTTGTGTACAAACCCACACAAAACGCTTTTCCTGGTTCCAGTCTGTGGGTAATTTTCTGCTGGCCCAAGCAGTACCTGTGGCACCCACACCCTTCAGCACCCGCATCCCCCAGCATCTGCATCCCGCAGCACCCACCTCCCTCAGCATCGGCGTGGCTCCTGCTGGCACCACAGACACCATGGGCTTGGGGAGCAGCTTCCACAGCCAAGGGGAAGCTTTGCACAGAATGACTTCAGGATTTGGCCCAGAGCTCCCAGGGATGGGAGCTTGTATTAATTAAGCAGCAATGATCCAAGTCATAGGGCATTTCCTGGGGATTAATGACCGCTGGGAGGAGTTAATGACTTGAGATGAATCCAAAAATCCCATTTACCCCAAACGGTGCTGTGTCCCAGCACACACTTTGTGCCAAGGTCAGCACCACCATTTTAAGGCAATTTTTAAAATTATTATTAATAAGAATAATAAAGCGTTGGAAATGGATTCTCCTTCCTGCCAGAGCAATGCAGCTCGATTGCCGCAGGTGGGCTCTCAGGGAGAATGGATGCCCTCAATATTAAGCCAGTGTATGAAGTGGAAAGAGCATCCCTCAGCCCCTGCGGGAGCCCTGCCCCAGCCCTCCCAGTGATGGGAGGGTGTCGGGGACGGCATCCGAGGCCTCTGCTTGCAGTTTCCAGCCCAGCTGCGCTGGGATGGGGATACTCAGAAGATGCAGGCTTCAAAGACAAGAGGAGCAGTGGGGCAGGAGGCAACCCGCCGCAGCGTTGTGCCCAGAGTAGATCAGGATCTGGCCTCTCAGCAATTATCTCTGATAAACGTTTTAGGGTTGTCATGGCAATGAAAGAGCCTGGCTAATACTTGGGTTTCCTTTCTTCAAAGGGAAGAAAGTTTGCCTACCTGACCGCAGGCGTGAGCAGCCCGGCGGGATGCTGGGTCTCTGCGCTGCCAGCCCTCCCACGCGTGTGTGCGTGAACACACACACACACACACACTGGAGTAAATGCAAACCGAATCTGTCCCGAGGAGGGGGAGAGCACCTGGCTTCTGGTCTCCACTGCCACTTGACACTGGGCGATCCAGCTGCATGGCATTGCAGGGTCAGTCCTCCCCTTTGGGACCACTGGTTATTTATTTGCACTATACCCCTGCCCGCGACCCTGCCTTCCCCATCACGGGTGGGGACGATCGAGGGCAGCAACGGGGTTGAGCTCTGGATGCTCCCCTGGGCTCTGAGCATACCGCAAACAGGGATGCGGTTGTGAGTGGATGCAGCCAACGCGATGCTGTGGGCGAGGCAATCCGAAATGCTCCCTGCGCAAGCATCTGCTATCGGTAGAAACCAGACCCTGGGCAAATCCAGCCCTTGGCCTTCTCCCTCGTCCCAGCCGAATGAGAGCAGCCCCAGCACAAGCAGACGGCAATGCCGTGGCGAAGAGCATCCAGCCCAGTGAGCATCGCCGTCTCCTGGCCAAGGGGATGTCTCCAGCCAAGTAGTTTGTCTCTCTCTGAAGCCAAAAGGGAACTCAGCACTTTGTGAGCAACTGGGGACTGTCCCTCCCCTCGGCGGGAATGGTGCTTGCCTCTAAACCCTGCTGGAAGCACAGCACTGCTCCCCTGCTACAGCTGGGAGCCTCTTCAGCTCCTGAGCTGCTTATCCCACTCTGACTCTTATTACTGGAAAGTTTTATAGCCACTCACTGTTTGTGATTAATCATTTTGTTTTAATTGCCGCTCCTCTAGCTGGCAGAGGCTCAGCAGGGATTTTACGCCTCTTGGCTGCTTCCCCCAGGTATGTTCCAGGACTGGCCGATCGCAAAGCGCTGAGCAGGAGCAGCCTCACGACAGCAGGTGCCCCAGTTCGATGGGGCGCAGGTTTGGGTGGTGTCAGTGCCCCGAATATTGGCTCACAAGTAGCACCCCAATGGAGAAGCTCCCTCAATAATGCGGCCAGACTTGCAGCTCTCCCCGGGAACACAGGCTGCAGCAGGGGATGGGGGGGATTGAGGATGCCCTGCGCCTCCCCAGTGCTCCCCATGGATGCTGACATCCTTCTGCTGAAGTCTAGAAGCAGGCAGAGGAGGGATGAGACATGGGAGCTGTTAGACATCCTTCAGTGGTGTTTCTGCACACAATGGGAATGAAATGCAAGCAGCAGCTTCAGTAGGGAAACAAGAAACACCCAAACTGGAGCATGCCCGAGGCAGGGCGGGATGCCCCTGCCCCTGCAAACAATGTGGCGCTGGGGTGTTCCCAGGCTCGAGCTGGTCACAGCTCCGCGTCGCTCTTTTGTGGGAAACGATGGCATTTGAAAATGTGATTTTGATTCAAACAATGCTCAGGGTTTGATCATCGGCTGGGAACCCAGCAGAGCTGCTGGCATCCTGAGGGTGGCCCGAGGTACTCCCCTTAGGGACCTGCCCACTGCTGTCCCGGCAGGTGACCCTGTCTGGCCACACACGTGTCGTGATGGGCCTCATCCCGCAGGGCAGGAAGGGCCGGAGGGGCAGAAATGACTTTGACCAGTGCCCTGATGAGCTGCAGCCCGTGTAACCATGGCCTTGGGTGTCCAGAGCACATGATGAGCATCCTCCGAGTGTCCAGCATGTTGCTGCTTTTCCTGCCTTTCCCAAGCCTCCCCCAGGCGGGGGATGAGTGGGGATGTCTGTCCTCTCCTCATAGGCAGCTCAGACCCCTGCCCAGCCCGCCAGCTCTGTGGGACCAGCCCACAGACGGGAGCAATGGAAATCTTCACCTTGCCCATCTTTGGGAGTGGGGGGTATCAGTGTCCCAGTTCCCAGTGCCCCCGCAGATCCCACTCAGAGCAAGCCCTGAGGATGAGGACAGACTGCGAGCCCGGAGCAGCACTGACGGGAGCGGCTCTGCATCTGAAGCAGCAAATCCAGGGAGCAGCAGAAAACATGAAAGCGTGGAAATTGGGCAGCAAATTTAAGTTTGCAGCAAAATGTCACAGCCTCTGTCCCAGCGAGGGTTTGCCTGGCTCGAGTGGCCTCTCACTCCCTGGGAGAGTTTTTCATGGGAATTAAAATGATTTAGCCAGTGAAGCAGTTTTGTCTCCAGAGGTTTTTCGCTACAGTGCGGGGCAGAAGATTTCTAGCTGGCTCTGCCCAGGCTCCCTGGCCATCCCCAGCACATCCATGTCCCACAGAGCCTCCGCATCCTTCACAGCCACAGGGAGAGCACAGCAGCCCAGGACACGGCTGCCGTAGCTGCCTACACCTTGCCTGCACTTTCGTACTGAATAATTGAAAGCTCATGCAATGGCCACAAATATTTAATAGCTTGTTCATAAAAAATTTACCCTTGTTAAAGCTGTCATTTTAGATGTCTGACAGGACTGGAGGAAAGGCAGCGGGGAGGCATGGAGTGGGCAGTGAGGAGGGGATGCTCTGGCCAGAGGAAGCTGTAAAGGATCATGAATTAGGGGTCCCAGGCAACTGGCCTGGGCAGGGGGCTGCCCTGGTGATGGGGCCCTACTTGCTGAGCATGGAGGGCTCAAAAGGCACCTGGGTGTGCTCACCCCCTCCGTCTGCTCTGCTACAACATCTCCTGCCCCAGGGAGGGCATCGCAGGAACTCAGCCACTTCAGTTAATTCCCCATCCCTTTTTCCTGTCTCGAAACCATCTCAGGGCCCTCTGGGACCTGACACAGTGTTGGATGCCCCAGATGGCACTGGTGGTGAGTGCCTGGGCAGGGTGCAGCCCCTTCCAGCGCTGACACGGCCATGGCACGGGGCTGGGTGTGAGGGCAGCCCAGCTGCACGCACTCTGGTCGCTTTTCTCCTTGGCTGCCAGGCAGGCAGTGAGGATGGCTCGGAGGCCTGGAGCCTCCACAGCCACCAGCAGCGATGGCAGAAAGAGATATAAAAGGCCGTCCTACTTAACAGGGTTTATATAAAGAGGTGTCTCCATGGCAGGATGGGAAAACAGACGACATTCGAAGTGATGCTTTGAACGCTGTCTTCACAGGGGCATCCCTACTGATGGGTGAGGTGGCACCTGGAACCCACTGCAGCACATGGGGGTCCCAGCCACCCCCCGCTGTGTCCCTACCGGGTCCCCTTCATGTCCCCACTGCAGCAAGAGCAGCCTACGAGGGGGTCCCCCAGACAAGGCTGCCCTTCTGCTGGGGGTACAAAAGTCAGCCAACTCCTTTCCCTCCCACCTGCTCTCCCAGAGCCTCCTCATCTCTAATTAACACCCTTGTTAATTAATTTATTTAACAGCCTCTTTGCATTCAGCTCACACAGTGCTGTGACCAGCAGGTCAGCCTTTTGCTGCTGGATTCAGGGGTGCTGAGCTGAGGTGCTGCGCTGACCAGAGGTGATGCTGCAAACTGGAGGGGTGGTTTGGGAGGACAGGGGCTGCGAGTGAGCTCGCACCCCGAGCACCCTGCAAGGGGTGCCCAGCAGACACTGGGGTTCAGGCTCTGCTGGAGCCCCTGCTGCCCCTTTCCTGCCTGGTCCCCGGTGACCCACTGGGCTGGAAGTGAGCTGGGAGAGAGCAGCACCTCTGCCAGTGCTGCCGCCTGCAGTGTGTGGTGTCAGCAGGTTCGCTCCCCTTATGGAAAGGCATGTTGTGAGCAGGCTGGCTGATGTGTTTACTTCTATCAGCTCTTGGCTGGTGGCAGGGAGCAGGATTAGTTGGTGAGGAGCAGGCACCTGCTGCCAAGTTCCCCCGGGAGGTGCATGGAGTTGGGCATGGGTGGCCCTGTGCCACAGAAAATAGCTGGCTGGGATTTGGGGGGGCCCTGTTTGCAGTGGGGGTTGAGGAATGGATGCTCTGTGTTGGCTGAGCCCTGCACTGGGCTCTGTGCCTTGGCAGGATGGGTGCTTCCCCCCACCACCCCACCCTGGGACCTGCTTTCCTGGGAGGAGCAGAGCTCTGCGACCACAGAGGCTGCAAATTAAAGTGAAGAAAATGAAAGAGAAATTCCCACAATCACAGGGCTCTGGGAGCAGAGGCTTTGGGAGATGCACCAGATTTCCTTGCAGCTTGGCTTCTCTGACAGCCAGCCACAGGTCATGGCATCGTCCCAGCTCGGGGTGGGGGGAGCCACAAATGCTCAGAAACACTGGTAAGGCAGCAGTTGTGAGAAGATGCCCTCTGAAGGGGGACGGGGCACGTTTAGGGTTGCACAAGTGTCAGGCAGAGCAGAAAGCTCTGCTGGAGACCTGGCACTGAGCTGTGATGAGTCCCAAGCGCTGCCTTTGCTCGGGTGCAGGCTCTGCCAGCCCCCGGATCTTCCCAAACGGGCTGCGGGGGATGCTTGGAAGTGCTCAGTCTAATTAAAAGCTGGCTGACGTGGCCGGCAGCCGCTGGTGGAAAAGCAGGTTAATGTCCTGGTGGCCTCGGGGCTGGCTGAGGCACAGGACCAGGGAAGGTAACAGGCAGGCAGGGCCACAGAGACCTCGTTCCCTCAGCCTCTGTGAGCCTGGCATAAAAGCACAACTGAGCCTGAATGCTTATTTATTATCATAATTCATTATTATTATTCATCAGATGGCACTTTCCTTGGGCTGTAGCACAAGTACATGTGCACCTTGCACGCTGCCTCTGTCCATTCTTCTCCCCTCCATCCACAGACGCCACCTTTCCAGCCGTGCAGCCGTGTGTCCAGCCATGTGCTTGCCTCTCTGTACCTCCACAGTCACCCCTCTGCTCACTTCTGTCTTATGCCCAGTTGTCCTCATTATTCATTGCTTTCCTTGCACCACCTATTAATCCATCTCACTTGCCACCCATCCGCCTGCCCAGGCGCTGGCTTGGGGCTGAAGGGATGATTAGGGGACACAGCTTCCCTGTCCGAGTGCTCTCCCAAGCTTTCTCCGGGGTATCCTTGCTGTCCCCAGTTGCCTCATCAGCTGCCAGACAGAGGCAGCAAATAGCCCCCCTTTGGAGCTCCCCTAAGGACTCAGTGGTGGACCGCAGAGCCCATCTGCCCCCAGGCAATCGGCTCAGCCCTGTCCTGGTTTAAGTGGCTGGAAAGCATTTGGATGTTGATGAGCTGTTGGGGGAAATGCAGATTTGTGAGGCTGCCCAGGCTTGGAGCTGCTCCTTGTGCAGAAATCTGTGCCCACAAAGAGCAGGGCCAAGAGCCACCAGGTCCTTGTCACAGAGCCTGTCACCGGGGCATTGGTCACCGGTCACTCAGCCTTGAGTGGAACCAGTCCCCAGGAGAGCTGGAACTGGTCGGTCGTCGCTAGTGTAAGTCACCCGAGCTTCCCCTGTCAACCACCAATAAACAGCTATTCCCGTTTAGGAGTTGCGTCCCAGTTTCTCTTGCTGTTTACAGTCATCTACCTTCAAGGGTTTGCTTTGCTCCATTTTTTAATGTAATTTCACCAGCCATTAGCCCAGAATGCAGCTCAACTCCTCTGTCACTTAACACATTTTATTTTTCTTGCTAAGTATCTTCATCTGAGAAACCGTAGAACTGCTCTGGTAGCAAAGGCATGGAGGGATCCGGCCCCTTGCCATGACCTGGCGGTGGTGGAGGGAGCATGGAGCTTGTGCATCACCAAAACAGCCCGATTATGATAAAACCACCAAAAAAATAGCCATAAATGCGTCCTCTACCTGCTGGAGGAGGCTTGGGCTGCTGCTCTCTGGACCCAGGGAATGGCCCTGCAGCTTTTTTACCTGCAGGCTGGTGATTCCCTGGGTGGGTCTGGAGGTAGGGGGGCTAATTTTTTCTGTGCAGGTTGTATTAGGAGGGAAAAGTAAATGCTGAGGCACAGAAACACTTTCATTTCCTTTAAAGCTAATAATAGCACCCAACGCTTTCAGCGGTGGCTGCAGCCAACAGGCTTCCCTTGCCTTCTGCACCCTGTGGTGCAGGAGAGGAGGGTGGTAGGGAGCAGGGGAAACTGAGGCACAGAAGATCCTTAACCTGGTTTGAGGGGAAGTTAGGAAAGGGCTTGTGTTCTCCTTATGCCCCACCTGTGCCACTCTGCTGGCTCCTGTGAGGCTGGCGATGCCACATGATGGGGGACATTCCCTGCCCTTGCCTGGTGCCAGGTTACACGAGCTGACCCTGCTGATTTCCCAGGTCTGCAGAGCACCCACAGCTCAGGGGAGAACCCTGGGAGAAAATGTTGTTCCTGCACCCAGCACTGGGCAGAGTGTTCTCCCAAAGGCTTGCTGATACCTGGAGAGGAGTCAAAACAGCTAGTTCAGAGTAACTGCCTCGGAAGGGTTGTTTCAGTCCCAGCTCCCCTCTGGGTTTGGATGTGGTGACAAGGAGCGGGCAGCCGGGGATGTGGGACTGGGGTAAGCCGGGACGCTGGCTTTGCATCACGCTGGGTGCAGCTCCTTGGTCTGCAGCGACAGCCCCTGGGGCTGGCAGCACCCACAAGCATCGTGTCTGTAGCACTCTTAGAGCCGTGCAAAAAAACCTCAAACCCCACTTGTCTCAAAGCCAGGCGCTTTCTGCTGGAAACCTCCAGCCTCTGCTGTCCCCCGGCCAGGTACAGAGGCTTTACCACTGTTTTGAGACTCTCTGCATTAGTTATGAACTGATTAGCTACTCTGCTGCCTCCTTTTCCAAACAGATCATCTGTGATACCTAATTAATAACTCCAGCAATTAATTGCAGGGATAAGTCCACTCCTAATTAGGCACAGATTTGGGGGACGAACACTAGGAGAGCTCTTTGGCCGTTGGTTGCCTCTAGTTGAGCATGGACTGAGGATTACCGTCTGTGGGTCTTTTTAATTAATAATTGAGGAGTTGATTAAGGCTGAGGTAGTGCACTGGAGGAAGCGGACTTAGTGTGAGGGCGAGTCATGGAGCTGGAGATGCTCCTGTGGTTCGTGTTGGCAGCTGTGGCTGGAGCCAGGCTGGATCCAGCCTGGCTGAGAGTCCTTTTGCTGCCAGAGGAGAAGGTGTGAGGGTGGCTGGGAGCTGTGGGATGCCCAGCTGGGCAGGTCTGGCTCTGCTGGGGAGCTGGAGCAAGGCTCCCCCAGCACCTGGGTGTGAGGCTTTTGCCAGCTGCTTCACAGACTCTCAGAATGTGCCCGAGTGTCTGAATTTCCCACTGTTACCTGACTGGTACCTGGCAGGGGTAACGGGTAACCCTTTTGGATGTCTGAGTGCTTTAGGCTGGGGTGCCGGAGGCCTGCCTGTCCCCTTGGGTGACACCTTCTCCTCCTCTGCAGCTTGTGCTGCCATTCCTGGCTCACCCTAACAAATCCCAGGGAAGGGGGGCTTGCTGCATCCATCTCCCTCCCCGCTCCCCAGGTGCTCTTATGCTGCACCTCTGGCGTCCATCCTCCGCAGAGCTGTGCCCGTAATGCAGGAGCCAGCCCCTGCTCTTATGTTGGGCTGTGGTTTGCATCGTGCTGTGCCCAGAGCCAGCTCCCCTTTGCAGGGACCCCCGATGACGCATGTCTGAGCTGGGCACAGGGGAATGAGGCACTCGTCCTTGCAGGTCTCCCGAGCTGGCGCATGCTTGGAGCAAAACCAAGCAAGTCTCCTGCTCGGAGGCAATGTGACAGTGCCAGAGGGGATGCTTGTCCTATGAGGGCAGTCAGTTCGGGGCAGATGATGCTAAGAGACAGGTGGAAAAAAAACCCAAACAAACCTCAACAAAACCAACCAAACACCCGGGAGAAGAAATGGCTGGGGACTGGGCAAGTTTCCGTTAGTGCTGCAGAATGATCGGAAAATCTTAGTGGGGAGCAAGAGGGAAGGAACCAGCTTCTGCTTTCTGATAGCAGTTCCTGCCACCGCCCCTGGAGCAGAGGGTGTGTGAGGGAGTGAGTTAGTCATCACGGGCAGACAGCGCTGCCTGCGCCACCGGCCCCTCCAGCTGCCGGGGAGCCCTTTCACTTTAAAGGCAGTGCCTGAATTATGCTACCGTCAAAGATGTGCTTCATCTGGCTCTGTTGCCCAACTCTGCGGTGCTGTTCATCAGCTGATAATGAATGATAAAAAGCATCTGATCTGGCCGAAAGCTGGACACCGGTCTCCTGGGCTGTCAGGAGGAGTCATCTTGGTGCCGTGGCTGCTTTGTCTCCTTTTGGTTTGCTCTAGGATTTGGGTTCAAAGCCATGTTCCCAATCAATCAGCTGGGGGAGCTGATGTCTGGGACTGTGGGCAGGGATGGACACAGGAGGAAGGAATTAGTCAGAGGGGGACCAGGACAAAGGATAAGTGATGGGGCCATGCATCTGGCAGGGCTGGAGAGCTCAAGCCTTCCCAGGCCCTCCTTGGTGGCACAGAGGGATCTCTGCCTCCTCCCCAGCTCTGCTGCAGACATCTCTTTGCCTCGTTTCCTCCTGCAGCTGGGTTTGCATGGGGAGAGCTGAGCCCCCACCTGCTGCGGTGGTGGACCCGAGAGACTGCATCAGTCCTTTTCCTCCTCCCCGTCTGCTTGCAGCGTTGCCCACAGCTAATGACTGAAAGGAGAGTCTATTCTTCAGACCCAATGCCTGGGTGATGATAGCTGCAGCCAATTTCCAGCTCGGCAGAGCAGAACAATTTCTGTTGAGTTCAGTAAAGAGCGCAAAGGCTCCACTCCCCAAAGGTTACGCTCTCGTGCAGACAATTGCAGGCGCTTGGCTCGCGTCTTCCTCTGCAAACCATGGACTTAATGTATTTACAAATATGCGTACAAAGCTCCACAGCTGCCAGACCACACAGCACACAGCCCTGGCAACTGCCGCACCACTCAGCCGAGCACACAAGCGTCCTGGCCGCCAGCTTGCATCCTGCCTCTGAACACCTTGCTTGGATCCATGCACCCCTAAACATAAACACACAGCATCCCAGTCCTGCAGAGATGCGTGCAGCTTCGTCTGCTGCAGTATCCCCTCGGCTGGGGCGCAGTCGTGTGCTCGGGCTTAGGGAGGGATGCTCACTCACCCTCCTGCCTACACACCCTGTCGGCTTCCCTCCCCAGCGCGAATGCTGTGGGTTTTTTGCTGGGAGCTCTGCTCTAGACTCATACGTACACGTCCTTTATATAAGCGATGTGTCACGCATGACCCGGGTTCACCGTGAGCTGCCAGGGACACTGCTGCCTGGCAAGGCCAGCCCAGCCCTTGGCCTCCGTTAGCTAATTGCTCCTTGGGAACCTGGAATGTGCCAGCCTTTGGGCCTCCCAGCATCACCCGGGGTGCTTTATCACTGCCTGTCCCACATGGAGCAAACTGGGGCTGGCAGAGAAAAAAGGGAAGGAAGAAAACGTATTGGTGCCACTGGAAATTAAGGGCAGGTTCACACGTCACAGCTGAGGAGCGGATCAGCCATCTCAGAAGTCAGCAGGGAAATAAGTTGCTGGCGTCACCGCTGCTGTGAGACACATGCACGTCTTGCAGAAGAGATACATCTGTGCCATATTTGCAGCACAAGCTATTCCAGGTCATGTATTAGGACTATGCATTGCAGTGTTAGGCTTGTCGGTGTTTGGGATTCAAGGTAATTCTGCGCCCTACCTTCTGCCCTGGGGCTGGCTGTGTTGCAGGGTCTCGCGCTGAGCAGAAAGCGTTGGTGGCCAGGAGGTTGGGTCTGGTTTGGGGGGAGCAGAGGCTCTGGCATCCTTACGGCTTTCAGGACCCTGATGTTAAGGCTGATGATGATGAGCACCCTGACCGTGCTGCCCACTCACATGGACGCCTGGGGATGGAACTCAGCATCAGGCAAGGATGGCTGGTCAAGATCCAGGCGAGGCATTTAGAGCCTGACCATCGCTGGTGCCATGGGCCAGGGCAGTGCTTTACACCACAGGTCGCGGGAGGCCCCTGTCACCTTCCCAGATGAGGCAGGGGATCTGTCTTTCCAAGCCTGGGGTGCCTGGATGCTGAGCCAGGGCTTGGTGTCTGCAGGGCTGTAGAGACAAGATCTGCGCTCAGCTTGGTGGGGACGCATGAGGTAGGGCCAGGAAGGTGCCTTCGCCTGTACAGTGGCTGTCACCCAAATACCCAGCTCCCCCAGCACGCCCCGTCGGGTGTCCCATGCTTTGGCTGCTCTCCATTTAATCTCCACCCTTTTGCCCAGTGCATCAGAGAAGGCCATGGCTCCAGCCAGCCCTGGCCCTGTTGCTGGCTCTCCTTTCTTCAGTGATTTGCAGGTGTCGTGAGCTTCATCTCTCCCTGTAATGACTCATTTCTTTCTCACTGAGGCTATAATTGTTATGGAGGCACTTAGGTGCAGAGGTTTTAACACCCGCAGAGGCTCCCAGCAGGTGCCACTGAGCTTTCCCAGTCAGTGTGGATGTGGACATGGGAGAAGAGATGGCTGGGGCTGGTGGCCCTGAGCAGCACTCCGGTCGCACCCAGGACCACGCTGGGACAGATACGTGGCAGGTGGAGGCCAGGCTCGGAGGTGGGAACCGGGGTCCCAGGCTGCCTGCAGGATTGTCCCTCTGCTCAGCCTGTGGATGAAGAAGGCAGAGAGGGTGGGGATGTCCCTGCCATTGCAAAGTGCCTGGGATGGCTGGGAAGCACTAGCTGAGAGCTGCGAGGGAAAGAAAACATTTTGGCCTCGGGAGGATTCCCCTGGTCCTGCCACACACTGCGGTTTCTGATAAGACAGAGCCTCCCACGCTGGCTGCGGTTGGTTCCAGGAACGGAGTACTTTGTGGAGGGTAAGGAATGGCTCCAGCTGCATAAACGGCCTTGACCTTCCTCGGCTCCAGCTCTGCTGATGCTCTCCTGGGGAGGGGATGAAGACGCCTCCGGGCAAATGTTTGCTCTCTGCCAGGGAGACGGTGGGTTTGCTGTCCCAATCTTGGCACAGCCATCGAGGGTGATGTTTGCTGGAGGGCTGGTTCCCCGCTCCCTTCCCACCAGGGCAAGGACGGGCAGGGGGGCAGGAGGTGAGGGTGGGGGTGAGGTGCAGCAAGCCCAGCACCTGGGTCTGTTTGCTCCTCTTTGGATAACGGAGCCGGTGTTTGGATAGCGACAGGAGGGGTTGCCAGCTGGTGTTTGCTCTGCGTGTTGGCTTTGTGAATGTCAGGGTGCAAGGTGCAGTGGTGTTATCCTCCTCCCCTGGCTGCAGCGGCAGCCACGGTCTCTCCCGCACCCGGATCCTGCCCAGCAGCAGCTGGGAGAAGAGTTTATGGGGTGCAGTGTGCCTGTGCGACTCAGATGTTTGCAGGCTGCTGCAGCTGGTCACCCTCTTCCCACAGCCCCAGCCTGGAGGGGGATGGTGCCCGAGCCCCTGGACCAGCACCTGCAGCAGAGACCCCATGTACTGGGTTGTTCATGGTGTCCCAGGGCCATGGGAGGCAGGACCTGCGCTACACTCAGGCTGTAAAGCACGGCCCTGGCAAGGAGCCGGCATGGTCCCAGTTGGAAGAATTTCCAGCCCCACCTGTGGGGTTTCTTGGGGTTTTCCCAGTAAATGTTTGAGCTCTGTGTTTCCAAAGGAATTAACAGTGCTTGTCCTGGATCCAGCACACTCCACGGCACCTGGCAGAGGGAGGTCACCATCACCAAGTCACACCTGCACCCTCTGGAATAAACCCCAGACTGCCCGTCCCTGGCACCCACAGACCCTCCCGAGTCGCTCCGGCCATGGGTGTGGGCATGTGCTCCTCAAGAAAAGTTTCTCCTCCGTTTATATGATTAATTCCTCCCTCCCACCATGGATGCCCGCAATCACATTTATATCCGTGGCTCCCCACTCCTCCTCGGCTGTAAAATATTTATAACCCCCTACATTAGGGCTCTTCTACTTTCTCCTTGGTTTTTTTCTTCTTTTATGCCTTCCACCCGGGCTCCCCAGCTCTGCTGAGCCATGCCGCACCAGGAACTGCTTCATTTTAATATAACTCAGTGAGAGGAGAAGCTGTGAGGAATAATTTAGATTTTGCTCAGGGAATGCAACGCTTTTTTTAATTGCAGTCATCTGCAGCTTCTTAGCAATGTATTATTGATGGTTGTTATTCAAATAAAATAGTTGCTGCTTTTTGTTTTCCTGTGGACGCAGTTGCCAGTGTTTATGGTTTTCTCTTCTCCCTCTTTCACCATTTTGGGAAGAGGTCACCTTTTCATTTTCTACTTTTTCAACCCGCTTTTGCCACCTCTCTCCCCTTCACGGTGGGTGTTTGCGGGGGCTGAGCTCACCCCAGCTTTGCCCTGTGGCATTGACACCAGCAAAATACCAGCGACGCCCCTTCATTATATTGCCATGGGGCCCAATGGACAGCCTTAATGTGGGGTTAGGGGAGGCTTAGCCTTTTTGGTAACAGTGTGCCGGAGCCTGACTTCATGCAGTGAAGCACGTGGGAGTGGAGGAGGTGAATGTCTGCAGGTTCAGGGTGGCTTTGCTGGGGTAATGCCAGCCCTGCCTGGGCTCTGCATGCTGCTCGGCCTGCGCAGTGACCTGCGGCTGCTCTCCCTGGGCTTTCACTGGTGCTTCGGGCTCTGAAAGTAGGTTTTTAGCAGCAGCGGAGCAAGACGGACTGGAGGGAAGCACCTTCCTTTTGGAGGGCTGCTCCCAACCCTGCAGCTTTATGGAGGGGCAGCGAGAGGGCACAGATGCCCCCAAAAAGGGACTGCGGGAGCTAACCCTGCCCTTGCAGCAGTGTCCCCATCCCTGCCGCGTGCTGGTACTACGGCCCCGCATGGGCTCTGCAGCATTGCCGTGCCGGGTACCGCAGCACCCAGCCTGGGACCAACAGCATCTCCAGCCCCGGGGAAGAGGCCTCTGGCACCAGCTTGGCTTTTCCCCCCCCATCTCTGGAAGGAAAGCACCAAAGTAGGACTCTAGAGCCTGGGCGCTCCTCCGCCTCCCCGCTCTGGGACTGACAGCTTGCGAGTGATGGGAGAGCCGCTCTCCCGCGCTGTCACTTCTCTCTCCTCTCTTTCAGCACTACCCACCGCGTTGTCACTCCTGGCAGCAGGGACTTTCCTCAGTCCCACTAAGGTCCCGGAGGTGTTACCGTGATGCAAACACCGAGTACAAGGTTCCTCCTTGATGTGAGGAACAAAACGAGGTCGGAACTGGAGGGAAAAATGTTCATTTTGAGATGGAGCTGAGGATCTAGCTATTTCCTTCTGACTCTCTCCGGAGGGGACTGGGGGGGGATCCCCCAGATCTCAAGGGAGGAGGGGCACTTGCACTGCCCTAACCGCGGGGTGCCCTGGTGGGGTGCTCCATGGAGAAGGAAGGAGCCCCACCGTGCCAGCAGCCCTGGCGGGGCTTCATCGCATCCCTGCGACACAGCGCTCCCCCTCACCCTGTGCACAGGTGCTTGGGAAGAGGCAGCTCGGAGGCTCTTCCTCAGCTGTTACAAATATTAGGGGTTTAATAACAGGCACTAATAGATTTAGAGCTTGTTGTGGCTCCAGCTCCAAATGGGAACATGTAGGGGTGGGGAAAGGAAAAGCGCCGTCAGTCACAGGGCTCCCAGGGAAAACACAGCGTGTCTGTCAGCTCACAGGCAGTTTGGTGATGAATTCCTTAGGTGAGTGAACAGTTTCGTCTCCTAATTACATTCATAAAGCAAAAGTATGCCCAAACCCCTCCTCTTCTGTTTTGCTTTTTATTTCCAGTTCCCCCTCCCTCAGTGAAGTAGCTGCTTAATTAGAACTGAACAGGGCTGTTCGAGTAATCGAGAGCAGGAACGGTCTAGGGGAGGTTTATTAGCAATAGCACGGCAAGACGGCTCTGGGATTTATTTCTGGGGCTGCAAAGCCATGGGGAGCTGCCCTGGAGCAAGGGGAAAGCCCAGAACCAAGTGGGGCAAAGCAGGGAAAAGGCAGCGAGGGGAACTGGTGTGGCCACGATGGGACCCTCCCCACCAGCAGCACCCAGGCTGCTCTCCTCGCTCTGAGCATGAGCCTGAGCCTTGCAAACAGGCAGCTGTGGGTGCTGAAGCTCAGCAGTGCTCAGGGTTGAACAGAGAGAAAAGGGGAAGATGAGGCAGGAAAAAAATAAAACCCCAAACCCCTTTTACACCAGCCCCGCACGGCTGCGGGCATCACCTGGGAGCGTCTCCGCCAGCCCTGCCTCCCCGCGCGGATGCTGTGGGCCCCCCTGCCCTGCCCCGAGTGAGGGGACCTCGGAGCAGCGGGACCCCCGTCAGCCTCTGGCATTTCCAACAAAGCCTCTCCCTCAGCGGCGATCGGGGGTTTATTTATCCCTGAGCACTGAGGGTTGAATCGCTGGCGCTCTCTCTCCCTATATTTAGCCCTTGAATGGAGAGAGATTTTACAGACGCCCGACTCTGCCGTGTGCTTAAGAGTAAGTCAGTGTTTCCATTAGAAATCCTGGGGGTCCAATCCTGCCTTCTGCTCTCCGGCACCATGACAAAAATCTTCCCCGTTGATTCCAGCGGAGCGATGTTGGATTTATACCCACGGGGATGAGATCAGGATCTGGCCTCGGGTTTTGATGGGTTTGTAACTTGGCTGATACAACTTGGCTGAGTCAATTCATTTTGGGCTAAAACTCCACCTACAAGTTCCCAGCCTGGGAGACATTAAAGGCAAATTATTACGAAGTTTCATACTGGTTTTAAAGGGAAATCATCAGTGAAGCCTGATTTTTACAGAAGAACCTGGTGGACTGATCCTTTCTATTTTGGGGTTATTTATTTTATGTTGCTGCTGGTCTTCTTTAGGCTGGGCACTGCTCAGGCCAGGGGCTGCTCTCTGCTTTGCTTACAGAGCACCCTGCAGAAAAGCATTTGGAAAAGAAAAGAGGTCCCAAAATATGGATCACAGCTGAGGTTCCCATCACAGCAGGGCTTCCCGCGGGATTTAGGTCCCCGAACGTGCACTCCAATGCTGCCGGTCACTGTGGGAGTCTTTGCTCCTTTTCCAAAGCAGCTGAAAGATGCCTCCTGGGCGAGGACGGGGCTCCCGCTCCTCTCCGGGCACAGCCCTGCCCGCGTGCAACAGGCGTCGAGTGCAAAGTGTCGGCAAAGAGGGGAGAGCGGGGAGGAGCACGCGTCCGTGCATCCCTCCCGCGGCCGGAGCACGGCGCGTGACCTCTCCCGGCCACATCCCGGCCGTGAAAGCTGATGCCCCTGCAGCCGCGTGCCCGGTGCGGAGCTGGCCCCGCATGCGTGGCCGGAGCCGGTTCGGGGCGAACAAAAGGGAACAATGAATATCCAGCCATCATCCAAGACGAACGAGGAGGCCAAAGGCACAAGCACAAAGCAGCGGAGCAGCCCTGCAGAGACTTGCCAGCGGGATCCAGCGTCTCCCTCGGAGCTCGCCTGTGAGTGCCTGCCAAGAGTCAAACGAGAAGCAGCCTGTCCCCGCTGCCACCCCTGTGGCTGCAGCAGCCGGAGCCCCGGATAATCCTGGGAGGTCCCTTCCGGCACCTCGGGGCTGGCCACGTGGGAGATGAGCGGGGAGCTTTGCTGGCTCAAGGCTTGCTCCCTTCTTCCTCCTCTTCTGGGTGCAGAGAGGCAGAGCATCATCTGTCCCTCTGGCAGAGCAGTGTGGGGACACCTCTGTCACCTCTGGGGATGGCAAAGCCTCGCGTCTCCCAACAGCAGGACGGGGAGAGCGGGTGGCCCTGCGATGAATGCGATGCAGCAAGAGGGGTGGCACCAGCAAGCAGAGCAGGGGCACGATCCTGGGAAGCAGGGGCTCATGAAGGGTCTTCAGAGCAGGTTTAGATCAGTATCAGCCACAGGCCTGTACGACCCCAAGATACTCCACGAAGGAACTTTTCACTCGCTCTGCCCCACTTTGCTGCGGTGTGTGGGGACGTGTCGGTGCGAGCAGGGTCCGGCCGCTCACTCAGAGGCGATGGTCCTGGTCCTGTTCCCGCTCCCGCTCCAGCCAGGCTTTTGACTTTTCTTGCCTGTGCTTTTCCTTAAATGTAAAATGGAAGGGGCTTTCGGCCTCAGTGTTTATGGTTGCTCTCGCTGTAATGGAAACACACCAGGCAGGAGCTGCTAAGTACCAGCTCTGTAATTGCAGGCTGCCACTGGATGGGAAGCATGTTTTTCAAATGGATTTTGGCTGGTTCCTTCAATGGCAAGTGCCCGGGCTGTAAAATCTGCCTTTCCCCATTTCAGCCAGAGCCCAAGGAGGCTGCAAATTCGCAGCATTTCTGAGCGCGCAAATTGCCCTGTTAACAACAGGTTCCCGGAGGCAGGAAGGATGATTTCCTTTCAGGAGTCCAAATCCAGATGGTCAGAGATTCCTTCCAAGCTCAGAAAACCTGTTTTAAAAGGCTATTATGTCTCAATAGCAGTTTTGCATCCCAGCCCACTGGAAGCACTGTCTGCTGTCTGCACCGCCATCTATTTTTCAAGCTGTTCAGCAGTCACCTAGACCCAATGTGGTCAGTGCCGTCTGCTTTTTATTTCGCTGGAGGGGGAGCCGAACAGCAGCTAAAAGCCACATGTTTACTCCCACTTTCTGTAGTGGACAAGCTGCAGAGCCAAGAAATGGAATATGCCTGAGCTTGCTTTGAGATACAAGATTTGCTTTTGTCGTGAGGGTCTCCAGCCCTGGAGTTTTTTTCGTAAGGAAGACATTTTACATATATTTTCCCCAGGAAAACGCCAAGGGCCCCACCACTGAAGATGAGGAAGGAGTTACCAGGCCCCTTTCCTCCTCCCTGCCGCAGAGCACAGGAGCAGGTTGATGCCTTCTGTGCTGCAAACCATTGAAAGAAGGCAGAGACTTTCTTCCGTCCAACACTGGCAGCTCTGAAGTCATTCAGTTGACTTCAACCAACTGCCCGTGCAGGAAAACTGCACCGTAACCAGCTCACCCGAGCGGGCAGGTCCACTCCCTGAGAGGCAAATGGAAGCAATTTTACCAGCACATGTTTTGGTTAGCATCTCCGCAAGCACGGGGAAGAACTCCCCCAGCAAAGGGCCCTAAGTGTTTGCTGGGGGGTCTGCGGCAGAGCTTGGCTTTCCTGGCCTGACCCGCCTCCTGCAGCACAACGTCGCCCTGGGACCGCTCAGGAATGCAAAATTATTGAGGTGCAGGCCCTCAAGGAGGGAAAAAAAACGTTACAAGCACTAATTAGGGCTTGTGCGTGCACAGATGTTCCACTGGTTTAACTTGAACCGTGTTGCGTGCCCAAACGTGGGGATACAGACTGGATTAACGCTGAGTTAAGGTTGCCTAAACCCAGCATTGCTGCACCGAAGCCGCGCTGCACTTTCAGTACAACCACAGCGTTTCACACGCTTCAGGCACGTTTCGGTGAAGATTTTTCTCCTGCTTGCTTCTGAAAAAAGGGTGAGGGTCGGGTCTGTCCGGGTGAAGGGGCAGTTATTTATGCTCAACCCTCTGCAGTTCAAAGAGTGCGTCCAACCCTCCCAAGTGATGCTGTCACCCAGGGGGACAGTCATTCTCAGGGGATGTCAGAGGACTGTGCCCCGTGGTTTGCAGGGCTGGGCACACCCCAGTGGGCACACGTCAGCCCCGGGTGAGCAACCACAGTGCCCAAGAGAAACCCCAAAACCACAGTGCCCGCAAGGAACCCCAATTTTGCCACCGTTCATGGTGCTCCGGAGATCTGCTTTCCCCATGCCCAGAGTGGGGAGGGCCTTGTGCACGAGGATACCCTCACATTTTGGGGTCCCCGCTGCTTGGGGTGCACACACCCCACTGCCATGGGGAGGTACCCACACTGCCTGGGGGGGCACGCATTGCAGTGCCACGGGGAGGGTCCCACGCTAGCCGATGGGTGCATGCACAGGGGGTCCCCACGCTGCCTGGGGGGTCCTTTTGCTGCCTAGGGAGGGACCTCAAACTGCCTGGGGGATGCACGGACCGCCTTGCCTGGGGTGTCCCCGTGCTTCCCTGGGTGGGTGGGGGGAGTGCGTGTGTGTATGCACGGTAGTGCCCGTGGGGGAACCCCACACTGACTGGGGGTGCACGCATGGTTCTGCCCGGGGAGGGTGCGGACCTCACCCGCTCCCTCTCGTCCCCCTTAAGCAGCCGATGGGGCGGGCCGCCACCTTAAGAGAGCCCCTCCCCCGGCGGGATGGGGCGAGCCTTCCTCGGCTCGGCTCAGCACGGCTCGGTTTGCCATGACAAGCATTTTCTCCCGCTAGCTCCGGGACCGCTCCTCCGCCGCGTCCCCCCGCCCCGCGCCCCCATCCCATGGCCAGCCGCGGGGGCTCCGCCGCCAGCCGGGCGCCGTGGGGGCTGAGCCGGTGAGTGCGTGGGGGCACGGGGGGGACGGGTGTGTGAGGGGGTGTCCCGTGGGTGCTGCTCGGTGCTTGGCTTATCGTGGGTGGGTGAAAGCACGGCGCGGTTCCACCACCGAGGTTCCACCGCGGGTGGGGCGGTGGGCGCGGTGCTCTCGCCCACCCCAGTCCCTCCCAGTATGCAGCGCTGCTTGCACTGGGGTGCTGTACCCAGGTGCAGCAGGTGGGATGGGGGCTTGGCGTGGCGCCCCCCCCTTCCTCCGCGCCCCCCCCCGCCCCCCCCACCCGGCACTGCCCGGTCCCGCTGCAGCGCGGAGCTGGGGGAGATGCCCACGGGCCCTCCGCTTTTGTGCGTGGGGGTCTGTGAGGCGTGCAGCCCCCCCAACGCCCCAGCATCTGGGGTGGGTGGGAACCCACTCCGGCCGTATCCTGCAACTTGTTGCCCGTCCTTGAGGGGTGGCGGGGCGTGGGGCTCCCGGTCGCGTGTGTTATTGAAGCGCAGCGTGTTGTAGCAGTGCGGGGTGGGGGGTAAGATGGGGGCAGGATGTGACCGTGGGTCGGGCTCTGTCTGGCTGATGCCTCCATCCATCCCAGGCCACGCTGCAGCTTGGCACTGGTGCCAGAGGGAAGGGCAGAGGCAGCGCAGGCAGGCGGGGAGGTGGGGGGGGGGGGAGCGCTTTGCGGCAGCCCAAGGACAGACCGGGGAAGGTGCTGCGTGGGTGGTTTTCCCCATCCGTGGGGCAGGAGGGGGTGCTGCTCCCTGCCTGGCGCCGGGAGAGGTGTGTGTGGCGTGGGGTAACCCGGGCAGGGCGTGCGTGGGGCCGGACCCAGACACGGGGATGGGGTGGAGGGTAGGATCGCACCCCGGGGAGGGGGAGGCTGCTTGGTGTTTGCCCACGGCACGACCAGGCACGTCCCCCCCCCTCCTGCCTGCACCAATCCAGCTGATCAAATCCACAGCAGAAAACAGGAGGAATGGGAGGAAAATAAAATTTTTTTAAAAAAAAGGAATAAAGAAGAAAACCAGTGAGGCCTCTTCCGCCTCCTGCCACTGCCTCCAGCGCTCTCCCTGCATCCCAGCCCTGCCTGTGCCCTGGCTCTGGAGCCTCCCAGCATCTGTTCCGGCTGCCTGGCCTGGCTCGGCGGGCAGGGGTCCTGCCCCTCGTGGGGCCCGGGGTGAGACCCTGCCGTAGGGCGGTGGGGAGCTGGGTGGTCCCTCCCCACTTTGCCAGAGGCAAGTCGAGATCTTGAGAGGGAAGGGACAATAGGTTATTGTGCTCTTATCTCTGGAGACCTGAGGTTGGGTGGGGGTTTGGATTGCAAATTGCAAACCAGTGCAGCCTGTTTCTGCCCGTGGACTGGCAGCTGTGGACAGGCAGCCCAGCTGGGACCCAGGGGCAGAGAGCTGGGGTGGAGGTGAGCGCTCAGAGCTACCGACGGGGTGTCCAGAGCTGTACTGGGGCTCGGGGGCACTGTTCTGTGCCCCCACCCCAAATGGGTATCATGCTTCTGCTGTTGGCTGCTCCAGCAGGCAGGGTTTGTGCCGGCTGCCTGGCTCCAGACAGTGCCCTCAATCTTTCGCTTCCTTGAGCACTGAAACGCACCTGAATTATTTAATCATGAGCGAGAGAAGCTGACGCCCCTGCATTCCACCAGCCCCACCCCAGAGTGGTACGGGGTTCCCTTCCTGGCTCCGTGTCCTGCAGGCTGCCCCCTCGGGTCACACCCCTCTGAGAAATCCCACCTGTCCCCTCGGGATGGCATGGGCTGGGTGCTGGGGACAGGGGTGGCTGCAGGTGCCCCCTGGCCCCGAATAGCAGAGGGCTCTCCGAGGCTGAATGGAGGGAGCTGGGTGGTCTTGGAGGCATCCCAAAAGCTCCGTGCCCTTTGATTTCCCCAAAGCTTATTTGGAGCAGTTGACTCGGATACATGGGTTTTCTGCCCCGTGCCAAGCAGGTCAGCGGAGGAGGTGCCCGTGCCGGGATGCTGGGACGGCGTTAGCAGGGCAGGGAAGCGCCCAGGGCAGTGAGGCAGAGCTTCCCCATACCTTCTGCTTCTTCACACCTCCAGAACCCAGCCCCTCGGGGTGCAGGCTCCATACCCATCCCATCCTTGCCGGCGGTGGGGCCCTGGGAGCGGCCTCATGCACGGGGACACGCAGGGACCTCTGCAAAGCCTTGGCTCCTTCCCCAGAGGAGAGGAGCTGGCTGGTGCTGGGGAGGTGGTGCAAGCGCTGCAGGTAGAGGCTTGAGACAGCAAAGGGTGTTGTTGGGTTGTGGTGGTTTTTGTTTTGTTTTTTTTTCTTTTTTTGAGATGGTGATGGAGGGAATTCCCTGTGCCGTGGGTCCGGCTCTTGCATGCGGAGGATCTCTTGCCATTAGCATGCGCCGCTGCTGGCTGGAGCGTCACCAAGCCTCACGCTTGAGGAGCTGGGACGTGTCATGCTGGAGCCCCCCGGGGCAGCCCTGTGCAGAGGACAGGGTAGGGTGGCACAGGTCCTTGGCCAGGGTGACTAAGAGCAGGGAGGGGCTGCTGCTCCTCTCGCTATTGTTTTGCAGTAGAAAGCATGAGGTGGAGCTGTGCCTGGAGCTCCCCTTCTTCCCCAAGGCCTTCCCTGGCAGCCTGTGCCGGGAGATGAGCCTGCTCCTTCCCTGCCTGCACCTCGCAGGGGCTGCGGGTTCCCTGCATGCTCCCTGCTCCTCTCTTGGGGATGTTTTTTATTCTTTTTCTCCCTCCTCACTCCCCTCCCCGCTAGGCCACAAGCAGAGTTTGCCTGCAGTGGTCGCACACGCCTGTTGCAGCAGCACTGGAAGGAGCCCGTGGGGGTTTTGGGGGACGCAAGGAGCCCGGCGCCGAGCAGCAGCTCTGCAGCAGGGACTCGCTGCCGATGTCTGTTTGCTGGTGCTCCCCATATCCGCTGCTCCCTGCAGCAGGGCCCGGGGAAGGGCTGGCCGCTGCTCCGGCTTCCTCCTCGCCCGGGGCTCCTCCCTGCTGGGGAAGGCTGCGCTGTGCTTGGCAAATCACTGCTGCTCTCTGGGAGCCGGAGGAAAACCGGGGTTAAACCCCCAGCGAGCCGTGGGGTGGGGACCCCGCTCTGCAGCCGTGCAGGGGATGCGCTTGCTGCGGCAGGGATCAGGCTTGGGAGCGGGAGCCTGGGAGGGATGCAGCGATGCTCGGCGTGGCAGTGGGATGCGGTGGGGGTGGCCACTGCAGTGCAAAGATGTGCCACCTCCTTGGTGTTCCCCAACTCCTCTGTCCTGCTGGGGACTTCTGGGAGTGGATCCAGGCAGAGTGAGGGATGCTGGCTGATACCTGTTGGCTGCCCAGAACCCTCCTGGTCTGGATGGATGGAGGCAGCAATGTCGTTTCTATCGTACAGGTAGAGATCTGGTGTGCAGAGGAGGAAATAAATCAGTCTGGGTGAGCTGGGAGTTTGAACCTGTCCCTCTTGCCTTTGTGCTGTGCCCAGGAGGGAATAAGGACCCGTCCCATGGTGCTGGTGTTGGAGATGCTTCCAGGGGAAGCAGCTTTGATGGGGAGAGGGTGGTGCACCCCTCCCCAGCCTCCCCTCTCTCAAAATTGGTGTATGCCAAGGACCTCCTGCAATGAGCAGTGACCGGCTAGAGGAGAGGGAGAGGTGGGCGACAGCACCCTGCCTTCTCTCTGCCCGGTGGTGGCCAGCCCAGAGCTCCCTGCTGGGTTTCCCAGTGACACTGGGACAGGGACAGTGTTTCGGGGTGTGGGTCCAGCCTTGGGGTCACTCAGTGCAGCTGGCCATGGGAACCACGTTCCCTGCCACCTGCTGCCAGTGCTTTCTGAGGCTGAACTAATGAAACATCTGACTTTGATGTTTTAATTAATTGCTTTTGGCTTTAATGCAGAGGGATAATAGAGTTTCCATGGACTTATAAAACCTGCCCCTCTATTTTTTTCATTAGAAAAAGGAAAGGGGGGAAAAAAAACTGGCAAGCTAACCCTGGATAGAGAAAGGAAGAAAGCAAATGCTTGAGACATGCAGAGCACATGACAACCCACTGGTGTGTCACCCACCTGGATGGTGACTCTTTTAAGGCACTAATTAAGCAACTTAGATCCTTGGAGAGCTCTCTGTGAGTAACAGATGAGTTTGGTGTCCTCCTGCATTTGCGAGCTTCTGGGAGGGGTCTTGGATTTAAACGTGGGAAGCTGATGCACAGCAACATGCCCCCTGGGGGGGTCAGGAATTGGGGCCGTGGGAGCCCTGGCCAGGAGCATCCCTCTGCCTGCATCACCTCGGCAGCGAAGTGAGGGGCTGACCCCACTCTCGCAAGCGTGGACAAGCCATCACCACCCTGGCACACAGAGAGGGACGTAGAGACCCTGGTGTGGGCGTGAGGTGGGATGCTGAGTGCTCCTGGGCTGGTTCTTTGGGATGTTTGTGCTTCTGCATCATGGCAACCAGTCCTAAACGCCGTACGGACTGAGAGGGGCCAGGCTGGCGAGGGGCCAGCTCGCAGCTCTGACGTGGGCCCTGCATACGGTCCTCTGCCAAAATCCTGTGGCTAACTCACTTCAGAGCAAGGGAAGGGGCACAGGAAGGATCATCCTGCCAGGCAGTGCCAAGGGCTGGCTCAGGAGAGCTCCTTGCCTCCGCAAGCCCTTCCCTCCCAGCAGCACAAGGGGCTGCGGCGAGCCCATGGGGACACGCTGGTCCCTTAACGCAGGGAGCACCCCTGCACCCCCCTGCCCATCACGGGCACCCGAGCTGGGACACAGCGTGTCCCCAGTGGGGGGACTCCTCGCCAGGGTGGCAGAAGCCAAGTCGAAGGTTTGGCCAGTTGTCCGTGTTTTATGCTGACAGGGAAACTTTTGCTTCTACGCTTTCATGGCAAGGATGAGTCGGCAGCTGGGCTGAGCCGAGGTGCCGCCAGCCAAAGGAGCTGAGCGCTGCTGCAGTCGCCGGGGTGCTGGGGCAAGTCTCCATCCACCCCTTTTGTTTTTTTAATACGTTATCCCTGTATTTTCCCCCTGCTAAAGCAGTTGGGGTCTGCGGAGAGCAGCGAGCTGCTGGTGTGCCTGGGCAGAGTGCAGCGCGTAGGAGTCCCTACCCGGAAGAGTTTGTCCAGCGGGGACGGGGAGGGAGGAATCCGATCCCTCCTTTTCCCAGGCTGGGATCCCAGCACGCTTCGCTTCCCGTGGCCCCAGCTGGCTTCCCGCTCCTGCGTGGGTCTGTCCTCCTGCTCCGTCCCGGCTGGCAGCGGGGGGGCTCTGCACCGCCGATCCTGCGACTCTTCCACCACTGTGGCTGCTGACATCTCCTCTTTGTCTCAGGCACAGAAAGGTCAGCCCTGCCTCACTCGCCGCGGTCCGATAAGGGGCTGTAAATAAGCTGAGTCTGTCTGCCGTGCGGCTGTGGCAGCTGCCAGCTCCTGGGCTGATCCCAGCATCTTCCTCCTCCTCCCTGGGCAGAGGAAGGATTCGTCCAGGGGAGGGATTTGGGCTGGTCAGTGATGCCAGCCAGGAGCTGAATCCAGCACTGCAGAGCCTGGGGGGTGGTGGGCCAGGCTGAGGCCCGAGGCACTCGCTTCAGCAGTGGCAGCAGTAAAAGCAGTGTGCCCTGTGCCAAGGGCGAGAGCCGGGAGGGCTGCTCGAGGGCTCCTGCCTTCCTAAAGCTAAAAATAAGCTGCTGGCCCTTGTGGTGCTGCCTCTGCTCCCACTGGGGGGGCCGGGGGTGGCAGGGGGCAAAGCTGGGCTGGAGTGGACCGCAGGGGACCATGGGGGAGCTCAGCCCTGCACTGTGGTTAGAGGGCCTGCCTGGGACCCGGTGTGACCTTTGCTCTTTGAGCATTGGATCCAGTGATCAGATTTTCAGGTCTGGGCTCAGATTTCGGGCAGAAGGTGTCTGATTTTCAACCCGGTTTCCCAAGATGCTAATTAAGGACCCTGCTGCAGCAGCTAGAGCTTTACTGTCCCTTTTCCACCCCTCGCTTGCCCAGGAGGTGCCGATCACCCCAGCCAGCCCCGTGGCATGCCCTTGGCTTTTTTCTTCTCGCCCTTTGTTCCTGCTTGGAAATGCTGATGCTTTGTCTGTCTCTGGTTCAGCCCTCCTAGAGGCTTAGTGCCACAGCATCGCTGTGCTCTGGCTCTTCATCTCTCTTCCCACCTTCTCACCAGCTACTTAAAAGTGACCCCAGGTTGTTGGAGCAGTTGGCTGCTCCAGGCAGAACTTGGGCTGCAGGGATACTTTTTAACTGGTGGTGGAAAATCCACTCTCTTGCCCATGCCATCTTGCCCTCTGTCGCTGCTGCAGGCAGCCAAGGGATGTGAGGATGAGCGCGAAGATGACTTGGTCCTCGAGCATCTTCCCATCTCATCTCCCTTCTGTTGGCTCTGCAGTCCAAGCCAGGCTGTACCCCAGGGGAGGACAACAGGCATGACCTCCTGGCCGTGAAATTCAGGGCAGGGTGTCTCAGTTGCTGTGTGAGGCTCCCGGATCGGTGCGGCACCTGTACAGCCTGCCGGTCCCGTGCGCCGGGAGAGCCGCCTCGGTGCTGGCTGCATACAAAACCGTGCCGTGACATATCGCTGCAGCTGGCAGGCAGCAGCGCACCGTGCCGAGCTTCCCTGGGGTTCCCAGCCCAGCGCCGCCTGCTCCAGGGGGGCTTTCTGCTGGTGTTGGGCTCTCCCGTGGGCACGTGGCTGTGCCGGGAGCACGGATCTGGCATGACCTCTGTGATGGAGACAGCCTGGGGGTGACCCAGGCTGGGAGGGAGCTTGTGCTCCAGTGTGAACCTGAGTTAAATATTATTCCTGCCTTTGGAGCAGGGAGGTTGTTGCAAGGAGGGGGATTGCAGGGAAACGAGGGCAGGCTGGATTTGTGGCTTGGTGATGCTGGGCTGGTGATGGAGCAGCCTGAGCTGCTGCTGGGATGAATTGTACCTCGCAAGGGTCGCATTGCCTGTGACAGCCCCGCTGCTACAGAACAGGAGGAAAGCTGTAATAACAACCCACCTCTACGCATTACTCAGTGCAGGGGACTTATCCTGTGTGCGGGCAGAGCTAGCAGAGACCTGACTCTGTTTGCCTGGGGATGCTGGGCGAAGTGGGGGTGAATCAGCCGCAGGGAGTCGGGACCAGAAACTTGTCTTGGCTGCAGAGAAGCTGCAAGCACGGCTGATCTTTCCTGGGTGTCCTGGTGCAGACGTGGCTGTGAGTCACCGCATCCTGCTTGGGAAAGTGTGGGGACCCAAAACTTTCATCGCAGCAGCTGTGCAGGGTGCTGCTGGCCCCAGGGATGGGTCCCCGGTGGGTGCTGCTGTGCCCACCCTGTTCCTCTGTGGGAGCTGGGCTGTGCTCATCACTCGGGGACGTATCTGCAGAGGCAGGGGGACCCTTCCCATAGTCAGAAACTCCTGTGTCCCGGCTTGAGCTACGAAAGTATGAAGCTCTGCAGCCTGCATTTTCCAGTGTGACTAGTGCTGGCTATTTTTAGTTGTCCAAATTAAGCTTGGCTAAATGATGTCTTTTGAGGTTTGTTTGAGGGAGGAGGCCTGAAGTGGTGTTATTTCCCAAGTGACGAATTGCTCTTAAATCTGACCCCAAATGGACTGCCTGAAAATGAAGGGAAGGACTGAAACAGCTGACTGTGCTTGGGCATCGTTTCCTCCCCAGAGAGCTGCAGGGCACCTGGGGGTGTTTCCCGAGTGAGCAGGAGATCTCCTGGGGGAAGGAGAAAGCAAGCAGCCAAGACCCGCTCACCTCCATGTGTGGAAAAAACCATCAGTATAACCTCATCTTGCTACCTGCTTCGGCCTCCCCAGCGATACGCCGCGCTCCCAGGAGCCAGCCTTGCAAACGCCCGTCTGCTCTGTGGCGTATTAAGTCCATGGGGGTGCTCTTCCCAGGGCAGCTTGAATTACTCGGCGTGTGCTGGGTTCCGAATGCAGCTCCTGGAGGAGACGGCTGCTTTGCCTGCTGGGGGAGGAGGCTGGAGCCATGGGCCGGGGTGCTGAGGTGTTGCTCTGTAGGTGCCTGTTTTGGGGGAGACTTGTCCAGGGGTGATGGAGAGGTGACGGCCCATGTACCCAGCATGTGCTCGAGGGCTGGGTGCAGCCATGGCCCAAGCCCTGATGAGCCAAAATCTGTCCGCAACATGCTCCAGCTCCGCGTCCGCTGCTAAATTCTGTTGTGTTAACTCCTGACCTGCTGCCTTTTATCTCTTTCCATTTGTTGCTTCCCTTCTTGGCGTTGTTTTCCCACTCTTTCCACCACCCTATCCGTGCCTGCCATCTGCAAACACGCTTGTCTTCTGGGCGCCGGGTCCCACCTCGCTGGGCACCAGTTTGGGCATCCGGCACTGCCTTTACCCGGTGCAGCCCTTCTTCCTCCTTCCCTTTCCTGCAGCGTCTGGGTGTTTCTCTGCAGGGCAGCAGCCGGGGGATCCTCTTGCTCCTGCAATTGAACGTGAAATGCATCAAATCCTTGCAAGATGTTGCAGATTGTGCTTCTGCAGCACGGTTAGGGGGACTTGTGCTGCTTGCAGGTGTCCTCTGCTGTCTGTGGGCAGATGCAGCCTGGAGCGAGGAGGCTGGGGTTGTTTGCTGCCCTGCCTGGCACTTCCATTCAGGGGACTGTCTCTTTTCCCTTTGGAAAGAACAATGAGGGATCCTCCCTTCCTCCTCCTGCTCCCCTGGATGCAGCTGCCTGCAGAGACTGGCCTCACTGTTTTTCACACCCTGAGACCTCGCCGTGCTCCATCCCTGCTCAAGGTGATCTGTTTGGGCAGAGCATCACCAAGGAGGGACCCAGAAAGGCAGGTAGAGAGGGGAGGGGCTTCCCCGAATCTCAGCCTCCTCACCCTGGGCTGGCTGCCTCCCGTCAGGGCTGTGTAGGAGCAGGGTGCTTCCCGGGCAGAACAAGCCCAGGTGGTGCTGGGGGACCCCGAGCCAAGCAGGTTCCTCTGGCAGAGACTTGTTTTTTGCATTTCCACTATCCCTGTTGTGCAGAGAGCAAAACCACTAGCCCTGACCCTGCCTGGGGTCAGAGGATGGTGCAGAAGGTTGATGGAGAGGATGACAAAGGACCCCACTACTATGGGCATCTGCCCCCGTGTGCATGGGGCAGCTGGGAAAATGTGGGGGCAAAGAAGTGGAGCCAGAGCTTTGGGAGTGGAGGGGATTACAGCACGCCAAGCAATCCTGGGTAGGGTGCCTGGGGCAGGAGGAGGAGGGGGAATCTGGCCATGCAAAATACCAGACGCCGGGTGGGTTTTGCATTTTTTCTGGCTGTGTCGTGAGCAGGCTCATCGCAGGCAGCACATCCCCCAGGCACAGGCCAGCACGTCTGCTGCCCGTACCCCGGTGTCAGTCCGGCACTGGGCTCTGGTGTCACTGGGGAGCTGCTGGGAGCCAGGCTGCAACACCAGCCGCTCGCTTTATTCCCTGTGGATCGCCTTGCTCTGTCTCCCGCCTGCTGCGCTGCATGCTGCCAACAAACCGCCCCTAACACCCAGATTGCGGCAGTAATCTCTGCCCTATCGCTGCTAAAGCTGCTATTATCCCCCAGATTAGCGCTGGTGCTTAGATACCCACCTGTATAAATGCCAGTGATAGGCAGGGACTGTTATAAAGTCTCCCACAGCTCCTGCGCCTCCAGGTCCAGCCAGTACCAAGTGGCTGGTGTCCGGCAGTCACCTCAGCTGACCCCAGGGCTCGGCTGTGCCACGCGGGGCTGGTTTGTTCCTCTTGCTTGGAGGCTGGGCAGAGGCTGCAGGGCTTTGGGGCTGGCCCTGCGCTAGCGGGGGGCATCGCTCGCTGGGGTGGGGATGCCAGGCAGTGTAAGCCTCCCCATGCAGCAGAATGTCCTTATCCCTGTTGCATCTTGTCTCGGCTCTGCAGCGAGTGTCTCTGCTTGAAGTAGAGCTCAGCCGAAGCGTGGGACTCTTGACGTTGTTGCAGGTTTAACGGCAGGGTTTTCTTTTGCGGGGGTGACCTGCAGACTGCCCTACCCCAGCTCTATTGGGTGCAATTTATGGGCATGAAGGACGTGTGCAGTGGCAAAGCATGGGGTGTGGGTCAGTGCCAGCGGGGCTGGAAGGCATCATCCCACCTGGAGGGATGCAGGAAGTGGGAGCCTTGCCAGCAGCTTCACGCTGGCACTTGAGGAAAGGGATATCCCAGTTTCTCTGAGTTACTGGTGCAGCTGGAAGCCTCTGGGGCGTTGCCCGAAGCGCAGGGGGAGGGAGCGCGTGGGGTTTGAGACGCTGCATAAACAGGATGGCAGGTCAGGACGGTGCTGGGCGCCCGGGGCGCAAGGGTGTGTGCATGCGTGGGGAGCACGGAGGTGAGGACGGGCGCTGGGAATGGCGGTGCCCAGCGTGCCGGGGCTCTGCCGCCAGGTCGGGGTGGCAGTGGCATAGCAGCAGGTCTGCTCTGGTTTTGGGGTGCAGAGGGGACGGTCCCCAGCTGCCACTGGGAGCAGAGTATGCAACACCTGTGAGAATGTCAGTGATGGTGCCGCTGCCAGCACCGAGCGATGCAGCAAACCCCCCGGCTGGGGGTTAGGCCAGCCTCTCTGCGAGGGCTCAGCCTAGGTAGGGTGACTTTTAAATGCATCGGCACTTAATTAAAGCATGTTAACAGTTTTAAACACTGTTGACACCTAGTATAGGCCAAGGACCTAATAATGCTGGGAATGCGTTAGCTGGTTGTGGATTACCTTGGGGCTGTGGCTGGCGCTTGTGGGATGTGTGGCTCTAACAAAGAGGCTTTGAAGAGCAGATCGGGTGCATGTTTTGGCTGTCCAGCCCCACATGCTTCCCCCTGCGCCCCTCCTGCCCTGGCCGGGCTGGGGATGCTGCGGAAAGGGGGTGCCCCCCAAGAATCGGGGCGGTGGGATGCAGCCACGTGCGTGTGTGAGAGCCAGGGCTGGCGTGTCTAAGTGGGGTGAGGGCTGGGTGCTCTGTGGGTCGCCCCTTGTGTGGGGTGGGTGTCTGAGATGGGTGTCCCCTTGCCTGCAGCCTCTCCCCACCCGCCACGGCAGCTGGCTCCTGCCCCATGCCAGCGTGCTGCTCTCCTCCCTGGCATTTCACATCCCTCAGCCCCGTTCCTGCGTGCGCAGCTTTACTTCAATATTTATTTTTTCAAACCAATTCCTGCTGTTTACTTAAATAACTGGTTCTCCAGCTGCAGGACGCACAGGGCGGTGGGGAATGGGGAGGGGGACCCTGGGAGCCTTGCGGGGGGCCAGGGGTGTATGTGCACCCTCCTGGGGCATTCTGCCTTATCCCAGCAACTGGCTCAATTAGCTTTTCCTTCCCCAGCCCCTCCCCGGGCTCTCCTGGCCCATCTGGCTCTCTCCTCTTATTTATTGGTACATATTTTCCAGGCTCTGATTTGCCTCTTCGGCAAAGCTGCTGCTTTGCCCAGATTTGATCTCCCGATGATATCACGGGCTTTGCTCTTGCAAGGGTCTAATTTGGTGCCCGGGATGCAGGCTTTCTTCCCTCGTATAAATATTGCCTTTCGGTCTTCTGTGTCTCTCCCGCTCTCCCTCCCTCCCTTTAATTAGACTTCTTACTGCATGGAACAGTTTGCAGTTATATATGGAAAACAGCCTACACTTTCCCAGGAGCAGGGCATGTCGGGAAGCGAAACGGCGAGCAGCCGGCGCGCTCTCCCTGGGAGCGCGTGTGTTTTTCCTATCGCAGACACACTTTTGCCGGCTTTATTTTTTTAACCCTTTGGGGCGAGGAGGGGGCTCACAGGCACCCCCCTGGCTGCTTACTCTTCCCCTTTGCCTGAAAAAAATCCCTTCTCTGCTTGGACTTTTAAACGGAAAAATATGGATTTACCGCTGGTATGGTCTGGCATGAGGGATACCTTGTAGCTAGGATTGGAGAAGTTAGCTGGTGCCCGGCACGCCGGCTGTCTGGGATGTGATCTGGAGCTGGACTGCGCAGGAGCCCTTGGAGCCGAAACAGTTGGGAGCTGTGGGTGCTGGATGCCTGGATCCAGGGGCACCTATCCCATCCCCCTTGCCCTCATGGAGAGGGCATTAGGAGGGGTGCTCCTCTCCCCAGCCCTTTGCTGTGTCCCTAGGGCTGCTGCCAGCCTTGCGGTCAGGATCTGAGCGTTGGATCACCCCTCCGGCTGTCCCAGCCCACTCCCGGCGGCTGCTGAGGGACAGCTGGTCCTGCTGGGGTTCCCCTCCAGTGCATCCCCGCTTTGGGGCATTCCCTGCTCACTGGGAGGGCCATGCAACCCAGCAAGCCACCAGCTTTCCCTGTGGTGTCAGTCAAGCTCTGTTTCCCCTGCCTTAGTTTCCCTTGCTGTGAACGAGAGGGGTATTTTTTTGTTACTGCTATTTTGGGTTTTTTTGCATGGGCTTTTTCTCTTCTCCGGATAGGGCAGGAGGAAGCAGCTCATCACAGTGCTCTGGTGGAGAAGGTTAGTGCTGCGCTCACCCAGATGCCTCCATGGGTCTTGGGGTGCCCTGTGGTACCCTGAGACTTGAGGGTTCAACCTCTCCTCCCAGCTTCCAGAAGCAGATGCTTCTCCCAGCAGCTGCTGGGAGGAAGTGACGGGACCTATTTTAAGCCCCCGGGGATTTTCAGGGTAGGAATCCCCTGTCCCTGTGTAATACTGCTAAAAATATCATGGCTGTACCCATGCGTCCTAGCCGATAGTGCTCTTGTTCTCTGGATGTTACTCTGCTTGTGAGACTCCCTCGTGCTCTGTAGGTTGGTTCTTTCCTGCTGGTTTTTACTTTATTTTAAGCTAAGCTGTTCCTTCGCTTCCTGAATAGGATGTAGAAAGGTGGGAGTCAGGCCTGCTGGGATCTCTTCCCTGCTCAGGGGCTGGGAGATGGCTGATGCTATGCTCAGGTGTGGTGTTGCCTCAGCTTCCCCATCTGTGTAAGGTGGAGGGGTACGTGGGGACCCAGGTCCTCTACCCGCTGGAGATCACCTGCACACATTGTTCATGGGCTGCCTCATCCAACGGGCATCCGCAGGTGCTGGAGCAGTGGGGATGGGTGAGCCTCCTGGAGCATCCCCGCCTCTCCCCTTGCTCCCCTGAGTGGCACGGTGCTGGGCTGGCAGCAAGGCCTGTGGGTGAGCTGGGTCGGGCTCAGCTCTGCCTGAGCCCCTGCCAAAGCGTCGGCGTCCTCTGGCTGCGCCTCTGCCCCGGGAACAGCTTGTGAGGTCGCTGGAGCAGAGAGCACCCATCCCTCAGCGCAGGGCTCTTGGCTCCCCCCGTCTTGCTTTCTGCACAAGTCCTTGGTTTTAATCCCGTCCTCCTGGCCCGTGCCCTCTCCTCCAGCCGCCTGGCCGGGGCGGACGGCTGCTCCCAGCCATACCCCGTGCATTAGCACTTCTGCTCCGCTGGGGCCGGCTGGGAGAGCCCCAGCCTCCCAGCATCACTGTGCCATGCAGGAGCTGGGTGAAGCTGTGCAGGGACAGAGCATCTGCCTAGGGGTGGGACCCCTGGCTGCCCACCAGTCCTGACGGGATGGTCGGGCGTCATCTCCCTCCTGCAGCGGGGCACCGAGACTGACAGGCATCCAGGTGTGCCGTGAACCGGCAGGATCCAGGTCGGTCTGAGCGCAGGGCTGGGATGCAACCGTATCTCGATGTCCATCCCGGGAGCAGCCCAGGCAGGGCTGTGGTGCTGCAAGAGGGGTTTGAGAGATGAAGCCACCACGGATCCCCAGGCGTCGTTTGCTGCCTTATTCCTATCATCAAGTGCTGTTTCAAGTCAGCCGAATCCCAAACCTTGCCCAAGTCGCTTTGGACTTGTTTGCTGTAAAACAGCACTAAGCCAAGCCCAGGACCAGGTCTGCAGTGGGGCTGAAGTGCAGGTGAGAGGGCAACCCCTGTGAGTGGGGAAGCTGTGGGGTGCATGGGGGGCCAACCTGGTAGGAGCCGTCTGCCCCGGACCCCTCCCCATCAGGGCATTGCAAGACAGATTCAGCTGGAAGGAGGGGAAAAAAAAAAAGAGCTGGAGTAAAGAGTTGCCCAATACATGTTACTGATGCCTTATCGCGCGGCGGCGGGTGCCTTCTGTGCTCCATGAGGAACCTGTTTCCCTGTGCCGGGAGGGAGAAGGGGTGGATGAAGCCTCGTGCCGGGGTCCAGCGCAGCCCCCTGGTCTGGCAGCACTGGGTGCTCTGGGGCTCTGCAACGCACCCGCTGCCTCTGCCTTGGTGAGGTGCCCGGTGCTGGCAGAGGGGTGGCAGGAGGGGATGCTGTGCCCTGCTGGAGGCTCGAGGGCTGCAGGTATTTGCTGGTACAGAAGAGGCTGGGGTTTGCCTTCTGCATACTTCTGCATTCCTCCACCGGCTGCACTACCTTGTAAAGCACAAAAGAATAATGAGAGGAGCTGGGGTGATTTAGTGCAGGCGCCAGGAGAGAAATACCAAGGCCTTAGATGGAAACATTCCCCTTGACAGTTCGCCTGGAGGCTCCCTCCTTTCTCTGGTGGTTTTTTTTTTTCCCCCACCCCCCCTGAAATTCCTGGGCTGCTGCACCCTGTGGCGTGGGGAAGCCCAGGGGCGCGGGCAGATTCCTGAGCCCCCAGCGTGGAGGAGGCGGCTGCGCTGGAGGCTCTGGCTCTGATGGCTGCACCGGTGGCTTTTGCACAGGGATGCGTCATGCCAGGGCTTGGGCAGCGGGAGCCACGGGCTGCCCTGGGCCCTGGGCTGGCAGCGGGCTCGGTGCAACAGGTTTTGGGGAGCCGCGTCATGGATGGCTGCATCCGTGCTCGTTCCACGCCTCCGCAGCGCACCCGGTGCTCTCCTGCCTCCAGCCTCTTCCCTGCCTTTTGCAAGAACTAATTGCTGCCTTGGGCATGCAAAAAAACCCAACAGTGTTCCTACCTTCGTTAACAGGAGGCAAAATACTAGCAAAAATGGAGCCATGGCAGCTGTAATTAGTGGGCTGATGGCAGCTGCTCACATTCCCTGCAGAGTGGCCTGCAAAGGGAGATGCACTTTTGGAGGAGGTTGTTTCTGCTTTGCCTTTCATTTGTGCTTTCTCTGTAGCCTTGGTCCCTGGTGCATGTCTCGGAGCCGCCATCCTTCCTTTTGGTCCCCACAGCCCGGTGGGAGGCGGAAGAGGAGGAGAATGGTGCGATGCTGCTCGGGGCGGGATGATGCTCTTGTTTCTTCCCCATCCCCGGTCGCTCCGGTGTTTGTGCGTTGTGCACCCTGCGCGGGGCCAAGTGTGCAAACCTGGCCGGGGGGTGACGGCCCGTTTGGGGACATGAGCACTGACTTGTGCCCTTGCGTGCGGCAGCCCTCGGCGCGCGTGCTGGTGGTCGCTGCGCACGCAGAGCACGCCGTGCACGCTACCTGCGCTCTTGGCACCCGAGCGAGCGCTCGTCCCGCTCCCGTCAGCGGGGAAGCATGTGCCTCGGTGGAGGTGTGTGGGAGAAATACTACGGGCTCTGCCATCCGTAGGCTGGTGCAATTCATGCTCCAGCGGCAGGGGAGGGCGGGGAGCTGGGGCTGGTGGCGGTGACATCTCAGGGCCAGCAGCTCCTTCCTGTGCCTTTGACAACGCGTGTCACTCAGAGCCAGCGACCGTGTGTGACAGCGTTACACGTTGCCTACGGTAACCGGGTGCTTTTTGTGTGTGTGTGTCCCCACCCTCGCGTCACCTCCGGTGTCCCAGCTCGCAGACACGGTGAGGTGCGTAGGAGTTGGTACCGCGTGGGAGTTTGGGAATTTTAACTTGCTGCGTTGCGGAGCTGCCGCTGCGCCTGCGGGGCTGGCGGTTCTCCCCGTGGGGATGCGGGAGGAGATGCTGCTGCCTTTCCCTGGGGTGCTGCCGTGGGGTCTGCTGGTGGGTTAGTGTAGCAGAAGCCCTGAGCTCCTCCTGACCCCGCAGCGAATTCCCGCTGGAGTTGGAGTTTGTGTAGTGAAAACGCTGGTTCCTGGGCTGCAGCATCGGCCCTGTGCTCTGGGCTAAGTCGCTTCTGGACGGTGACTCGGTTTCCCCTGGCATGGTGTTGCTGCTGCCAAGGTCTGCCAGGGCTGTGTGAGGCCCAAGCACTTCCTGAGTGTTTTGCTGGCTCCTCTTCCAGCTGCAGTGCCCGGAGGGGGCTCATTTAGTCCCCCCACTCTTGCAAGATGAAGGCTGGGAGCTTCTTCCCCCACTGAATTTCAAGGGAAATGAGAGGATCTTGCAGTCATTGGGGTCTTCCCCATCCCAGGACTTCGGCTTTTGCATTTACCCTTCCCCACGTGCAGCACCCTGGGGTGCAGCAGCTGTGGGATGGGTGTCGCTGGGGTTTTCCCACTGGCGGGCGCTGGGGTGGCCCCAGTGGGGAGGGAAATGCCACCGTCCCCTCCCCTGGGGTGCCGCACAGCCCGCCCTGAGGCAGCGTGCTCCACGAAGGAAGGAAGCGGATGCAGCGGTGGGAGGAGGTGCTGGCGAGGAGGTAACGTCCCACGGGCACCGTGGGTGCCTGCCCAGGGGATCCCCACCGGGGAACGATGTCTGGTGTCTGGCGCCCAGGGGAAGGAGCAAGGAGAGGTGGATGCCAGAGTTACTGGGGGAAGAGGGGACAGATCCTGCTCCCTCGCTGCATGGGTGCTGGCACAGGGTGCTGTGAGTGGAGCACAAGTCTGGGGTGTTTTGGGCTGGTCTTGTTCCTCCTTGCCTCTTGCACCCTCCCCTGCTTGGGGCATGGCCCCTCTTTGCGGCGCTGGGGTGGAGGGTGTGGGTCCCCATGCTGTGACCTTTGCCGCTTGCTTTAACGGCTGCGATCCTGCCCCTCCTCCCTTCTCGGCTGCGAGCAGGCGCTGGGGGAAGCACTTGCTCCTGAGGGTCAAAATCCTCCCCGGGGTGCGCCAACGTGCTGCGGGCTGCACCTCAGGAACCAGCCCTGGCCCTCCGGAGCGTGCGGTTTGCCGCCCTGAGTCATCGACTCAGCTCTTTCCACCCATCTCTCTCCCGAGGAAGTGATAGCACCCCGTAGCTCACGGGGTGTCCTCCCTGGGGCGCCCCGGCTGCCCGGCACTGGAGGGGTTAAGCGTGCGGCTGGCCAGCGGGGAAAGCTTGCCATGGGTGTTGCTGTAACAAGGAATCGAGCACTGCCGTCTGCACATTGCGATTTGGTGAGTGTGCAGGGGAGGGGCCCCGATCCCAGGCGTGGGGGGTGTGCTACAGCCCCCCCCCTACAAAGGGTGGGGGGGGGCTCCGCTGCAGCGCAGGGTGGGAGGTGGGCGGGGGCTCTGTTCCTGCTCAAAATCCACCAAAGTGTCGGTGTCATCATGGCCTGGGGATGGCTTCGTGCTCTGTGTCACCCTGGGCATCACTTTTCTTCGGTCCTGCCTCTGCCATGGGAGACGGACCTGGCTCAGCCCCGGCAGGCGCCAAGCTGGGAGTTGCACACCCCCCGTCCCCCCCCAGTGCCTGCCAAGGGCAGCATCTGCCCAAGGCTCTCGTCTCTGTCAAAACCAGGCAGGGTCTGTTGTTCGATGGTCCCGGTACAGACCCCCTGCTCCAGGGAGCCCCGCGTGCTCCCTGGTGTCTCCCTGCATGCTTGGCCTTCCCTGCTCCAAGGGGCTGCAGCGGCTGCCCGGCGGGGTCCCTTCCCCACCCGAAACACCCTCCACCAGTGGCAGCGCTTAACACATCTCTGTTAGTGATTTTTCTTGGTAGATGCAGCCGCTCTGGTGGCTTTTCAGCTCTCTCTCCCATTAGAGCATCCACGTGGACCACAGCTCCCAGCAGCCGATGGCGGGTGCTGGGCGATGGTGGGGTCCGTGCAGTGGGAAGGAGAGCTGGGAGAGCTGCGCCGTCTCTCCTGGGGCACTTCCCAGCGAGCAGGCAATAAAAGGTGTTTCAGGCCCGTTCTTCTGCCTTAACTGGCTGCTTTTGGAGCCAGTGTGCCTGTCTGGAGAATTGGTCTGTCCATGTGGCTGTGTTCCAGGGCTCAGCACAGCCTCTCCACTGGGGATGGAGCTCAACTTTTAATTTCCAAAAAGAAAAAGCTTAAACCCAGGCCAGGAAGGGTAATTCTGGGGTTTGGGGGTTTTTCTCCCCACTTGGCAACATAATGTAAAGCTGTTAGGGATGCTGTTTGAGTTTGCCATGGCAACCTACAGCAGCCGAGTGTTTTGAGCACCCCATCCCTGAAGCAGGAGAGGAGGCAAACCTCAGCGGGTGCTGCTGGGCTGCGGGCAGCCTCTGTGCCGATGCAGCTGGGCAGGTGCTTGGGGGAGGTGATAAACTTTGATCACAACGGCCTGAGGTTTGCTCAATCGCCTGATCCTGCCTGGCTGAGCTACCCTGCCAGCTCGGCAGGGTGTGTGGCTCTGGGCAGGGGAGGCGGTGGCTGGTGTTGCTTTTCCTTGGCCATGGTGCTTTCTGCCCTGGATGGTGGGTGATGTCCAGCTGGAGCGAGATGTGGGGAGAGCTGAGCTGGGGGCAGATTTCCCCTTCACATGTTAAAAAAAACCCACCCGAGCTTGGTCGGGGCTTGCTCAGTCTCTGGTCATCTACGGGGTGATGCTCATGTCTGCCTGCTGGGGTCCGGTCCAAGAGTGCTGGGCTGAGCATGGAGGACTCATGCTCTTGCCCGGTGGCCCAGCAATAGCTGCTCAGGCAGCAGCCACGGGCTGGCTTATGCTGGGCTGCTGCTGCCGTGGGCTGTGCCACTGGCGTCACACCGAGACCACTCGTGGCTTGGCTGAAGGTGTCATGTGTGACACTTCCAGCTGATTTTTTTTTTTCTCGTCCCTCTCTGAGCAGCCCACTTTCCTCTCCCCCATGTTTAAAAGCCAGTGGGTCCCTTTCCTTATGCCAGCAGCCGCTCTGCTGCCCGGAGCAGGCACACGCAGAGGGCTTCTCCGGCCCAGTGCTGGCCTGCGGCCGCTCTCCCCAGCCAGGACGGAGGTGTAATGCAGCCGTTTATTATTCTGGGCAGGTTTGTCTGCAGCACCGCATTGGCTTTGCTGCTCCTCGCCAGCCGCTCCCTCCTTCCCAGAGCATGCACGCTCATTCCCCCCAGCTCTCACCCCGGCCCATGGGTCGAGAGGGTCCGTGTCCTTCGCCACTGCCACCCCCAAACTCCTTTATGCCTGCAGCTGCCCTTGTCCTGCTCGGGGATGCCATTTGGGAGGCGATGCCGCACCGCCAGTGCTCAGGGGGTCCCGTGCAGCCGGTTCCCGGGCAGGGCACTCGGGCTCCTGCTCGGGCTCTCCCACTTGAGCTGTGATTTCTTGCCTTGTGTACCAAGGGGACCCTCGGGGAGCACTTCTTTCTCTCCAATGCCTGGGGGCTCTGGAAATGAATTGTTAGAGTTAGGGACAGCCTGCTGAATGCTGCTGGAGTCATTAGGAGCTCGTTAGAGCGTTAGCTGTTAGGGAAGCCTGAGTGCAGCCCTCGGCTTGCCTGGGACAGATCCTTCCCAGCCTGGCCAGGGAGCGCAGCAGCCTGTCCTGTGCCGGCAGAATGGGGCAGAGACGGGCCAGGAATGGGTCTCTGACCTGGCTGATGCTCTCACCCCAAACGGGCTGGAGGAAGGATGCTCAAAGCAGATAGCAGGAGCCTTCCACTGCCACGGTCCCTCCTTTCTTGACTGGCAGAGCCTCGTGGCTGAGCACGGGCGGGTGGTAATCAGTGCACTGTGGGCTCCTTCAGGGGTAATTATGGACTAGGCCATTACAGTATTAATTAACTGTCTGTCTCTTAACCTCTGAGCTCTCCTCAAAGATGTTCGTTGCTATGAAAGAGTAAAAAATTAGTGTGTTGAGGTGGGGGGAATTATCTTTTTTTTTTCCTCTTTATCAGCAGGAGTTTGCTTAATTGGACCCGCCATCTCCTACCTCCTGCTGCCAGCAGTTTTCATGCCTTTAAATGATAGATGAGCTCGGCTCCCTGGGGAGCCACAGGGTGACCGGGCTGGGCATGGGCAAGGATACTGGTGCCCCAGCTGGTGCTGGTGATCTCTGCTTTATGGGGCAGCAGCAACGCTCTGCCCTGAGGGTGCAAGTTTGGGTGCCTGAGGAGCAGCAGTGCTGTGGGGGAGCACATCCCTGTGCTCCCCATCCCTTTGCCGCCTGCAGCTGATGGAGAGGACCCTCCCATGGCGGTGGCATCGCTGGTGTCCCTGAGGTCTGGTTGGTGCCTGTTGCCGCCCGATAACGCCAGCAGCCGCCCTGAGCGTTGCTGGCAGGGAGGGGAGCTGCTCACAGGGGCCAGGTCCTGGGTTGGGTGTGCAGGGAGGGGTTGGTTTTTCGGGGTCTTGCTGTCCCAGGGGTTGCAAAGCTGGTGTGACCAGGGCTGGAATCAGGGTCATTTGCTGCGGGGATGGCCCAATGATGGTCTGGTGCCCGTCTATTGGGTTTGCAAGGGCTGGTGCATTGCATGTGCTCCTGGGAAGCAGCAACGGGCATTTTCCCTCCTTCTTCCCATTCTCATCTGGCTGCTTGGCTTCTCCAGCCAGTTGTTCTGCCACCTCTGTCTCAGTGCTGATGCTGCCTTAGGGGCCATTCCCCTTCTGTTATTTATTTATATTGCTCTAGGAAAGACTTTATTTTCTCTCCATAAAGAGCCTCTGTTGCAGACTCTTTGCCTCTGTAGTGCTGGAGGGGTGTCTGGGAGCATCGCTGCTGGCATCTGAGCTTGGGAGAAGAGCCGGAGGGTGCCTTGGGTGAGAGGAAGCCCTTTCCCCCTCTGGCCCATGCTGCTCCGCCTGCTCCTTCCATGTCCCTGCCTGTCTCTCATGCCTGTCCTCTCTGCCAGGGATGCCAGGGGGGACCCCAGACCCCAAACTCTTGGGGAAGGGGGGAGCTGTGGGATGCTTGTGGTCTCTGCCTGGCCACAGCGCTTGGGTCTTGCTGGTTGAAGCGGTTTTGGGGCTCACCTGCTCTCGCTGTCAGGGCTGGGGTGTAACCTGCCTGGCAGTGGTTTGGGGCTTTGAGAGCTGAGGCTGAGCCCGCTCGTCCTTCGAGGGGACGGCGTGAGAGCTTGCAAGCAGAATACAGAGGGCTTCCTGAGACAGCCCGAAAAGGGTCATTAATGCAAAAGCCTCTTTATTTTAGAGAAACATGCAGGTTTTAGTAGCTTCTCTGGTTCCTGCCAAATCTTTCTGCTGATTAAAAGCCCACTGGGTCCTGCGAGCCCCTTTCCATCAGTGCCGGCTAGCTTGGTGGGATGCGATGCTTACCTGTTGGCAGTGCAGTAAGCCGGTGCTCCCGCCCTGGGACAGCAGCCTGCGGAGGAAGCAGCTGTTTTCCACTGCCGAGATGTATTTTTAAACCAAACTGAATGGGAGTGTTTTTCTGGGCCGGGCAGCTGGGGGTTGAGTGAAGAACCACCTGGGCGCCCTTCCTGCCCGGCCCCGCGCGCTGCCGGAGCTGCTGCCGCCGGTTTTCCCTGCGTCGTGGCCGAGTGCCTGTGAAATGCCCCAGTCCGTGCCGAGCCTATCTGAGCTCCCTGCAAGGTCAGCTTCTGCTCATCCAGGTTTTTTGGTCAAATCATGCTGACCCCAGGGACGGGTGAACTGGCACCTCCAAACCATGTTATTTCTCCTGGGTGCCCACCCTCAGGTGCCATTGCTCCCACTCACCCATGCTGTGGGGTGCAAGCATTTATTAGCAGACCTCCTAATGCCGGTATTTTTGTTTCCCATCTTGTTGTTGCAGCTCCAGTTGCTGTGGTATCCAGGGAGCCCTCCTCCTTCTGCGGGAGATGCACGCTGGTCGTTGCTAAGGTCGCCTCCGCGGTAACATGCACATCCTGTTTACACCTTTATCCGGAGAAGTTGGGCTTGGTTAGAGGCACCCTCTTCACCCGGGCAGCCCCCAGGGAAGGGGTCGCACTGAGCATCCCCTCGCCGGACCCTCGAGGGAGGGCACTGCAGGAGCCGCGAGCCGGCGTCGCCACCGCCGCGCCGGCAAGATGACGAACAACGTGGCCGACCACCACCCCGGGAACTCGGTTGCTGAAGGCAACCATGAGGGGGACTTTGGTTGCTCCATGGTGGAGCTCAGGAACCTCATGGAGCTGAGGAGTGCTGAGGCGGTCGCCCGGCTCAGTGACTCCTACGGCGGCGTGCAGAATGTCTGCAAAAGGTTGAAGACGTCGCCAGTTGAAGGTAAGCGGCCGTCCTGCGGTCTGCAAGGTGGGACCACCTGCTCGGTTCCGGCTGGAGCCGTGCAAGGCTCAAGCTGGTGGCTGGAGGGTGGTGGCTCCAATAACTGTCTTGTGGCTGAGCTCAAAGCGTGGTCCCATTGCACCAACCACCCACTGCAAGCCTTGGCAGAGATGGCTCCCTGCATCTTAATAAAATTATAATTTAAGGTAGAGAAGGAGGAAGAAGAAAAAGAAGCGTCTTCCCTGGGGTTCCCCCCGAGGCGTGGCCCGGAGCCCCATGTCCCCTGGGAGGATAGAGCGGAGGCGGGATGCGGGCAGGGGTGAGGAGCTGATGGGGTGTAAGAGGGGCGTGTGGGGGCTCCTCTCTGCAGCCCAGCTGCTGCCCCACAGGTCGATGTCAGCCTTTCCCCTGTTTAATAATTTACAGCGCTAACGGCAGGGCTGCGTGGGGTGCGGGTGAAGGAGAGTGTAAAGGTTGGAGCGTGCCCAGGGAGGTGGCGGGGCTGCGTGGGGCTCGTTTGCAGGGTGTGAGCATCTCAACCCAAGGGGCAGGCAACGCGTCCCCAAAGGGGATAGCTGCTGAGGATGGCGAGGTGCATGTGGGCTCCCCCCAGATCTGTAGGGCTTCCTGAGTGTCTGTGGGAGTGTAAAACCTGCTTGGGTACTTCTGAGCATCACAGGTTTGAGCGGTAGCAGTGATGCTTGCCTGTGGGTGCCAGGCCACTTCTGGGAGGCTCTGGTGGAAGGATGTCACCTCTCCTCCCCGTGGTCTGGGCTGGCCTTTCAAGGGGTAGGTGCTGCGGCTCCCAGCGTGGCGTGGCTGCAGGTGGCTTTGCACGATGATGCACCCCTTCCTTGGCATTCAAAGCGGTACAGGGAGGAGAGACCCCCTGCTTAGAGCATCGAGGGATTACTTGGGGCTGGGAAGAGCACCAGCAGGATGCGACCTGTGATGGCTCTGTGGGATGGGGGACGTGGCTGCACCTTGGCTCTGAAAACTTGTGGGTTATTATTAGTGCCATAAGCTGGGGATTAGCACGTTTCCCAGCTGTGAGTTGGACCCGGAAGGGGAGACAATATCGGGATGTCATTAGAGGAGGGGGGGAGTCCCGGTGGAAATACCAAGTCCAGGTCGCAAAACAATGTGCTTGGGCTGGCCAAACTGGGAGTGTGCTCCTTTGGGGGTGGGAGGGAAGGGGGAAGTGAACCCGAAAGGCTCTGCCTTGGCCTCGCTGAGGGTGAGGCGAAGGGCTGCCATTCGATACTGAGCGCTTCTGCCAGGCACTCGTTGGCATCGCTGTATGCTGTGCCCTCCGCCTGTCTCACCCTTTTGCTCTGGAGGTGAGCTGCTTTGCATATCCCAAACTGTCTTGTTGAGCACAGAGAGCAAAGAAAGGTTATTTCCTACAAATTGGGGTTTTTAAGAAAAGTGAAAGCTCAAGGCAGCCTGTGGCACCTTTGTGTGATCCCATCAGAGTGGGGCATTTGCCTCCTGCTGTGCCAGGGCTGCCTCTTCACAGGCACCTACGGGAGACCCCAATACACGGCGTGACACCACCATGGTGCCACAACGAGGGAAACCCCAGCAGGATGGGAAGCTGCAAGCCCAGAGTGTGTCCCCTGCCTTGACACATCCATGGGCAAAGCCTGGGAAACAGGGAGTGGGTCCTCAGGCAGCTGCTTGCCCCAGGCAGCGCAGTGCAGGTGAGCTCAGGTTGTGTTTGCAGGTGGGATGCCCCAACTGGGGTTTAGTGAAAGATATACAATCTGAGGGATGCCAGTTATGTCTTGGCACATGTGGTGTTGGCCTTTTTCTCCTCTGGGAAGTCCTTTGCGGAGAGCTGGGTCTGACTCAGACTTGACCCCAAGACCCCTCTGCCTGCAGACCCCTCCTGAGCTGGCACTGCCCAGCCAAATCTCAGGAGCTTTGCTGGACCCATGGCCACGAGATGGGGCACTGGTACATGTGCAGGCACTGGGTGCATGTCCCCGCTCCGTGTTGCAATAGGCGGCCCCATGCTCATTATCCCTCTGCTCGTTATCCTGCTGGAATGGGGCACAGCTCTTGCCCTGTCGCAGGGAGCATGTGGCCATGTGTCCTTCCTGGGTGTTACAGGAGGAGGCTGCTGGCAGGCAGGGCCTGCCCGGGGAGCCCTCCAGACCTCCCGCCCTGATGTAAAATACTGCAGCCCGTCGTGGGCAGTGTCTGGAGTGGTTTGATCCCATCGCGGTCACGCGGCTCCTGTCCCTCAGTGCTGCTGCTCCTTATTCCATGCTGCAGCGTTGGCTGTCCTTGGTTGAGCCTGGCGCTGTCCCCATGGGGCAGACACTGGCCACCGTCCCCCTTCAGCTGCCCTTCACCCTGAGGGGTCCCTTGGGTGGTTTGTCCTCGTAGGGTGGGACCTCTCTGCACTGGGGTTTGTTCAGGGAGCGCCTCACCAGCATTGGTGCGGGGGTCTGCTGGGACCTGCTGCTCTGGCTTTTGGCCTAAAAGGTGTTGGCGGACCCCAGCCCCTTAGGGCTCCTCCTAAAGGGGCTTGGTGATGGGGTGGCTCACCGCTGGGTGCTGGCTTTCCACCTCCTCCATCAGCCCCATCCCTGAGCGGGGTCGGACAGGGCGGGAAGGGGAGCAGGGCGGTGGTGGCAAAGCACAGGCGGCTTTGGTGAGTCACCAATTAGAGCGTCTCCCTTCCCGGTCTCCCCTGGGTGACGAGTGTCAGCAAACACTGTCCTGACTCACCCACTGGCGGTAGCTGCTCCCAGGGTTGCCGCCTCCTTCCTGAGCCGGGGTGAGGAGACTGCTCCAGGGGTTCCTTGCATTAAGGCTTTGCTACCCAGGAGCAGCTTTCCTGGGGTGCAGTGCCTCCCCTCTACTCAGGGACCAGTGACTGTGCAGGGGTTTTGTTCTCCTGCTGTCACTTGTGGCCTCCATCCAGAATTTCTAATCCACTCCCTCACTAATCAGTTCCCCCCCACAAGGCCCTGCAGTGGCCCTGGCCAGGAGGGATTTGCTGGCAGCCCAGACCCGCAGTGCGTGCCTGGAGTATGTGCTCACAGCTTCTGCTCCTTGCAACTCTCCCTGTGTCAGCACAGACGAATTGAAAGTCGCGTCCCCCCCCGCCCCTACCTCCCCAGTTGCCCCAGGGCAGCTCTAGGGGCATGCCCACGGGTGGGATGTGAGCTTTGGAGGAGCCACGTGTGCAACCTCCCCTGCCCCATGGCAGCATCCTACATCCTCGTGCGGGAGCACGTGTGTGCTCGGCACACCTGCCCACGGCGCACGCCGGGCCTCCCCGGCCCTGGCATGAGTCAAGCCACGGCACTTAGCCATATTTTCCATCCGTCCTGTCAGAGACGTTGGGCGGGAAGCATTCCCGCATGGGTTGGGCTTGGGGAGGCCGTTGGGCTGGGAGATCCCAGGATCCTGCTGCCCCGTCACAGCTGGGTGGGGATGCCCGGGCCGCTCTGCCAGAGCATCCCCTCCCGGCAGCCGCAGGGCGTAGTCGCAGCAGAAAGAGGGATGCATGGCGGGGGGAATGGGATTCATCCTGCTGCTTCTTCCCTGCTGGGATGCAGGGGAGCTGGTGGGGAGGTGTCCCCTGAGTGGGAGGACTTGGTCCCCCCTGGGAGGCCATCGCTGCCAGGCTGCTCCAGGCACTGGGAGGTGTCCAGGGCTGGGGGTTACAGCCGCCTGCCCGGTGCATCTCGGGAGCTGGCAACAGCCCCATGGGCCATCTTAAGGTGGAGAGCAGGGGGCTCAGCGTGGGGCTCGGTTAAGGTGGTGCTGGGCGGGGGGGCTCCTCTCACCTTGGACCCCATCAGCTTTTTAATGGCTTTAATACACCTTTCCTCGCTCCCACCACCCGGTTTTCAGCAGCAGGAGCAGCCCTGTGTCTCCTCCACCAGCTCCCCATGGGAGCCAGCCTGGCCACAGCGCCCCAGCCTCTGTGGTCCTGACGCATCTGTGGGGCTCGGCTGAGCTCGGAGACGCTCCCGCTGCGCCGAGTTGCTCTCCGCGCCGGCGGCTGCTCCTCTGCGCTGGCAGGAGAGAGGGATCAGGTGGCTCTGACAGCTCCAAGCGCTGCTCGCGGTGCCAGATTTACGGCTAATTTGATGCAGCATGTAAACAAGCCGGCCAGTGCCAACTGGCATTAACTGGCACTCGGGTGCTTTGCGAGGCTGCAGCACCGGGGAGAGGCGGCTCGGCGTGCTTGCCCCGGCCCCTGCACACTTTCCTGCCGGTAGCTCCGGTAGCGTCCTGTCCCACTGGTTGGATGTCCCCTGTTCCATGGGTGATGGGAGCAAAGCCCTGCCTTGGCTTCCCCCTGCCTGCACCTCGAGCTCCCTGTGCAGGCATGGAGCTGCTCCTTATGGGGGTCCGACTGGTGCAGGTGGGGGTCAGCAGTGGGGTTTGTGCTCATCTCCATCTCTCCCCTCTCCAGGCCTGTCTGGGAACCCGACTGACCTAGAGAAGAGGCGGCAGGTCTTCGGTCAGAACTTCATTCCTCCCAAAAAGGCCAAGACGTTCCTGCAGTTAGTGTGGGAGGCGCTCCAGGACGTCACACTGATCATCTTGGAAATCGCAGCCATAATCTCTCTGGGCCTGTCCTTCTACCACCCTCCGGGTGGTGACAATGAGCGTGAGTCCCTGGGGTCCCTGTGGCGTAGTGGGGTGCTCAGTGGGGTCCCGCATGAAGCACCGTGCCCAGCTGTGTGGGAACAGGGCTTTGGGACAGATGCTGTCTCTGGAAGGTCACCCTGTGGATCCCTCCACCCTGGTGGAGATGGAGCAGGGAGCTACTTCTGCTCACCTTTTAGGTGGTGGCTTCTGCCTATCCTTGGGGTCTTTGGCATGGCCCTGTCCATGTCCAGGGCCCTGCACTGATGGACGTGCCTGGGCACAGTTGTCACCACAACATGGCTCAGAGCTGCTTCTTGCTGCTCCCCCAAAAGATGCTCCTCAAGTAGAGACCAAGGGGTCCATCTAGTCTTGTGGCTTCCCAAGTCCCGTGGGGCTTCTCTCTTTGGTTTGGGCATGGAGGGACAAGGCTGCCTGTCCCCAGTACCTCCCCCTGCCCAGGGACTGCTTCTCCCAGCTGTGACACGCCACATGTGGCTGAGCAAGAGTGTTGGGCGAGTTTCTCCTCCCTGGCCTTGGATCTCTGTATCATTGGAGGAGTCGAGCAGGGGCAGGGATCCAGAGATGCAGGGAGATGGTGACTCACTCAAGGGTCATGCAGCAGAGGGAGGGCTGGGTGCTGCAACTGGAAATAGAAGCCAGTTGTCCCAGCGCTCTCAGCCCAAACTCTGCCAAAAAAGAAAAGTAAAAAAAAAGAGGAGGGGAAAAAAAAGAAAACCAACCAAACAAAACAGAAAAACCCAAAACCCCAAATGCCTCCAGGGATGTAAACCTTCTCCTGAGAGCAGGGGAAGCCCTTGGACCAGCTCAGGGAAGAGGAGGGAGGAGTAACTGTCTTCCAGGCTCTGCTCTGTATGTGTTACTCGGGGGAAGGCGAGTGTCTGGTGCAAATGAGTTTTTCCCTCCGACTGCAGTGTGTGGCCAGTCGACGGGCGGCGTGGAAGACGAGGGCGAGTCACAGGCCGGCTGGATCGAGGGGGCGGCTATCTTGTTTTCGGTGATCATCGTGGTGCTGGTGACCGCCTTCAATGACTGGAGCAAGGAGAAGCAATTCCGAGGCCTCCAGAGCCGCATTGAGCAGGAGCAGAAGTTCACGGTCATCCGCAAGGGGCAGGTGATTCAGATCCCGGTGGCCGAGATCGTGGTGGGAGACATCGCACAGATCAAGTATGGTGAGTGGAGGCAGCGATGGGTGGGGTCTGTCCCTCCACCTCGAGCCTTGGCGGTTCCTCCTCTCTGCTTTGCCAGTCCTTTTGCCTTGGGGGGAAGTGTGGCTCCCTCAGTTACTCCATTTTGCAGCGTGCCATGGACAGGAGCAATGGGAGATGCTCCACTGACTTTGCTGCTTGCTAGGCTAGAGCTGGGCTGGCAGAGCTAAGCCAGGCTCTGTGCACAGGTTTGGGGTGCTTTAGCGACCTGCTGGTCTCAAAAATTATTCATTTTCACAACCATGTCCCTGTTGGTGAACACCTCCTTAGCAAGGAGGAACATCATCTTAGCAAGATGTAGCCCTTGGGCTAAACTAGGTCCTGCTCCTTGTTTACCGGGGGTATGCTCATCCCATGCAACTCGTGGGTCCGACAAGGTGTTTGTTTTCACATAGGGTTTTTTCCTTCCTGAACACGTGGATGATGGGATCGTGTAACGGTTTGGATGTATCAGGAGGCATTGGGAAGGATGTGGTGCTGATTCAGTAAAACCAGATTGGGGAAGTACTGTGTGATTGAGCAAACGTCCTCAGAACAAATGCTTTTGTACACCAGCGAAGATTTGGGAGCTACTGGATATCATCTTGTAATACCCATCTGTTGCTTCTCCTACCTCTAGATTTGGTCTGAGACTGGATTTTGAGTCCTTTTGGTGACACATGAAGCCTCCTCCTGGGACAGCTCAGGCAGGGCTGAGCTGTGGCTGGCTGGGCCGGGGCTGACTCCCTCTTTCTCCTCTCCTAGGTGATCTCTTGCCAGCAGACGGGATCCTGATCCAGGGCAATGACCTAAAAATAGATGAGAGCTCACTGACTGGGGAGTCGGACCAAGTCAAGAAATCACTGGATAAAGACCCCATGCTGCTGTCAGGTGAGGATCCCGGTTGGCTCTTGCCGGGCTGGGTTTGTGCCGCGATGGAGCGGTGACTGCTCCTGAGCCCTGTGTCCCAGTGCTGAGGAGGAGATGGGAATGGCACACCAGTGTCCTGTCTCACCATGGCCTTCCCGCTGTGCCAGGTACCCACGTGATGGAGGGCTCCGGCAGGATGGTGGTGACTGCTGTGGGTATCAACTCCCAGACAGGAATCATCTTCACTCTCTTGGGTGCGGGAGAAGGAGATGAGGAAAAGAAGGTGAAGAAAGGTAAGGAGATGCACTGAAACTGTTTTTTCCCTCCTTTTGCCTTTCTCCCTTTCCTGGGAAGCATCCACAGCGTGCAGCAAGCTACCCCCACATCCGTGGGATGCGGTTGTGCGTTAGTGCCTGTGACCCAGGCAGGTACGGTGAGATCTCGAGGCGGCAGTGGGGGATCCCTCCCTGCTGCCCCTTCGCCTGCAGCGTGGGGATCGTGCTGCCTGAGGAAAGCCCCCCCTGCACCCAGACCTCCGCTCACTAGCTCTTTCGGACACGGCTCCAACTCTCTCTTCTCCAGCCGGCTGCAGCCTGGAGTTACAGGGTAGGGGGGTCGAGGCTCAGAGGGAAAAGTGGCTGATAGTGATGCCCTGCGGTGCCGTGGTGCTCATTGCCTGCCCCGTGGTGGGAAGGTGAGTCCTGGTTGTCGCAGGATGTTAGGAGCCCACCCAGCACCCTGAGGACTTTGCTGAAGATCTCTGCTGGCGTCCCCTGAGCTCCCTGGGGAAGGAGGCGAGGCGCAGAGGATGGCAAGAGGGAGAGGAGAGATTGCGTGCTGGGGGGTGGAGGGTAGGAGAGCAGCCAGGCGGGCTGAGGTGTTCCTGATCGTTATGAGACTCGAATGCTTTCCTACCTCGGCTCTCACATCTTGCTGCTTATTCCCCTGCCTGTGCCAGCTCCGATAACAGCTTTAAAGCCAGTATCGGTGCAAGCCAGGCTTAGGAAGCTCCTGCTCTCCCCTGTGTCCTTCCACCCCTGTTCAGCAGGTCTGGGCTCACTGGGAGCAGCAGCGAGGTGCAAGGAGCTGGCAGGAGGGAGCTGCCAGCTGGCATTGCGGGCTGCGCAGGCATCCCTTGTGCTGGGGAGCCCTTCCCGGGAGGCGATGCCATGTGGGGAAAGGCTTGCTGGGCCTCTTCTGGCAGCCGTTTCGGCGCTGGGCCGCATGTGCATTGGGTTTCTCCAGCTCCGCTCGCCCGCGGTGGGCGGCTGGCTCGCATCGCTGGGGTTTGGTGGCTGTGGAGCTCTTGGGGTTTAGCTGCCAGCTTGGAGGTGGGAGTACAGGGTGAGATGTGGGAACTGCGCTGCTGTTGGAGCTGAGCAGCAGCTTGCCAGGTGCCCAGGCATGGTGCTCGGTGTCTTCCCAGTCCCCAAACTGCACTCAGCCCCACGGTAAACCCGGCCCTGTGCCTTGCAGTCCTTGATTTGGGTGCAAAGTGGGGCAGGGGGCTTCACTGGCTTATGCCCCTCTGTGGTTTTGCGAGGAAGGTATATAACCCCCTTATTGCACAAGGCTTGTTTAGGTTGCAGCAGCCCTGTGCTCCCCATGTTGTGGAGGCAAGTTGAGGAGCCCTGCATGTGGACCTTGCCCAACACAGACATGGGGGGCAGAGCCCCCCACTGTGGGGATGGTCCTGCCCATGGAAGGGGACGAGTCTGTGCCTCCTGGGTGGATCTGCTTGTGCCCAACGGCAGCAGGAGGCAGGGAGCACCGGTGCTCAGCGTGTGCTGCACAGAGGTTGAGCTCTGCTTAGGGTTTCTTCTCCCCAAGGGTCTGAGACACCACTGGCACCCTTTGAAGCACTGACAGGTGTTGTAGTGGGTGCTTTGCAGGTGGGGAAGCGTGAAGCCTTGGGGACACAGTGCCTGGGGGAATCGGGGAGCTCCAGAGCCTCCCCAGCACTGCGAGCTGTGGACCAGGGCACGCATAGTGTCCAGGGGGTGACCGCAGGGTGCTGAGCCCTGCGCACGGATGCTGCTGGAGTGGTGCGTGGCCCCTTGGAACAGGGCCGACCTCAGGCTGTCCCATCAGCTGGATGTTGAACATGGGTCCATGTGCTCAGCCCTCCACCCTTTCTCTCTTTGAACAGGTAAAAAAACCGGAGCCCCTGAAAATCGCAACAAAGGTAACCAGCCTCTCCATCCTTTGAACCAGCACCACACTAACTACCAAGCATTCCTCCTTCCTTCCTTCCTTCCTTCTTCTCATTAGTCTGTGCTCTTTGCTGCTCCGGCGGGACTCTCGCCTCGTTGTCCTGGGAGAGGGTGCAACAGTCCCGCGGCCGGCGGCCCTGGCAGGGCATCGTGGTGCCCTCTGGCACCCCACCATGGGCTGTGCTTAGCTGGGATGGGGCTGGCTGGCTTCCCCCATGGCCACCTTGACCCTACGTGGGGCAAGTCTTTGTGCAGGGAGGACAGGGCTCTTCCAGCAGCCCAGACCACTGGCAAAGCATCCCTTTCTTGGGGAAAATCTCATCCATGTTGATGTGAGCCGCAGCTGTGACCTCGTGCCCCTGAAGCCTTTGTGCCCCACAGAAGCTGTCCCTCTGCGGGGTTTGTGTTCGGGCATGGCTGGGGGAGAGACATGGGTCCCCTCACACCATTCCCAGGATGGAATGTCCCACGGGGCCTGGCCAACGCGATGGTTGCACCCTCTCCTCCCATGGCCTCGACTCCGTGAGCGTCTCCTCGCCAGTGTTTCTCACACTGTTCTTTGCAGGCTGTGGAGGAAGCCCATTTCTGCACCTCTCTCTCCACCTCTCTCTCTTTCTCTCTCCTCTCAGCAGTTTGAGTTTCCCTCCTTCCCGTCAGACTGTGTCCGGGTGCTTGTTTTGTCCGTGTCGGGTCTGTTGTAACCGTGGAGGTGTCCGATGTGGAGCTGCCGTGAGCTCTGGGGTATCTCGAGCCAAGGAGCGGCAGCAGCCAGGAGGGGACAGATCCCAGGGCAGCTACAGGCAGCTATGGGGCCACCGCTGCTCCTCCAGCCCCGACAGCTGAGGTGGAGCCTCTTGGGGGTGATTCCAACCCTCTTCCCCTCCCATCCCTCTCCAAAACTTCCAGCTGACCTGGGTCTCCCCAGTGCAGACCTTCAGCTGGGCTAGACCAATTACAGCAGCTGAAAGCCTGGCTGTTCTGGGTCCTAAAAACATGATGGATGGCTCAGGGCTGGAATTCAAGGAGCTGGCTCACTCCTCTTCAAACTCCATCCGATTTTCTAACCATCCCCCTCCATCTCACCCCCTCAGTCCCTCCCTTGGCAAGTGATTCCTGCTGAGCTGCCCACAGAGCACTGCAGAGGCGGCACCGAGTGGGAGTGGGGCGCAGAGCAGGGATGCTCATCAGGGGACAGGGGGGACTGGAGCCTCTCTGGGGTCAGCCCAAAGTGCTCCCCATCTGCTGCAGGGTGTAAAGCAGCCCACGGGTGAGGCTAGAAGAGACCTGCCTGCACCCCAAAGCCCGGCCAGAGGGTTTCTTGCAGTGTTGCCTTAGAGGTGTGACTGGTGCAGGGGTCACCTTGCAGTGTCAGCTCTGAGGATCATGTATCCATGGGGCTGGGGTAGATGGCAGAAAGCTGCCCCATAGAGAGGTGGCAGGGCCCCGGGACATGAGGTTTCCATGTGCTCGGATGCGTGTGTCGTCGGGAATGGTTCGTGGTCTGGGTTTTCTCTCTCTCCCACCACCATCTTTCTCAGTGGTGTCCTACAGGTTTTCCTGGTCTCTCTCCTATTCACACGTGGTGTCTTATTTTGCCCTGGGCTGTAGCTAAAACTCAGGATGGTGTGGCCTTAGAAATCCAGCCCCTGAAGAGCCAGGAAGGGGTGGAAAATGAGGAGAAGGAGAAGAAAAAGGTGAAGGTGCCCAAGAAGGAGAAGTCTGTGCTGCAAGGAAAGCTCACGCGCCTGGCGGTCCAGATTGGGAAGGCGGGTGAGTGGTGGTGGCCTGGCACAAGCTGTCACCCCAGAGCTCTTGCTGGAAGTAGCATGGGAAGAAGGGGCTGTCCCCTTCCCCTGTCTCCCCTCACCTGCCGCTCTCTTTTTCCCCCAGGGCTGATCATGTCGGCCATCACGGTCATCATCTTGGTGCTGTACTTCGTGATCGACACGTTTGGGGTGCAAGGACGGCCCTGGCTGGCGGAGTGTACCCCCATTTACATCCAGTACTTCGTCAAGTTCTTCATCATTGGTGTCACCGTGTTGGTGGTGGCTGTGCCTGAAGGTCTCCCGCTGGCGGTCACCATCTCCCTGGCTTACTCTGTGAAGGTGAGGCCATGATGCAGCAGGGTTGCTGGGGGCATGATGGGGAAATTCATGCGTTTGGTTCTGACCTTCTTGGTCATGGTGCCTGTTGCAGAAAATGATGAAGGACAACAACCTCGTGAGACACTTGGATGCCTGTGAGACCATGGGCAATGCGACCGCCATCTGCTCGGACAAGACGGGCACGCTCACCATGAACCGCATGACCGTAGTGCAGGCTTACGTGGGGGACACCCACTACCGCCAGATCCCTGACCCTGAAGCCATCCTGCCCAGGATCCTGGACCTCATAGTCAACGGTGTTGCCATCAACTCTGCCTACACATCCAAGATCCTGGTGAGTTGGAGAACTGCAACCTCATGTCCTCTGGCCTTCTTACTGTTGGCCATCCCTACAGCTCCCATCCTGCCGTACCCAGGTTTGGCACTACTTTTCCTTTCCTTTTTCCTCTCTAGCCACCCGAGAAGGAAGGGGGGCTACCCCGGCAGGTGGGAAACAAGACCGAGTGCGCCCTATTGGGTTTCGTGCTGGACCTGAAGCAAGATTACCAGGCTGTGCGGAACGAAGTGCCAGAGGAGAAGCTCTACAAGGTCTACACCTTCAACTCGGTGCGCAAGTCCATGAGCACGGTGCTGAAGAACGGCAACGGTGGCTTCCGCATGTACAGCAAGGGAGCCTCCGAGATCATCCTCCGCAAGTAACCATCCTCCCTCACTATGCCGGTCCTCTCCCTGTCCTGTGGGCTTTAGGCTCTCAATGCACTGTGCAGCTGTTTTGGAGGGCTGTGGGGTGAAGGGCGCCCAGCTGCTGTGGAGCAGGGAGGTGACTATTGGGAGGTCCTGCCGTGCAAAGCGTGCAACTCTTAGGGTGGCTTTGGTAAAGCTGTAGGCAGCTGTGGGTATGGGGGATGCCCCCGTTTTGCAGATGGGGAACCTGGGTGACGGAGCAGATGGCAGAGCCGGCAGCATGTGCCACTGCCAGTGTCCCTCACCCTCCATCCCGGTCCTGCGTTAGGTGCACCAAGATCCTGGACAAGAATGGTGACCCTCGGGTGTTCAAGGTGAAGGACCGGGATGAGATGGTGAAGAAGGTGATAGAGCCCATGGCCTGCCATGGGCTGCGGACCATCTGCCTGGCCTTCCGTGACTTCCCTGCTGACGCCGAGCCAGACTGGGACAGCGAGAATGAGATCCTGTCTGACCTGACCTGCATTGCTGTGGTTGGGATAGAGGACCCTGTGCGGCCAGAGGTACTGAATCCCAGCTCTGCTCTGGCTGTCATCCACCCCAGCCCCATTCCCTGCTGCTCAGGACCACGAGCCCCTTAAGAAAGCATGAGCAGCTCCTCTGCATCCATCCCTCAAGAGCCCCATGCTACCAGCCTCCTGGTGCTGGCATTTCTCTCCCATACCTGGACAAAATGATGTGGTGGCAGGGTGTTTCCACCCAGACTTTCCCCCCAGCTGCTACCAGGGGCCTGTGCACAAGCCAGACTGCTTCCACATGCAGCTGAAAGGTGCATGGAGGCACCATGCAGGGGTGTTGGAGAGGGGCAGGGCTGATCTAACGGGTTCCTCCCTTGCAGCTTGCTGCCCCGCTCTGCCTCTGCCTGTGCCACAGGGGTGACAGGCAGGCAGCTGGGCTAATGCAATAAACCCTCCAATACCTGCCTCTTGATTACATTTTGGAGCTTGCCCCTGTGCTCCTGCCTTGCTTGCATCTTTCCTGATTAGATGTTCAAGTATCTGGGTCTGGGAATTGCATTACAGATGCCCCGTCTGCATCGGCTCTGGAGGCTGTTGATTCAATTTGCTAATTTCTTACTAATATCCTCTTCCCCCACTGCTCCGTAATAGATAAACCCATTAGTGCAGCAACGTGCTGCCGGAGCAGTGCAAGGGGGTGGACAAAATGCCCCCGTTGTGATGGATGACCGGGCCGTGCCTTGGCGCCTGGCACCGCGGCATGACGAGGAGGAGGCATTGAGGTTGCCTTCCCCTTGGGGCAAGGGCTGGAAGATCTCACGCTGCCTGTGCCAGAGGAGCTGCTCCGGACATGTATGCGAGTCTGGCTGGAGCCGTGGCGAGGGCAGGAGGCTGCAGTGCAGGAGCAGCTGGCAGCGAGCAGGGAGGGCATCCTCTCCGGTCCCGGCTGGCTTCTGCCTGCGGCCCAGGGACAAATGACTGAGCTGGTTCTTGGGGAAGTTTTCACTTCAGTGTCTCATCCCCAGTATGAGCACCGAGCTGAGCTGCTGGTGGGTGCAGGTGGGCTGCTGGTCTGTGACCCCATTGGGGCCACTCCCAGATCCTTTTAGGGAGGATGGGAGAGGAGCTGCTGGGATAGCCTGTGCCGAACCTGAGCGCCCTGCCCTGCCTGTTTCCCCCCAACTGTGTCCCTGTCCCCAGGTGCCAGATGCCATCCTGAAGTGCCAGCGTGCAGGGATCACTGTCCGGATGGTGACAGGGGACAATATCAACACCGCGCGTGCCATTGCCACCAAATGTGGCATCCTGCTGCCAGGGGAGGACTTCTTGTGCCTGGAGGGGAAGGAGTTCAACCGGCTCATCCGCAACGAGAAGGGAGAGGTGGGAGAGCAGCCCCTGGGTCCTGCTCTGCAGTGAGTGTGGGTGGCTTCTCTTACACTGCTGGGACTGTCAGGTGCTGAATCCTGCTGGGTTTTCCTCCTCTCCTTGGATAAACGCAGCTGGTCCCTGCAATTGCTGGGATCCTCAGCCAGCACAGCCACAGGGGTGTCCGAGTGCTTGGAGGCGAAGGCGCTGTCCCGGTTGGGGTTTGCTCTCCGGTGGGGCAGAAGGTTTCTGGGGCATCCCTTCTCCTTCTCACATGTGCCTTGTCCTGCAGGTGGAACAGGAGCAGCTGGATAAGATCTGGCCCAAGCTGCGTGTGCTGGCCCGCTCCTCCCCGACAGATAAGCACACACTTGTGAAAGGTGAGTGCCTGCCGGCTCCCCCAGCTGCTGCTTCTCACCAAAGTGTCTCAGTCTGCTCTGCCTGGGTGCTTTTCCAGCATTATCTGTGCTGGGAACCTGTCCTTAGGACTTACTTTCTCTGAGCTGCTTGTCCCTGTTTCAGGAATTATCGACAGCACCGTTGGTGACCAGAGGCAGGTGGTGGCCGTGACCGGGGACGGGACCAACGATGGCCCAGCTTTGAAGAAAGCCGACGTTGGGTTTGCCATGGTATGGGCGGGCGGTGGGTTTTCCCCAGGGGTGGCCTCCACTCTCCAGGGTGAGAACTAATGGCACACTTGGTTATTCTTAACACTAATATTATTTCTGGACTGGAGAAACTCTTCTCCAAATATACAGGATGGCTTAAAGAGGAAAAAAAGGAAACTTCTTTGGAGGTTTGATTTAATTCTCTCATGAGAATTAAATATACTCTATGACTCTATAGGACTGTCAGCAAAAGACTGATGGGAAGCAATCTTCTGAGAGTCTGGCTTAAGGCTGGGTTCCTCTGACCCACCTGGAGGGACCATGTCAAGCTGAAGGTGACACAGTGCTTGCAGAACACCCAGAGCAGGGTCCTGCCAGGCCTTGGTTTCTGAGCTGTGGGGTCCAGGAGAGCTGTGGGAGCTCAGTAACTCAGTGTGACTTGGTTTATCCCTGCAGTTCTTTACCCAGGCTCACAATGGGCGACCCAGGCTCTGAGCGCAGTGCTGGCACTGACACAGGGAGTTTGTTTATGGCGAAAAACTCTGATCTCCTGGTTTGCTGCTTTTCTTTGCCCTGTCTGAAAGAAGCAAGGAAACAAACCTGCTGGTTGTAATGGGTTTCCTGTGAATTGTTTAAGTTTAGGTATGTGAGCAGGAGCCAGGTGCTGCTTGGAGCCTTATGAGCCTCTGTAGGGAGCTTTGAGCAAATGAGAAATTTTTGGGGAGAAGGGTTTTTACAAAGGTGTTAAATATCCAAGTGCAATTCTGGAGCCTTCAGGACAAACAGCAGGAGGTAGTCTGTCTTCTCTTGGGGACTGTACAGTGGGATTCCCTGCCCCCTTGTGCAGGATGAGACCCTGGCCAGGCACTGGGCTTTGCTGGGGGCTAGGCACCGGGGCTGCGCTGCCCGCGGGTCTCCAGAGAGCAGGGATCAAACGGCATGGGGTACCTTCGGCTGGTCTGTCCAGCTTGCTCTGAAGCTCGTGCCCTGCAACAGCCAGGGGGTTCCCGTCTAAGTTGGGTCTTGCAAATATCTGGAGAGCTACTCTGGGAAAGCACCAGGGAAAACTGCTTATTACAGGCATCTCTTCAGTGCATTTAATTAGTGCAAAGCGAGCGCCTCTGTGTGCCAGCGGTGAGAAACGCAGCGAGCCCAGCTCCTGCAGAGGAAACTGTGGCCAGCTGAGATGCTGCAGGTGACTTTTGGGAGGCTGTGGGCAGCCCTGCTCGCTGCGGGGCTACCATCCACCTCGGATGGGGCAGAAGGCACCAGGAAAGCACCGGGGCTTTGAGCTGCTGAGCTGTCTCTCTCATTTGGGGGTCCCAGCCTTCGCTTGCAGCAGAGACACCCAACCAGGGATCTTCATGTTCCCTGGCATAAGGAGTAAGGTGTGTTTATAAGCTTCTTCCAGCTTTGCTGCACTGTGGCCCCTGTCTGGGGCACTCACAGTGACAGGCTGTACAGCTGTTGCTGCCTTGGGCACCACTCTGGAGCCGAGCTGGTGTCTGTTCTTGAAGGCTTTACTGCTTTGAAGCCTCCTCTCTCTCGGGTGCATGGATGCAGCCGCAGCAGGACTTGCTGTCAAATGCAGGACTAGCTCCGGCTCCTCTGGCTCCGGCAGATTTTTCTCTCGGGGCTGTTTCTGGGAAGAAGCAGAGCCAGGCGGACTGCAAGCATGTAGCTCGCCCCGTGACTCACCCCATCACTTTCTCCCTGGTCCTCAAGGGCATCGCAGGCACGGACGTGGCGAAGGAGGCTTCGGATATCATCCTGACGGATGACAACTTCACCAGCATCGTCAAGGCAGTGATGTGGGGACGCAACGTCTACGACAGCATCTCCAAGTTTCTGCAGTTCCAGCTGACCGTTAACGTCGTGGCTGTCATTGTGGCCTTCACGGGCGCCTGCATCACGCAGGTATGGGGCCGCTGGGCTCGGCAGGAGAGAGGGGGCTTCTGTGAAACAGGGAGCGAATAGAGGGTGGTTTTGGTGGCGTGACGTGTTCTCCCCGTCTCTCTGCAGGACTCTCCCCTGAAGGCTGTCCAGATGCTGTGGGTGAACCTGATCATGGACACCTTCGCCTCCTTAGCCCTGGCCACAGAGCCCCCATCCGAGTCCCTGCTCCTGCGCAAGCCGTACGGCCGCAACAAGCCACTCATCTCCCGCACCATGATGAAGAACATCCTGGGGCACGCAGTGTACCAGCTAACTATCATTTTCACGCTGCTTTTTGCGGGTGAGCTGTGAGGCCCCAGGAAATGTCAAGGGGAAAAGGAGAGGGGCGGAGTCCCAGCACTGCCTCACCAGTGTTGGGGACCCTTGTTCTCAGCTGTCACTTGGTGACCCCACATTGGCCAGGACAGAGCTTACTTAATGGAAGGGAAGTGGAGGGGTGTTAAGGGAGAAGATTTACACTGACCATGTGGGTCTGCATGTGGGTGCAGAGACAGTTTTAGCCAGGGCAGCAGGTTTTCAATGTTTTTAAGGAAACAAGGGTTCAGTGAGGTTAGCATGGGGGACTCCAGCTGGGTCAAGGGATTTTCAGCAAGAGCCTGGCATCCTAATTCCACCTCCACCAGTGCAGAGCAGAAGAAGCAGGATCTCATCTTCTCCTCTTTTCCCCACCCTTCCCCATCCCCTCTCCAAAACCCCTTGTCTGCTTAGGGGAGAAGTTTTTTGACATCGACAGTGGCCGGAATGCCCCGCTCCACTCCCCACCCACCGAACACTACACCATTGTCTTCAACACCTTTGTCATGATGCAGTTGTTCAACGAGATCAACGCCCGCAAGATCCACGGGGAGAGGAACGTCTTCGAGTCCATCTACCGCAACCCCATCTTCTGCACAGTGGTGCTGGGGACATTTGCAGCTCAGGTGAGGCTGCAGGAACAGTGCTGGGAATAAGATGGGACTGGGAGGGGACCATGCTGCAGGCAGGACCTGTGTCTGCTGCAGTCACTGCCCACATCTCTGTCCTGTCCCCTTATTCTTTGCCAGCAGCTTCTTGATGACTCGAAACCTGAATTTTGGGGTCTAAAGTGTGTTGGGAGATGCCAGGGCCTGCCAGCCCGCATGCCGGTGGTGTCCTGTAAAGTTGCTAGCCTGGATGTGAGGTCCTTGCTCCTCTCACGATCCCAGAGAGAGGGGAAAAGATGTGTGACCCCAGGGGACCTTTTCATCCCATCGCTGTGCCAGGCAGCCCTTGGAGCTCCGCGATGTGTGACTTGTTCTCTCCTGTGCTGTAGATCATCATTGTGGAGTTTGGTGGGAAGCCGTTCAGCTGCTCTGGGCTCACCCTGAGCCAGTGGTTCTGGTGTATTTTTATCGGAGTGGGAGAGCTCCTCTGGGGCCAGGTAAGACCCAGTCTGAAAAACATACCATGTGCCTCCACGCCACGGTGTGCTTGCAGCTCAGCCTGCTTCTCCCTGCTGCTTTGCTGCCTCTATTTTCCTCAGTATTTGTTCAAGGCAGCTTTGGAAGGGGGGGTGTGATGCTCCATCCCAGTACCACCCCAGCAGTGAGGAGGGGAGGCTGCTGATCTACTCCTCATTCCCACCCTGCTTGCGTTGGGGCATATCCAGTGGTGGTGTGTCTCAGATGCATCCTGGCGTCTCTCGCCTGAGTCCTGGCAGCTTGCTGCAGGAATGCTCCCCCTTGGTCAAGGCTGGTGGTGGGCTCCACGCTGCCATCGCCTGTGGGCTAAGGAGCTGCTCTCTCCCTGCCTCTCCCCAGCTCATCTGCACTGTCCCAACCAGCCACCTGAAGTTCCTGAAGGAAGCTGGGCATGGCATCACCAAGGAGGAGATCCCAGAGGAGGAGCTGCCTGAAGATGTGGATGAGATCGACCACGCTGAAATGGAGCTGCGGCGTGGGCAGATCCTGTGGTTCAGGGGTCTCAACAGGATACAGACGCAGGTACTGTGGGGCAGCGGGTACTATGGGGCTCTTCCTTCTCTCTCTCTTTCTTTCTCTTTCTTTCTCTCCAGGGTCTCTGTCTGGAAAGAGGCGACGGCTGCTGCTTGGAGGATGCCATCGCCTCCTGGGCTAGACTTCTCCCACCACCTGTGCCTTTCTAGGTCTGCCCTGGTTGGGGAACCAGGACAGCCTGGCTTTCGGGGACAGCTCAGGGTGGGGGGAGGCGCCGCTCTGCTCTGATGCAGAGTGCAGCACCCTGCAGCTTGAGGCCAGGCTGGTCTCCAGGGGGCTGGATGTGCTGCTGAGGGGCACCTTGCACAGCAGAGGAGGGGGCTCAGAAGCTGCTGGGGGGCCATGGAGCCCCCCCAGGCTCTTACCGAGTTGTGCAGTGGGTCAGTATTGAAGCTGCTCTTGGTCACTGCTGGGATGCCCCTCCCAGTGGGGAATGTGCCCAGGGAGACTCTGCTGGCGCAAGACCCTCTTCTGGTCTTGCTCCTCTGCTGCTCTCTGTCCTTCCCGATGGCCCTTTGGCCAAGGGCTCTTGCCACTCCTTACCAGCTCTCCAGCCTCCTTGCCTGGAGCTCTTGGCCCCACAGCACAGAAGAGGAGGAGAATCTGTCTGTTAATATAGTTTTTACATCAGCTGTTTCTCCCTGACTCAGTTTTCCCTGAGAGGGTGTGGTGTTCTCCCCTGACTGCTGGGCAGGGCAGGGAGAGCTCCCTGCAGCAAAGTCACTGCCCCTGGTCTTTCCTTGAGGCCTGGGCAGAGCTGCCCCATGGAGGAAAGCTGTAGCCCCCATGGGCCTCTGGCATTCAGGGCTGCTGTGTTACTTTCGTTCGTTCTTTTGTGGCCCTCCAACAGATGGAGGTAACAAAAATGCTCCAGACGCAGGGACTGGAGCCAGCACAGCAGCTGTATTGTGCCATGTTAACTTTGCTTCTCCTCTGTGAAACGTTGCCTTGATGGTTTCAAGGTGATGTTCAGCCTTGTTCCCTGCCTGCGCTGGAAGCACTGGGCTGTTTCAGAAGTGGGTCCAGATTGTTGGAGCCCCAGTAGGCGTGAACGGCCGCAGTACCAGCGGCCAGGCATGGAGCCTCCAAGGTGCAGCCGTGGTGGACCTGGGCTGAAATGCGCTCATGGTCTTGCAGTATTAAAGGCGCTCCTGGATGTTGGCATGTTCTGGAGCCTCTTTAGGGACTCCTTTCCTGGCTGCTCAAGCAGAGCAGCTGGCAGGTCCAACCCGAGCATCCTGAGGGCTTCTGTCCTGAGTCAGTGTGTCTTAAGCGAGAGGAAAGGGCTCTTCCCTGTGCGCTGGGGAAAAGAGGGTTCCTCTGTGAAGGGAGATCAAACTGCAGTGTGTAAAATACCTCCAGGGTGAACTAGAGCTGCACGTGGGTCCGGAGAAGGTGTCCCTTCCCGAGGAGCCATGCAGCCAAGGTGGGCGAGCTGGGGCTGTGCAGGGCTGTGTGCTCTGCCAGCAGGCTGGCTGGCATGGGGCTGGGGACAAGCTGCAAAGTGTCTGGGAAGCCACGGTGGCACACAGATGCTGTTCAGTTCCTCTGGCCTTGGTGTGCATCCACAGAACAACTGTGGCCCACCACCAATGGTGCTTCCTTGCTGCATCCCTGCCTGCCCCTACCAGCTCTGCTTCTGAGCCCTGTGCAGAGCAGTGAGCCTAGGGGAGAGGTTGAAACGTCTTCCAGCACAGCTGGCTGCCATGGGAGCTGCAGGCGTGTGGTGCGTCCCAGGATTCAGCCCCTCAAGTGTACATCCTATTGGGCTGAGGGACCAGAAACACGTTCCCAGTGCAATTTTCTGGACCACCGGCTGCCAGCCAGCTCACATCTCTGCCCACCCTCTCTCTTTCTCTGCTCCTCCTGCAGATTGTCAGGATAACCCAAGGTGTTTCCTCTATCGCTCCCTCCCACCAGAGTCTCTTTCTTGGTGGTGGGATGAACCCTGCCCCTCTCATACCTGTGAGAGCGGGGCAGAGGCTGGAGGTTGACCTCTCCTCTGCTCCCAGAAACACCAGCCGAACCCAGTGTGGGTTTACGGGAGCGTGGGGTGGGGGGCTCTCTCTCCCCCTTCTCCCCGCCTCTCCGTCCTCCTCCTTCCTTCCTGTCCATGTGTGTCTGCCCAACCTCCCTGCTCCCCTCCATCCCTGACCCCTCTCCCTGTCTCTGGCCGGGGCGACGCTATCTCACTCTCTGGTTCTTTGCAGATGGACGTAGTTTACACATTCCAGACCGGCGCCTCCTCTTTGCAGGGAGCCCTCAGGAGACAGCCTTCCATCGTGAGCCAGCACCACGATGTAAAAAATGTTTCTAGCCCAACCCATGTAGCTCTTTCCTCCGTCAATTCCACTCCCACCACTTCTGCTGTTGCTGCTGCTGCTGCATCTCCTCCTGCGGGCAGTGAGTGATAGTCTATTACAATGCATGACTTCTAATAACCACAGAGAGCACCTGCACCAACCTAACCCAGCCTGTTCTCTCTCCCTCTAAACCTTGACTCGCACACTGATTTCCAAAATGAAGGATGGGGCGGGAGAGCGTTTTAAAAAAAAAAAAAAAGTTCCTATGCTGTAACAGCTTTATGATACTTTGTGGTCCTTACCCCCCCCATTCCTTGTTGCTTCCTCCATTTTTACCTCTTCTCCTCCTTTGCAGGACTGATGTATGAGCCCACCCTCCTGAGGGGTGCAAAAATTGGCGATTCTGGTTAAAAGAACCCTGTGTTTATGAGCAACTAAAAGCATTGCTGTGAAAAGGGCACACTGCACCCAAAAGCTGCCGTTTCCTTCTGATGAGGCTCTGCCCAGCCCCAGGATGCCCCAGGAGGGCAGGGATGGGCAGAGGCATTGCTTTTGCAAAGCTGTAAATCTGTTTGGAGGCAGAGTGGCTGCTCAGACCTTCCCACAGCAGTTAGGGTGCTACTGGGGTTGGCTGAGCTGCGGTAATGGGACGCCTGCATGCTCTCTGCCTCTTGCACATGTGTGAGAAGGTGTGTTTGCTCCTGCCTTGGTTGGCAGTCTGGATGGTGTGTGAGAGCAGCCGGTTACCGTGGCTCAGCTGGCCGGTGGTGATGCATCGGAGCTGCTCGGAGCCACTCACCTGCAGCTCAGCCTGCTGTTTCAGAGCTGACTTGTAAGCAAGCAGCCTCCCCTGTCCCGCCTGTGAACTTGCATGCTGGGCGAGACAGAGCTGAGCGAGCCCACGCACGTAAGCGTGCCTTTTGCTGCCCTGGAGCTCTGCGGGGACGGCCCAGGGCTCTGCTAGTCCCCTGTCATAGCCAGAGCATTGCTGCCCCATTGCAGCGGCTCGTCAGTGCCCGGCTTGTTCTGCACGCGCTGGTTCTCAGTGTATGCAGAGACACGCGACTCTCTGCATGCAGACAGAGATGGAAAACACGGCCCTGCTGAACATCTGTGGCAAAGCTGGATCCTGGATCTAGTTGTGGGTTTCCAGACCAAAGAAAAGCCCTCTCCGTGTTCATTGTGAGCTGCATATATGGGCTTGTGAGCACGTGAGTGTGCATTCTCTCTGCAGGGCTGTGCCAGGCTATGAGTAGGTAGTGTATCTTTCCCGGATAATTGGCTTTTTTTTTTATTGCACAGTCATTTTCTGTGTTCTCCTCTTATTAAAGAAATACCCTTGGTGACTTTTTTAATAGCTTTCAGTCTCCGCTGTTTATGTACTGTGGGAGAGAAAAGAGAATTTCTGATAATTTTGTTTTCTCTATTTAGCTGACACTGATGCTTGAATTTTATTTTGTTTAACCCCAGTGTTTCTGAAGCAGCACAGCTGCCTTCTGTTCCCGACTGCATCTGTGCACCACCAACACTTTCTAATCAGAAGAAAACCTAGAGAGGTCTCAGGGTAGTGGGCCTGGGTGGACAAGACCAAAATGCAAGGGTTTTTTTCAGTCTGTGGATTAATATTCTCCCTGATTTGCAGCAAGGGAATAGATAACTTGGATAGCTTGTGCCCTTCCAGGCAGCAAACAACTTTACCGGAAGCTAACCCAGGTCGCTAAGTCTTCCCTCTGTTTTCTGCCTAGACTTGTCTCTCTTTCCTTTTGCCGCTTCACTTTCCTCTCTCTCAAAGCTCCACTTCCCTCCATACAGATTAATGATGTCCCTCTGTCTTCCACTGCACTTCTGGGGGATGAGTTCTCCAGGGCTGGACCTCGGCAGCCCCGCCTGCTGTGTCCCTGCTGGGGCGATGGAGGAGAGGGAGGGCTTGGGAATGGCCCTCAGGACACGGTTCACAGAGCTGAGCTGGTCTCCCTTGAGGGTTTTGCCCTGGTTTGAGGGAGCTGGGCAAAGCAAGCCAGGGGTCAGTGGTGGAGCTGGTGCTGGCTTCGTGCAGAAGATGTAATTTCCATCTCCATGTGAGCAGTGGGGTTTGCCCAGCACGTTGCGGTGCTGCAGTGATGGTGTGAAATGAGAATAAATTCTAAGCTTTTGGAGATTATGCAGGTTGTCAAAGGTTTCAGGTGGAGAGAAGACGCAAGCCTGCCGTGGGCAGGAGGGAGGGCTTTCAGCTTGGTTGGGGAGGACTTCATTTTTTGTTTGCACTGCCTGGCTCATTCAAAACACATTTCCTTGCTGTTAAGTTCCTTTGACAAGGGAACAGCTGAATGAATTTCACAGCAGTTGTTGACAGAGATGGTTAAATCAAAGTAAGAAAATCTGAGGAAAGCTGCAGCAGAAGTTTACTGGTGGAGCTGAAGGCAGCGATGTGGTAGATAAGCATTGGTGTGAATCCAGACCCTGAGGTGATGGGGCAGGGAGGGCTTCTATGAAGCTACTCCTACCTCTGAGCTTGTACTGGGCTGACCACCTACTTGCTTTGGCAGTCACCTAGGCTCTCGGCAGCTTGTTCAGATTGGTTATACTTGTAGTTGGTTGTGCATGCTGCATGCTGGTCAGTGCTTGCAGTTGCTGTTCTCGTGATGTTGATGATGTGATAGATTATCAGTCTTGGTAGAAGGTGGCCTGCTTGGTGATCTCCCTTATCCTGTGCATTCACACTAAACATTGAATTTATCCAGGATCTTACTGTGGTTGTTAGCACAGCAAACACAGCTCTGAATTTCCGTTCCCAGCTACATCAACTTTCCATTTTTGCAGGCCAGCTGGTGCTCCAGCATCATGGGGGGGCTACCTGGCGCACGCTCATCTCCTCATGAGTGTCTGTCATCCAGCTCACGTGTGTGTGCCGGTCCATGTGTGTGTGTGCAAGAGCTGGCTTGTTTGTTTCTAGCCGGGATGTGCTGAGCCTGTGCCAGGGGGATGCCGCATTGCCGCTCTGTGGTGCGGCACCACCTTTCTGAGCCAGATGGAGAGTGGACTCAGAAGGGCATCCTTCATGAGAGGGGAACCCTGGAACATCTTGCAGGTAAAATCTCCAGGGTTCCAGGCACAAGACTCTTCTTTGAGTAACTTCTCTGGTCTGGTTTTGTCAGTGCTGTTTGTGCTGAGACCAAAGATCACTAGGGAGCTCTTGCTGGCTGTCCTGGTTTGTGACTTCCCTCCTAGCCTGGCCATGTACCAGACCAAGGTGGACAGTTTAACCCGGCTCATCTCACCAGGAAGAGAGGTGTTGTCTCTGTTCACCCACCAGATCTGCAGCCCATTCAGGAAGAAGTGGCAGAACGCACATGTATCTTTATTTGCCTCATCAGCTTGCAAGGGGTTATCTGAATCGTTCTCCTTCCAGCAGCTCTGCACGCTCTCTTCTCCCTTGGCCAGCAGCTGAGTGATGGGGAGGCTCTCCAGGGTGTAGCACAGGGATGCTGTGGAGGAGCACCCCTTTTGTGGGATCTGTGGCTCTTCCTTCTTCTGTGCCCCAGCCTCAGGCCACAGTGACACCATGAGAGCAGGCAGGGGACATGAGTGGGGACTGGATGCCTTGGGCATTGGGACAGGTGAAGGTAGCTCGTGAGTAGCAATGCTGCTTCCACAGGGCAGGAGGCAGAGCAGGACGACTGGCACTGCTACAAGGAGGTGTTACTGCTGCACCCAGCGCTGCTGAACAAAGTCTTACAGTGGTCTGGGGGCAGTTCCTTCAGAGAGGAGGAGTTGAGCAGGTCTCCTTGTCCCAGATGAACTCTGCCTAACAGAGCAAAGACTTCTATTGCTTCCATAAAACACGAGAGCTTGTGCAAGATGTTTGGTCCCTGCAGACAGCTTTTGTCAGTAGCTTCCTCCTCTATAAAGGGAGGAGACAGCCCAGTTCCTGGGTGACTGGGAGGGTGCCACAAGCCAGGGGGATGCTGGTGCGACCAGCTGTGGCAGGATGGGGAGAACTCTGGAGAGAGGCAACCTGCTGGCTCTGGCCTGAAAGAGAGTCATCAGGGAGAGCATCGGTGTAAGACACAGCAGAGCAACCCGAGGGATGCTTTGGAGGGCACTGTGTGGTGGGAAGCCCTCAGCTTCACAGTAAAAGGCAGTGCCACATGTGTGATTCCACCAGGTCCTCTAAGGCTTGGGAGACCTTCAGCTGCTCAGTTTGTTGGCTTTGCCTCAAAAGCCCCACATATTGCATTGCTCTCCTTCAGTTTATGCCTTTTGGCATCTTTGAAGTGATTCTAGCCCTGAGTCATCCTCGAGAGCTGGAGCGCTCTGCCGCACCCGAGGTGCACGTGTTGGTTGTCTGATGCACACCAGCACCCGCACGTCGCTGCCTTGCGGGCACCGCAGTGAGTGTGACAGTAGCACCAGGGTGAAGAGGTCGTCTGCAGCCCCACCGTGCTGCCACCTCCTGCCCCATTGTTTGCTGGATCTGACACTTGTCACCCATCCAACCGATCAGCTGTGACTTGGCTGCAAGGGAGGGGAAAGAGCTGGAAGGGTTCAGGGCTGGATTTCCAGAGGAACTGGAGGAAGCAGTGAATCTGCTGCTAGCCACCATCAGGGCTTGTTTCCAGCCCTCTCCCTTCCAGTGCAATGGAGGTGGCAGAGCCATACCCTGGTTGTCCAAACTGGGCTTTGGATCTCCTGCTTGTAATTGTTGAGCCTGGCTTTTGGTGGTGCTGACAGCCTGTGACTTTCACAGGAGTGGTGCGGTGCATGGCTGGGCTTTCTAGCAAAGTTCCGGGTTGTTTTTTTGTGCAGAGCATCCAAAAGAATTAGCTGCCTTTGGAAACAGATGGGTTGTCTTCAGCATGTCTGTGTAGGGAAGGATCCAGAGCTCCAGCCCAGGATCTAGGTGGCAGCCGTGTGGGGAAACTCGCACAGATCTGGCTTCCTTCCTGCATGTTTAGCTGGTCTGGTTTTACTGGTCATGGCATCCACTTGGACCTACTGCTTCACATGGGCTTGAAAAGTTTGTGGCACCTTTTTAAAGCCCATTCCTTTCTATAGGTCTAAAAATGAAATAGAACAAACGCACCCATCGCTCACACAGTAGAGTGTTTTGCCTTGAAGTGAACCCACTGTTTGTCTAACCCACCTCTTTTTTGAGTTGTAGTTCCACCTTTTTGTCCTCGTTTATACACACAGATACGCGTGCGCACATGTAATGACAACTAATGCATTTTGGCTTCCATTCATTTGAAGTGATCTGGGTTTTTTTGAGTTTTTTTGTGTCTTTTCTTGCAGCTTCTGAAGTCGCCCCATAGTCGGTTGATTCCCCATCACACACCTAGTGCCTGAGTCTGATCCATGTTGGCCCTCCTAGTTCACCATAGATCTCTCATTTTGACTTAGCTGTCTGTTCAGTAGTGGTGACTGTTGTTGTTGTTGTGCTTTTTGTTCTGTTGTGTCTTTATTATTTTTTACTTTCTCCTGGGAGCTCTGGCCTCTCGTAGCCGCTACTAACTCCTCTTTTGTTTATCCCCCACGCTCCTCGCCTCTCGGCAGATCAAAGTGGTGAATGCGTTCCGTAGCTCCTTGTACGAAGGCCTCGAGAAACCTGAATCCAGAAGCTCCATCCATAACTTCATGACTCACCCAGAGTTCATCCTGGAGGAAGATGAGCCTCGAACACCATTCCTTGACAGCGCTGAAGACGACCCCGAGACTGACGGACTCAAAAAGCGAGGTGGGGGTAGCCTGGGTGGATCTACATCCCTCAACAGAAATAACAATGCAGTGGACAGCAATCAAGCTGAGGTCACCGTCCCGGAGCCCGAAAGCCCCTTACACAGCTTGGAGACATCGGTTTGACCTTAGAACTTTGAACCCCCCCTCCTCCTCCACCTTCGCCCTTCGCCCTGTGTGATATTGGCACCAGTAACTGATCACACACTGCGGTCACTTCGTGTCAAACTGCGCATATGTATATCATTTTGGTGTTTTGTTTGGGGTTTTTCTGTTTTGTTTTTGGTTTTTTTTTTTTTTTGTGGGGTTTTTTACCATTATTTAGCAGTGGGAACCAGAGTACCACGATCCGGGGTATCAGGAGAGAGGCTAAGCCAAAATTGTGCATCTCCATCCCTAATTTTCAGTGGTACTCGCCCAAGTGAAGCAGCCAGGTTATTTCCTCTCCAAGAGTTGGGCTCCATGCGTCTGTAGGGGGTTTTCACTTTGAAAAAAATGCATGTTCAAAGAAAGCTCAAATTGTTGTAGTCTTACATGCACGCTCTCAGCCCAAGGGCTGGGGTGCACTTGTGACTTTACTTTTTTTCCACTTGTGGTTTTTAGGGTTTTTCTTCTAATGTTGGGCTCTGTTCTTTGCTTGTGGGAGTTGCCCCCAGTAACTTCACAGCGGGAAGTGGGGGAGTTAGCACTCTAGTGCGAAAATTTAGAAATAAACAAACAAAATAAAACCCAGCCGGGGGGAGGTGTTTACTCACAGGATGATAGATACAGGGATGTACACCAGTCTTCCACCTCAAAAAATGGTACCTAGCCTTTACAGTTCCTCCTCCATGTGTGCGCGCACACTCTCTCTCTCTCCGTTTCCAAAGCAGTAATTGGTAGACAAGGAACGAAGGTGACTTGGCTGTAACCTTGCTGGATGTAAAAGATTCTGATTTTCGTTCTTCTACAAAGCAAGGTGGAGGTGAACTGGCAGTGGAAGGGTGGTGAAGAAAAACCCCGTAGCTGTGAGAGACAGAGCTCCTTCCTGGGGAGGCTTAACAGATGCATTTCTTCTGCTCTTGAACAGCTGTGAAACTTTTGGTGAGAGCCTTGCAAAGGTTTAACGGCTCCTGCCATCAAAAGCAGAGGGACTGTTGCCTGTTCTGGCTTGTCTGTACTGTTGGATTAAATAATCTTTCAGCCTTGGAGTACAAGCTCCGGTTGACTGCTGAGGAACCCCAGAGGATGCTCCAGCTGTGCCCGCCAGCTCTGCGCATCGCTGCTGAAGTGTTAGCAGGCGGAACGGAGAACAAGCATCGGGTTATTGACAGTACAGTGGGTCAACTCCTCAATCATGGAAAGGATGAGTCAGGTTGACTCTTTAGCTGGTGGAGGGGAGGGAGGCTCCATGGCCGGTGGGAGGACCCTCGATTTCCACAGCACTTCTGTAGCTGATTTGCCAGTGGAGGCAATTCCTCACAGAGGTGGCAGGTTGGTTGGTTGGCTGTGGGTCTTCCAGAGAAGGTGCTGCATGGAGGCTTTGCCTCACTTGATGCTTTTTTTTGAAGGTCATCTCTTCACCCTGCGTGTCCTGCCTCACCTTTGTCTCTTAAAACCATTTGGTGAGAGTCCTGGTTTTTTGGAGCAGAGACCCCAGGTGTCCTGGGCAAGTTGGCTCTGAACTGACCCTCTTGTGAAGCCATGGGACAGAGCAGGAGGCAGGAGTTTGCTTTGCTTGGGATTAGTTTCTTCTCCGTGGGCTCTTGCTGGTGCACCCCTGGTTACTGGCCCCAGGCAGGCAGGGCTGGAGGAAGCTCTGCTGCCTTCTCTCCTTTGTCCTGCTTGGTTGGAAGCAGAGAGAACCTGGTGGTAACTGGCTGTACAACATCACCATCTTTGCCCAGCCTCCATCCCTGGAAGCAGAGAGGTTTTAGCGAGAGGGTGGGCTGGCTGGTTTCTTCTTTTCTTTCCTTTAAGAACGCACAGCAGAATCTCCCGTGCCTTCTCCGAGCACTGCCTGCAGCACCACCTGCCACGCGAGGGCCCAGTACTTTGCCAAGAAATAAGTGTTCCTTAAACGACAACTCAAACCAAGTGTCTTTTGGTTTGTTTCCAGCCCAGCACTGACTCGTCCCTTCCTTGGTGTGGGAGGAGGGAAGGACGAGGTTGCCCCATTCCTGCCCCAGGTAGCTAAGGAAAGGTCCTTCTCCCAGGTCCCCTGCCTCGGTGCTGGCAAAGGGGGTGAAGGCTGGGCTCCGTACACTGCCAACAGCAAGAAGAAATTGCCACCACTGCCCATCTCGATTGCAAATTCAGTGTCAAGCCCCCTGCCCGCGCAGACAAGCCCATCGCTGCCCTCCCCGTTCCTCCTTCGCACGAGCTGAAAAAATACCTTGGGCAGGACCGGGGGGTCAGGGGATGTTTTCTTGGGTTATACACAAGTGGTGACAGGAAAGACAGAAGGGGTGGTTCTGGGGTTTGGTTCTGTACTAAAGGTGACATTACTTAAAAGATCACTTTTTCTATTTTAAATACTTGCAAAAAAAAAAAAAAGAAAATATCGTGTTCTTACAAGCTTACATAAATATTTATTAAATACTTTGGGGGGGATACACCAATTTTTTTTTCTTTTTTCTTTTGATATTTTTTTATTACCTCAGACCTGTTTAAAAAAAAAAAAACAAAGAAAAGACTTAAACCAACCAAAAGCCAACTTTGGAGGCTCTCAAAGTCACTCCCAGAAATCTGTGACTGGCAAGTTGCCACAAGGGTCTGGTTGTTCCTTAGTTGATATATTTTTGTTGTTCTAGTTTCCATATTAGGAGGGGGAGAAATAATTATATATAAATATTATGCAAAAAATATAGTTTTCTTTAGATCAGAAACTGATATTTTTACGTCAGCCATATGTATTTTGTTTAAAGAAAAAAAAAAAAAATCTTGAGTCCTGCGTCTGCAACGGCGTGTGACTCTGACGGCAGTTCAAAGTGACAGGTAATTAATTCAGCCTATCAGCGATCGGATGCCAGTCAGCTTCCTTTTCTCTGAGCAGCCATCTTTATACTAGATGTTAGTTGGATGACACAAATGGGTTTTTATATAAATTATGTTGGTATGGCTGATTGCTTAAAGTATAAACGTTTATTGTGCATACATCTTTCCTGTAAAGTATTTTTTTCTATTTAGTTTCAGTGATATACTGGCAGCAGATGACTATTGGGTTAAGTTATTGAGGATATTACAAAAGAGTTGGGGGAGATTGGTGCTCTATGCTGAAAGGCATGGTCGGCGGCACAAACTTTGGGGACTCTCTGCAACATGCCTTGAAAGAGGGGGAGATATATATATTTTTTTGCTTTGTTTGAACTGCCACGAGTGTGCACGGGGGAGAGTGCCATGCCAGACAGGAACCGAAGTCATACCCTGTGATATGTGTTAACTTGCCTTGGAATGCTTTGTTATTAAAACACTCTGAACATAATTTTGCATCCAGTTCTTAATAACAGTAGGGTCTCTGGTGGTGGTGGTTTTCTGTTAAATAAATTGGCAGATTGGTACCAAAGACATTACACCACGTCCTGTGTGCATTGCTGAACAGGCATTTTTAGGCATTTGCATTATGTGATAAGGTTTCCTTTGATTTGCACAGGGGTTATACTTAATTTTCAAAGGTTTTGTGCAATAAGCTTTGAGGAATATTTTGAAACAATCTCAAGAAGGAAAAAAACTAAATAAAATTTTAGCATGGGCAGCCTTTGGCTTTCCCCAGCTGAGGAGTAGGTGTCCTGTAGTGCTCAGCCCCTTTAGGAATGCTTCTCGGGGTGACAAGACGTTGGGGTGAATGGAAAAGCCCCATCCCAGATCCAGGGAAGGCATCTCCAAGATGCCATTGCCAATGCCTGTTGCCCTCCATGATTGCAGGGACCAAGCACCTCAAAGAAGAGTCCCTGCAGGCTTTTGTACCTCTCGGGGGAAGGACACATGTACCTGCCTGCCATTGCTCCTCAGCGCTGGGTCCAGCTCCTACAAGTTCATCGAGGTGGAGCATGCAACCTATAAAACACCCTCCTGCAAGCCCAGCTCTTCCCCGATGGGGCACGGCGATGTGGAGGTACTGCTCTCCTGGTCCTGCCCAACCAGCGAGGCTGCGGGGCAATGCCAGTGTGTTTCTTGGCACCCAGCTGCTCCTCTCCAGCATCTCTCTGCCAAGGCTGTCCCCTGCCACTGAGACTGGCTGATGCCTGGCTGTCCTGCCTCTGCTATCCTCCTGCCCAACAAAAAAATACATTTTTCATTCAGCAAAGCCCATGGCTAAAACTGCCTTTAGTTTATTTCCTCCCCTTAAATAAATATATATATATATACACAGTATTAAGCCAACATTTGTGTGTGTATATATATTTATCCAATGCTCTCACAACAAAACTTTCTTTTGAAGAGGGCACGCAGATCTGAGTTTTTCTTTTCCAGCAACTAAGTATAATAAGCACTGGTATTTTTGTATAAAAACAGAAAAATACAAAACAAAAGACTGAATATTATGTGGTATGCATGACATTAAAAAAAAAAAAAGGTGGTTTCAAAGCAATATGTACCCTGGTGTTTGCCATATCCTAGAGTCCAGCTTAAAGTGCACCTGATCTGTATTGCATTTTGATATTAATCTCTATGTACAATGTTTTGCATGTAATTTATATGGTTCTTGGGAGAAAATTTTTTTGAATGAATTGTCAGCTGGCTTCTTCTGAGAAAACAGACTCCAAGCAGAGATAATACTCAAAGTGGAAGCGGATGAGTGGTTGAGGGGTGGGAAAGGGGTACATAGCGAAAAAAAAAAAAAGCGTGCTGGGGGTGGGGGAGAAGGGTAATGGTTTTGAATCAATAAAGCTTTGGCTGTTGAGCAGAAACAATGCGCAAGTGCATCCAGAGAATAAAATGTGCCCACATGTAACTGTGACGTCCTCAGTGTGTCCACCAGCTTGTGAAATCAATCCTGCATCCTCTCCTAGCGCTGGATGAATGGCTGGGCCTCCCCTCGGAGCAAGCCGGAGTGGGAAAGTGGGGCCTGTGGGGTGGAAAGAGGGATGGCAATCAAAAGCAACCCCACCGCTACAAAAGCACCCCTCTCTGCACAAGCCTTGCTATTGAGAGGCAGGGGCTGGCTGGTTGCACCCAGCACTTTGTCTCAAGCATGGCTTCTTCCTTTTCCAAGCAAAGTCCAGAATTCGCTGTCAAATGCCATCCAGTGCTCCTGGGCTATGTGTCAAGCTGCCCTTAAGCAAAGATCCTCCCTTGTCCCCTCCCCTGACGCTGTGTCTGCGGTGCCTCTAAGGTGATGCTCGGTGGAGGTGGTGATCTTCATCTCCCTCGGACTGGCTTTGAGCTGTGTCCTGCCTCTGTACTGAGACTATTTTGCCTCCATAAAGGCGCTTTGCTCAGACAAGAAGGACAACAGGAAATAAAAGCAACTGGCCTCTGAAATACTCTCATTCCCAAGCACGTTGATTGCACTGGAGCTGTTTAACTCCCTGGATTTGCTGGAGGGGCTGTTGTTGTTTCTCTGTGTCTTTAATAACTCCGGGCAAAGCCACAATGAGAAGATCAAGCTGGGCGAGGCTGTCAGTGAGAAAGTTGTCTAAAACTTCTCAGCTGAGTGACCCTTGGAGCTGATGCCGAGTGATATGAACAGGGTGTAAAAGGTTTATTGTGCAACGTCACCTTCTTTCCTGCTTTCATGGGAGGTGTCTCTACTGACAGCATCCTCCAGCTCTTTATTAAACAGATCAGCCACAATTGCATGTATTTTTTAAAACCTAGTCCAGGCTGGATGCAAAGAAAGGAACAAATCACAGGTCTTTTAGTCATTTAATGTGGAAAATGGCTGTGCCTGGCCACAGGCACCCTCTCCCCGAGGATGGGCACTGCTCTAGCTGCTGAGGTGGCTGTTTACCTCTGCCACAGGGCCAAACTGGGGAAAGCAGGACACTAGCACACTGGGATGGAGAGGGGAAAAGCAGAGGGAGGCAGGTTTAGCTCTATGATCTGCCATGAAGGCTTAGTCAGCCTGTGCTGCCCTGACAGTGAAATGGCTGCTACCCAAAACCCCCCAGCCAACACCAGGCCTCCCTCCCTGGGGCTCAGCACCGCCCGAGGTCCCACAGCAAGTGCCTGCGGGCCCGGGAAACCAGGCTGAAAACGTAAAATAGCTTCTAGTTTGGAAAGCGTAACCCTGAGGAAGCACTTGGCAACGTGAGGGAGGGGACAGTCACCTCCCGGGCCACAGCCTGGCACCATGGCAGGCAGGAGCACACACCCTGACAGGGAGGCAGGCGCGGGGCACCGCAGCCGGGGCACAGGTGGACGGGAAGGGGGACGCTCTCCTGCTCGCCCTACAGCGAAGGGTTTTGTCTGGGGTTGGAGGCGCTGGCGGGACCCCTCTGAGGAGGAAAGGGCAGAAAACCCACCCGCCCGGCTTTGTTTACGGGCGCCGCCCGCCCCGCTTTTGTCACTCCGGTGGGCGGTGCCGCCCGCCCGCTGCGCCCGTCAGTTTCAACGGGCGGAAGTAGGCCCTGGTGAAGCCCTTCCGCCCGCTGTCCTAGCAACGGGCGAGCTGAGGTTGCTCGTATGTTGCCGGCGCCATCTTTGAGGCTGGTAGCGGGGAAAGCGGCGGCCCCAGCGGATCGAGGCGACGCGGCAGCGGTCAGCGGCGGCCCCCGGGGGTTCGGTAAAGTCCCCGCTCGCCGGTAACTAGAGCCGTTCGTAAGACCGCAGGGGCGGGGGAGTATGGCCTTTCGCCAAGCCCGGGTCCCCTCCGCTTCCCTCAGGGGAAGCAGGCCGCGTCCCCGGCGCCCGGCGGGGCGGGCTGGCCCAGGCCGCGTCCCCGAGCCCTCCCCGCCGGGCTGTCTGTGGGCACCGGGGCGGGAGGCGGGGTGTGTTCGGGGACCCCTGGGGCGGCGCGGGCCCTCCGGGGACGTCGGTGGGGCTGAGGTGTTCTTCCCGGGACTTTAGCGAGGGGGAGCTGCTTCCCCGCTGCCCCAGGTAGGCCCAGGGTCCCCTCTCCCCCCGTTGCAGGGCCGCAGCTCCCCCGGTCCCCACCCCCAGGCCCTTCCCTCCGCCTTTAGCCCTTCTGTAGGGCTCGGCTGCGGCTTCTTCCTCCCCCAGCCCCCATCCCGGTGGTCTCCCGGGCAAACAGAGTCCTTGGCCAGGCTCTGGAGAGGTTCAGTTGGGCAAATTGAAGATCCCAGTGCTGGTGCCTTAAAAGTATACATTATTTTCAGTTAAACCCTTGTGCCTTCCTTTTGTAGCAATGCGTATAAGGGGCGTGCTGTAATGTAGTCACCTGACAAACTGCTCCTTGGTTCCCCAAAGGAATTGCCTTCAGGATCTGACTAACTCTGGATGCACCCGGTTGTCACCTTAATTTCTCCTTTAGGTTGTTTAAAACAACCCACTTGGGTGACATTTGTTTTTGTTCTTAAGAATTGGGTCTAAGAGGTTTCTGTTTTCTTATGCTGATGTTTATAATGAAAGTGCGAAAGTGATTTTTGCTGTTGCAGGGATCAGTATGTGGAGCCTACAGACTGTTCCCAGAATGGGTGCTCTGGGGTGCGTGCTGCACTCCGAGATTGAGCTCTGGGCCATACTTTCAAAATATAACACTGCCTTATTTGATTGTAAAAAAGGAGCTCTCCTGGGGGTAGGGGATTTTGAAAGGATATCAGAACCACTACTGTGGCATGTGGCTGAATTGGACACACATTAAGCTGATCAGGCTGAACAGATAGGCTGAATTTGTTGCTGGATGGCCAGGTGTTGCAGGAGGAAAGCTAGTCTAGAGAAAACTTACTCTTGCTGTTGCTTCTCATCTAAAATGGCACCCTTCCAAATGGCTGCTTCCAGGGGAAATTGACTCTTTTTGAGATTTAATTAAATGTTTCAGTGAGGAAGTTGAACCGTCACAGTAAATTGTTGCCAGTCCTGGTGCTGATTTCAGAAAGAGAAAAAGAATGAACGTCTTTTCTTTAAGTATGCCTGTTTCACCCAAGAGTAGATGTAGCAGCTTTAGCAGACTCTGATATACCACAGAAAATGGAATTTTCCACTAAGTAAGAACGATGAACCATGTGAGCTTTGCAAAACTGAATGTGGCGGTTGGAGGAGGGAGCTGAGAGATAGGAAGCATTCGTTTTACGACTGTATCCTTGAAGAAGAACTGAAAGACTGATAAAAGGGAACATCCTGTCCCAGAAGACTCGGAAAAGCTGGGTGACACAATGTGAAGTCAGTCAAATCTTCAGTAACTGGGGGAAAGGTAAAGACGGCAGGGGGAGATCATGACCACCAACTCAATTCAGGACTGAAAAGACTTGCTCCCTCCCTCCTCCTGTAAGGAGCATGCATGCTAATTTACATAGTTAGTAAGGCTAATTAAAGTGTAGCTAACCAATAGAAGATGATTACCAACCAATGAGTATGAATTTAGGTGGGTTTTTACTAACATGTAACAAGATAAATACCTTGTAGTTTCCTTGTGCTGTGCGCTAGCTTTGTGGACTTACCACCTAGCACCCATCTTCACACAAATATGAATAAAACACCTCCAGCTCTGTGTGTATCTTGGCATGTTGCACACCAGGTAAATGATCCCACTTTTGGGAAAACACCTTCAGTTTGGAATTGGTTCCTTATGCCCATTGGGACATTAAGGAGGAAAAGCTGGTGGACAGAGAAAGCGATAGAGGAGAGCCACCCAGTGAAAATACAGGAGAGAAGGGGTTATGCATTAAGGGAAAGCCACTACATAAAAAATTGGTGCTAGCTAAAAATTTATTAAGAATTTGGGACCTGCAGATACAGCTGCACCTGTGTGTGCTGCAGTCACGCCTGTTGCCACTGAGCGTGATGGAGAGCGCTTCTTTATTGAATGCAGTATGTTCAAGCATGCACTGTTGCCTGGAGGAAGAGCAAAGACTTCCATTGTGTGGAACTTCAGATCTGTGGCTCATGTGGCGTGCCAGATCCAGCGTAAGGTTAAAAAAAAAAATCAACTGTGGCAAGCCAGGTACTCATCTGGAGACATTGGCTCTTCAGGGACATCTCTGAGCAGAGCATTGTGTGCATCGGGCTGGGGCTAACAGCCAGGTGTCTTAGCTGAGAGTGCTGCAGGGAGGGAGAATATGCCTGTAATGTGTCTGTGTCAGCTGCCTCCCCAGACAGCAGTTTTAGTAGTGGGAGTTTGACGTATGTTCTCAGCTCTTACGTCAGCAGTGACAGCATGGCAGAGCCAGCGGGCTGGTTTTTCAGCTGGAAGAGGAGGAGTGGACTGCAAATGTGCCCAGGTAAATAAGAGCTGATCTGCTGTAGATGTGGATCATACCAGCGTAGGTGTTGCAGCTGCAGCAATAGTGGATCCCGGAGCATCTGGAGAAGATAGAATTTTTCTTCACGGAAGCAATACTGTCAAAAGCTGTTTGATGCCAGAAGTTAGGACAAACTGTTTGGAACTTCTCAGTTGGCCCTCAGAATACCTGGCACGCTAATTGTGATATATGTTGGGCAGGGCCGGGACTCACCTTGGCACTTGCAACGCTTGCAGACCAGACATCCTGCACACTGAGCCAGGACCTGAATCTGATGGGGCTGTTGGTAACCTGAAGCTTGGGAAGACTTCTGGATTTTTCTGCTGTTCCACATGAATTTTTACCTTATGAAGTGTGTCTTTTCAATGGGTAGACTTAGAGCGAGTCGTGGTTTAACATCTCCAGGCTTGGGTGTTCCTGTTCCATCTTTGCCTACCGAGCAGGTGCTCTGTAGGAGAAAGGACATAAATCTTAACCATGGGACTCAGACTCTCAACTGCATACTGCTGTGAAGAAACTCAGATAAGAGAATGAACTTAGTAACAGATAAACAAAGCTATTACAAAATTGATTACTGAAGGCACTTTTTGTCAGTGCCAACTCATTAGAAGTTCATACAGATTGTGGCACTAGACAGTTCCCATCTATAATGTGACTATACAGCATTGTAAAAGAAAAAAGTTTCATAGCTTTGGAGAAAGCACAACGCAAAAATACGCGGTTAACTGTTGGTACCTGGACCCTGAACGAACCACGGACTACTTGACAGTGAGGGCCCAAGGTTATCTCGTGATGGCTGCACCAGCAGAAGTTCCCTTGTAGAAGACAGGCGGCGCCCTCCCACTGGCTTTGCTAAAACCTCTGCAGCAGGCAGTGTCCTACAAGAACCAAGTTACCAAATTGATGTGTGGCTTTCCCTTAAGCCCCTCACCCCTGGCTTTCCAGATTCCGACCACACTGCCAACGCTGTGTGTGCAGTGCTAGGTGCCAGCTGCCATGTTCTACCTATATTTTAAAATCAGTGATTCAGGACTTTGGGCACAGAAGCACTGAGAACGGGTTAGCAGGTGCTTAAAAGATTTGCTTGCTCATTCTGTTGAGCCCCATCAAATTCTTCAGGAACTCCAGAATTCAAACTATTTTCCACAGGATCACTTAAAGCAGGAAATACCTGCTCAGGGAACTTCTCTCTACCTTTTATATGTTAAAGTGACTTTAAAACAGCAGAAGGTGGAGCAGCATCCCGCTGGGAGGGAGAATGGGACTTATCTCAGCTATTTCCAGTGGTCCCAGATGACTGATGGGTGTGGGATTCTTGGCCTGCAGGTGGAGGCCAGTGGGGAACTGCAGTTCTTAGTCACTCACTGCCATCAGTCAGGCCGTCCTGGCTTTGCAGACCATGTGGAAAGACTTTCAAATCGAAGGTGTGGCTGTGGCTCTGGAACTGCGAGATGGGTGAAATATCTTAGGCTTGAAACTGTTTTTCTACAGAGCGGTGCGCTCAGATCTGAACGCTTTGTCTTGGCCACTTTATTAGATCTCTGCTTTAAAGGTCATTTTGGAGAATTCCTTCTCCTGCATCTTGATGTGTCAAGCTAAAGACAAACCTCTACTGAAGCAGTGTCTGATCTGATGCGTGCTTCAGTACAGGGTTATTCTTTGACAATTACAGAAACACCAGGCCAATCAGCCCTTTCAGCAACAGTTGATTTGCCTCTCATCTTAAGGAAGACTCTCCTAATTCAGGTCCCTGAAGTGGCACATCCTAGAAGAGTTACTTCAGCCAGCAAGGGGCAGCTGTGCCTCATGGCTGGGGTAACTCACGGCTCTGACTCTCAGATCACGATGAAAGGTGACCCCAACTCACTGGTGGAGGAAGCTGAGCGATCGTCTACTTTAACCTTTGCCTTCGTGGCTGGCAACCTCGTAGCCTTTGCTCTGAGAAGGTCTTGAGTGCTGTAACCCCCAGTCCCAGAACATGTCCCCAGACCAGGTTTAGACAGTATTGATGCTGTGAAAACAGCTAGAATTGACTAAAACAAATTTAAAGACTAGAAATTATGACTATTCTGCTTCAGCTTTGGACAACTTAGCTTTAGATTTTCGTACAGAGAATGAGATGCATTAGCAAGAGATTCTTCTGTGCTTTGGACAACATGAAGATGTGTGGTTTACATATGCGTCATAATGGACTGTAAATTATTTAATTATGTTACAAAATTATTTCAAAATGTCTTAAAAATTTTACTTGGGTTCTGGACCAAAAAAAGTGTTTAAAATTCTTATCAACTTCCATCAGAGACCTGCTGAGTGCACCAGAGTTACTCATTTTTATTCAGACTTTCAGGGTTTAGTTCAGTTCATTTCTGTTCAGCGCTCAGATTGCCATGTTAACTGATACCAGTTTTTTTTTTAAAATGTTTCTCAGTTAACCTTTTTTGAAATGAAAGGACTTTAATGGAGTTTAGAACTATGAGGATTTTTTCCAGGGATTGTTTTGTTTTAAAGTTTTGCTTTTTTTTTTCCCATTCCTTAAACAAGAGCCATTCAAATTCTGACCAGCTCTTGAAGTCTGCTCAGGGATATGGAAGGCAACGAGCAAAATGTTGAGCTGCTTGGGCGCTCGAAAGAGCTAAATCTGAGGGGGTTTCTTTTTTTCCCCTACGGTGGTGGATGTAGCAATGTTGCATTATACAGATGTCTCTCACTTCCTAGGGAAAAGAAGTGCCATGAATTCTTTCTGATTTGTATTTGAATGCCTCTGCTCAGCAAAGCAGTGGTCCTTAATTGCCATCTATTTGAGCTCATGCAAACTGAAGAAACCATGCTTGAAATTGAATTTAACTATCAATGATATTGGTGACGCCTTTGGGAAAATGTTTCTAGTCAAACTTCTACGTGAAGGAGCACCGGTAATTTTTAGAAGTAGGTGCAGGGGAATCTGTATGACACAAGGTCTGTTTTTGAAGGTGCTAAAGGTCAAAAGTGAATAGTCACATGGATACTGAAGAAGGGAAGAAAACCTTGCACTTAACCACTGTTTTTATTCCCTTTGTCAAGCAGTCAAAAAACCAATAACTAATATGAGAACCCAACTTCTCCTCTCTTTATTTTAGATTTGGGAAAATTCCCTGCCAAAAAAAATATCCTGGAAAAATCACTAGTGTTTGTGTGAGTAAAAGGTTCCAACCTTTTATTATTAATTTGTAAGAACTATTTCATTCAGTTTTGTCCAAAAGACTCAGAAATACTTTGCACAGAAATGTGCAGCATTTTAATGAAAGGGGTCAGAATCACTTTAATTTGTACTTTATCTGGTCTGGTTGCAGGTTTTATGGCTTTTAGTGTCTTTCAAAAATTAAGAATGAAAATATCTGACTTCACATTAAAAAACAAAAACTGCTTGTGGCTAACTAAGATCAGTTTCAGCTCTGGCGGCACCAAAAAATCATCAGCTGTTGAATTGGACCTAAGCCATCTTTTCAAACCTTCCATGATCTTGCAGCAATGGATAATGATGGATATATGGATTAGGGAACAGCACGTGATGGCAAATTTGTAGTATTTGCTCTGATGTAAAAAAAACCAAATTAGTTCCCAAATTCAAAATAGTTCAAAATTGTTGGTATCATGCAGCCATGCCACTTGCCAAGTGAGCATTTCCCTGCCTCTCACAGCTTGCTGTATCCTCGATCCACCGTCTTCCTGCTGTTAATTGATTGCAACTCTATGTGTCTGATCAGGGCTAAAAGTTGTTCTCGATATGGATATCATACAACATATACTGTGCACGCCTGTGTGTATAGATATGTTTGTACTGTATGCATGTACATACGTATGCATATCTGTGTGCTGGCCCCAAAATCACTCGTGTTATAAAGCATCAGCCTTGAAGGCATCTTCATCAAAATATTATGTAGATCTTTCATTTTTGCCAGTTCCCTCCAAATGAGACACTTTTTATGCAGTCTTTTGTGGCAACTAGCCAAAATTTCTGATTTTTACTATCACTCTCGCTGACTTTATTATCACTCACTCTTGGTGTGTGTATAAACACATATGTGTATGTATATACATATTTGTGTATTTATACGCACAAGTATGTTTTTGCTGTACAGGTAATAAAGACGGGGGAAGGTTTTTGTGTTTTCTTAATAGGTGAAGAAATCTTGAAGACCAGAAATTGCAAGTTACTGAATTTTAAATTAAAAAAAAAAAAAAAAAATTGTCCGGCTGTGGAAGATGGATCCTCATTTTTGCAGCCACTTTGAATCACAAGTTCATCTTTAAATGCCCTGGGTTTTTTTGTTGGTGGTTTTTTTTTGGTTTTTTTTTGAAGAGCTAACTAACCCTGGCTGTCTCCAGTCTGACAGTATTCAAATGGACTTGCTTCCTCCATTAGTTGTAAGATGTTTAAAAGCACATCCTATGGTTGAATTGTGGATGAGAGGTTCCCTTGGCAATGTGAGGAGGAAAATTCTTTCTACCCCTTTATTATTAATTCACGGATTCAGTGTTGGTTCGGCCTACAGGAGAAGTTAACTGGAAGTCTTTGAAGATCAGTATCTTTGCTGAAGTTGTCCAGGTATGTGATCCATGGTGATAGGAAAATGATGTTTAATATGACAATGTATTTTATAGAAATTATTAGTACCCACAGTTAATCATTGACTGATAACTCAAATGTGTGGCTAATTTTTTAGGAAGTGACTCTCTTGTGGCTCTTGCAGCCACACGCGGTAGTTTTTTGTCTGCTCCAAGGCGTGTAACTATTCCTAAGGAGACAGAAGAGAACGCTTGCTGACAAAACCCATGCGGTTTTACAGAAGTTTGACTTAGTATTGGGATGGTTTTTTGTGACGAGCTGATTTCAAGACATTGCCCCCCTCAGGAGACTAATTTGATTAACAGGAAGTGGCTGTACAAATAATTATTACTTAATTATTTTTCACTTAACACCTTTCTTTAGGGTTACTTTTAAAAAGAAGATTTCACTGATCAAGCCAGTAGAAGACTTTCAGTCCAAGAAAGAGTGAATCAAACTCTTGCCAAGAGTTGAGGAAGACCCTTTGAGTGAACCCTTTGAACCTGAGCTTGTTCTAAGAATTTGTCTGCTATGTCTAACCAAGGAGATGACTGCTACTTCTATTTCTATTCCACATGTAACAAGGTTTGTTTGGGTTTCTTTTGCTGTGGTGGTTTTTTTTAACCCCTTTTTAGTTTTTAAGGGAGGAGGGGCAAGAGTGGGAGGAGACATACAGATTCCTGGTAACTTAATGAGCAGTTAGGTTCTCCTTCCAGTCCTAATATTATGGATGTTTTTTCTAGGCTGCACTATTTTGTTTTCCTTTTAATTACAGGGAGACAGCTGTTCCTTCCGCCACTGTGAAGCTGCTCTGGGGAATGAAACAGTCTGCACGCTCTGGCAGGAGGGCCGCTGTTTCAGGAATATCTGCAGATTCAGACACATGGAAATCAATGTGAGTGTTTGCCTCAAGATGTGTTCTCAAACTAAATCACTGAAAGCATTTTTCATTGCTGTAGGTGGACTGAATGTGCTTTTACTTATAGATTTACTTGCTATAAAACAATACTGGTTTCTGTTACTGGGAGGAAGTTGGGGGAGAAAAATCAATGTCTTGGGTATATCTCAGCAAGAAATTTTTGTGTTAGGGGCTGACATTATTTTCTTAACAGAGGCAAAAGCAACTACATTGATCAGACTGCTTAAATGTGCTGGAGCAGGGTGGTAGTAAACAGCCTGCACCAGCCTTCTGCAGGCAAGGCCTGATAATGGTGTATCGGGTCTCTTCTGTCCTGTGTTCCCTTAGGTACTGCTGTTCTAACCTCTTGGGGTAGTACAGGGTGGGGAGAGAAAAGACGGGAAAGAACTAAGGCTCTGAAAGCTAAGTTCAGATAAATTTAACCTAGGCAATATGAAACATTTTTCCCTCTGAATAATCCCAAGTTCTATTAGTTTAACCCACCCTGGACTGACATGTGAGAGTGCCCGTCTTCTCAAAGTGAATGGTAGGAAAGCTGGATGATACGTGGTTGTTACAGCTTATGCAAACTTTGTGTATATGGCCTGAAATACTTCAGTGATAAATTGTCCTTTGGAATGATGTTTTAGCACTGCACTGCGATAGTCCTGTCTCTGGCATGATGTGGAACTATGTCCCTTTGCAAATCTAAGGTGAGTGTTGCCATGAGCTTTTCTTTCTTTTTGTCTTCAGAAAAAACGCAGCGAGATTCCTTGCTACTGGGAGAATCAGCCAGGAGGCTGTCAAAAATCCAACTGTGCTTTTCATCACACAAAAGGACGTTATGTTGATGGACTCTTCTTACCACCAAGCAAAAGTGAGTTTCTCTAATTATTAAAAGATAGTTTTTGAGTATTATTTATGAGCAGGTACAATACCATAGAAGACGTCACATAACTGTTCATTTGAGTGCAGGGAGAAGCCTGCAGTCATAGGCTCTCAGCTAAATGGAATGTAACTCTGGTATTTAATTTTTTCTTTCATGCTCAGTTTCTCTGTGCTTTGCGGTTGTTACCTTTCAGGTTGCTTTCCCTTCATTTAATCCTTTCTGGATGGTAGGGCGGTGAGATTTGTGTGTGAAGGGAAGCTGTTGTTCATAGTGTAGCCAGGGGTGGGGAATGGGAGACTCTACATTCAGTAGCCAGGTGGGATATCTACCGTATCTGTGCAGTGAGTGCAACGTTGGGGTCGAAGTTCTAGGCGGCCAAATTACAGATGGTCCTCCTCTTCCTCTAGCTACGCTTCCAAGTCCACCTGAGTCTGCAGAAGAGGATGTGAAAATGGCTCAGTTGTCACTGCAGCAAAACAAGCTTTCTGTCCAGTCAAATCCCTCTCCTCAGATGAGGGGGGTGATGAAAGTGGAAAACTCTGAAAATGTCCCAAGTCCTACACATCCTCCAGTTGTAATCAATGCTGCAGATGACGATGAAGACGACGATGGTGAGCATTTTTTACTTCTTGAAGGCATTTCTGCTGTAACTGACTGTATAAGTCGCAGCACACCTGAATCGTGTAGTGGTTAAAGCTACAGACGAGAGGTCTGGAGTCCTAAATATTTTTTCCCAGTATAGGTCTTTAACTTATCAGTTCATCAAGACAATAAAGCTGTTTTTAAAAAATCCTATAAACATTTATGTCTGTAGTTGAGAATACAAACAAAAGATGAAACATGGACTGAAATGCCACTGTATGAGCTACATAAACATAAAAAATCTTGTCTAATCCCTACTGTGTAACTGAATAGGTTTATTTTTGCCTTTCAGACCAGCTTTCTGAAGAAGGAGATGAAACTAAAACACCTGTCCAACAACCAGGTACAGAAGCCCATAACGGATTGCGGCTAATTTCCACTAGGAAATCCAATGCTACTACAAAACAAGGTATTCTAACAGCTGCAGTAGGATGGATTGGAAGGAGAATTTGATAATTAACTCAAAAGCAGTATGTTCTAAAAATATGGTAGAACATAGGGTAGCTGGATGGAATCGGTTATTTCCATGAGGTCATTCTTATCTAACACTGTCGTATGTCCCCTGGGTCAGGCAGGTTAACAGCTCCTCATTTACTTTTGTAGAACAAAGTAGAGCCACAGAATGGAGGTTAAATGCCTGCAAATGTGTCCATCCGAAGATTGGAAGATTGCGGAAAGCCATGTCTAATGATAGAGGAATCTAATATCATGTAGATGGATTAACATGCTTAAAACTACAGGTTTTACCCTGAAGGGTGGGAGGAGGGGTGAAGAAAGGTGCCAACTGCTTACCAACTTTCCATCCGTTCTATGGCTTTTTTTGCTGTGGGGAGTGTTGCCAGGGTTTGTTTGAAATACTTTGGAAAGGTTCTGAGCTGTAAGAAGCTTGAGGGTCTGTGCTCTTCAACATGTGCCTTTAAGTCATAGTTTCATTAACCATTTTGTGTTTTCAGATGACAGTTTAAATTTTGGAATAAAAACACTTGAAGAAATCAAATTGAAGAAACTAAAGGAAAAAGCAAAAAAACAAGGTGATGGGTTAATATCCCCTACTCTCCTATCCTTCTGCCTTCTGTTCACCTTCATCTTTTCTTTTTGTTATTTTTTAACTTCTGATAATACCTGTATAGCCGGTATTGTTGTAGTCGGTGAATACAATTATTTGCAAAACAAAAGAAATTTTTTTGCACCATTGGGTGCAAACTGGGAGATGGTTGCAGCTGAGAGCTGCTTGAGGGACAGACTTCCATGTTCAGCTGGGGGCCTTGAGCTACTTTGGCATGCAGCCAGTTTTCTTAAACTCAAACAGCTGGTATTCTACATTGAAATTCCAAGGGCAAATCAGGGAAACTGCTTATCTCTCTTATTTATATGCGCTGGTCACTGTATGTTTGACAGTAACGAATAACTGATGTTTTTGGACTTCGTGGTTTGTTTGTTTGTTTTCCTAAACATCCTAATGTTTTGCTTGCTCTGATCAGAAGGTCCTTCAGGAGATCCCGTTCATCCGCCCCAATCTCGGACTGTTCCTGTGCCAGAAAAGGAAAACGTACGGACAGTAGTGAGGACTGTGACTCTGTCGACAAAGCAAGGTGATAGTGAATACTCTTGTTTCCATCTCCTGGCTCCTAAACCGAAAGCTTAAGTAATAATTAAGATAATTCAGACGTGTTAGTCTGCTGGTGCTGATTTTTCTAATTAAATCCATGCTTTTATGCTTAAAGTCCCTGGTTGCATTGGAAAGATATGGCGTTTGTAGGTGCTCCGTTGTATTGCAGTGTTGTTGTATTGCAATAAAAGATCAAGAAATGTTTTTATCAGCCTGACATTAAGCCATAGCTAATTATATATTACCACCATCCTACAGACTCTCAAGTGTGTTTAATTTGACTTTCATGTTCCTGAATTTGAGTGAGATTTGTGAATGAGCCCATGTGTTGACAGCATGTGATAGAATGAGTGTTTGGGTTAAGTGCAGTAGCAGCAGGGAGAGAGGCTAATGTCAAAACAAATGTCAGGATGCAAATAAGGGGATAACTGAAAAACAGGGCATAATGAAAGGGAAGACCTATAGAAAAAGTTATTATACAAGTAGCCAGTTTTTGAAGCATTGAAGAGGCTGGCAGTGGCAATTGCAGACAGTGGTGTGATATGAGTTTGTGTATAAATGGTGGTGTTTAGATCTGCACAAATTCTTTTTAAAAGCAAAAAAGCTTGTAGAGCTACTTCTACTCGTAGCTGTTAGTTTATGTGGTTTGACTATGTGGGGACGTGGGCTACAAGGACAATGCTTTTACTGGCTACTGGTTTCTGTGCACTAAAGAGGTTACTCTGTATTTTAGGGGAGGAGCCTGTGGTTCAACTGAATCTTGCCGACAGACTGGGGAAACGGAAAACCTCCATAGGTAAATAGTTTTTAGCGAGCTGTTGTTTGGGTGCCCTGGTCCTAACATGAGTAATACCTAAAAAGGGTATTTTTGCTGCGTGCGGGAGGAAAAATACATTTTGGTGGAGATATGTGTTGACTGCAGAAATGGCAAATTTTGTTAGCAACTGAAAGGCAAATACAAGAAAAATACACCTGGAAGAACTGAAGTTTGTGGCTGACTGTTCTAAAAATCCTCCTCCAGAGAAATGTTCTTAAAGTATTTCTTGTTTTCTCTTCTTCTGAAGCTGGTAAAAGCGTCCTTCCACTAAAGCGCAACCTTGCTGAAAGGCTGGGGAAGAAGATAGAGACTCTGGAGAATGCCGACAAAGCACCAAAGAGAGGTACAGCTACTAAACAGGCATCTGGATTTGATGCACAGATTTTCTATTTAGGTTTTCTGTTTGTCCTTCCTTCTAATGATTCTTTTGGTGTTGTTGATTGAGGGATCAAGGTAACTTTGAATGCTGGTGAAGTGACCTCCTGTCTCATTTCAGAGTGTGAACACAGAATGGAGATTGATGCAGTCTCCCTGACTTTTTCTGTTCTGTCTTGTAGTTCAAGTCCCCAAGTCTCTGAAGGAGAGGCTAGGATTGCCCTCTGAACAGACCAGTACAGAGACAGGTAATAACTGAATATTAAATATGCCTTCCTCTTTTTTTCTTTCTGTCAGCTTCCATACAGCCCTAAAAGTTAATTTAAAAAACCCTGCCTGATTCCTCTTGCTCGAGTGCTGAAGCTGTCCTGACAGCCACTGTCAGAAGTCTGGCTCTAGGTGTGGGTGTGGGTGTATTTTCCACTTGTGCCTCATCAAGGTTTCATGCTCCTGCTGTGAACTGTCAGAAGCTGCAGTACACTTATGCACAAGTAGAGCAGACCCACTGCCAGGAGCAGGAGTTTGAGATGTTAACAGAGAGACACAGTCTGAGAAAGTAACAAAATAGAGAGCTGCAACACAAAAAACATCAGTCTCTGGATAGCGCTGGTTTTCAAAATACAAGTGGCTTAAAGGAGGAGGAGCATATTATGGAGAGTGATACTGTCCTAAGATGCATTCTTGGGAACAGTCAGACCTAATTTTCCTTAGTACTGTGACAAATTTTGGGGACTTCAAATATTGTCGGACTCTCTTTAAATATTGGTGCTTCTCTCTTTTTTTTTTTTGATGATGGCAGAGAAGGCTGCTAAGCCAACAGGAGAGATTCATGTAAAAACACTGGAGGAAATTCGTCTTGAGAGAGCTAATCAGAGACGAGGAGAACCTCAAGCAAAACCCCAGACTGAAGGACATTGCAAAACAGAAGATTCCAGCTTGGGGGCAAGGCCTTCCCCTGCAGTTCGCATCAAAACTTTCCCAGGAGCCCTGGCTGGAAAAAAACACAAGCAACTGGAAGAAGAGAAGCAAAAACCAGATGAGTTTCCTACCAAGACAAAAGTTGAGAGCGAGCCCAAGAAGCAGAGCATACTTGCTCCGTCTGTGCCCGGCAAAGTGCAGCTGGCAGAGCCAGCAGGTAAAGCCAAGCCAGCAGGAGAAGTGCGAATTAAAACCTTGGAAGAAATCAAGCAGGAGAAAGCTCTGCGGATGCAACAGAGCGGAGAAAATGTGCCGGCTCCACCGGCACAACCCGAACCTGCCCCGACAGGGAGGAGATTGTTACGGATCACAAAGCTAATAGGTAATAAGATGGTTTGGGACCTGCCCCGGTGAAGCGCTTCCCCTATCAAGCAAATTCAGTTTGCTCAGGATTCGCTTTGCTTTTTCCTTCTGTGTATACTAGAGAATAGAAGAGTTTTAAGACTACAAAGTCAAAAGGCAAGAAAGTGCCAGAATATGCAACCATATTATTTTCCATGAATTTTCCAGTGGGAAATACAGAAAACTATCTTGTAATTAATTCACTGAGGAACTTTGTAGTCAAATTTCTCTCGTCTGTTTTTTCTGCCATCTGTTTGTGGTACAGGATCTTCCCTGTGCTGAATCCAAGTTTACTTTCCTCTTTGACATAAGTGTTGTGTAACTTAGTTATTTATTGAGATAGATAGAGAGATATATATACAAACACACACTCTCTCGTGTTTGCAAAGCATGTATCAACTTTTTAATGCGAGGTCCAGTTTTTGTCAGAAATGACAGAGCATTAAAATCTCATCGTTAAGATTATATAAGCCACGTAAAAAGAGATAGTGTGATTGAGGGAAAGAGAGCTCGAATGCTGCACGGATTGCTTACTGTAGCCTTTCCCTCTGTCCCATTATTAGACACGAGGAAATAAACGCGCCAAGGAAACAGGGGTAACCAGGTTTCTTTATTTCTGCTGTTGACAAAATGATTTTTTCTTTGTTTTAAAGCACCTGGAAGAGAAGAAAAGAAGATAGTGGAATTGAGCAAGCCTTCTCCCAAAGCTGTCTCTGCACCTGCAGAGGTGAGTCCTTTGTGAAGACATACATATATTCATACGATTTCTGGTAAGTTCTGTTATGTTTTGTCTGTGACTCGCTGCATGCTCCCAGCTTGAGTGTGCTCCTACCTTCCTGCATTTGGTAAGTGCTGCAGTGAAGTTGTAAGTCCTGTCAGTTTTGATAGCATTTCCAGACAACATGGTAATCCTCAAGCTTTGAATTAATCTGATTATACCTGACAGTGAATAAGAAACCCTATTAGCACTGGATAAAATCTGTGAGGGTAATGTGGAGGGAATGTTTCTCTTCTCGGTGACTTTGTCTGTCAGGCTTGAAGGATATCTTAAAATCCTGAAGTCAGTATTTTAATAGAAAAAGCTAGAGCTTTGTATAGAGATCAGTCCGTCAGTGAATGCTGTATCGGGGAGCTTGCACGACTTTCTGTTGCTTGAAAAGAGTGTAATAGATTACAGCTAGTCTTCTGCTCTGCTGAAGGAGCTTGCTGTGTTGGGAATCGCAAGCTTTTGAAACAGTATTTCCATGGCAAAGCATGGATCTTGTTACAGGCAACATTTTATGGAAAAAACGTCAGATCTGAATGGCATTAACATGATATGTTCCACACGGAGCCATTTCAGAGCGCTTGCTGCTCAGATTTCCTTAATGAAATCTCCACAGATTTTTGTCCAACTAATCCTTTTTTCTTTCTAGCCTTCTGATCAGAGTGCAGCTAATTCTAAAGTTCAAGTGAAGAGCCTTGAAGAAATAATGAGGGAGAAGCGGCAACTGAAACACCAAGAAGAGAAGCTTCAGAAGGAAGCAGCTGCTGTGCCATCTCCTGTTGAAAACGCAATCAAGGATAAAACTCCAGCATCAGGGAGTCCTGAATCCACCGTGGTTTCAGGGTCAGCTTATCAACCTGCAAAGAGGTTATTGGTGAAATCTCCAGAAGATGGGGTTGAAGGCCCAGGAAAGGATGTTGCTGTCTCACCAGGGAAACAGGCAGCTCAGCTGCTGGAACGGAAAGCTAAAAGTAAGTGTTGACTGTATGTTAGAGTTACTTTAGGTCATGTTTGGAAAGAAAGGCAGAAGATGACAACTTTCACGTTGTAAAATGTTCACATTCTAACTCTTTTTTGTAACTTCTTTGCTCCTTTTTATGGCTTGTTGGTAAAGAGTTTACTATGTAGAAAATACTGCTGAGAATCTGGGAAATGGCAATGTAATTGTGCTGGACAAATCTATTTAACTAGAAAGATTATGGGACAGTTAAGAGAACCTGGTTTGGGTTGTTTTGTATTCTCCTGAGGCAGAGCAAGGCTGTATCAGTTCTCTCTTCTTTTTACTGTAGCCAAATCTAAAGTGTGCCTGAAGCCTTTGGATGGGAGAGCCACTTCCCCCACAAAGCAGACCCTGAAACGTAAGGCAGCTGAGAGTCATCCCTCTGCTGTGGCAGCTGTGAAACCATTGAGCAGCGCTGGTGGTGACATGAAGGAGCCTTCAGCTAAAAAAGCAGCTGTGGTAAGGACAGTGGCAGAGGCAGTAGTGGGTCCCTAGTAAAACTTATGCCCAAGTTTTACCCTGCTCTTGGAGGAAAGATGGAAAACTGAAATGTTCTATGGTCTCTGTTCCCTTTAAATCCCGAAGTGGTCTGCAGGATGGTTGTAGTACCTTTCTGCTTTTATTAGATGAATGGCAGCATTTACATAATACTCTGCTATGGTTTCTCTGTGGCATGAAGGATTTTATCCATTAATGCTGTGTTCTTAAAAAGGACACAAGGTCATTAGTAAACTTCAAGAGAATACTGACTCTTCCTCAGGAGTGCCCTGGTTCTGTATTTTGTTTAAGGCTCAGCAATGCTGGAGGAGAAGCAGGGGAGGAAGAATCTGCGAAGAAGTCTTTTACCTGTGTGTCATAAAAACTACCTTCCTTCTTCCTAGGCCCTTGTTCCTGCTTTGCCAGAGGACAGCCTGGTCTCCATACCTGGGAGCGAAAAACCCAAAACCAGGTAACAACCACAGCTTCTTCTTTTTCTTGAAAGACACACTGATCATGTGAAACCTAAGTTTCGTCACATGTTGAAAAGTTAAGAGTTTTGAGATAGTTAATGCCAAAATCCAACAAAGGAAGAAGTTATCTGAAATAATTTTTCTAGCAGCTAGCGGGAGTGCTTATTTAGATTCTTAAAATGCTGCAAGTTGGTACAGCTTTTCAGTGACTTCTTGGGTTTTCTGAATGCTGGCAGAGGTTCACTTCATACAGTCTTACACTTCTTGACTTTTTACAGTCAAATTAATAAAGGCGACAAAGTGTGTCTGGCTACAAAAGTTGAACCTTCTTTGCCAGACCACAGATGCTTTGTCTTCACGGAGAAATCCCCTAACTGAAAAACATCCCTGCTAATACGTTGGGCTCTGAAAGTAGCCCCAGGTTAATTGAGTAACAGCCCCTGCGCGAGGTTGAGGTGTAGGAGGGATCAGCTACAGCTTTAAGAGCTGGTTTGCAGAAAACATCTCTCTGTTCAAGGAGTGTCATGCACTGATTTGCTCTCTTTCTTATTCTTCCAAGTCTGGAACTGCACATTGGAAGCCCTGCGGACTCTGTGGCACAGTCTGAGGTCTCAAGCTCAACTTCTTCACAAGTAGCAGTAAAGACGTGCCGGTTGAGCTCCACAGGGTCTGGAAAAACACCCTTATCTGTAGAAGATGACTTTGAGAAGCTTATTTGGGAAATCTCAGGAGGCAAACTGGAAGCAGAAATCGACCTGGACCCAGGGAAGGATGAGGATGACCTCCTCCTGGAACTTTCTGAAATGATTGACAGCTGAACTGCATAGTCTTAAGGTTTAAAAAAAAAAAAAATTTAAAACTTTATATTTTGTTGGATACCTGAGGTGATCATTTCCTAGCTGAGGTTTTGCAGTGACTCTTAAAGCACAGTTGAACTGGTAGAAATTGGCACTATCTGCACTCAGTTGTCCTAAATTTCCCTGCTGGTCAGAGTCAAGGTCCCGTGCATCCATTCTGTAACTATCAGTGGCTACCTTCGACATTCAGAGGACAAAGCACTTGTTTATGTTGGGACAGAGAGATGCCCGTCTACGATCCGTGGTGGTTGTGAACTGATCTACTGCTTCTGTGGTGCGCTAAAGGCTTAAACTAAAAGCTTCATCCTTCCTTCCCCCCCCTTGGCAAAACTCAACATTCGGCGTGTTTCAAAGCTTTGGTATTCAGTTTTCTCAGACAGTTGATATCTAAAGCCTGGAGTTACTATGTCAACTCTTGAATTTTATTTATGTTTGCTGTCATTTTGACTTTAATCTTTTAGGGTAACTTAATGAAGATGTTGGGGTGGGGGGGAGCAGAACAATTACTCCAGTATTTTGGACCAAACGTGCTGCCAAGGGTGGTGGTTGGGGTCAGTCCATCCAGCCTTACTTTGAATTATCAGGGATGATGTCAGCATGAAAAGCAGCAGCTCTGGAATACCCCCCTCCTGTTTTGGTGTACTGTACCAAAGCTTGGGGGGGGTTCGGTGCTTTCTGCTGATGTGAACAGGATTCTGGGGTGCGTAGTCAGGATTCCTCTCATAGGATGTGGTCAATTGGCAAACTAAGAATTGGTTTAAGTGCCTCTTGGTTCCAAGAATCCTTCCCCTGAGCTGCCGGCTCGTCTTCTGCCGGGAAGCGGCGGCTGCTCGGACTCGTGTTCAAACACTGTCGGCTTTGTCTGACCTCCCAGCAGCCGTGCGGCTCCCTCGTGGGCACCGACCCAAGGCGGGGAGTGTGTGCCTGGGATCTCGGAACCTGGTACTGCTGCAGGACCAGCCGCGCTCTCCCTGTGGCTGTGCCCCGGGGAGCCTCCCTTCGGCCTGCCCCGCGCCCCCGCCCCACCACCGAGGCTTGAGCTCCCTGTAGGTGTAGGCGCTGGAGGCAGGACTGGAGCTTACTGGTGTGTCTCAGGTGTCTACGTGCGGTCTGAATGTGTGACCCTGCAGAAAACAGCTGATGTTGGGGTGTATTACGTTGGGGTGTATTGCGTACCCTGCCACCAGTGATCATTTTCCCTAGCAGATATATTTTGAATTATTTTCTTAAATTTCTGAAGAGTAGCCGCTCCCTACCATGACTTGTGAAGCTGTAGGGGCCCTCAGGCGTTTGCTGCTGGCAGAGAAAAAAAAAAAAGGCTTTTTTTTTTTTTGAGTTGATTGTAAATACTTTCTCTTTGGAAGAAAACACTTGTGTGCTTTGATAATCCACTGTGATGTCTTAGTTCCTAGAGGAAAGGTTTGAAACCAAAAGGTAGAAAACTGCCGTTCCGGCTCCAGAAGAGTCTGCTGAAGGACTTTCTCACAGTGAGACTTTGGCTGACGGCGGTCGCTTGCTCACGTGTGGGCGGGAGTGACTTTGGGAGGGAGGAAGAGTGTGAGGGAGCCTGGCAGTGAGGAAGGCTTCCCCTTGCTGCTTCCCTCCTCCTGCTCTGCCGTCAGCCTTCACCACCCCTGGACCAGGCTCTGCCCGTGGAGACGGGATTTGCTGTATGCCATGGTTTTTGTAAATATTTTATTCTCCCATTTTATATTTGTATTCTATTTAAGGTATTGTATTAAATGTAGTCTGGCCTCCTCTGCCTTCACCGGTAGTTGAACTGTTCCACCTGACAGCAGTTAACAGTGTTTTTAAATAAACCTGGCATAGGAAAGGTGTCAGTCCATCATCTGTCTGTGGGGTGGGGGGGCCAGGTAGGGTCCGGGGGGGTACATAGGGTTCAGGGGGTCATAGAGGGTCCCGGGGTCCGCCCCCTCCGCTCTCCACCCCTGCGCGGAGCAGTAGAGACGGCGGTCCTCCCAGCCTCCTAGAGCGGTCGGGTCCGCCAGCATCCCACATCTCCTTGCGCGCTCCCGCCGTGCCCAGTAGCTTCCGGCGGCGGCAGCGGCGGCGGGAGCGCGTGCCGGGCGGCGGCAGCAGCAGCAGCCATGGCGTACCGCGGGCAGGGCCAGAAGGTGCAGAAGGTGATGGTGCAGCCCATCGTATCCTTCCCGTGGTGGGGCTGGAGGGCGGGCGGGGCGGGCGGGAAGGAGCTGCCGCGTCGGCCCGTGAGGCGCCGAAGGGCCCCGAGGGCCGCGTCACTGAGGATTTGCTGCCGTCCCGAGTCCTTAACGCTCCGCTCCAGAACCTCATCTTCCGCTACCTACAGAACGTGAGTACCGGGGCTGGGGCTGCCGCAACTTCTTCGCCCCCTGAGTGTGAGGAACCTCCAGGTGGTTCTTGAGCAGGGGCCTGCGACCCGCGTGGGGACCGCACTGGTGCTTCACGTTTATCGAGGGCCACAGAAATGCTCCGAGGGCTGGAGCACCTGTCCTGCGAGGCCGGGCTGAGAGAGTTGGGGTTGTTCAGCCTGGAGAAGAGAAGGCTGCGGGGAGACCTTATTGCGGCCTTTCGGTGCTTAAAAGGGGACTATAGGTAGGATGGGGGCAACCTCTTTAGCAAGGGCTGCTGTGACAGGACGAGGGGTGATGGTCTTAAACTAAAAGAGGGGAGTTTTAGGCTGGATATAAGGAAAAGATTTTTTTACAATGAAGGTGGTGAAACGCTGGAACGGGTTGCTTAGAGAGCTAGTCGATGCCCCATCCCTGGAAACATTCAAGATCAGGCTGGACGGGGCTCTGAGCAACCTGATCGAGTTGAAGATGTCCCTGCTCACTGCAGGGGGGTTGGACTCGGTGGCCTCTAAAGGTCCCTTCCAGCCAAACCGTTCTGTGATTCAATGATTCTATTAATTCACTTTTTGAAGCCGTTTTCTGTTGAAATGAAGAACTTGGTGTCATTCAGATCCACGACAAGAACAGCTAGTTCAGAGTCCAGCGGTTCCTTCTCACGTTAAGGTATTACCTTTGTAAGAGGCATTCGATCTGGCAATCTGGTGCATGGGGGTATTTTCCTGTGACAGTTTTAAAATGTACGCTGTTACTTGTTCATCAGTGAACACATAAAGTATTTACAAAGTACCAGAATACCCCAAAAATACCTGAGGATATAACTGAAACCACGTGTGAGAGTGACTCCTCCAAGTGCTGCAGAGCTGTAGTGGCTCTTGGTAGCCTGGATCCCTCAGTGCATAGGAGAGAACAGCATCGCTTGGAGTGTTTATGTTCCTGTTTTGCTCTCCTCTTCCATCATTTTGCAGAGGTCCAGGATCCAGGTGTGGCTCTACGAGCAAGTGAACATGCGGATAGAAGGCTGCATCATTGTGAGTGTCAGGATGTCCCCTTATTATTCTTTCGGTTGTTTTTTTCTTTTCAGATTCATAAGACTATTTCTTCTGTCTTCTTGACTAGCGTGGGGGGTCGTGGAAATACTTCATGCCTCTCCAGCGAATACTTGTAATTGTCTAGCTCATGTCAGCACAGCTAATGATAGTTTTGTGTTGTTGTTGATGAAGCTTAGACCAGGGACTGAGCTCCCTGACTGCTTTTGTTGCTGATTTTTAGGGCTTTGATGAATATATGAACTTGGTGTTGGACGACGCAGAGGAGATTCACTCCAAAACAAAATCAAGAAAGCAGCTGGGTATGTCAGTACGTCTGTGTAACCTGAGGGACGCCTGAAACTTGTTTGCGTGCGCCTTGCAGATAGCAACACTCGAAAGTGCAAAGCACGTGAGGAGTGTTGAGTTTGAAGTACAGCAAGCAGATACTGGCTAGGTCTCGGACCCTGCTATCTCCTGAGCTGGTGGTTTTTTTGAACGTGTAGGAGAATCTGCCTCTGCCTGAGGCCGGTTTTTGCCTTTCAAACATGTGTAACAGCGTACGGAGTGTGCTGCGCTTTTCCTGCAGCCGGGGTGGCTGGAGGGGCCTGGTCACACCCCTCTCAGCTACGCCTGATGCAGGTGGCCCTGGGCAATTCTGCCACTTGCCATGTCATCTCTGAGTGGAAGCAGGGAACCGCCGAAGTGGTGGTATTTAGTATCTACCACCTGCTGATGAGGATGAACAGCAGCCTGTGACAAGGGCCGTGTTTGGGCTCTTAGCAGGGACAGAGCGCTGTTAAAACACCGAGCACTGGAGTGGAGATTGTGTCTGATACGTTGTGGTGTGGATTGTGCACATGGGCCCTGCACGGCCACGCTTACAGCCCTGCGGGGCAGCCAGGTGGGAAGGGGCTCTGCATTAGCGATAAAAACCTGGTCAGTCGTCATGCGGGTGCCTTCTTGCGAACGCCTTTGTTAAAGGTTTCTGGAAAAGGTTTCTGTTAAAGGTTTCTGGAAAACGCGAGGTTATCGTTAGAGTCTGGGATCTCTCTAATCCCCCGTTTCCTTTCTCTGTGTTGCAGGTCGGATCATGTTAAAAGGGGACAATATCACTCTTCTACAAAGTGTTTCTAACTAGGATCTGTTGTTCTTCACCTAGAACAATGGCTACAGTGCTTTGGAGTAAATAAAGTGCTAGTGGGAGCAGGACCGGCTAGTGGGCAGGAAGTTACGTGTAACTGGAGCTGCATGCAGATTCGAAAACCGCACGTTCCTTTGTGCGAGTAATTTGGGGTTTTTTATTGTAGTTTGAAATGATGCGCAATGTATTTCACAAATAAACGTTTTTCACATTAACTCTAAACATAAGTCTGCTTGCTTTCCATCTCGTGCCATTCTGTGAGTCCAGAAGGGGGTGATTTTCAGCAGCCTCTGGTAAATACATGTGCGTTAGCTGGACACGGTGAGATTGTTTAGGGTACAGGAGCAACACGTGGTCCTTGAGCTTTGCATGGTTCTGGTGAGAGCTTGGGGCTGTGGTATAACAGCCCAACATTTACAAACTTTACTGGTAGGTGTGCTTGTAAAATAACTTCTATCTTCAGGTCAGAGAAGCAGAGAGGGCAGTTGGTTTGGATTAAATCTATAATTTCTGGCTTCTTTGGGCAGAGTCTTTAGGTTAAGCTATGGCACTGTTCAGTAAGTTGGGGTATCAGATGTATTGGTTGGTTTTTTATCATGTTGGTTTATTATTACTGTCCGTTTGAGGATCTGGCTGTTCTATTTAAGTTTCCACAAGAGACCCGAGTTGCTTATCACATCACCAGAAGATAAGTTCCCTGGCTTACTTGGGACTGTCAGCCCCCTCTGCTGCCTTTCTGATGTAAAGAAAGAGAAAAAAAAAAAGGTTTTTGCTGTGATTGTATATAATTGTATAATTAGTGTACATTGTAACAATGTACATTAAAACATATAATTTAATAAGCTTTCAGAATTTCAAAACTTCCATTTGTGTATCATTGTAAGCATGAAAATTGATAAATTCAAGATGGAAGATTCCTTGCTTCAAAGGAAATATGAGAGTCTTCTGGCAGAGCTCATCCCACACGCTTCTCCCCTTCCAAGAAGTTGCATCAGGAGTACCGCAGCAGACGTTCATGGTGAGAAAGCCTCGAGAGGCAGCGTGACGGAGTGCAGTGGCTAATCCAGCTCCAGCAGTACGGCCTGCTGACGGCAGCAGTTTTGTATTTGTCTTCACAAGCTGTGAAGTCCTTTCAACACAGAGGAAACAGAAATAACCTGCCGGTGTCATTTAGTAATAGAAGTCATCACCATAAGCTTGATGACTTTGGAATAAAATAATATATGGAATAATACAGAATAAAACAGCATTTTAAGAGGTCGCCTGCATATGCTTTCCATCTTATCCTTGGTGTACGGAGGGAGGTGTTCAGGGAAGGCAGGAATGAATTGTCTCAGTCAGTAGTTCAGGTGTTGCAGTGCGGAGTATTTACGATGCTGTAGAACTTACCTGCCTGCGTCTCTTCACTGTTACAGAGAGGTGATGGCCTTGAGATGCTATAAAAATGCAGGCTTTCAAAGTAATTCTGAAGTAACTTAGAAGTAATCATTTCTCTTTCCAAGTGTTAGTAACTCTTCACGAACGGTGTGCCTTTAGAAAGAGGTTATTCAAGGGGATCTGTTGCACCACATTGCTCAGCTCCAGTTTATCCAGGGCCACTGAAATAAAACTGTCTCGGAGCCTCCGAGGGTCTGTCCTTGCTTTGCACATGGCTGGCAAGCGGCTGCTTTTTGAGAAGAATTGGACATTAGGAGTAATAGCTCGTTCTTATCAGCAGTGGTGCCGCCGTCTCCAAATTGTGCGCTTCAAGACACCGTAATGCCTCCTAAAGCTCCTCTGCTCTTTGATATTATCAAATTAGCGCGAATGAACGTCAATATTGGAGTAGGTTGCTGATGGGAGGAAGGAAGTCCAGGCTAATCAGCTCTGAAGCATCTCATGATAAGGTACCAAAATAGGCAGTAATTATGTGCGTGGGGGAGTTGCAGAAGAAAAGGAGAAGCTCCCCAGAAGGAAGCCGTGAAAACTGCAGAAAGCCTGCAGGAGAGTCCAGGCGTGGATGTCCAGGAGGAAACACAGCCCCATTGTTTGAGGAGCGCCTGGCAAAGGAGCGTTGTGGTCCAAGAACAGAGCTTCTAGGCATTACCAGCACACAGACAGGGCACAAAAACAATTCTGGCTTTGCCGTACTGGCTTCCCAAGAAGCACTTGTCTGTCCTGATAAAAACCACAGGACTGACTCATCTAAATGCTTGCTCATTTTTTAACCCCGAATCTTTCCAGCTTCCTGAGCGTTTCCAAGCTGCAGGCAGCAAGAAGGTAACGTCTCATGAACTGCTTGAACCGTGCAGTGCCAGGACGAGACTCAAACTGGCTGCAAAAGAGTGTGGTAGACAGAAGGGGGTGCTGCGGGCTCGGCCAGCTCCTCCTGCCCCTCCAGCAAAGTGTCACAAGCCTCCGCAGGAACACAGAGTTCCCCAGCATTCAAGCAGCTTTATTGGCTCCCAAACAACCTGGAAGAAAGCAAACTGGGCTGTGTTTGGTGCAGGGCTCCTCTCAAACGGTGCGGCGGCCGGACAGGGTGCCCGGATCTCCTGGTCACCAGCACCTTCCCCGGCTCATCCGCACCCTGGGGTGTCCTGCTCTGGAAGGGGATGAGGAGTAGAAGGTTCTGGTTTTGGCTGAGCAAGAGGCAGTGAGGAGAAGCAAGGTAGAGTGAACGCTTACAACTGGGCTCTGTGTTTCGAAAACTCCCATCGCTTGGCTGTCTGCTGCCTTGAAGCCTGTTGGGTTTGCTTTTGCAAATTGTACTTTTCCATAACGTGCAAATTCCTTTCCCTCCAGTACGGGGGTGGGGGGAGCGGGGTCGGGGCAGGGGGTGGGTGGCTGTAAAGGCTCCTTTTGAAGAAGATGCCTTGAGGTGGCATTATTAGTGCCTCAGCATGCTGGATTATTGCAGTGGGATGTCATGTGGCATAAATACCACGCTGCAGTGCTCACACATCTCTAGGAAACAAAGTGCCTATGCCGGCCTTTCCCAGAGAAAGTTTTCTTACCGCTACCAGCGCTTGGATACCTGTCACCACCAAAGATCGAGCTGACGGTAGTTTTAGATACCATCTCACCATAACCGAATGTCTGTTTTGTAGAAATAGAGCTCGCTCTTAAAAAGTGAGTGATTGAGACCTGCTTCTGCACTAGTGATGCCGCAGGTTACACAGGGCAGAGCTCTACCGTGCGGCGTTTCGGTTTGAGCCCGTTGCGCCAACTGGGACAGGCAGATGAGAGCCTGCTCAGATCCAGGTGGGGCTCTGCGGCGTTTGATTTCTGTTCGTTCTTAAAAGCGTTGGCGCCTTTAACAGCGCTGGAAGGTGCTTTGAATAAATATTTGTCCCTTATTTTTTTCTGCCTGTGGCTTTGGGGTTCTGGGAAAAAGGCTGCATTTGTTCCCTTTTGCACTTGGGAATTGCTTGCCCTGGCCCAGCCCCGTCCTTTTGCGGGATGAGACTCTCAGTGCTTGTGAAAGAGCCCCCCGAGGAGGGAGGCAGAGTGGTCCTGCCTTTTCAGAGTGGAACAGTTTCTCTGTGGCTCTTTGATACGATGCAATGATTTATAGGACAATTTTAGATATGCTCAAACCCAAACCTCTGAGCCAGCTGGCTGCCTGCAGGTTGGTTCCCTTTCTGGCTCTTGAAAGGCATCATCGCACTTTTGCTCCGGCTTCGTGAGCTGCAGTGGGTTCCGTCCTTGGGCAGGACATGGGTCTGTGTGGGCAGGAGCACCGCAAACAGGAGCAGGCACCTTGCGTGGCTCGTGGCTGCTTGCTGAGCTTGGGCTCCCTTCGTCATTTACTGTCTCTTCAGGCCTGTGACCTTCTGAGTGTGTAAAATAAGTAAACGGGGAGATGGGGTGTGTAGCTGTGTGGGCTGTACAAGGGGAAATCACCTTTTCCTCCGTCATACTCTGCCACCACGCTGGATCCCACAGAGCTCCCTTCTCCCAAAGCTTTAGTGCACATTATCTGGGAACTTACTTCAAGTGCTGGTATGTTTTAAGGATTGTGTGTCTAAAAATAATAGTATCAAACAGACAACAGTGGAAGGTCAAGGACTCAAATGGCTTAGAAGCTGTCCCCTTAGGGCAGCATCTGAATGTGGAAAACTTGTGTGGAGGGCAGAGGCAGGAGCTGGGGGAGAGCAGCCTTGAAGCACTGTCATGCTTTCCTAAATTCCCTCCCTGTTCTTGTTCCAGTCCCACATGGGGATGGAACCATTTGGGATTGTTTTTGCCGTTTTTCTCCCTGGGCAATAAAACTGGTCCCCTCTTTGGCTGAAGACGGGGTTGGTGCCCGTGACAAGCAGATAGGATGCCGTGGGGAGAGGACTTTGCCGGGCAGCCATTTCACCCTTCTTCCCCTGAAGCCCTTGCAGAAGGGCTCTCGTCGCACACAATGTCAAAAACTGGCTCGAGCAGGTTTTGTTCGTGGCGGTACCCTCCGTTGGCAGCCCACACACAAGGTGCCCAGCATGGCTGCCCCCCCGCCGTGCCTTTTCACATTCATACCCACCAGGGGCATCATTACTATTGTTTGTAACATCTCTTGGAAAAATGAGTCATGGGCATTTTGCCTGCCCTCAGCAGGGAAACTCTGCCACATTAGCAGCAGCAACGCCCGCCCCCCCGCACCGCTGCCTCGCATACCAGCAGGCCCCTTCGTGCAAGGAGCTGGACTTGCTTCGCTGAAGTTGGTTGATGTTACTGCTTTTCTTGCCAGCGGTAACCTGGGCTTCAGGGAGGCCCTGTCCTTCCCTGATTCCCCACAGACAAAAGCCTGGATGGAATTCGCCCAAGGCATCATAGCAAACTCCATCACCCTGTTCCTGTAGGTCATCTTCTCTCCTGTGCCTTGAACTGCAATATTTAAGCTCAATTTTCCTGCACTTGTCTTTGGGCCACGTTCCCACCCAGCGCAGTGTCACGGTGGATGTTTTCTGGGCTTCCCTCGCAAGGATACCGGTTTGTCTGCAGCAGAGATAGAGGTCGTTATTCGCAGCTCTGCTCCGTGGCACAGGCTGTCATCTAATTGCAGGATTTGGGGTATAGATGTGGTAAAACGAAGCCACGAGATAGCTTCACATGTGAGCAGTTTATTTTACTCACACGCAAGTATTTATTAAGACCCAGGACGCTCGGGTCCTATTCCAGGTTTCACCTGTCTCGCCAGAAAAGACATGTGAGATCAGATTTGCAGAAGGGTTTGCCTCACTGCAAGGGCTTCAAAAGCAGGCTGAGCTTTCCTGCAGGTCCAGCCCTGATTCTGGCTGCTGCTTTTCAGAATTTTGCCTTATCTGCTATTCTTCAGTCTCTTGTCTGCAAAACAGGAGCAATATCTAATAGTCCCCTGGGGGGGTGATGGCTGATGGAGTGGTGTGATGTCCTCAGCTGAGTGGAACAGCGCTGTGCACCGACCTGCTGTCTCTGTGGCTCTCCTGCTGCCAGGCAATCTGGTTTGTAAATAAATCTGAGTTTTCCAGGGACACTTTTCGCCTTCCCTGTGCTTCCTGTTGGGTGGGTTAAGCGTTAAGGAGACTATTCAGGTGGTTGTTTTTCACCTTGTAAACTGAGCTAGAAGTAGGCCAGGTCCAGCTGGTGAGGGATCTTAAAGGGTTGCTTGACCTCAGTTGCATTTTGTACATTAAGATGCTACAAAACAGAGGGGAAGTTTGACCGGCTGCCGTACCCCCAGCATTTGAGCCAGACACCAGGGTCCCCCGCTGCACAGGGACATCCAGCGTGCCTGACCGTGGTTGGTGTCAGTGGCACCTGCGGAGCTGCTCTCCGCCCCTCGAGCGCTTGGCACCCTGCGGAGCACAGGCAGCCCCAAGCTGCTCTCGGGGCCCCCTCTGCCTTGCCATGTGCAGGTGTCGGGGGGGTGGGGGGGGGGACAGGAGGACAGCGCCAACGGGAGCCGCGCTTTGGCAGAGATGGGCTGTCGAGTTAGCAGTACAGCAGGTACCAAGCATCCGCTCTTGAAAAGGCTTTGTTCTCAGCTGGGGCACGGCAGACCGTACTGCACTACTGCCTCCTCCCTGAAGTACAGTGTTTTGGAGCCCATCCCTTTATCGTAAATCAACAACAGAGCTAATATTCATATCAAGGAAGTGAGATAATATCAGAGCCCAAGGTGGGCTCTGAAATGGGTGCGTGAGACATGCACAAGTTTGGGGGGAGAGGGAAAGGGGGGCTGTGGTAGGAGCTCTTTATCTGAGAGGAAATTGCACTATTCAAGGGGGAGAGAGTGTGTGCGTGTGTGTGTATGTGTGTGCGCGTACATTTGTGTAAATAACACTTGCCAGGAGCATGAAAGAGCCCCCGGTGCAAGACAGGCTTGCTGCCAGCTCCTGCCAGCACCCGGGGTTGGGTCGGCACCTTGCAAACACAGGCTGATCCGTGTGTACCAGGCCTGGGGTCGGTCCGGCCCCGACGGGGAGCCAGTCACTGCCACCTCCCTGGGCTGGCAGCTTAGGAGTATGAGGGTGAGTCCTCAGGAGAGCCAGTGGATTGCGGCAGAAGCGGGCAAAGCAGATCTAGAGCTCCCAGAGCATGGGGTGCAGCCCCCATGGGATGGGTACCCTTGGTATCCAGCGTGCTTGACCTCTGTAAACGGCAGCCGGGCTCCCCAAGGGAGGAAACATCCCCTTGCTCCATGGCGGGGATGTGAGGCCCCAGGAAGCCGAGGGATTTGTTTAGCGGCAGGCAATGCAGCAGTGCCAAGATCCAGCGTCTCTTATCACACTTTACCTGTTTTTCCCAAATAGCTTCTATTGATCCCCAAACAAATCCCTGAGTGCTTTTTCCAGAAACTAATCTTAGAGGCATTTGAGAGGCAAGGTCCACCCTCAGCATCTGATTAGAAGCAGTGGGAATTCCCAGGATTAAAACATAAACAAACCCAGGTTGAATTTATACCTTTATTAGCTGCAGTTGCTTCCCTTTCTTTGAAAAAAAACAAACCCTGTTATTTGTTCTTGCCAAGCCAAGCTTGGTCTGGGGCTACCAACAGCCTGGGCTGGGCTTTTCCCCTGCTCTGAGGGTGACAAGACCAGGGGACGGCAGGTGCCCAGGCAGCACCAAGGTGCATTTGAGCAGTGGGGAAAGATGCTCTGCGGCAGCTGATCTGAGCCCAGACCTTGTGCAGCCTCTCAGCCCTCCAGCGAGAGGGCTGCGGTCCAGGGACCGGGGGGAGCAGTGGGGGGCTGCGCCATGCAAGCCAGCTCTTCCAGCTTGTCTGAGACCTCTCAGCGGGTTATCTGGGAGGATGGTCAGACCCCTGGGGAGGGGGCTCCGCTGGGTCTGAGCCCAGCTCCCTGCGTGGTGGCAGGGCACAGCAGCGAAGCTGTCCCATGCTGATTGAGTTTCTGCAGGGTGGGTGTCCCCTTCCCCCAGCTGAGCTTGCCAGCGCTGCTTTGCCCGGCCCCAGACCCCTCCTGGGGCTCAGCCTGGACTCCCTGGATGAGTTACTCCCTTCCCCAGCTGTTGTGAGCAGCCTCATGCTGAAAGGGTGTCTCTAGGGAGAGCGTATCTCTTTCCTGCTCCATCAATCTCCCAGCGCACCTCCAGCACCGCCTGAAGTGCCAGGGCAGCGGCAGGCTCCGGAGGGCTCAGCTGTGGGGTGGAGATGGCTCCCTGCTCCTTCCCCCTCCCCCAGCTTTTGCATAGCACCCAGATTTATTTTTACATAGGAAGGAGCTATGCAAATAAGTCCTGGGCCTGGGGTGCTGCACAAACAGTGAAGGGAGGACCCAGGGCTGCATCGTCCTCTCCCAAGTCCCTTTGATGGTACCAAGTACCTTTTCCTTGGTACTGATGGAGAAGTCGGGCTTTGCAGCAGAAAATAGCAAAAACCCCTTGCTCTGCGTGCCTGGGGGACGTCGGTCTTTAGCGGATGCTGTGTGATGAGAGAAGGCAGCAAAAGCTTAGAGATGCTGCAAGGCGGCCACGGTGCCCCTCCTGCGGGCACGGAGAGGGGAGCACCAGCAAATGTTGCTGGGAAGGCAGCGGGGCCACAGCCCCATCCAGCAGGGCTGGCGTCCGGGCACCTCCCTGGGATGCCGGCCAGCAGCAGCGCGGCAGCTCCATCCTGCTCTGCTACAGAGATGGATGGCTCCCACTGTAAATGCTGGGTGGGTTTTTTCCCCTCACGCTGGCACAGGTTTGCTGGAGTCTGCAGGGATGGAGACAGCGACCTCAGCCCCTCCGGGCCAAACCTCCCTGCTCTTGCCCCATCTCTGTGGGGCGTGGGGGTTTCTCGGCATGCTCCCCGCTCGGATGGGTGGTCCTTGCGCCTCTGCCTGTGCCGTGCCGTGCCCTGGCCTGCGCGGGCACAGGCGGGCTGTAGTGTGCCGTGCCTTTTTAGGAAGGGTGGTGGGGAGGGGGTGGGGAAGGAAACATGCCTGCCTCGTTATTTAGTGTCCCACACACGGAGCCTGCCTGGCCCTCGGGAAACCTCCATCCACTGCGCGGCTGGGATCTGCAGCGAAAGCAAACAATGGGATCCCCAGAGACAACAATGCCCCATTGTCCTTTGAAGCCATAACAATGAAACAATAGACCACAGTCTGCTCCCTTTATTCCCAGGCACGCCCCCCCACGGCCCCGTCCCGCGGCCCCGAGGCCGTCTGTGTTCGTTTGGGGGCTCACGCCATCCCCGAGGACTCGCCACCGCTGCTCACTGCCCCCCCCCATCCTGTCCCGCACAGTCCCATCCCTCCTTTACGGGGTGAGTCTCAGGGGTCCCCACAGCCTCCCCGTCTGTGCGGGTGTGCCTGAGAGGAGAAGGAGGAGGAGATGGCTTCTAGCAGGCTTTGATCCTCTGGCTTTCATCAGCAGGAGGGTTGGAAAAGTCCCGTTAGGTCATGCGGTCTGTGCCCCAGAGAACAGCGGGGCTTTGTTGTCTCCGGGGATGGCCACTTGTCAGGCTCTCGCTGTCATGGCAGTCCCTGAAGGTTTCCTCGTGTATCCTCCTCCTCGAGGGGTAAGAAACAACCCCAGCGGCTGTGCCCACCCTGGTCACTGCAGACACCCCCAGATGCTCTGCAGGAGGGTGGGCCTGGGGAGGAGGAGGGAGGGGAAGGAGGCAGGAAGAGGGGATGGGGTGCAAGGGGACCCCACTATCTGCATGAACTGGAGCACCTCAGGGATCTTTGTGCTGCTTTCCAGCTGTCTCTTCTCTCTTCCCTCTGCCTCCTGGATGCACCCAACTATCCCCAAGGATCAAACCCTCAGGTGCTCTTTGCTTTCCTATGGTCCCCAGAAGCTGCCATGGGCTGTCTTGGAGCAGAGGGGTGAATCCCCACCTGGCTTTCCCAGATGGGCTGCAGCAGCCCTGGGCCCTGGTGGCTGGAAGTGGGGGTTGGCCATCTTGCCGCCCCGAGGGTGCTTCTCAACGGGCACCTGGTCACCACACAGCCTGGGGGAGATGCCAGGGGACACCAGGCAGTGGGAACACTGCTGCAAGGCAACCTCAGTGTTTCCTACCACTGAACACTCTCCTCGTCCCTTCACTGGCTCCCAAAAGACAGGGGTGGGGGGAGAGCCAAGGTTGTCATTAACTGGGGCAGCCACGGACAGAGTGGCCAGCCTGGGTTTAGATGTGGTGTGGATCAGGGCTCAGATCCACATCCTGGCTCTGGGAGCCAGAGCACATGGCGTAATGGATCCAGGCACCTCTCCGTGCCTCTGCTTCCCCAGGTGTGCTGGATCCGGGCACCTCTCCGTGCCTCTGCTTCCCCAGCTGTGCTGGATCCGGGCACCTCTCCGTGCCTCTGCATCCCCAGCTGTGCTGGATCCGGGCACCTCTCCATGCCTCTGCTTCGCCAGCTGTGCTGGGACCGGGCACCTCTCCGTGCCTCTGCTTCCCCAGCTGTGCTGGATCCGGGCACCTCTCCGTGCCTCTGCTTCGCCAGCTGTGCTGGATCCGGGCACCTCTCCGTGCCTCTGCTTCGCCAGCTGTGCTGGATCCGGGCACCTCTCCGTGCCTCTGCTTCCCCAGCTGTGCTGGGACCGGGCACCTCTCCGTGCCTCTGCTTCGCCAGCTGTGCTGGGACCGGGCACCTCTCCGTGCCTCTGCATCCTCAGCTGTGCTGGATCTGGGCACCTCTCCGTGCCTCTGCTTCCCCAGCTGTGCTGGATAGAGGGACCTCTCCGTGCCTCTGCTTCCCCAGCTGTGCTGGATCCGGGCACCTCTCCGTGCCTCTGCTTCCCCAGCTGTGCTGGGACCGGGCACCTCTCCGTGCCTCTGCATCCCCAGGTGTGCTGGATCCGGGCACCTCTCCGTGCCTCTGCTTCCCCAGCTGTGCTGGATCCAGGCACCTCTCCGTGCCTCTGCATCCTCAGCTGTGCTGGATCCGGGCACCTCTCCATGCCTCTGCTTCCCCAGCTGTGCTGGATCCGGGCACCTCTCCGTGCCTCTGCTTCGCCAGCTGTGCTGGATCCGGGCACCTCTCCGTGCCTCTGCTTCCCCAGCTGTGCTGGATCCGGGCACCTCTCCGTGCCTCTGCATCCTCAGCTGTGCTGGATCCGGGCACCTCTCCGTGCCTCTGCTTCCCCAGCTGTGCTGGATCCGGGCACCTCTCCGTGCCTCTGCTTCCCCAGCTGTGCTGGATCCGGGCACCTCTCCGTGCCTCTGCTTCCCCAGGTGTGCTGGATCCGGGCACCTCTCCGTGCCTCTGCTTCCCCAGCTGTGCTGGATCCGGGCACCTCTCCGTGCCTCTGCTTCCCCAGCTGTGCTGGATCCGGGCACCTCTCCGTGCCTCTGCTTCGCCAGCTGTGCTGGATCCGGGCACCTCTCCGTGCCTCTGCTTCCCCAGCTGTGCTGGGACCGGGCACCTCTCCGTGCCTCTGCTTCCCCAGCTGTGCTGGATCCGGGCACCTCTCCGTGCCTCTGCTTCGCCAGCTGTGCTGGATCCGGGCACCTCTCCGTGCCTCTGCTTCCCCAGCTGTGCTGGGACCGGGCACCTCTCCGTGCCTCTGCTTCCCCAGCTGTGCTGGATCCGGGCACCTCTCCGTGCCTCTGCTTCCCCAGCTATGCTGGATACAGGCACCTCTCCGTGCCTCTGCTTCGCCAGCTGTGCTGGATCCGGGCACCTCTCCGTGCCTCTGCATCCTCAGCTGTGCTGGATCCGGGCACCTCTCCGTGCCTCTGCTTCCCCAGCTGTGCTGGATCCGGGCACCTCTCCGTGCCTCTGCTTCCCCAGCTGTGCTGGATACAGGCACCTCTCCGTGCCTCTGCATCCTCAGCTGTGCTGGATCCGGGCACCTCTCCGTGCCTCTGCTTCCCCAGCTGTGCTGGATCCGGGCACCTCTCCGTGCCTCTGCATCCCCAGCTGTGCTGGATCCAGGCACCTCTCCGTGCCTCTGCTTCGCCAGCTGTGCTGGATCCGGGCACCTCTCCGTGCCTCTGCTTCCCCAGCTGTGCTGGATCCGGGCACCTCTCCGTGCCTCTGCTTCCCCGGCTGTGCTGGATACAGGCACCTCTCCGTGCCTCTGCATCGTCAGCTGTGCTGGATCCGGGCACCTCTCCGTGCCTCTGCTTCCCCAGCTGTGCTGGATCCGGGCACCTCTCCGTGCCTCTGCTTCCCCAGCTGTGCTGGATCCGGGCACCTCTCCGTGCCTCTGCATCCTCAGCTGTGCTGGATCCGGGCACCTCTCCGTGCCTCTGCTTCCCCAGCTGTGCTGGATCCGGGCACCTCTCCGTGCCTCTGCATCCCCAGCTGTGCTGGATCCGGGCACCTCTCCGTGCCTCTGCTTCCCCAGCTGTGCTGGATCCGGGCACCTCTCCGTGCCTCTGCTTCGCCAGCTGTGCTGGGACCGGGCACCTCTCCGTGCCTCTGCTTCCCCAGGTGTGCTGGATCCGGGCACCTCTCCGTGCCTCTGCATCCTCAGCTGTGCTGGATCCGGGCACCTCTCCGTGCCTCTGCTTCCCCAGCTGTGCTGGATCCGGGCACCTCTCCGTGCCTCTGCTTCGCCAGCTGTGCTGGATCCGGGCACCTCTCCGTGCCTCTGCATCCTCAGCTGTGCTGGATCCGGGCACCTCTCCGTGCCTCTGCTTCGCCAGCTGTGCTGGATCTGGGCACCTCTCCGTGCCTCTGCTTCCCCAGCTGTGCTGGATCCGGGCACCTCTCCGTGCCTCTGCTTCCCCAGCTGTGCTGGATCCGGGCACCTCTCCGTGCCTCTGCATCCCCAGCTGTGCTGGATCCGGGCACCTCTCCGTGCCTCTGCATCCCCAGCTGTGCTGGATCCGGGCACCTCTCCGTGCCTCTGCTTCCCCAGCTGTGCTGGATCCGGGCACCTCTCCGTGCCTCTGCTTCGCCAGCTGTGCTGGATCCGGGCACCTCTCCGTGCCTCTGCTTCCCCAGCTGTGCTGGATCCGGGCACCTCTCCGTGCCTCTGCATCCTCAGCTGTGCTGGATCTGGGCACCTCTCCGTGCCTCTGCATCCTCAGCTGTGCTGGATCCGGGCACCTCTCCATGCCTCTGCTTCCCCAGCTGTGCTGGATCCGGGCACCTCTCCGTGCCTCTGCTTCCCCAGGTGTGCTGGATCCGGGCACCTCTCCGTGCCTCTGCATCCTCAGCTGTGCTGGATCCGGGCACCTCTCCGTGCCTCTGCTTCGCCAGCTGTGCTGGATCCGGGCACCTCTCCGTGCCTCTGCTTCGCCAGCTGTGCTGGATCCGGGCACCTCTCCGTGCCTCTGCTTCGCCAGCTGTGCTGGGACCGGGCACCTCTCCGTGCCTCTGCTTCGCCAGTTGTGCTGGATCCGGGCACCTCTCCGTGCCTCTGCTTCCCCAGCTGTGCTGGATCCGGGCACCTCTCCGTGCCTCTGCTTCGCCAGCTGTGCTGGATCCGGGCACCTCTCCGTGCCTCTGCTTCGCCAGCTGTGCTGGGACCGGGCACCTCTCCGTGCCTCTGCTTCGCCAGTTGTGCTGGATCCGGGCACCTCTCCGTGCCTCTGCTTCCCCAGCTGTGCTGGATCCGGGCACCTCTCCGTGCCTCTGCATCCTCAGCTGTGCTGGATCCGGGCACCTCTCCGTGCCTCTGCTTCCCCAGCTGTGCTGGATCCGGGCACCTCTCCGTGCCTCTGCTTCGCCAGTTGTGCTGGATCCGGGCACCTCTCCGTGCCTCTGCTTCCCCAGCTGTGCTGGATCCGGGCACCTCTCCGTGCCTCTGCTTCGCCAGCTGTGCTGGATCCGGGCACCTCTCCGTGCCTCTGCTTCGCCAGCTGTGCTGGGACCGGGCACCTCTCCGTGCCTCTGCTTCGCCAGTTGTGCTGGATCCGGGCACCTCTCCGTGCCTCTGCTTCCCCAGCTGTGCTGGATCCGGGCACCTCTCCGTGCCTCTGCTTCGCCAGCTGTGCTGGATCCGGGCACCTCTCCGTGCCTCTGCTTCCCCAGCTGTGCTGGGACCGGGCACCTCTCCGTGCCTCTGCTTCCCCAGCTGTGCTGGATCCGGGCACCTCTCCGTGCCTCTGCTTCCCCAGCTGTGCTGGATACAGGCACCTCTCCGTGCCTCTGCTTCGCCAGCTGTGCTGGATCCGGGCACCTCTCCGTGCCTCTGCTTCGCCAGCTGTGCTGGATCCGGGCACCTCTCCGTGCCTCTGCTTCCCCAGCTGTGCTGGATCCGGGCACCTCTCCGTGCCTCTGCATCCTCAGCTGTGCTGGATCTGGGCACCTCTCCGTGCCTCTGCATCCTCAGCTGTGCTGGATCCGGGCACCTCTCCGTGCCTCTGCTTCCCCAGCTGTGCTGGATCCGGGCACCTCTCCATGCCTCTGCTTCCCCAGCTGTGCTGGATCCGGGCACCTCTCCGTGCCTCTGCTTCCCCAGCTGTGCTGGATCCGGGCACCTCTCCGTGCCTCTGCTTCCCCAGCTGTGCTGGATCCGGGCACCTCTCCGTGCCTCTGCTTCCCCAGCTGTGCTGGATCCGGGCACCTCTCCGTGCCTCTGCTTCCCCAGCTGTGCTGGGACTGGGCACCTCTCCGTGCTTCCCCAGCTGCTTGTGTGGCTGTAGCGCATGGTCACCATCGTGTCTGTGTCAGCATCCTCGGCTCACCTGCTGAGACGGGGCAGCAGCTATCTGGGGTCCTGTTTGTCCTTTTTCTGGTGCTCATTTTTCCTGGAGGAAGAGGGGAACCCAGTGCCAGCCTCGGGGACACAGGGACTCCGGTGTCCCCAAAGGCCACCACCAGCCTCCTCCTGCACCCTGTGGGAGCTCCTGGAGGCCCCGGGCCTCCACGTTACCTATGGACAGACAAACCCACCTGAATAGGTAATGAATGGAGGAGAGAAAAGAGCCCGGATTACATTGTGTTTCCAACAGGCCGGGAACAATTGCTAAATACAAATCACACAGAGAAATGGGAGAGAGAGAGAGACAAAAGAAAGAACCCCAGCACAAAGGAGAGGAATGAAATGGTAAGTAAAGTCAAACAAAAAGGAGCCGGGCTGAGACAAAAGAAGGGAACAATATCCCCGAGGCAATAGGCTCCTGAACAATGGGGACAGTGACAGCGGCACAAAGGCACACTGTTTGCAAGTAGACGTTATCTCACACAGCCACTGGCAGGCCTGGCCCTGGCGCTTCTATTTTCAGGGATGCTTTTGTGCTGCACTGAACAATATTCCTTGCATGGCTGCAGATAGAGAGATGAGGGGGGTTTGGTTCTCTTTTTTTGCCTTCCCTGTGCCAGCTCTGTAATAAAAACAGGTTCAGCCCTTCAGAGAGCTGGGCAGAGCGAGGGGATGTGTGAGCAGAGCCAGCCGAGCTGACCCGCCGATGCCAGGGACGGTGCAGCGTTGCTGGCAGACGAGCGTTGGCCGATGCCACCTCCTGCAAGGTCCAGGCTGGGACACTGCACGCCGTGGCAGCCCTGAGCCTTGCATGTGGCCAGCTGCACTCGCAGGCCTGAAACCAGAACCGGGCAGACCAGAAAGATGGCTTTTCCCAGCTGCTTTTGTTTCAAGCACTTAAGTTTTTAACCTCTGAAGCGTGGGGGCAGGGACAGAGGTGCCTGCTGGGCGGAGAACCCCTCCCTGGGTGCTGGCAGAGCTGCCTGGCTGCGGGCAGGCATGGCTCCCTGGCATCCCGCCACACCCATTCCCTGCTCCACGGCCACGGGTGAGTCACCCAGCCCCGATGTGTAGAGGTGACAGCACAATTTGGAGGGGTTAATTTGCAGGTCACGGCTCTGCCATGCTCGGACGCCGTGGTCTGCCGGAGCAGAGTCTGTCTGCTCTGGGTGAGAATGCCCTCAGCGGATCCAGTCTCTTCCTGCCAACAACCAAGCTCAGTTTTTTGCCCAACCTGGAGCCACAGGAAAGGGTGGGCAGGCGGCTCCCCTTTCCTCGTGTGATACTGGAGCTGGCAGGAGCTGCACAGGCACTTGCCGTGGCTAACGGGGCTGGGGCAGGATGGGGCTCTGCTCTGCACCCTCGGTCTTGCCTCCAGCTTGTGCAGGATGCTGGTCCATTGCTGTCCCCAGCATCCCGCATCCTCAGCTGGCGTAAATCAGTGGTGGCCCCTTGGGATGTGCCATGGGAGCTGCTGTGTGGCTGCTCCCATCAAACAGGCTTTCTCAGCTCTCAGCAGAGAGCTCGCTTGCTGTGCCTGTGATGGTTTGGGCTTCAGTGGAGCTGGTGCAGGATTCATCCAGCTCTTGCCTGGAAAACCCTCCTTTGGGGCCTTCCCAGTCCTGTCCCGATGGCTGGTCCTGCCTGGTAATGGGTTGGCCGCACTGCGAGCCCAGGGTCATGCTAATGCAGCTATGTGCCAGCACATTTACCAAGGGCATGGGGTTCTTATTGCAGGGCGTGTTAGCAAAGCACCCCATCTGCAGCACTCATACGCTTTCTGATCCAGCTGGACCCATCCGTTTGGGCAGGGAGTGATGTTCCCACAAGTTACCCATCTTCCTGGAGATCCTGGCATGCTTGTGGCCTTTCCCCCTCTGGTCCTGCACTCGGAAAGCCATCCCTCCTACACCACCCCACCACGAGCTGCCACAAACCATGGGGACGTCACCCAGTTACCGTAAGTGACTTGGGAGAGGAGAAATCGGGGTGTTGCGAAGACAGAGTCAAAGATGCCCCGTATCGGTGCCGATCTCCCGAGACACCCAGTTTTAGCAGATGGGTTTAGCTCTCACTTGAAAAGCTGCATTTCTGATATTGATCATGTTATCTGAGGGTACATCCTGTTGCTAAGTTTGGCTGCTTCCTCCGTTCAACAGCTGTTGTGCAGCTACAGCTGCTTTAAACCTGCATGGCGGGGACGGTGTGTGTCACAGCGGGGAGGGGGGAGGTTTGGTGCTCGTAAAATTGGATCCCGGGTTTCGTTTGACCGTGGTGAGCGAGAGCGATGCGGTGTCTCGGAGGTGCCGCGGTGAGCAGGGTTACATCCTGCCCTTGCCTGCCTGGCCAGTGAATCATGGCACGGCCAGACGCTGAGGACATGGTGCTGGGGAGGAATATTTGGGGTGCTAAATCAGAGTAAAGCTGCAGTGTCTTACATTGAAGTTGTTCTCAGGAAAACGGTTCCCTAATCCTGACCGCCCAGTATCTGATTTTGTGGTTGTGTTTGTACACGTGCTCTGAGCTGTGTCTCGAGGTGCAAAGCGAGCAAAGGAACAGTTGTTCTCCCCAGGTTAAAGCCCTCGTACCCTCTGTGGCTTGCCAGAGATGCAGCCCCGTGGTCTGCAGCCTGCCCTGCCCATGGCAGGAGCTCAGCCAGGCCAAACCCTTTCCAAGTCCCTGTTTCCAAAGGGCTCATTGGCCCCACTGTGCGATGGGCACCAGCGAAAAATCACCAACCCGGGGGATTTAACCCCCTGTTCCCCTGGGGCAGCCGCTTTGCCCTCGCACCCCTTGCTCTGGCACTGAGACACTGCTTCCCTCGGGCTCTGCCACGCCAGGGAGTCACCAATCTCTGCATTTAAAATCCCCAGAGGCAGGATGATGCTCTTTGGTCTTCTCGGGAGAGGGAAGAGCATCAGCCTGCTCCTTCTCGCTCCCGTCAGCCCCTTGCAACCATCACCCAGCCCTCGGGGCTGGGGCTGGGATGTGTTGCCTCTGCTCATCCTCTGCCTGTCTGTGTTAGGACTCTTCTCCCAAGCCTGGTGGGCAAAAGCAAGTCTGGCTCTTTCTGATATAATTTTGCAAAGTTGGAGCTCTTTGCTGCAATTAGCTGGTATTTAAACCCTCGCTAACCCTTAACATCCTAATGATAATAATAATGATGCTCCACACGTCCTGCAGTGCCATGCATCTAAAGATTACACTCGCTAATTAATTAAGCCCCGACTCCCCCCCTCCACACTTTCCTCACTGAGGAGAAGAAATCGCTAAGAGTCTCTTAAGAAAGGACATAAAGGCAGGGAAACCCAAGCACCAAAACAAGACAAATGGGGATTTGAAGACAATCCGGGCCGGGCCCATGTGACCCGAGGAGTGGACCAGGCAGGAGAAAGGATAAAAATGCCAAGCACAGAGCGGTGAGAGAAAACAACCGCCAGCTTAAAAACCCGGGGAAAGAAAAGCACCAAGATGAAGGGAGTGACAAAGCATCAAAGGGAAGAGAAACCAAAGGCGTCGGAACAAAGGACAAGCTGGAACAAAGGACCAAAGAGGGGAGAACAAAAGAACTAAATAGAAAACAAAGGCAGGGGACAAGAAAAGCCCCTCTGTCGGGGCTGAGCTGGAGGGTCCCGGCCCGGCGGGAGGTGGGTGGCACGGGCGGTGCTGCGGGTCCCCACTGGAGCCGGGCTGGCGGAGGGCGCCGGAGCCTGGGAGCAGAAGCCCCAGGAGCCCAGTTTTGCCTTTGATTCGGAGGCGATGGGCTCGGCCCCAAAGTGCCGTGCTGTCTTGGGCGCTGCGTGGAGGCCGGCAGCAGCCTGGGGACACAGCTTTGCTCCTGCGCTGCCCTCCGGCCGCGGCCCCCTCCCATCCCGCTGTGTGGTCCGGCCATCCCCTCCCTCCCCACGCGTCTCTCCGGCGCAGCCTGCTCAGCATCACCCCTCTGCGCTCCCCTCCCCGCGTTCCCCCGCCGCAGACACCCTGGCGCAGCCCCCTGCCCCGTCTGCCGCCCCAGCCCTGTGGCATGGGGATGGCTGGGGATGCTCTGGGGAGGCTGCCAGGCTGGCCGCGTCCTCCCCACCCCACGGCTTTCCCTTAGGAGAGGAGCCGTCAGCCCGTGCTGTGTGTGTGGCTGGCCTGGTCCAGCCTGCTGGGCTGTGCTCCCGGGAGCACGATTCGCATCGCCTGGATTAAAAACAACAGCGGCATTCAGGTTGGGAATAGAGAGTTACAGAGACGCGATGTGCTTTGTTTCGTCTCCCCGTCGAATCCCTGTTTGGAGCTGAAAGTCCCTGGCAGGGTTGTTGGCACGCATGGGTCTGGCTGTGTTACGCGTGCCGCCTTGCGGGGGGATGCAGCGGGTACCCCCGGGGTTGGGCAGCTGGCGCGGGGTGAGGATGGCGGCGGTGGACGGGAGCCCCGCTGGAGCTGGGGTGCTGGCAGCTGCAGCTGCAGCAGGCGCTCCACTCCGCCTGGGGTGCTTTGGCTGCTTGTAGCTGTGATGGTTTTGGAAGCAGTGGGTGATTTCAGTGTCTTTTGGAGGTGCCAATCTGGCAGGCTCTCAGGCAGCCAGAGAACCATGCAGCGAGAGCCAGGGGCTTTCTGAAAATCCCCCTTCTAGACCCAAAATGTGGCCTTGGTCCCAGGTCTGTTCTCATTACCTGCCCTGGCCACACACCTTCCCCACGAGCTAGGTGGTGGCAGCTCCTGCATGTCCTGCCCACAGGCAGTGCTGGCCAAAGCCCCCCTCCTTCACCGGCACATCGCCCTCCGCAGAGGCCGGCGGCTCAGCGAGGAGGGGGCTGGGGCAGTGGGGCGCAGGATTTTAGCACAGTATCCAAACACTTGCAGCCGCAGCATCGTGTGCTGTGCCTGCCACAAGGAGCATTTCACTTGTTTCTAAATGTTCTGCCTAGGTGTTTCTGCTCATGCACCAGCTGGAGTTCACCTGTGATTTCAGCCCGTGCCACCCCAGCTCTGCCTTCCTGCAGAATCGTTATTTGCTCAATTTTACTTTGCTTTTCAGTCGAGCTCTCTCTGAGCATTGGCTAAGACCAGAGCTGCTCTGAGTGCACTCCCCATAGAGCAATCCTGGAACATCTTGGTTTTATTATGCCCAGATTAGAGCCTGTTATGCTGCGGGTGGACTCGCTCACACAGCCCCGACTCCCTGCAGTAGCCAGGCACTGCCAGTGCCAGGGAGGAAGGCAGCACGGAGCTCCCAGCCACTGGAAACGCCTCTGAAGTGGCCAGGATAAATTGTGGTGTTTGGGTGGAAATAAGTGGTAGGTTAATTCCTGGAGCTCACCCACCACCCTGCTAGGAGCCCACGAGGGCAGGCGCCGGCGGGGACAGGGGGAGAAGCTGCTGGCTTGGGGAGGGTTTGGGATGTGCTGCTTTCACAGCGATCATCCCCCAGTGCACATGGACCAGCTGCGTTCCCACCCTGAGCCCCAAAACCAGGGGGGCCAGGCAGGCAGGGCCCGTAGGAGCTCTGCCAGGGAGGCAGATGCAGGGAAAGGCAACACCTGAGGGTGCAAGGCCGTCACGACAAGCTGCCCATCGCCTGGGCGGTGCAGAGGGCTGGGCGAGACAGGTCGCTGGCGGAGCCCCGCTGCTGGCCCTTGGCGTGCTGCGTCCCTCGGCCCTACGGACCACAAGGGTCGGATACAATGGGGTGAACTGAGGACAGCCCCAGAGCTGCCGTGGTTCCAGAGGGTTTGAGCTTCTCCATTAGCATTGTCATATCAGCTTGGGTTTAATGGGCTGCAGATGTCTGTCTGTTGGCCCGTGCGAGACCACAGCGCGTGCGCCTGGTACAGCTCCCTGGGAGCTGGTTCTCACGGTGCGGCCGGGGATGTGGTGCTGCCCTCGCAGGGGCACGTCCAGCCTTGGAGCCTCTTGGCCGGGGGCTTGTTGCTGAGCCTGCTGGGTTGCAAAGGACCTTTCTCGGTCCCTCTGCTCGCTTTGCCAGCCTGGCACAGCTCTTCCTTCCTGGCTGCCCGCCGCCCCACGGCAGCGCAGGGGGCACGACTTGCCGGTGGGGACTCTGCAGGGACGCCCTCATCCTGCATGCATGGGGATATCGTGACATGAACGAGGCAGGTCTGGAGGCAGGAGCTGGAGAAGGTTTGGACCCCATCATCTCCCCAGTCCACGGATGGCCATGTCTCCCGAGCTGCCCCGTGGTGAGTCCATTCCCTCCCTCAGCTCTTCTCTTTCCCAGGTACCCGCTCATGCTGCTGCTTGCCCGAGGCCTTGGGGAAACCTCTCGGGGTGCTCAGCATCCCCAGGGCCAGTGCAATGAGAGCACCGTGCTTTTTTTTTCAGTGAGGTCTGTGGTGTTTGTGCGATGCCGGGCAGCACCCCCTCTCCCACCGCGTGCTGCGAAGCAGGGCTCTGACGGGAGCAGGGAAGGGAGGCAGGAGAAGGGTCTGACGAGCCTGACCCCTCTCATACAGCGAGGAGCTGAGCTGGAACATGGCTTGCTGGGGTGCTGCCACCACACCAGCCCGGGCGATGCCACCGTGGGCCAGCTGGGCAACTTGCTGGCCAAACAGCCCCCCGGTGGGGTGCGTGGCAGTGACCTCATGGGTAGTGGCAGCACCTTCATCCACATCTTCCCAAGATTTTCAGAGGCAGTGCATGAGGTGGGAGAGCCACAGGGGCAGCTGGCAGGACCCATGCAGCTTGCTCCCCATTAGCTATCGCTTTGCAGCTTTCCCAGGCTGGTGAGGAGCAAAGCACATGCCCATTTCCAAACAATGGGCCCACTTCCGTGCAGGAAGCAAGGTCGGATTTGTTCTCCCTGCTTTGCCCCCTCTGGCCAGTTATAAAGGGGCCAAGCCATTGTCTGAACCATTTCCATGACTCAGTCACCAGTATCCTGCGATCGAGAGGCTGGAACTTGCAGCCAGCACAAAGCAGGAGGCACGGCTCCTGCGGTCAGCAGCACCGCAGGCTCTGTGGCAGGATGGGGGGCTTGGGAAAAGGAAGGCAAGCACTGGCCGTGCTTTTCCCCTCCGTGCCCCCTGCGCTGGCAGCAGTGGGATCTTTGCCTCCACCAGCTTTCCTGATCCCTCCACCCATTGTCCCAGCTTCCTTCTGCTGAGGGAAGCAGAAATTCAGGGGAGGTATTGCAGGGTGGGAGCAGCCCTGGTTGCTCGCCTGGGTGCAGCCAGGTAGGGAGAGATGGAGCAGGAGCTGAGCAGGCCCCGTGTGAGCTCCTCTGAAAGGATGGAGACTGTCTCTGTACCATCATGTCCATCCTGACACCTTGTGTCCGTGGCCCTGGGGATGCCCAGCACGTCCTGCGGCTGCCCCATGGGTCCTGGGGATACCTTGCAGCAAGGTGGAGAGAAGGAGGTGCAGGTGGAGCTAGTGTGGCTCAAAGGAGGACACAGGGAGGAGCAGAGCCAGGGTGGGGACAGGACCCATGGGTGGTGACACCTGGGGATGGGCAGTTGGGCCACCACCTCCTGGCACCCATGTGGGAGGTGATGCTGGACCCCTGGGATCACAGTGTGGCTGGCACCTGGTAGGGGGGCTGCCAGGGAAGGGCACCGTGGCCACCACGGCCACCAGGGCCACCAGCAATGGGGAGGAAGGAAAGTGAAAGTCCGTGGCTGCTGCTCTGGCCTGGCTGTTGCCATGACGACCTGAACAAAGCTCCCGCTCCCTTTTTTTGGCTCAGTTGTGCAGGTCCTCGGTCCCTTTGTTAATTGTTTTCCTGTCCAGTTTGGGGGATGCGCCTCCCGCCTCCTCCTGTCCCCAGAGCAGCACAGGGGGCCTCGCTGGGGCAGCCACAGCCCCAGGAGCACGCGGAGGTCGCCGTGGGCTCGCTCAGCGCTCGCTTGGCTGCCGATAACCGTCTCTCTCACGTGACCTGTTGGGGTCTTCTTCCAAGGTAGGGGGGTGGGATCGTTGGCAGCTGGCAGAGTGGGGCCGGCGGCTTTGGTGGGCACATGAAGCTGCCAGTGCATGGGATGGCACTGGGGGCAGGCAGTCCCCCCAGCTGGGAAGGGGGCTTCCGAGGGGCTGCGGGGGTGCAGCTGGAGCAGGGGGAGCGGCCTTTCCATCCTGCCCTGCTGCAGGTTCGGTACTTGTTGCACAGCCCTGGGAATGCTGTGTCCTCTCGGCGCCTCAGTTCCTCCATCTGCGAAATGGGAACATGTATCACTGAGCTCCTTTTCCTTTTGGGGTCTGTGGGTGCAGCCCACTCACTGCCTCCGGCTTCTCAACGCTGTTGTGCTTTGTGTTTAATCGTCTGGGTGAAGGTCCCAGATGGGAAACTCAGATAACTTCTCGCCTGGCTCTGCCCAGCTCCCCGCATTCCTCTCTGATGGGCACAGAGGAAGGGGGAGGACTGCGTGCTGGGGTGGATATAGGGTGTGGGTGCCCAAACCCCTCCAGAAACGCTGTGTTCTCAGTTACTGCGTGGTGGCTGGGGGAGCCAGGAGTCCCAGGAGCCCAAACTCTTGCCTCCTGCTCCTGGGACTGGGTGAAAACAATGTTTGGAAAAAAGAAATTCCCATGGAAGAAAATGATGGTGTGGGGGAGGAACCGGCTTTGAGTCAATGGGAATTTTCCCCTTTGCTAAAACGTAAACAGTTCTCCTTCGATGTTGACATAACATTTTAAAGATTTCATTATACAAAAAAGACTGTTTGTCAACATTTGTTTGTCCAAACCAACCCCCTCCCTCTCCAGCTGCAGCACTGTTTTCCTCCAAATTTCAGCATTCTTTTTCCCTTCGGGAAGGGGGGCGATGGCATTCCCGGCAGAGCCGTCGGTGGGATGCGGGGCATGGGGTGCTGGGTGCGGCGCACGGGGCGCCGAGGGCGCGGAAGGCCCTGCCAGGGCCCCTTTTCCCAGTTGGTACACCGGAGCTCCCAGCTGGGTTATCCGCTCCAGCAGCACAAGTGTGTGGTCCCCCCCAGCCATGTGCAGGAAAGCTGTCTGTCTGTCTGCCTGCCTGTCCGGCTGGAAGGCAGCTGGCTGCCCACTGCCCTCCCTACTCCGTCCCGGCATTGCCTCCCAGACCCATGGTGGTTTTGTGCCTCTGGGCTGGTTGTGGGGGTCTGGGCAAGGCAAAAATGGGGGGGTGATGTGGGGAGGAGAGTCTGGAAGCCGGGCTTTGGCGTCTGTCGCTTGGGGTGCCATGGTTTTGGGACCATCCCCCGCCCGGAGCTGCGGTCTGTGCTCTCTGCAAGCCAGGAATCGTTCCAGCCCCTCGCTGGGACCGGGCAGGAGCGGTCCCTGCACGGACCGGGGGGCCGGGGGGTCCCGGGGTGCTTCCCGAGGCTCCTCCGAGTCATGCCTTAGTCTTTGGGGGTGTCTCCACCCCGCCACAGGATTCCAGGGGAGAGGGTGGGAGCAGTGCGGGGGCTCCCGGCTGTGTCACGCGTGGGTCCCCCGGCGGGGCAGGGGGTCCCGAGGGGAGGGGACGGGGCAGAGGGGCCGCCCCGGAGCCGGCTGCTGGCTGGCTGGACCGGTGTCCCTCCTCCTCCTCCTCCTCCCCTCCTCCTCCTTCTCCTCCTCCTCCTCTTCGCTCCCTCTCTCCGCCCGGCGCCGGGGCAGCTCCCACCGGAGGCGCTGGGGACATGGAGCGGACCTGAGCCGGGCGCGGCGGAGCCCGCACCGGCACCGGCGGCAGCACCGGCAGCGGCGGCGGGGACCGGGGCGCAGCGCTGCAGCGCGGCGGAGCCGTGAGTGCGGCCAGGGGCACGGGGGGGGGAAGGGCGGGGGGGCACCGGCATTGCTCCGGGGCGGGGCGGGGAGGGGGCACCGACACGGCCCCGGGGCGCCGAGCGTCCTCCCGGGGCACCGAGCATCCTCCCGGGTCGCGGTCCCCGACTCCGGCTGGGCTGAGCGGGGTTGCGGGGGGGGCGTCCTGGCAGGACCCCCCCCCCAACTCCTTTTTCTTAAAAAAAAAAAAACAGGGAAAAAGGGGAAAGGGGGTGCAGGGCCCGTCCCCCGCACGGCTCCGTCCCCGCTGCAAAGTTCAGGGGCTGCAAACTCTCCTCCGCAGCCGGGGCGAGGGAGAGCCCGGCAAGCAAGGGGTTAAGCCACGGGCACCCACCCCCCACCCCCCCGGGGGTACAGGGCCGGCGGGCAAGGGCTTAATCCATGGACGACATCCTCCCCCTCCCCCGCCCGACTCTTGACCTGGCTCCCAAGGCTTGCCCCGCTGAAGCCCCCTCCCCGGGACCCCCGTCCCACCCAGCCGGGGCAGGTTCCTCGCCCCTTCCCGCAGGTCACCGCGGCTCCCGGAGGGTTCTGTCCCCTCGGCCGGGCCACACAGACCCGGCCCCCACTGGGTGCTCTGGGTCGGGGATACGGGGGGCAGCGGGGTCAAGGCTGGCAGCCCACCCTCCCCCCACCCCCAGACGCGGCACTGGGGGGGGGGGGGGGGGCCACAGCACAGACACTGTGCAGCGACAGACAGACACGCTGTACCGGCACGGACGGACACAGGGCCCGGCTGCTCTCTCCGGCTCACGCGTGGGTCCGCAGGACTTGGGGCTGTCTGTGGGTGTCGGTGACTCTGCGGCGCTCAGGGGTTGGGGTCCTCATCGCTTTTCCCCGACGGGTGGAACACTCCTGCCCCGTCGTGCATCTCCCACCACCCCTTCGAGGGGCGTTGGGCGAGGAGAGGCGATTTCACGGCTCCAGCCTGCCCCGGGGAGCCGTGGCCCCGCAGCACCGTCTCCGCTGGGAAGCAAGCAAGGGGTTTGGGCAGGAAAACTCACCGGCGGTGCCACGCACGGATGTTTGTCTGTCCAAGAGTGGCTGAGGTTGTTGTAACAAACCGCAGTGACAGCATCGCCAGAACGCACGGCCAGAGAGGGGTTCTGGGACCGGGGTCAGCACTAAACTCGTGTCGCTTGCTGGGACCTGAGAGCGGATGAACCTTGTCACTGAGATCACGTCTTTCCCGGTAGCCATGGCGGGTCCTGCCCGTACCTCTGAGCCGCGCGTCCGACCCGTCCTGGGGAGATTTGGGTCCCCGGGGGCTGAAGCCACTGCACGGCGGAGCCCTCCGGGCACCGGGGCTTGTGCCGTGGGGTCCCGAAGCGGTCTGGGAGCCCCACGGTGCTGCGCCGGGGTGGCTGGCGGGGCTGTGGGTGCAGCCGTGGGGGGTCTGGGGGATTTCGCCCCCCCGAGCGCTGGTAAACCTTGGCAAGGTGGGTGATGGAGCCCCTGCAGAGAGCTGGGCGCCCATCCCTGGTGCCCTCCACACTTAAACACTGACAAAGTTAGTGGCAGAAGTGAGAAACCGAGAGATGCATCACCCAGGGAGCTGTAAAGGAGAGGTTTTTGTGTGAAATGCACAAATAAATACAAAGCTTTGCTTCTTTCCACCTCCGCCTAACGATTTCCAGTGTTTTATGCAGGGGTTTTGGTGCCAGTGAGGGATGCTGCCCAGGAAAAATTACAGACCGTGGCCGCATATTGTTCGAGTCTCAGTTACATCTTGTGAGGTACCTTCAGCATGGAAAACACTTGACTTCCAAAGCAAATCTGGAGTAATAGATTTTAGGAGTGAAAAAGGACCATTAGCTCAGCTAATGTCATTTTCTGCATAGCACAGAGCAGATAATATCACTCAGTTACTCTCCTATTGAGCCAATAACTCGTGTTTGTAATTCATGCAATTTCCTTTTAGTTCAATTTAATTTTGTACAGAATCCTTTCTGTTGACACTGATACAGTACTTTTTTTTTTTTTTTTGAAAGCCTGCGATTTCAGAGGCTTTGTGTTAAAAATAGCTGCTGTCCTTTGACAAACGTGGGCAGGCTGAGGACAGTTTTCTAAATCATTTGCGAGTGACACATTTTTACCAGCATCTCCCTTCGTGTTGTTTATTTGTTTCGCTCACCGCTGGCAGAGCCACTGCCGGGGCTGCCCTCCCGGGGGGCTGGGGGCTCACTCTTGGCATCTGATCTGGCATCTCATGCAAGAGATGACATCCTTTTGGAGCAGAGTAATAAGCAGGAGCAGTGATCCCAAATTTTTAAAAATTCTTTTTCCTCTCCGATATGAAGCTCTTCATGCCGTCAGGCAGCTTACCTCCTCTGGCCAGTGCCCGTGTTGCTTTTTTTACCCCTGCCAAATCGGAGCACCCAAACTGCCCCCCGGGAAAGTCCTTCTGACGAGCAAAGTTTGTTCCAGCCAGGGTGCAAGATGTCCCGGGGGGGAATAGCTGGACTTTTTGTCTCCCTGCCGAAATGCCCATTTTCCGTGGGGGTGCTGGAGGAGCTGTGCCCTGGCACGTGGGGCCGTAGGGAAGACGAAGAACATCATAAACTTGTTATGTGCTACAGGGGTTTTGATTTCGTTCATGGGATGCAGGGGAAGGTTGGTGGTTTTTTTTCCTCTCTGTGCAGGGAGCACAGAAGCACAGTAAATCTTGTCTTTCAGTGGGTTTATTTTTACATCTGTTATTTGCTGGTGGGCTCCCCGGGGCACTTGCCCGAGCCTGCGGCTCTCGCTGCCTGTCGCCTTCCTGGAACCCAGACTCGCTGGGGCCGAGCAGCCATTACGCACCCTGCAAGCAGGTCAGGGGACAGGGGTGAAGGGTGGCTCCTGGACCTGGTAGCAGCGTGCTTTGCACTCCCCAGATGAGTGTTTAGGGCTGATTTGGGGGGGAGATGGCAGGGGGGCTGCATGCCTGCTGCTCCCGGGGTTGCAGAGTGCCTCAGGTCCCCTGGGCTGAGCATCCTCGGGGCCGCAGGGACGGGCGCTGCAGGGATTGGCAGTTTGCTGGCGAGCCAAACTTGGGGTGGCAGAGCAAATCCGTGTGGGATACGGTGGGCTGTGCAGTGAACAGTACAGGACACTTCGCTTGCTGCCGGGGGAGCCAGGTCACCTACGCTGTCCCCAGCCCTCCCGTGTGCTCGCCGCAGCCGTGGCTGCTCGGGGATCCCGCCTGTTCTCCAGTATTTGATGAAACCAAACAAACTTTGAAGGATTCTGGTGTGGTGCTGGCAGGCTGGCGTCGCAGCAGTGCCGGTGGCTCAGCTTTTGGGGGTCCCTCACTGCAGACCCAACGGATCGGGAAGGGTCGGGGACCCCCGGGGCTGGCAGAGGCAGCAGGACAGCCCGTGAGCCCACGGCCCGTGGCTGCTTGCTGTCCCGCACGAGCCGGCGCGGAGCGCGGTGAGCCCCGCTTTGTCTGCCCACCGTGAAGCCGCGTTCCTGCTTGCTCCAGCTTTATCCCATTGTAAACACTTACGGCGGTTTTGTGTCAGGCCGGCTTTGTGCGTGCACGTGTAATTGCAGAAATCAGAAAAGCTTTTATTACCAAAGCGTCAACCTTTAACAGACGGCTGCGACCGATTGTAGGGACGTGCTGTCAGTGCAGCTCTGCTCTGCTTTTACACCCCGGAAGTTCTCAGCCGTGCTAATAAAATGCGGACTATTTATTTTCCTTAAAAAAATGCATTTATTTTTAAAAAATAATCCACTCGTGGGCAGGGCAGTTGCTACCTACAGTCAGCGATGCTGTGGAGAAAGCCCGCTGGCCTCTTTTGTTCTCTCCCGCGGCCGCGCTGCTGAACATAGCATTGCTACAAACTGGGGACTAGTGATAAAATATTTTAATTTCATTTTCCCTCTGTTTGAAAATACTGATGGGTCAAAGCTGCCTGGTTTTGTGCATCTGACAGCAGCCTGCTCTGGCAGTGAGGCTGATGGAGGAGCTGTGCTTGGTAGGAGGGAAAGCCCAGAAAGCCAGGCAGCCCTGGGGTCGGGCGTTCCCCGGCTGGGGGTCCCTTGCCACCCCTGACCAGCTGGAGCTGGGCTGTCCTAGGCTCTGCTGCTATATTTTTCACAAACTTTGTGGATGTTTTAGTTTCATTGCACAGTGGGGAGGAAGATTTGAGCAGCTCAAAACTTTTGCACGATGCATCGCTAATTTCCACCCCATTTTAACCCGGTAAAGAACATGCAAAAGGGAAATAAATTAGTGCAGCTTATGACGGTTCTGCTGGAAAATATCTCAATGCCTTTACCCCATCCTGCATGTTTTGGGGAGTAACTTCAGAGGCCAAATCTGCTCCCTCGGGTAGAGCTGCCGCTGGCCCAGCCATGCCCTTGGGGAGCTCCCCAACCTGGGTGCCGCTTGGGCACGGCTGAGAAGTGCGTGGGCTCCTCCAGCGCAAGGAAAGTTGGCAGGGTCCAAGGCATCAACTTTTGGAAAATTTTCTGCTGCTTGGAAGCCCTCCCTCCCTCCCTCCCACTCCGTGTCCACCTGCTCCAGGACCACATGTCCCCGGCTGGAACCGCTCCAGCCCCGAACAAGGGCCCTTCGTCTGCCCAGTCCCACCAGCTCAGCACTGGCGAGGAGGGAGGCTGGGGAGGTGCGGGGGGCACGGCTGGCCGTGCGCGGCCCTGGCTTGCATCAGAAATGCCTCAGCCGCTCGGATGGGTCAGTAAAAAATATGAGTAGGGGATGGAGTGGCTGAATCTGCCTCAAGAAAGCATTTTTAGAAGAGCGCTGGGGTACGTGGTTGAAGTGGAGGATAGCATTCGGGGCTCTGCTGAAGCAGCCTCAACCCTTTCACCTCCAACCACCCGCCAGCACCTTGGACCCCGAATGGCTCTGCAGCTGCTTTTAGCTCAAAAGCCTTGTTTTTCAAGGGGAAAGCTACATCTGCAAACATTGTACTGGAGGGAAGCTCCCTTCCCTGCCTTCTTGTCCCGCTCCTGCTTGCAGCCCTTCAGCTGAAGAATGCAAATGGGGAGATGGATCTGAAATATTTGAAATTCTGCCTCTCCATAATTTAATGCTCCATTACCACCCAGGCCTGCTCGAGGCATGTGACCGTTATAAAAGATGCAGTCTGGTGGCTGCAGAGGCCGGGCAGCCTCCCCCCATGTACCCCCGGGTGCCTTATCAGAGAGGAACAAGATAAAGTGGCTCATCATTAAAGCCTTCTGGAAGACCCCTGCGAGCACCCACTAGCCCGGGCTAAAATCTGCTGGTCTGAGTTATTATTTTTTAATACTGCCTGGTGAAGGCAGCTTGTGGCAGTTCATTGTTGGGAGGAAAGGGGATAAGATTATAAATTAAATATTGCAAAGAGAATTAAAAGAACATGGGGCAGCAGCGAGGCCGGTGGGGGGATCTGATCCTCTTTGCCCATGTAAAATGGGGTTGTCGCAAGTTGGGCTGAGCCAGAACCTAACAGGAGAAGGAGGAGAAGATGTAGAAGCAGGTAGATAGAAATACCCGGTGGCATTGCCAGCACCATGCAGCAGCTTCTGCTGCCCTCTCGGTGTTGGGGCTGCTGCCTTCCCCTGCCGCCGGGGCCCATGCTGCTATCGGGTGAGAGCCAGAAATCAAAACTCTTCGGCCATCAAAGTCAACCTGAGTGCCTGGATGGGTGTGGGTTTGCAGCGAGCAGCCCTCATCCCCCGTAGTCTTCCTCCTTTGTTGTGGATGGGTGTTGATAGCACAGAGCAGCTCGGGTTTGCAGCCTTGTTCAGAGCCGGGGTAGCCACTTGTTTGAAAAAGCTGAGCTAGGTGATGGCGATGGGTTGGATTGCAGCGGTCGTGCCGGCGCGCGCAGAGTCGGCGGTCCTGGGCTTGCACGTCTGCTCTGCTCCCCACACCGGCTGCTGAGACCACAGGGGAACCAGTCCCCAGGGCTGTGCAACCCACATCCCTCCTGCCACCCGCCCCGTGGCTGGCAGGGTGCTTTGTCCCCACCGTATCCTTGCAGGATGCAGAGAGGAGAAGCGGCTCGGGGTGGGGAGAGGACAGGACTGAGGGCTGTAAAGAGCCTGGGCAGGCGCTGAGCACACAGCTCATCCCTGCAGTCCTGACACTGGGGACACGTGGGTGTCTGAAGCTGCTGCAACAGCAACTGGGGTCCCCGCAGAGCTGGGACAAAGCCTGCAGGGCAGGGCGAGCGTGGCTACAGGGGTGAGGGGTGTGTGCAGGGGTATGCAACCTCCGAGCTGGGCAGGAGGCTCACCCCCCGCTCTGGTTCAGCAGCTAAAAGTGAGCTGATGTAGGAAGGGTTTAGAAAACCCTCTGCTTAGGCCCAGGGTGGCGGCCCTGCCTGCTGCCTGCCTGCCTGCCTGCCTGCCTGCCTGCCCACGAGGGCGGAGGGGAATGCCAGAGCCCGGCTTATCTTTTGTCTGGAACAATAGAGGGCTTGGCCCTATTGTTCTACCTTGCACGCCCAGCCGGAAAGCGAGTCCCCTGGGGCAGGGGCTGCAGGAGGGGATTTATGGGCAGGGACGGGCAGGGCTGGCAGGGCTGATCTGGCTGCGGGGCTCCGTGTGGGTGCTGCTGCCCGTGGGCAGCTCTGCAGGTGAATTCCCGAGCGGGAGAGGCGGCTGCTTGGGACCTTTCCCCCTCGTTTTTCTTGCCGTGACACGGATTTCAGGAGCTGGAGGGTTAATTTGGGGGAGGTCTCCAGGGCACTGCTACCCCTGGGCTGGAGGACCCACCCGTACCCACACAGGCTGCTGCAGTATCTGCCTTTCTTGGAGTCTCTCAGGCTGTGATTTGGGTCTCCAGGTGCAAAACTGACCTTTGGGCTTCCCGTGCCCTGTCCTTCCTGCTGCATTGCCTCGCGTCTGTGGGTCCATCCTGGGAACCGGCTTGGGGACCGCACACTTTTGCAGGGCGGGGGGATTGTGCATGTGTGTGTTTTCAAGCAAGGCTGGGGGCTGGGTACTGGATGTGGCTCTTGGTGCAAGTGGCACAGCTCAGGGGCAACGCAGCAGGAGCCTTGCAAGTGCTTGCAGCCAACGCAGCCCGTGAGCACCTCGGGGCTGCAAAAGACATCCCCGGGGTCCCTTACAGTCCTTCTCCTTCCTTCATTTAGGGGAGTAACGCAAAGCTGACACATTCCCATAGGGCTCCCAGCGCCATCAGCCCAAGCAGCGGAGTGACTCCAGCAGCCACGTGTGACTTTGCCAGGGTGGCAGGAAACACCGCTGGTCCCTCTCGTCCTCCCTGTGCTGCCCGAGACGCGTGGTGCGTGGCATGGCGGGGTGCGTGTGCCTGCCCGCGTGTGCCCGCCTGAGCACGTGTGTCAGCAGAGCAACCGTGCCTGCCCCCAGCTCCGCTAAGCTGTGCAGGGAAGCACGCCGGGATGCCGCACGTGGAGGCAGGGACTGCCAAAGCCCCTCGCCGGAGGGAGCGGGCTCGGGGACCCCAGGGGAAATCAGGATATGGAGAGGGGGGGACAGGTGCCACTGGGCACAAAGAGCCCCTTGTGTGCTGGCATGTGTGGTGGGACGCAGGAAGACGCGGGCTGGCTGGGGGCAGTTGGACACCCCCTTGGAAATGGGGAGGGCTGACGGCTTCTTGCTGGAGTGCCTCAACCCTCCTCTGTGCTGTGTTTGTGTTGTGCAATGAAAACTATGCCGGCGGGCCAGTAAAAGCTTGTTCCCAAATTTCTCTGCTCCTCTGGAAGAGAGGAGCCTGGCTGGGAGCTGCTGCACGACCAGGATTTCATGGCCTTTAGTTCCTCTGAAGTGAGAGGGGAGAGGAGGGGTGAGGTGCAAACCCAGCCTTGCAGGATGGTCGTGGTTTGGAGGCTTGCTGCTCCCACCCCCCCGCGAGCCTGAGGTTTCTCCCTGAGCCAAAATAATGGTAGTGATAAAGAAAGGTATGAACCACACCCCCGCTCCCTCCTGTGATTTCTCTCTTGTGCATGCGAGACCTGCCCAGTTAACATGACCACCAGCCCTGGCAGGCGATGCCAGTTGTGAGCCCCGTTGGTGCTGGATGCTCTGGCTCGCCGGTGGGGCACAGAGCAACTGGCGGATGAGCTACCTCCTGAGCCGTGAACACAGGAGCCTGAATCCGCACCCTAAATCGGCATAACATCATCAAAGCGACCGCAGCTTACACTAATAAGGGGGGGAGAAGTCAAGCCAAAAGCATTTTCCTTCTGGGGTCTGCATCCAGACTCAGCCAGCCAGGACTTCCCTGAGCTGAAGTACGGCAGGAGCGGAGTCAGGGGTGCCATTTGTAAGGGTGTCATGATTTGGGGCAGGTGATGGGCAGCTACTGGCACCGAGCACCCATCCTTCAGGCTGCCTTTTTTTTTCAGAGGGAGGTTGACGATGGGCCCGGCGGCTCAAGGGGCAGCTCCTGTCACGCCAGCAAAAAAACCTGTTGCTGAAATGTCAAGCGGCCCCAGCAGCTGGAGCTCCCCCCTGCCCTGAGTTTGGGCAGCAGCTGGGGAGGGCGAAGTGGCTCCGCAGAGGCTTTGTACCTCTGTGTCCAAGCATGCGATGGCTTGGGCATAGGGACCTGTTTGCTGCAGCTCAGGTTTCCATGCAAACGGACCCCGAAGGTTTCCGGGGTGCTGCTGGCTGTGGGGCATGGGGCACTGCAGGCGGAAGCACAGCCCCATGATTTTCGCCTGCTACTGTGGGCTTGGGTGCCAGGAGAGGTGTCAGGGCTGGCTCCGAGCACCGTTTTGGTGCTCACATGTGTGCCTGGCTCACCCGGGGAGGCATGAGTGCAAAAAAGATGGGATGGTTCCCCTCAAAGAGGAGCCCCCCAAATTCTGGGAATATAACGACATTCTGGAAAAATAACGACATTAGTTGAAGGTGTAAAGTGTCACAAGAAGCTTACAAGGGTAGGGGGTGACGGACACCAGCCGATGCCATGGGATGCTGCTGGGATGGACCATGGGGCTGTGCCGAAATAGCGCCAGGGTCTTCCGTGCCACAAACCTCACCCGTGGGTCCCTCGTGGCGGGTGGAAAAAGGGTTCAGAAAGCCCTGCCCTCCCTGCAGCCCCAGCCCAGGAGGTGCAGGGCAGATCACTGTCGAGGCAAATGAGCCCCGTGTCTTTTTTTTTTTTCTCTAAGCAGGAGAGGAAAAGGGTCAGATGTCTTCGCCCCTCCGTCATGCGATAGGAAAGTATTGTTTACGAAGCAGCCGAGTCAAACGTGCCCTCTGCTCTGCCTGGAAACGCTGAGTGAGTGAAATTACACAAAAACGACACTGAGATCGGCCTCTCCGATAAGGCCGAGGGCCGCTTTTGGGTGAGGGGAGGACAGAAACTGTGAAGAAAAGGAGGGAGATGCGCTAACCGCACTCCCTCGCCACGCTGTGCCGTGCCATGCTGGCATCGCCGCGCCGTCCCGCCGGGGCTGGGTGAGTTGTCCCCGTCCTTCGCCTCCTGGCTCTGATGGCCTCTCGCTATGGGGGCGTGGGGGGGATTCTTTATTTGCTCTTGAGTTTGCGGTTGTTTTAAATTTCTTTCCCATAATTGATGGATTTATGCGAATGGGTTAAACTGGGGACCGGGGCGATGGAACAAGCCGATGGGTGTGCCGGAGTGGCGGGAGTGGGTTTGGGAGCAGCCCCAAGGACCCCTGCTGGGTCCCGGGGACCTGGGGACTGTCAGCTGCTGCTGGCACTGGTGGGACCGTGGGCCTGATCCACCCACCCCGGGTGTGGGGTGTAGAGGCTTGGCACCTGCGAGCCGGACGGGTTTCACTGCCGGTTGTTTTGTGTCCAGGCAAAGCCTTGCGCAAAGGAAGAAACTTGTTTTAAGAATTATTTGTGATGCAGAAAAAAAGAAAGAAAGAGTAAACACCCGTTCTTCAGAGTTCCGCCCTCCTCTTGCTTTCCCTGCGTTTTCCCTGGTGAACATGCTGTGATATTTCTGTTTCATTGGCTGGTAATGCCGGGGAAGAAAGGAAGGGCAGGGGAGAGGGATGCAATAAGAAGGGGGTCTTTGAAAAGAGTAAGACTTTGGGGGTTGCGCTTTTCCCTGGAGAGTTTAGACCCGCAGAGAAGGGACGTTTCCTCTTTCAGCACTTCTCCCTGGCTGTCCCTGCCCGCGCCACTGCTCGGGGCCGAGCAAAGCGCTCGCCTCTGCCGAGCACCCCCACCTCCCGCTGCGCACACCTGCACCCGCCGCGGCTGCCAGGCCTTTTCTTAAAGATGCTTTCAACCGCGTAACCCTCCCTGGACAAGAAACCCATCTGCCTGCAAAGCCAGAGACAGGACGAGGAGATTTTTTTCTTATTGATATGTCTTATTGAGTGGAAGAAAAAAAAAAACCTGTCCTGCAGACTGTCTAATCTTGAGACCAGGAAATGGGAATGACCAGTGCGGTCCCCGGCCATCACGTGGGCTGTCGCTGGGATTGTTCCCGCGCCTTCTTCCTCTAGGCTTTGCACGGTTTTAAATAATTCCAGCACGACGGAGTTTCCTCCTCTTCCCTGATGAGATCATTCCCCGTCTAATAAATCTTGCGGCCAGGAAGTTCCACCTGAGGTTCAGTTTAATTTTTCCTCTACTTAAAACCATCCTATCACTCATCCCAGTAAAGGAAAAATGTGTTTGGGTTGTGGCTGTGAAGGCGGTGGACCTGTGCCAGTTTACGCCCGGGGAAGGATCCACTCTTTGTATTTGATTTCATTATTTGGATAGTTATAAAACTACTGGCTGGTTTTTGGCTGCGCCCTCACGCAGCCGGGCTCACGAGAGGCGGCATCCCTGGATTTTGGGTTGCGGAGGCATGACCGGGCAGTGGAGGGGGGGTCCCAGCAAAGCCCTTGTGCTGAGGGGCAGCGTGGGCAGGGGGCAGCTGAGTAATCCTTTATGCCAAGAGAGGAAAGTGTTTTGCAGTGATGTGTCCCTCTGCCATCTCATAAGACACCAGAGCAAGGTGATAAAATCCCCCTCAGAAGCACTGTGAAACCAGAGTTACCAGTAAGCTGGAAACTGTTAGTAAGAGGAGGCTGGGACGTGGCCCAGTTAAAATGTGCGCTGGGCTGGACCAGATGGACCCGTATACCCACAGGGAATGTGTTGTGCATGTCTCATCGTTATCACAGGGGGCTTCATTTTCTCATTCCCACCCGGAGCATCCCGCGTGTCCCCGCTCCATCACCGCCTCCTCGGGTCCATCGGTCCCGAGGCAGGGGGCAGCCCTACGCTACAGGGACGGGGCAGGGGCAGGGCGCAAGCCCTGAGGGGGTGAGGTGGATTTCAGCAAATGGAATTATTCCACCAGACTTAGAAAAGCAGGAGCCGAGTCTCTGAGGACAGAGCTGCCCTCTGAGGACTCAACCTGCTGTAGCTCAGTGCTCCCAGGAGCCATCGGCTGGTGCCCTGAGGGAACCCACGCAGAGCTGGGATCTCCTGGTGTGCACAGGCGATGGAGCACACGCAGCCGTCCTGTTAAGCAGCCCAGCACCTCTTCTTCCCCCTGCCACAGCCTGAGAATTCATCCTTTTCTCCCTGTCTTGCAAGTGTTCACTTAAGTGAATTCAGTGATTAATATGGGTTATTTTTCTCTCTCTCCTCAAGTTTTGAATAGCAGGATTGATTAGATTTCCCCCTGAACTTCTGAAGGGCTTCTCTGCTGGCATGCATCAGGGAGATATGCATTTCATTAGCAGTCCTGGGTATGGCCTGGAGGCCTTTGAAGAAGGCAGGTTGGGTTTTTTTGGATAGAATTAGTAAATGCTATGCTAGCTGGTTGTAATTGCTTTAGGGTTAAATCTTCCAAGTGCCGTGCGGTAATAGGAGACCTGCGTTGCTGCTTTTCATCTTAGTAGATGGAGAATTGATGCTTCTCCCCCCACCAAAGAGCCATAATGTGGCAGTGCTGAGGCTGTGGCAATAGGAACTCTTCCAAGGGTGAAGGGGGAGATATCCCCCAGTGGGGACCGCCGGGACAGGGGTACCACGCCTGGTGGGAGAGGGGACCTGGGTGGAAAGTGGGGTGCTCAGGGTGGCACATGGAGAAGGGTGACCCCCTGCTCCTTCCTGTGCTGGCCGTTCCCAGGAGTTTTGATGATGGTGATGCTCTGTAGCATCACCACTTTGCTCTGACCCCATAGAGATGTTTCCAGAAGCCATTATCCTTTGGGGGGCGAGAAATTCCCTTCAGGCAACTGATGGTGGATGGAGGTTGGACAAAGACTGGTCTGTTTTGTGTGGACAGTGGGAAATCCTAGCTCCTGCTGACGCTGGAGCTTTTCCCATGGGACCCCATCCCTTGCCAGGATAGAGAGGGGCAGCTGGGGTCTGGGGCTCTCTCTGGGACGCTGAAGCTGCCATCACCTACCACTGGGCAGGACCTACCTGGCAGCTCCCATGGGCATCATCCTGCCCATGGCAGGGCTTAGCATGCAGGTGCCGGCTTGCTGCCCAGTTCTGCGCTTGCTGGGTGCTTACTGCTGCCCCTCTGGGGCATTACCCTCCCAAAATGCCCTCCTGCCCGCCAAAGATCTCCCTTCTCGGCATTGATTTTGCAGCTTTTCCGGCAACGTGAGCTCTCGGCAGCCTTCTGGGCAGATGGAGGTTGTGGCTTTCCGTGGGAGCGCCGCTGACAGGTAAGATGTTAAAAATGCGGCATTTGAGGATATGTAAAGCATTGGCTGGTGCTCCCCCAAATGCAGAGTGTTTCCGTTACTGCAGCACCCTGGTTTGTGGGGCAGCACGGGTGGGTGTACGCCTGTGACGCAGCCCCACGGGGCAACATGTGTCCTGCAAGTGCCACTGCTCCGAGCGGCTGCTGTCTGTCAGGGACACGCGGGGCCGTGACTCTCACGTGGTGACAGCGTTTCATTCAGCATCCAGTTGTCTTCTGCGTTTAAACCTGCTTTCTCAGAAGCAGTAAACGCTGAGGTCTTAAACCTTCTGCCCCGTTTCACCTGCAGCGTGTAGCCAATGAGCTGGCATCCCCCTCCATCTGTGGCTGGGGGTGGCAGAGCCCGCATCCTCCCTGCGGCTGCCTGCTTTTGCCTTCCCGGGGAATAACCTGCTGTCACGGGATGCTCTGCATCCCTGGGGGATGATGGCAGCCCCGTGAACTTTCCCCGGCTGGGGCCATTTGCCTTGGCTGTCCCTGGCCATCCCTGCCCGGGCACGGCGGAGGAAATCATCCATTCTTTTATGTGCGAAGGCACGCCGGGCGGAAACAGTTGGAAACGGCCCCGAAAGGACATTCCAAGTCTGGCAGGAAAGCGGCCTGCTCATCTGGCAGGAGACAGCCTATTGTCTGTCCCGGTGGCCGGCCGGGATTCCTCGGACCCTGCTTAAAAGAAGGACACGTCCATGTGTGTCTTATTTTTTCCTCTGCCCTCTCTTGAGGGGATGCCGAGGGCTGCGAATGCTGCACGTGGTGTGTGCACGGCGGTGGTGTTGTGCTGCTCCGGCTCTCATAGGCATTGCTGTGTTTGCTCGTACGGTGTTTTTTTTCCCCCTCAGAGTTTTGCCCTGTGTGTTTCTCCCCGGCTGTGTTGGTTACCTGGCCATGGAGGCAGGATACACCCGCGGGGCGAGTGGTTGCGTGCTGCTCAGGATGGGTGGATTCATTTTGGGGTATCTGGGTACCATGCTGCACTCCTGAAGGGAAGAGTCTGCCGTAACCCATGAACTGATAACTTTCTGCTGTATTTGGGGAGAGAGAGGAAAAAAAGCCTCAGGAGCCTCCCCTGCTGCCCTGGTCAACCTGATGGGCAGGCGAGGGGGCAAGGCCAGCCTGTAAATCTGAGCAGCCCAGCTCCTGCTGGACACTCTCCCCCATCCCCCTTCTGCGGGAGCCCTTTGCACCGCCATCCCCTGGGGTGGGATCAGCCCCGAGCCGAGGGGCAGGATCAGCCCCAGGGCAGGTGTGCTGCAGCACGGGGCGGGCGTGTGGGACCATCCCCGCACTCGCATCCTCTCTCCCAGGACCGGCGAAGGTGGCCGTGCCGCCGTGCCTGTGCCCAGAGCGGAGCAGCGCTGCGGCTCTTCCTCGAGCCCTGGCAGTGCGGGAGACTCTGTGTTTGTGGCTTTCTGTCCTCCTGCGCTCGCTGGTGTTTTTGCAAAGAGCTTGGGTTACATGGAGCCTCGGCGCCTGCTTCGGCCCTGCCCCAGCTGCGGGCAGACGTCCCCGCTGCCTCCGGGCAGTGCCGCCTGCCAGCCTCCCGCCGCAGCTGCCCTGTGAGCAGAAACCCTTTTCTTTTGACTACAGGCAGGACCTGCTGCGGGGAGAAAGCCTGGTCCAGCCAGCACCACACCTTTGCTGGGCAGCTTTTTGGCTTTGCTTCCCCTTGCTGCTCTGTGCCACAGGGGCAATGCCAGCAGCTCCCTTCTCCACAAAACCAGAGCCCCCACAAGCGACTGGGAAGATGCTCTGGGTGCTGGGGGGGGTCTCGGTATCTCCCCAGCGCTCCCTGAGCTGCTGCAGTGCCAGGCAGGGTGGGGGCTTGCTGGCGCCTCGGCCCCCCCCCCAGCCTTTCGAGCTGTTCTGCTGCAACACAAACGGGGCAGATAGGATCGGCTGGCAGGCAGGAAGGGTGGCACGGCCACGGGGAGAATTGCAGGACGTGCCGTTCGGGCGTACAGCTGGAGAAAGAAAAGCTGTCGCCATCCTGAAAATCTCAGCTCTAGTACTTACTGGGCTGGAGTTTGGAGGCCAGGTGAGCACATTGATGTCTGCACAGTGCAGCACTTCAGGGCTTCGGTGCTTGCGAGATGAGCCCCACCTTGTGCCCCCCCAAAACATCATGCCAGGAGGAAGCAGCCCCATGGGTCGCTGCTCCCTCACCAAGGACTCATGGCTCCCCTGTGGGTCCATTTTGGCCCTCCAGGCTGGCACTTTGCATCCCAACGCCATCCCCTCCCTTCCCCTCCACCCTGCATTAAATGGAAAACATTAAAGGCAAAGATCTGTTACACTCCCAGTGCCAAGGCAATTGTTCCCATCCCTATTGTCTGCCACAGGCAGCCCCGGAGCCCAGCACCTGAGCCCGTGGCACAGGGCTGCCGCTGGAACTAGCCCTGTAACAAGATAACGGCACCGTTTTCTCCTTTTTCTTCTCTTTTTTTCTTTTTGTTCAGCAAACCATATAATAAATCTACAATGAGGCCTCATTCAAACAGACCCCTATTAAAGTACCGGCCCCATTTTAAGAGTACCGGCACCGGGAGGTTAAGTATAATAGAAACGTGACATGCTCGAGGAGTGGGACGTTGCTTTTGTGCGTCCCAAACCGAAGGCATCGCTCTGTGCTGCAGCGTCGCTCCTGCTGCCCCATTTTCTGGGCATGCAGGCAGCCCAGGGCCGGGCGGCATCCCAGCCGCAGGGAGGGAGGGCACACCTGTGGCGGGGATGCACCGAGCAGGGGGTTTTGCCTTTAAAAAATGAAAAAGGCTGGAAGGAGGGAGCGGCTGTGGACTCACACCCGCAGGTCCTGAGTTAGGGAAGCGCCCAGGGCAAGGTGCTGCAGCCGCTGTGCATTCGTGCCTTAGTTTTCCCACCTGTAGCACATCGAGAGCACAAGCTCGGCGGCAGCCTCGCAGGGCAAACCCTGCCTCCGTGAGTTGTTGGAGCCATGGGCACGGCTCCCCGCTGGCTGCCTGCCACCGCCACGCCGCTGCCAAGCGTGTCCGGTGTCCGGTTCCTCCCCGGCTGAGGCGTGTCGAAGGCAGGCGATGGGTTTTCGGGTGGGCGCTGCCCGTGCCTGGGTCGCCCTCCCTGCCGCTGGGCTGGCCAAGGTGAGCCAGGGGCAGGAAGGGGAGACGCAGGCGGTGCCGCAGGATGCGGCAGATACCGGGCGATGCCGACACCGGGAGGAAGCCCGCTGGCCCGGCGAGTGCGATGGTTTGTTCAGCGGAGGGCAAGGGAACTGAGATTAAAAAAAGCCCCGCTAAGATCAGAAAGGCTGGCGCGCACAGTGCCCTATTGTGGAGCTGTCACACTTCCCTTTACTTTATTGCTTTTGTCCAACACCCTATTGTTCCACTTCCTTTTGTCCCCTATTCACAGCCCTGGCTTTTCATTACCCAGCCAGCCTTGTTGTTTTCATTTCTTTTGTTTGAAGTTCCTGAGAGGAAGGTTTTATTTTCAGTGGTTTGATTAATTCGCAGCTTGAGCTGGGCTTTGTTTGTTACGTAATTGCTGCCCCGAGCCTGGCTCAGCCGCCCCCACCCCAGCCGGCACCCCCAGCCCTGATTTTGGGGGGGGGTCCCAATGAGCCATTGGGGTGTGGGGAGGTGAGAGAGAGGAGCGTTCAGGGGGTCACAATTGTGGGGTGCCAGATCCTGGGCAGGATGCTTCCCGCATCCCACCATGACCTCTTCCCACCTTGGCAGCCCCTGTGGTCCCACAACCCGGATCCTGGCTCCTGGCAGTGGCCAGTGTAAATGCCTTCCTTAACAGCCTCCTTTTCCCATTATTCCTCCCTGAAAGGAGAGCTTTGGGAGGGTAATATTTGTTCCTGTTCCTGCTGCGTGGCGTGAGAGTTGGTGGCCCTGAGAAGGCAAATCCCTGCAAGCACGGCTGATCCCTCTTCGGCAGAGGCACGGCGAGCCCGGCACTCGCTCGGGATACAGCCCTTGTAGCCGTGGCACTGCTGGAGGCTGCAGTAGAGCAGGGGCTTTGCAAGGGACGTGGTTGTGACATGCTGTTTGGGGCAGATCCCATTGAAAATACCAGCTCTGGCCATGCTTGGCATCCCTTGGGTTTATGCAGCTCATCCCCCGTAACAGCTCGCGGTCAGTTCTGTGGTGCCCAGCTGAGCGGCTGGCAGCACCGGGGGTTGGACTGGCACCCACGGCCACGCTGCTGAAGCTGGGGAGAGCCGTTCCCCAGGGCTGGCCCCTTGCCCTGGCTGGGGCTCGGCCGGTCCCAGCTCCGCGCTGTGCCGGGGACTCCCGGCGGAGCGATTCTGGTGGCCGTCCCAGCCATTGTTCGGCAGGGCCAGGATTTCCATTTCCCGTCGGAGCGGGAAACCTGCCTGCCGCCCTGTCGGCTTTCTAGGCACGGCTCCTGGGGCCGTGCGGGGGGCAGCTTGAGAGCCAAGAGCCAGGGACCCCTGGGGTGCTGGCTCGGGTCTGGCATGGGTCTCTGCTGCGGGGACCCTTGGGTTGCTCTCTACCAGGCTGCTGGTAGGGTACGTGCTCATATTGGCCCTAAATCCCACACTTCTAGGTGGGCTTTCTTTGGGGCCAGGAGGAAAAAAAGGTGTGTTGGGCTTGTTTCCCTCGGAGCTTCTGGCCATTGAGCTCCAAATCTGCAAAAATCCAGTCTCAAGAAGCCAGGTACGAGGGCTCAGCTTCACCAAGCTATGGTGAAAGGCAAGACTATTGCCCCTGGAAAACCAGCAGCACGGGGCGCCCCAGTATGGGCAGGGCTGGGAAAAGGGGTGCCTGTGGCCAGGGGGTGCCCCATGGCTCTGCTGATGGTGCTCCCATCCCGTAGGATGTCCATGAGGAGCCCCGTTTCTCCCCACCTGGAGCTTGATGGAGCCGGCAGCATGGTGAACTGCACCATCAAGACGGAGGAGAAGAAGGAGGGTGGATGTGAGTCCCCGCCAGGGGCTGCCCCCAGCACCGAGCCCCGTCCCAATGACCCACCAGGGCCACCACCGAGGGAGGGCACCGACCCCCAGGCCCTGCCGCAGGTGGGTCCCACGGCTGTGACAAACACTGGTCCTGGCTGGGGTCTCGCTGGGCTGGCAGAGCTTTGTGGCCATCCCCACTCCATCCCCAGGCTCTGTCCCTCAGCAGAGTGGGGTCGTTGGTTTCCTGGGTGGTTATTCCTCATCCCGAGGAAACAAAGCTGAAACCTGAGGCTCCCCAAGGCTTTCTGGCCATTGTCAATGCTCTTGGGTCAGCCCTGGGATTTGAGTGCTTTGCCTTTGGCATGGAGACCTCCGCAGCCACCTCCAGCCATGCTCTGTCCGTTCAGCCTCCCTTTTTCATTGCTCTTGGGTTTTCTCTCCCCCTGACCAGCAGCCTCAGCCCTACCCCTGTGCTGACTCCCAGTGGGGTTGGGGCTCAGAGGAGCTGGGCAGCCTAAATAAATAGTAGAAACCTCCAGCAAACAAGTCTTAACAGCATGAATAGAAGAGATGCTCTCAAGCTGGGCTGGGGGGAATGTGCCTTGCAGAGTGTGGTCCAGAAGTCAGCTGGGCAGGGCTGGCTCTGAGCATCCCACCAGCCCAGCGTCCACTGCCCAGAGACCTGGGGACATCCCCATCGTCCCCATCAAGCGGGTGCCGAGTAATGCTGTCTGTGTCGCAGGAGTCCCGCTCGCCTGTCGGCGATGCGCTGGAGCCCAGGCGCTCTGCCTTCGAGCCGGCTGTCGGTGGCCAGGAGAAGCTGGACTTCAACAGGAACTTGAAGGAGGGTAAGGAAGGTTTCTGAGTAACCTGTGGGACCCCCGTGCTCCCTTTGGGCCCCTCATTTTTGCAAAGCTGTGGGGTAGGAAGAGCCACCCCACACCGTGACACACAGCCTAGGGCTGTGCTCACCTGCTTGTCCTCTCCCATTGCTCTGCTGACCTCGGTGCCTGCCGGCATGGGCAGTGATGCCAACCATTGAGAAGCTACTGTCCAGCGACTGGAAGGAGCGGCTGCTGGGCCGAAACACTGCCGAGTCCAAGGAAGTGAAAGGTGAGGTCTCCCCCCCAGCCACCCACCTCCGCTGTCCTCCCTCCTGCGCCCTGTGCCCAGGCAGCCTGGGCTGGAAACATGGCATTTCCCGCCTTAGCAGGAAGGGAGATGCGCCTGCAAGTGTGTATTTAATAGGGATTTGTACTATTTTAGCCAAAACGTTATTTATTTTTTTTTGGGGGGGGGTGAGCATCCCTGATGAAAGCTTGCCTGTGGCTGCACAGAGGGGATGGTTCAGCACATGGGGGTCTTTATGCCCCCCACGCATTAGCCATCCCCTAGCCACCCATCACCCACGACCACCCAACGGTGGGGATGCTGTTCATCCTCCCAAAGCTCCTGACCCACAGCTGCTTGGTTTCTTCCAGGAACCCAGGAAAGCCTGGCAGAGAAGGAGCTCCAGTTACTCGTCATGATCAACCAGCTGTCCACGCTGCGGGACCAGCTCCTGACGGCCCACTCGGAGCAGAAGAACATGGCCGCGATGCTCTTCGAGAAGCAGCAGCAGCAGATGGAACTGGCGCGGCAGCAGCAAGAGCAGGTGGGCTCGGGTCCCCGTGGGCAGCCTGCTTGGGGGGAAGCGTTTGCCAGGGACATTCCACCCCTTCAGGGATCCTTTTGGCCAGCCATGGGTGCAGGACCAGGACAGGGTCCCCTGGGAGTGGTGAGGAGGTGGCTTTGGTGCTGGGAGCAGCGGGACTTAATTGTCTGTCCAGAAACCCTCCCGTTTTCTGTACCCATCCCAAAGACTCCCCATCTTGCTCCCTGGTGCCGGGAGGATAATGGTCAAAGGAGATGGGAATTGTACTCCTTAAAATAATTAAACCACACTGGGTCCTTCCTGACTGTGCTCTCTTTGCTCTTTGAACACCTACTTTTCCTCTCTGGTGGCCCATGGGGTGCTAAGGGCAGGGGTGACACCCGCTGGCATACCCCGGGGCGGGGGTGACACCATACCTGCCAGCCCATTTCTCTCCCTGTGTCCCGTGAGGTGGCTCAGGAGTAGCTCGGCCACCCCCTGCCTGCCCTCCCCACAGCCCTTGGGACCCCCCCACATCCCTTGTCCGCGTTTTGCTGGTGTTGGGCAGCTCGTGCCGGGCCATAGCCCTGCCGGCGCCAGCTCGGCGCTGCCGTTGATGCCACTGAGCCCCACTGTCTCCCCTCTGCCAGATCGCCAAGCAGCAGCAGCAGCTCATCCAGCAGCAGCACAAAATCAACCTGCTGCAGCAACAGATCCAGGTAAAGGTCGGGGACACCTCCCTGTGTCCCCCTTCCCGTGCTGGGTGACTCCAGCCTCCCCGTGTGCTGGGCTTGTGTCCCCTCCCGGGACCAGGCAAGGGGATGGCACCTGCCTGCAGCATCCCGCAGCAATTATCTGGTCTCTTTGCTTCTCTCCCCTTCTTCCCTCCAGCAGGTCAACATGCCCTACGTCATGATTCCCGCCTTCACCCCCAGCCACCAGCCTCTCCCCGTCACTCCCGACTCCCAGTTAGCCCTGCCCATCCAGCCCATCCCCTGCAAACCAGGTGAGCGGGGCCCCCTGGGACTGCCCCAGCCCTGTGGGGTGGCCTTGTCCCCCAACCCCTCTCCCTCTGCTCCCCACAGTGGATTACCCGGTGCAGCTGCTGCACAGCCCTCCTCCTCCCACGCTGAAGAGACCCGCCGGCTCGGGCCACCTCCAGATGCAGGTACAGCCCCAAAGCACCTCCATCCCCTGGGCTGGAGTGCTGCGGGGGCTGCGCTTCAACCCCCCCCTCCCCTCTACCACAGGAGACCTCGCAGCCACTGAACCTGACAGCCAAACCCAAAGGTTCTGACCTCCCCAGTGCCTCCAGCTCGCCCAGTTTGAAGATAAGCGGCTGCCAGTCCCTCACGCCGAGTCACGGGGCCACCAGGGACCTGCAGACCAGCCCGTCCAACCTGCCTCTGGGTGAGTTCCCAAGTGCTTTTACTGATGGATGGTCCCGTGTCCACCTCCCAGGGACAGGCGACATCTCTACTCCCTGGGGTCCCTCCTCCTTGGGGTGGCCTGGGTGGGCACCTGCTCCCCTGTGCCACCCCCTTGGGGCACGCAGTTGGGATTGCTGGGGTGGGATGGGGTGCTGCGCGGTGCCGGAGGAGCGGGCGCTGGCACTGATGGGTGCCGGTGCTGGTGCCCTGCCAGGGTTCCTGGGCGAAGGCGACGCCATCACCAAAGCCATCCACGATGCGCGGCAGCTGCTGCACAGCCACAGCGGGGCCATGGAGGGATCGCTGAGCAACCCCTACCGCAAGGTGAGGGATGCTCGCCGAGTGGTCACCGTCCCCCTCTCTGACCCCATCGTTGGCGGCCAGAGCTGGGTCTCCATCCGCGGGTGGGCTCCCGGGCTTGGAGCTGCTTCCTGACTCTCCGCTCTCCTGCAGGACCATGTCGGGATTGATTCTTCCCCAGTGAAGGAGCGGATGGAGGAGACCCCTGCCCACCGGCTGGACGAGGCTCTGTTGACCTGTGAGATGGACGGTAAGGACAGCCGGGAGCACCGTGGTGTGACCCCCCGCAGCTTGCTGCTTCCCCTGGCTCCTGACCTCAGCCGCGGTTTCCCTCACAGGCTCACGGCACTTCCCCGAGTCCAGGAACAACAACCACATCAAGCGGCCCATGAACGCCTTCATGGTGTGGGCGAAGGACGAGAGGAGGAAGATTTTGCAGGCCTTCCCAGACATGCACAACTCCAGCATCAGCAAGATCCTGGGTGAGTGCCAGGGATGGCGGCGGGTGGGCCAGGGCAGGACCCCCCTCTGCATCCCCGCGGTGGGACACAAGCTCCATCCGGCTGCTTGCCCCGCTCATCCTCGGCCACCCCTGTATGGGTGGTGCTCACCAGGATGCTGCTAACCCGGTTGTAGCATCACTCTTGGAGGTGCCTGTAGCAGCACGGGCTTCGTCCAGCCAACTCCTCACACCCGCTGTGAGCAGCGGTCCTGCTGTGGTTTTCGGTCACACCAGCCCTACCCCACAGCCATGTCGCTATTAAAATCAAGCGGTGCGGTTGCCAGTGAGCCTGTCCAAAGGCCCGTGAGCAAACATGCAGCGGTGCAATGCAGCTGCGCCGTGGGTTACCTGCAACTTGCTCTGCCACAGACTCATTTTAGCAGCTCCGCTCGTTAAAGAAAAAAAGAAAAATGAAGCAACCACCAAGCTTTCCCCTTTGAAGGAGTGCGTGGGCAGGATCTGCTCTGTTTACCTCTTGTGACCGTGATGGCTGGGGGGGTCCAGGAGCAGGCGCTCTGTGGTGAGCTGCTTGCTGTCACAGGAGATGTCCGTGGCTTTAAATAGCTGGCGTTGTTCTGCCCGGGGAGCCAGAGCCGCTCACTGCTTAAGGGGGTGCAAATTTAGCAGGTTGATACCTGCAGATGGATGAGTGGTCCAGAGCCGTTATGCACCCAGGTGGGGTTGGGGGGGGGTTGTCGGTCCCTGTGTGTTCTCCTGCTCTTGGAAATGTGGATCTAGGCCAGTGTGAGGGGCTGAGTGTGTGTGGAAGCAGCTGGTGGAGGACACCTGGGCACCATGGGCAAGGGGCTTGCATGCCTCCGTGCCTCGGTTTACCTGGGCCACCTGGCTCGTGGTGCAGGTGTGGGAGATGGAGCTCCCTGAGGGAGATGGGCCGTGCTAGCGGGTGAAGAACACCCAAGAAAGGGGCACATGGGGACTCATAGGAGGATTTAGGTGATGGGAGGGTGTCTCTGGAGGTCCCCAGCCCAAAGCTCTGCTTAAAAGCGCATCCATAATCCCATCAGGATGCTCAGGGCTGTGTCCTGTTGAGAGTTGAGCATCTCCAAGGATGTTGAAGCTCTCCAGGCATCTCCAGCTTGTCCTTCTCTCCCCCAAACTGGATGCTGGTCCACCTGGCCTCCCAGGTGCTGAGCTGAGGGGATTAATCCCTTCTCTCTGCCAGCCTGGCCCTGAGCCCCTCTCCCAGCCCAGCAGCCTTTGTGCTGCGCCCTGCTTTGCTTTCCTGCCCGGGTACTGGCAGCGATGACAATAAAGGTCAGCCAGTGGGGGAATGTGAGTCACACGCTGGCACAGCCTATTTTAGCTGCAGCACCTGCTCACCATACCTTGGAGAGGCTTGAAAGCTGTAGCCCAAGAGGTGCCCGGAGAAGGTCAAGGCTGGGGAGCTGGTCCCCATGTGCCGGGAGGGCTGGCTGCCCTCTGCGGCACAGCACGGACCCGTGCAGCCACTCTCCCCAGCTGTGTGCAAATTCAGGTGCCGTTTGCACAGGGGATGGTATGAGCATTAATCGGCTTTTGCAGTGGCTATCCCAGCCAGCACCAGACACGGGTTTCATCACAGTGGGCAGGCGATAAGCGTGCCCCGTGGCTCCTCTCTGCACAGGCTCCCGGTGGAAATCCATGACGAACCAGGAGAAGCAGCCCTACTACGAGGAGCAAGCCCGGCTGAGCCGGCAGCACCTGGAGAAATACCCTGACTATAAGTATAAGCCCCGACCCAAACGCACCTGCATCGTGGAGGGGAAGCGGCTGCGTGTGGGCGAGTACAAGGCGCTGATGAGGAACCGACGGCAGGACGCCAGGCAGGGCTACTTGATAGGGTAACGCGCCCCTTCCTCCCATCCGAGGGGGCTCGCCGAGGTGCCCGCGGGGTGGGTGCCCCGGGAGGCGGGGGGAAGCAGGGGGAGCACCTCCACACCCCAGCCAGTGATTGCATTCCCCTGTCCCACAGGCCCCAGGGCAGCCAGGTGCCCCCCGCCTCCTCGGACGTGCTGTACCAGCGGCCGGTGGGCATGCAGCTGACTCCCCCCCTGATGGAGCACTACCTGCCCCGCAGCATTGACCCCACCATGCCCGTCATCGTCAACACGCGCAGCCTCAAGGAGGGTGACGGCGGAGATGACAGGCACTCGGTGGCTGACGGTGAGATGTACCGCTACAGCGAGGAGGAGGACTCGGAGGGCGAGGACAAGAGCGACGGCGAGCTGGTGGTGCTGACGGACTGAGGGGGGGCTGGGGGGGCGGCAGGTGGGGGTGGCAGGTCTGGCTGCTACCAGGAAAGAGGTCAGAGCTTCCCCCAATGGGACAGGACTGGCTGAAGGGCTGCACTGGGAGCAGAGGAGAGCTGCTACCCCAGCAGGCAGGAGTCGCTGCAAATGGGTCCCACAAAGACGGGTGTCCCAGGATTTTGGGCGAGGTGCGTCCCATTGGAGTGATGAGCGGTGATGTGCGCTGCGTGGGGCCATGGCCGGGATGTGCTGACCCTGCTGGGCAAGCTGGGGAGGGCTGGCTCAGCCTTACACTGGTGGCGGGGCATGGGGAGCTGAGGCCACCTGGCTCAAGGGTGTGGGTGCCACAGCTGCTGCGCTGTCACCCACCTGGAGCCCCCCAGGAGGTACCTGAGGGTATTGAGGTGCGGGTAAACCTCCAGAGCATGTCCCAACTCTCCAGAACCTGCAGGTCCCTTGCAGAGACCCTTACCTGCAGCTGCCAGCCCCTGCTGCCGGGGACACAGGATGGGGATACGCTTGTCCCTCGCTCAGCCCAGCCTGACCTCCCCACCACGTTTCCCCGCTCGGTCTTTAGAGGCTGCCAGCAAATTCCCATGGAGCCATTTTTAGCTCTTGCCTGGCCCGAGTACCAGCCAAGGGCTCCGAGGAGCCCTTTATGCTCCTGACATCTCTGGCCCACTTTGTAAATAAAGTGGGTGCCTCTTCCCTGGCCGTGCCGTTACCCCGGCCCTCCGCCAGCCCCTGCCCCGGGCACGGCCAGACACAAGCCCCAGCTGCGGTGGGTACGTGCCCCATCCGTCCCTGGGCACCTCTCCCTCCCGTGCCCTGGCTCTGCAAGCCGCAGGCTCCACCTGAGGTCTGCATCGTGAAAACCACAGCGGGAGAGAAAAATAGCAGCAGTTTAAAAAAAGAAATAATTAAAAATAAAAACAAAACAACCTTGCTCCGGTCAGAGCCTGGCCCAGGGGTGTTTGGGGTGCAGCATGGCTGGCTGTGCACGCACTGGATCCAGCTGTGCATGCACGGGTCTGGCTGCTTGTGCACAGGGGCTGACTGTGCATGCACAGGGTCCGTGCACCGCCCTGTGGCAACAGCCAGAAACAGGCACCGCAGCTCCGGCTGCAGCCACAGCCTGGCTTCCAGCCTGGCACCGCGGGGACCTTGCTGGGGGGCAGAAGGAGCCGTGGCTGCCCAGGCTCCAGTGGGGGGACGAGCCCTGCAACGGGCAGCTTTGCAGCAGCCCCAAGCACTCGGCCCCAGGGTGGGGGTCTGGAGCAGCATCGGGGCCCCGGTGCTGCTCCCCGGCACCCCGCAGGGCTGCTGTTGAGACACTGTTTATCCAAGGGAGGGTCCTGCCTCCTCACCCACCTAGCAAACGCCTCTCTCCTCTCTTTCCCTTCATCAGTGCTTTATTTATTCCCCCTCCCTGTGCTGCTCTGGCTGGGGCCGGGGTCCCTGGGGAAGGGGTGCTGGCTCCCAGGGTGGGATGGGCTGTGCTGCAGAGGGGGCTGGAAGTAGATGTGCCCAACAGAGATGCAGCTCTTCCTTTTTTTTTTTTTTTTTTTTTAAAAAAAAGAGACTGTAAATATAGATAGAGCTTTATTTTGTTAATAAGACAACGAGTAACTTAACCTGTATATTTCACATACTTGTTTACAATTGTCCCCCCCACCCCTTGGCACAATAAAGATGACTTTTTGGAGCAGAGTTCTGAGTCTGGACTTTTCCAGCCTGGGGGCTGGGGGAGCTGAGGGCTGGGCAGGGAGCTCTCACCCCAGGCAGTCAGGGCACAGCCCCCTCCTAAGGCTCTCACTCCCTGCCACGGTTTCACTTGTGCTGTTTCTTAGCTCTTTCTCCTGCCCTGTCCGTGGGGTGTCCCAAGCGTCTCCCCTCTCCTTCCCACCTCTCACCTGTGTTTTCTCGAGGTCTCACCCCACATGGCAGCAGGTTTGGGGTTCAGCCTCTTCCGCCCAGTGCCCGCTGCAGCCAAGTGCTCCAACCTGCCCTTGCCAGAGCCGGAGCCCAGCAGGGCCACAACGAAGATGTGGGAACAGCTCTGCAGGAGGCTGTTTTCAACCACCGGGCATCGCTCTAGGACAAGGATAATCCTCGGCAGTTGCTGCCTGCAGGGAAGGGGCAGTGAGTGCTGCATGCAACACCTGAAGGGAGATCAGGAGCCTGGAGGGACATCAGCAGCCCACTCTACGAGGAGAGACGTCCACCACCAGCTCTGCTCCTGCTCTGGCCTTCCCCGGCCCCTCCAGCTGCAGGAGAAGGGCTGAGTGTACCCCCGGGTCCCAGGGATGCTGCCCCTGCTCCAGCACAAGTCCTGCACCAGTCCCCACAGATCTGCCATCCCCCCATTTCGAGCTACCAGCAGCTTTTATTCTGGACCAAAACGAACACGAGACGCAACAACAGTCCCGGTCCACGCTGGGGCAGGTTCCTGTGCCCCTGTGCATGGGATTGCCACCTTGTCCCCATACCACTCGCCAAGCAGCCAAGGCAGGGGCAGAGGCGGTCTGATCCCACTCCCCAGCTGATGCACAACCGCTGTCATGAGCTAGGCAGTGCTCAGCAGGCCAGGATCACCCTGACAGAGCCTGTGGTGGGGGAGCAGCTGAGTGGTGACAGGGGATGAAGCTGGGTGCAGCTCATGGAGCAGATTGTCTCTATTCAACCTCCTGCTGGGGGGTCCCATGCAAGGAAACAGCCAAAAGAGGAGCACCGGGAAGGGGAGGACCGATGCCCATGGCCCTGTGGGAGATGGGGAAGGCAGAGGTGGGAGCCCAGCAGCACAGGATGCTACGAGGGAAGCCTTGATGGGAGCAGGGAGGTAATGACGGTCTGGGAGACAATGGCCACGGGGAAGAGCAGAGCCAGCCACGGGCTGACGCATTGCAGGCTGGGCAGGCACCCAGCGCCTGCCAGCAAAAGCCCGCTGGTCTCAAGCCCACGTGGCTCACAGCTCTTGCTGCCCCTTGCTGCTTTGCACCATCTGAGCTGGAGCACAGCAGCACCCACCCCTCGTGGAAAAGGGTCCCATGCTCAGAGACAGCCCCTAGCCCAGGATCAATACTGACCCAGGACAGTTGCTGGTTTGGGGGTGGGAGCCCAAGTGGCAGGGCAAGAAGGGACAGAGGGAGCAGCAAAGGCAACAGGCACAGAGTGTGCATTGGGCAGCTAAAGCAACTGGGCAGCTCTGGGGGCTCCTGAGCAGACAGGGGAACCCGCTTCCCCCCTCAGGGACCGCACGGAGGGAACAAACTGGGTGCCAGGCCAAGCAGCAGTAGTGCCAGCACGGAGCACGGACCTGCAGGCACCGGGGCCGAGCCGGGGCTCGGCGTTAAGGCGATGGTAAGGCTTCCTTGCGTAGGCAGTGGCCTCTCTGAGGCCGTAGTCCTCTCTAGCATCTCATGGTCCAGTCTCAGGTATGTCCAGGGTCTCCTTTAATCGGTGCCTGGGTCAGAGCTCCTCTCCTCCCCCTTCCCACCATCAGGACCTGCCCTCGCCCCCAGCTGGGGTGGGGAAGGGGGAGGAGAGGGCTGTGGACGCAGCAAGGACAAAATAGGCTGGAGATGCTATTTAGAGATCTGCAGGGCTGTGACCAACGGCTTCATTGTGAAGTACTGTTTAAACCTTAGCTTTGCATATCTGCCGAGAGAGGAGAGAGGGACAGACATGAGACGCTCGCCCCCCTGGCCCCATGTCCCCTGGCCACAGAGGATCCCTACAGCACGGAGGGAACATTGGGATCCTCCCGCTCCAGTCATTTAGCACTGAACTTCCCTGGGAACAAATGCTCCCCCCCAGCCTTGGTGGACTCACCTTAAGAAGTTAAAGTCTATGGTAGAGTATTTATCCTGGATCAGGCCCCAGCATGCCCAGAGGAAATGGGATGCCTGCGACAGACAAAACAAGGATCAGAGATGGGCATGGAGAGCATCCCTGCCTGCGGGACGAATCGCTCGCGCCTCTCCTGGCCGGGTCCCAGAAAGGACATCTGTGACGACAGGACGTGGGGTGGCAGCCAGCTGAGGCTGGCCCACACGCATGTTTGTATATGCTCCGGAGGCTGGTCCCAGCCTGGGCAAGGGATGCCAGCAGGAAGGATGCTGAACAGCAACACAACGTGATCAGAGTACCAGCCTCTGCATTTGCAGCCGGGACGTCCTTCCTGGCACCTCCAGCCAGGAATCCAGCCGAGATTTTGCCCTAAGTTTCCACAAGATTGGCTCTGCCTGCCCATGGCATTACCAAAGAGGATTTCCTTGTACTTGACTGCACCCAGGGTCTGCTTGTCCTCTCTGAAGGGATGGCCAAGGCCACAGCTATCAGACACGTACTGTCCCTTGGCATGTGTCAGTAGGATGGCAGGCAGCCAGCGCTGTCTTTGACCTTGCCCAGGGGTTCAGTGCCTGAGGTGCAGCTGGGCTCTTTGGGGCAGCCTCCTGCCCCACGTGCCCCCAGACCCCCAGGCTGGTACCTGCAGGCTTGTTCTCACCGGCCGAGCTGCAGCACCGAGTCTTGGCTCACCCAAGAGCAGAGGAAAACCCATCCCACGGGCAGCCCTTGAGAGAGGCTGGCTCCTTCCCATCTCCACTCACCAAAGAAAACTTGTTCACTTGAACGTAGAGAGCCTCCAGCTCCTCCTCAGACACCCCCATGCCTCCTTGGTCCCCCTGGGTGAGCTGCTTGTAGGCCTGCAGGTAGGAGCGCAGCCACTGCAACTGGGTCTCCTTGCTGGGGTAGAGGCGGTAATCCACCTCCTTCACGCCTGCAAGGGGAGCCGGGGTCAGCCCAAGGCAGAGGGGCAGAAGGGAGGGCTTCTCCAGGGCAAAGCAGTATGCCCACGGGGCTGTTCCCGCACATGAGCGGCTGAGCGAAACCCCTGCAGCTCCAGGCTTGCACAAGCCAGGGATCAACTCCCCGATTTCAGGCACACACCCAGCCCTTGCACAGTTAAGACCTGGGCTTGTGCAGGCATTGCATCCCAGCAGCAGCCAGGCCGCTCACCGCCGGCAGCACGGTGCCCGGCGCCAGCAGAGACCCTCCCTTGCACATTGCTCTAACCCCGGGCAGCCCGAGGAGGAGCTGCCCCATTTCCCACCATGGGACTGGGGATGCAACTTGCCTCCTCCATTCCCAGGCACAGGGAGACCCCGGGACAGCTGCTGCAACTAAAGGGGGGGACCTTTGGTGCCACGGAGAGGAGCCCAACTCACCTGCAAACTCATTAAAGTGGTTTCCGATGTCGAAAGCCTGGTAGTTGTAGCCAGTGTACTCATAGTCTATGAAGCGAACATGCTCTGTGGAGGCAAAGGCAGGGGCTGTGAGAGGAGCTGGAGCTGCCAGCCCCTGGGGAGGTGGGTGAGGGACAGACCCCTCCGCCAGGCATGTGAAGCTGCTGCCACGAACCTTGTGTCCCATCGTAGATGATGTTCTTGCAGAGCAGGTCGTTGTGGCAAAGCACGATGGGGGACCCCAGCTGGGAGAGCGTTTCCTTCATCCAGGCCAGCTCGTGTTCAAGCATTTCTAGGCTGGGCACGTCCTGCTGGAGGCTGGGGAAGGGGATGGGGTGGAATCACTTGTGCTCAAGGGGAACATCCCTTTGGGGCAGAGGGGCAGCGTTGCCCCTTGCTTCCCTCCTTGCATTTTATAGACAAACTCATCAGCGACACAAGGTGAGGGCTAACGAGGCCATTTTTAGTGGGGAGGTCAGGTTTGGCTTGGATCTCCTCCAGCGTGCTGCGTGGCACCCAAGGCGCCTGGCAGATGCCACGGCGCAGCCTCAGCCCTTCTCCCCACTAACATCCATCCCCCAGATTCACCCAACCAGCCACGGAGCCCCCAGCGCTCACTCCCAAAGCCCCCAACTAACCCCCAGGCAACAGGAATTTTCTGGACTCTGCCAGGGCACGTACCCTCTCAGTAACCTCAGGAGTTTCAATTCCAAGAAGAGAGCCAGTTAATGATTACCTAATTGGCTGCACTGAAGGTGCAGGCTTTGGTAAGGTCTGCCTGCAGCGGGGCGAGCGCTGAGAAAAGCCCCGCGTCCTCCCACTGCTGCTCAGGGAACAGGTTAATTATTCGCCACCTCTTGGGGCTGCCCGCATCCTTCCCAGACACCCCAGCACTCACCTGGCGTGAGCCCAGGCTCCCAGAAATGGGATGAACTGGTTTGAAGTGGGAACTGGCTGATTTAATCTATACTGGATGTCTAGCATCCAATGTCAGCTCAACCTTGCTGCTCAGATCCCCACCATAAGAAGTGCTTGAGCTTCAGCTTATTCTACAGAAGGCTTAAAATGCAGGCTTAGATTTGCAGGGAGGAGGAGGAGGCGGATTATTACAGCAGGTGGGAGTCTCTGGCTCAGGCTGGATCCTGCCTGGGTGCTGTACAAACACAACCTAGAGCTGTCTCTGCTCTAACACCGCTCCCAGACTGGCAGGAGGAAAGGCACTGAAGGGTGCATGGGGCTGCCTCCATCCCACCCGCTCTTGGGGGCTTGGCCACAAGTTCGTTGCAGAGGAATCATGATCCAGAAGGGGCTGCATGGCCAGATCCAGCCCCGACACCATCCCCAGCCCCACTCACCAACCCTAGACTCCTGCAGAGGCTTTACCTGGGAACCGGGGCTCTTCCCCCCGGTCCTGTACGGGGAAGACTTAGAGATGGGTGGGCAGCGGATGCCCAAGCCAGAGTCTGGCTCTTTGGGATCCCTCTGCCTTTACCTGGGGTTGGATACCTTTGGGCTGAGATCCGTCTTCACGAGGGTGAGGTATTTGTGCAGCTTCTGCCAAAGGATGGGCTTGGGGAGGCTTCCATTGGCGTGGATGGCATGTACCCGGGCCATCTCCTGGGCCACCAGCCTGGAAAGAAACACGGATGTGTGGGTGAGGTGGGCACGCAGCAGCATCCCCGAGAGAAGCACTCCTCAAAACCAGCCTTGAGGCATCTTGACAGGGGGTTTCCTGAAAGCCGTGTTTAAAAACATAGGGTCAGCACAGCCGAAACTCCCCTCCACTTCAGCTGCGAGCCTCTGAAGCATTTTGAGACCCTGGCTGGGTCAAAAGCGGCATTCACCTTGCCAGGGCAAGTTCATATAAAAGCTGTGGTTCTTGTGCAATCTCTATTCACCAAAAGCAGACGCTTTAAAAACATGGTGATAAACCCAGCTGCAGTTTGGCCCCTTTATCCCCCAGCACCACGTGGGTTTGTGCACATCAGCGATGCTCGAGCACCCGTCTGGAGCAAAGGCAGCGAGGGGGAGAGCTGGAAGCACAGAGCAAACCCCTCGCCGGTTTCCCCATCCCGCATTTCCTCCCCGGACCTGCACACCTGAAGATGCGGGGGTCCCGCACGTGGTCGGGCCCCAGCGCGATGCCTGGCAGGAACTGATAGCAGAGCCCGTTCTGGAAGGCGCAGTAGAGGTCAGGGGCGCAGCCATGGGCACGCAGCACCTGGAAGTTCCTCAGCTCCGTCTCCCGGTCCACAAACAGCTCTGTCTTCCTGCCGTAGACACGGACCAGCACCGCATCTGCCATGCCCTCGTCTGTGTAGCAGGCCACGAGCTTGTTGGTGATGCCATCGGTGAAGAGCTGGAGGGGCAGAAGGGCAGCAGAGCTGATGCCTGTACATCCCTGCCATGCCAGCTGGGCGTGGGGGAAACCCCTTCCTGCCAGCAGACCCAGGGATAAAGCAACATGGCAAAAGCAGGAACAGGCAATGGGCAAAAGAAAGCATGAAGCAGCAGTGCCCACAGCAGCAGTGGCACGAGTTTGCAAGGCCTTGAGGCTCAAGGTGTGAACTGGGGCTCTGCACAGAGCCACAAGCATGAGGCTTCAGCTGCACCAAGCTGGCAGTTTGGGCGGAAATCCTGCCATTTTTCACCTGGGAGCTCAGGATCAGCTCAGACCAGATGTGCCAGAAGCACACTTGGCACCCGAGCAGCCCCAGGAATCGCTCCCCCCAAAAAAAAATCGGTGCAAATATTTTGGCACAAAATGAAGAAGGAAAAAAAAAAAACAACAAAACCAACCAACCCCAGCAAACAACACGGAGCAAACACCGCCACCCCATCTCCTCCTCCCGACCCTCCCCGCAGGGCTGGGTCGCTGATAGGCAGGGACATCTCTGCTGGGGACGTCTCGTGTCATTGCTCTGATGGCTCCTCACAGATGGAAAGAGAGTTTTGTTCTCCCGTCGCCTGGGCTTGGCCGCCTGCCCGCGCACATGCAGGGGCCGCCGCCGCCGCCCGCACCGGGCTCCTCTCCCCATCCCGCGGTGATTTCAGTCGCCTCCGGTGCACCGAGGGGTTTGGGTCTCCATAGCCCCACGGGAGACCCCCGCCCCATCATCCCCCACGCAGGCAGCATGCTCAGCCCCACACGGCTCCTGCTCAGCACCGCGGCCGAGCACGCTGGGGTGCCGCTGCTTCCCACAAGAGTGATTTCTTTATCCCCTTTGGGTTCGGGGAGCCGGAGCAGGTGTGACGCTGGCGGATCGGGAGGGGGGCGAGGGCGCATGCTATGGCAGCAGCGGTGCTTGGGGGTGGGACAGCTAATTTTAGACATCCCACTCAGCAACTCTCGTTTCTATATAGGGTGCCTATATATAGGGCTCCCCATGCAGCTTCCCGAGGGAAACTCAAAGCACTGGAATGAGACACCCAAAGTTAAACACCCCTGGTTACACAGCTGGCTGGTGTTGGATTTGGGGTGGGCACAGCAGGCAGCGAGCCAGGCGCCACGTCCCCCCAGGCTGCTGCCCCTCGGCTGCGCTGGGGCGGGCTGAACCTTCTCAAGCCACCGAGCTGCTTTTCCCAGGCCAGATAATCTGCGTTTCCACCACGGTGCTGCGCTCAGCTCTTTTTGTCCTGCCAGGCCCCAGAGGCCAAAAATCCAGTACGCAAAAGGTGTCACAGCCCATCCACGCAGAAGACATTGCACCCTGGGGCCAGTGCCCTCCATTGGCCACACGCACATCGGATCGGCCGCAGGTGAACGGCTCCGTGTTGAGATGCTCACAGCTGCCTCGCCTGCGAGTCCTTTCGCTGCTTTGTTTTGCTGCTCGACAGCCTGATCAGCCCTTTCCAGAGGGTTTAACAGGATTACTGAGCCTTATCCCCCCTGAATTCCAGGCCACTAACTTTGGAGAGTCACACGTGGTTCGTCAGCAACCTGCACACACGCACGCAGGGGCTCGCCTGGTTTGGAGGCAGCAGCTCCTTCAGCTCCCAAGGAATGAGCCCAGCTGCTCGAGAGATGCCCGGTGCTATTCCTTGTGGTTCCAAAACGCAGCCAGCTCTCAGCAGGGCCACAGTGCTGCTACCAGCCCAAATCCTGCCCTGCTGTGGTTGCGTGACAGCGGGGGGGGGAAGTGAGTACGACTCCATATCAGCAGCCTCATGGCAATTAAATGCAAAGCAAGACCCAAACCTTGTGCAAAGATGCTGAAGTGAAGCAGCTCCATCCGACACCCCAGTGCTGTGCCTGCCATGAGACCCCGAAGCACCCCCAAAGCACCGTCGCGTTGGCTGCCTCCCTGTGCAGGCACCCCCAGCGCCGCTGCCCAGCCTGAGAGGCGGCCGGCAGCCCGGGGCTGGACTGCAGCAGGGCACCTATTTGCCAAAGGCAGGCTAAAAAAGCCCAGCCACACCGGAGTCCTCGCAGGGGTTTGGCTCCACGTTGCTGCTACTCTCCTTATTGCCAGATGAGGGATGGAGGAGTGCGTGCTTCCCTGAGAGCGTGGCTGGCTGACTCACCGATACCGCCTGTGCCTTCTCGCTACAGAGATGCTTCTGCCCAGGCACAGAGCTTAAAGGATGAGGAGCGGGAGCGCTGGAAAGCAGGCACAGGGGGTTGAAACCCCCAGCAAGCAGAGGGCAGGCAGGGGAGGCCAAGCACCCAGACCCTTCCTCCACACCTTCCACACCCTGCCCCAAGTGCTGGGAGATTTTTCCCGTGTCACCGGCGCAGCCTGGTACAGCCCCTGCAAGCAGCTGTGCGCTGACACCGTGCAACGAGGTGGTGCGAACCGGGCACCGCTCCAGTGCGCGGAGGAAAGTGAACAGGAACACTAATAAGAACCAGCTGAGGACCAGTGCACTCTCCAATCCCTTCCCAAACACCCTTGCAATAGCAGCTAAGGGAAACGCAACTGGATGTTCCCCCCCCCAAGTTCCTAAGGGGTTTTTTTTTTGCCTTTTTTTTTTTTTTTTTTAATTAAAACCACATGCATGCACACACAAGCTGCTGTGGAACACTGACCCCTTCCGATGCCTGCAGAGAGCCTGGATACCAGAGAGCTGGTGCCCTTCTCAAACAGCCATCACCACCGAGGTCTGCGCTCGGTGCTGCACAGAGCCTGACACTTCCTGCCCCTACAACTCTGTGCTCTGAGGAACTCGGCTCCGAGCTTCCTGCCTATTGCCATCTGCCCTTTCATATGTATTTTCCTGCAGTTTCTTCTATTTAATTATACTTGGCTATTAATACATTTCTGATGACGCTCCAGGCACACGGGAAGTGTGCATGCATACACACATATATATCTTTAAGTGCATCCAGCTCCTTCACCTCCACGCTCCCGCGCCCATTGCCAGGAGCCCGGTAAGGGCACAGGCACCACCGGCCTCGCTTTTCCACCCAAAACCTGGCACCCCCAGGCAGAGGTGAGAGGGACAGGGACTCCCATGCCAGGCAGCTGCCAGCCTGATGGCTCTCCCAGCCGCCGCAGCAAAGCCCTGCCAGCTCCAGACAGCCGTGCCCCGTCCCGTGCAAGGAGCCCAGCGCCGAATGCCTGCTCCCATCCGACCCTGTGCTCGGCCTACGTGGCTGGCAAAGGCACAAGCCCGCAAGTAACCCAAGCGAGACCTGCTCCCGGGAGCAGCCACTCCTGCGGGCAGGGGCCTGGCAGCGCGGGGTGCAGGCAGGGGTGCAGCACCTGCAGGAGAGGCTCTGGGGGGACCAGCAGTGCTGGCTGCTGCCCCAGCATCCCCCCCAGCCTTCACCCACCTTGGCAGCCTCGAGGGACCCTGGGGACACGCTTGTGTTCACAGTCACTGCTCGGTGACTGCCTGAGGGGTCCCCAAAGCCTGTGGGGGGTGTGATGTGTGCCACACCTTTGCACACCTGATTGACCCTCTGAGAGTGGAGGGGAGAACTGAGGGTGGGGGGCAGGACATCACACCCTCCTCCTTAGCAGGTCCTATAGCCCCCCATGGTGGGTCCTACAGTCACTCTCATGTGGTCGTTATAGCCCCTACGAGTGAGCCCTATACCTGCCCCAGGGCGGGCCCTATAGCACCCCGGGGTGAGCCCCACAGCCCCCCTCGGGCGGACCCTATAGCCCCCCAAGGCTGGGCTCTGCAGCCCCCTCAGACGACCCCCGCGGCGGGTGCGTGGGCTGCGGTGGCCGGTTCGCGGGTGGGGGGGGGGGGAGGGAAGGGGGGGGGGCCTCCGCGCAGGTCCCCCCACCCCGGTGGGGCGTACCTTGGTCTTCACCCTCGCCGGCTCCCAAGCGGGTCTCAGCTCCCGCATGAGCCGCAGCGCCCCGGGCAGCACATCGCCCTCATCCACCGCAATCCCGAGGTGGGGCACGGCGGGGATCCCGCCGCCGCCGCCCCGCTCCGGTCCCGGGCAGTCGGGACAGCAGCCGGGCGGTGCGGCCATGGCCAGCTCCGCTCTGCCGGAGCCCCGGCCCATGTGCCGGGGGTTGCCGCGGGGCCGGCGGCCGCGGGGAGGAGCCGCCCGCCGTTGGGAAGCCATGAGTCACCGCCGTTACCGACCGGCCCGCCCTCCCTCCCGCCTCCCGCGGTAGCGCCCGCCCGCATTGTGAGGTCAGCGGGACCCGCACCGGGACCCCCCCGCCACCGCCGCTGCCCTGCGCCCGGATGCTTCCACCCTCCCCTCCCCATCCCCGGAGGACCCCCTCAGCCATCCCGGGGGGCTCTGCACCCCCCCCCCCCCCCCCCCCCGAATCCCTTTGGGCTCTGGGATAAAAAGGATGGGGATGCCGCGCATGAGGTGTGCCCCAGGATGTGCCAGCAGCGCCCCAGGCTCCAGGAGGGATGCATCCCCTCCGCACCGGCCTCTCCATCCCCGCCATCACCTCACCCACCAAGCGCTGACCCCCGTATGGGATTTACAGGTGGGCTGGAGAGAGGTTTGATGGTTAAAGATAGAGCACGACTCGCCCGTTGGCACAGCCCCCCCGCAGCCCGCCAACACTGCTCCAGCCCGGCTTCATTATCGGAGGAAATAACAACTGCACATGGCTCAGAGAGGAGAATGCCCCCTCCAAAGTTTACAGCTGGCTGCGGCTGAAACCAGCTAAATGGACCATGGAGACTTGGGGAAAAATCATTTAAGGAAAGGGGAAAAAAAATAAACCAGCCGGTTCCCTGTGTTTCTAAATATAGAGTGAGTTCTGTCAGTTTTAATAGGATAGTCATAATTGTTCCCACAGCTTTGCTGGGCTGAGTGTGGCCTAATTGCTCGTCCATAACGATCACAAGTGTTAATACGGGGCAGTTGCGGGTTAGCGGTGCCTCGAAGCCAGGACCGCGCAGCAGCCACCAGGAAATTGGCCTGGCAGAGGCGATTAGAGGTGTTAATAGGCTGGCTTAAGGGGCCCAGGGGTGGCACCGCAAGCAGCCCAGGCATTTTTTCCCTCCCGTTGCTTGGAACAACTGTGCTGAATAGGAACAGAACTGGATCCACAAAAACATCCTATTTTAGGCCATCCTGACCATTTTCCAGCTGAGGGCTATAGGCAGAAGCCATCATGGGGGATTAAGTCACCTGGTGCTTTTTCAAGCTCAGATCCACTCAAGCCTTCTCCACACCACAGCCTTTGCTCTGTAGAATAGAGCGAAAAGGCTTAGTTATTTCCAACTGAAGAGTTTCCCTGCAGTAGGAAGGAAGGGGAGAAGCTTGCCAGCATCTCTGTACGGCCAGAGAGGCCAGGCTGTAGCTCCAGCGCTGACCTGTGCAGATATCCCCACGCCAAGGGTCTCCGGGCAGCTCTGCCCTCCCTCCCGTGCCCTCCCTGCCTCTGCTGCGGCTGCTTCCCAGCTCCTGGGGTTTCCTGTGCTGATGAGCAGTTGCCTGGAGTGCTCGGGTGTGCTCAGGAAACACTGGACGAAAGCAAGATACGCTGACTGCTGGGGCCGCTTCCCTCCACCCCCAGGCCCCGAAGAGCCATTGCCGCTGCTCTCCTCGCCCCCGTGTTGGAGGTGATGGATCAGTGCCGCAGAAGGCGATGGCGAGAAACAAGTAACATCGTTGGGTGCCTTGAATTTCCCATCCTTGGAGACCCAGGGCTGTTCATCCCAACTTTAAGAGGTTTAAATGCTACACAGCTGCACAGACCCTCCTGGGAGGGACAAACATCCGCTTAGCCACATCCTCTCTGCTGTAAGGCTGTGCTGCCACTCCATGGGGCAGGGCAGGGGACGAGGTGCCGTGCTGGGAGGGAGGGCTGGCGAGCAGAGCGGAGGCTGCTGCCTACCTGGCTGGAAAGGTCACGCAGCAGCAGCCGTTTCGGTGCTGTCAGGAGCATCGCTCTCCCGAACATCCCTGCAGCCTGAGAGGCAGCTTGTGTCAGCCTGTGCTTCAGGCAGCCCTGGGAATTCATCAGCAATCATCACTGGTGGCAGAAATGAGGATGAGAAGCTCCTGCGAGCGATTGCACTCAGATGGTGGCTTGCTCCAGGCTCTGCTCCAGAAGCCTGAGCTCTGCTGTGCAGGCATATTTCCCAGAGCTCGGCTGTGGACCACGGCGGTCGCAGCGCTTGAGCTGGTCAAACTGGAGATGAGAGCGTGTTGCAGAACGCTTGGCATTGGGGAGTGCTTGGATTCGCAGCTGCTGGGCTGTAACTTGAAGCACCGCAGCTCTCCCGCAGAACTGGAAATGTCAGCCTCTGCCTGAGAGCACTGGTCTGCTCCTCCTGCCTGGTCGGCTGGTGTGGGGCTCGCAGCTCCAGCGCGCTCCTGCTGAGCATCTCCGCACATGGCCGGGATGGAGACAAGCCTCTAGCTGTCAGCTGGAGCCAACATAGCAATGAAAACAGATCCAGGCACTGGGGCAGCAAGAGCTGTCTTCCTGGTCAGCCACCCTTAATGAGACCTGCAATCACCTTCCCCTCCCCAAAGAGCAGCAAAGCCTTCGTACAGCCCTGTCCCTCTGTCCCCAGGGGTCCTGATGAGTGGGGGGAAGGCAGGTCGAGGCGTGGGGACCCACGTGGCAGATGAGCTCCCAGAAAGGGAGAAAAGGCTTGTTTGCTGTTTGAGAAGACCCCAATTTGCCTACACGTAGATGCTGTGGCACTAGCTGGAACGGTGTTTCACTCTTACGAAACAGGGAAGGACATAAATGCAGTGCTGGAGCCTAGCAGAGGAACGCTTGTCATCCAGTTCTCCTAATAAAAGTGTCTGATCTCTCCCCTCTGCAAGAAAAAGCATCCACTCAGTGTCCTGTTGCTCTGAGATTGTTTAATATTAAAGTCATGGAGAGGGGTAGGGTTAACACCACCTAAAACTATCTTTTAAACACAGCCAGATTATTTTTCTCCCATCCAGAGAATAACACAAACTGTAACAGATCATCCCTCCTCAGTCTGCCTGCACCCTGCAAGCCCCTCCACGCCAGCAGCGATCCACTGCATGCCAGTTACACTATTGCACATCACCCTAAAAGTCCCTGGAGGTGCAACTCCGGGCACAGGATCCCGCTTTGATTTCCAGACTGAATACACTTGCTAGAAGATGTGCTTAAGGCTCGGTTCTCCCCTGCCGCAGAGACTCTCGGGAAGCAAAGCGGGGGTTTTGGAGTGGGAGAAGGTGAGGTTTTGCAGTTGCTTCAGTAAAGAGAGGAGGTGGCTGAGCTGTAAGGAAATGCTGTTCTCGTTCGCACTTCAAATCATTTCTTCTTGGTGGTACCCTTGCCCCCAGGCTGGTTTCCCCCATCTCTCTCCCCGGCCCCCCCGGCCATCAGCGGGCCATGGCAAAGCCGATGCGGTTGTTGCGCCGGTCAAATTTGGTGTAGTAGTGCCTGATGAAGCTGGCGCCCAGGATCCAGAGGGGACCAGCTGGGGGTGGGATGTCCAGCCCCGTGAAAGCCACCACGCAGACGTCCTCCCCATACTGAGATTGCTGCAAAGAGGAGACCCAGGCAGTGGTGGAGGTGCCAGGAGGGAGATCTCTACTACAGTGTGCCCGAGGAAGGGCCGTGATCCCCAGCTCAACACCCTCTGCTTGGCCTCCACGTTCCTTCCTCCAGGAAGGAGGATCCCTGCCTGTCTCTGCTCTTTGCTGTTCACCCCAAATCTCCCCAAAACCGCCCAAGGAAGCAGTGGCAGGTTGGTCTAGCTCCTCTGGACACCTCTGCCAAACAGGAGTGCTTGGGGAAGATCAAGAAGCATAATTCTGGGGTTCATCACAGCTGCTTTAGGGGATCCAGGAGGGCACAGGATGCTCCAGGAGAGCTGCAACCCAAGATGCACCGCTGTCCCCAGCAGACACACCTGGCCCAGGGAGAGCCACCCTCCCGCCCTGCACGGAGGGATGCAGCTTACCCGGAGGACGTAGGCTGAGCCGCTGAGCATGTAGGCCTTCCCACCCAGGTGGAAAGAGATGTTGGGCAGCTGAGGGACTCGGTCACAGTCCACCACATACTGTGGGAGGGGGAGACAGAGCTGAGCCCCTTTGCTGGGGGCGGGATGGGCTGGGATAAGGGCAGCAAGGGGGCAGGGACATGGAGTGGGGCAGAAGGGGTTTGATCACCTCTCCTTCGGCCATTTCTGCTGCCCCGATGGCTTTCATCAGCACAGAGACCGGGCCGGCTGGGCCGGTGATGTAGGATGCTCCCGTGTCGATGGCTACTGAACAGCCTTCCTTGCAGAAGAGGATTTCAGCCCCTACGGACACCCTGGAGCAGGAGGGGAGAGGGGTGATGCTGAGCCTCCCACTCAGCTCGGCTGAGTGCAGCCTGCAGCTCGGCTCACAGGGCTGTGTGAGCCCATGGGCAAGAGTGCCACATCTTTGTCCAGGGAGTACTGGCCAAGCAGAGCATGTGCTGCTCCCACTGCCTTTAGAGTACAGACTCTCCAGGTGTACCAGGAACCCTCCCTTCAAGCCTCTCAAATGTGAAAGCTAAGTTTTGTCATGTGTGATTTTTTTTTTTTAATGAAACAAAGCAGAATTGTTTCAGTGCCTCACACTCCTCCTGCAGGACTAAAGGGGGTTAAACTCTTCCACTTGCGGCTTCCAAGTTGAATCAACCCACGGTGCCACCCCCTCTGCATTCCCCAGCTCCCCTTCTGGCTCCTTGCTGAGCATGGAGATGCCACTCTGGGCTGGAGGAACCGACGCCGCTCCCCTCCAGAGGGGAAAGCATCCACCAGCAACACTGGGGGGACACAATGCCTCCATGGACCACCTTCCCCAGCCCCCAGCAAGCTTTCCCCAGGCCCACCCTTGCATGCCCAGGGTGGTTTGCAGGATGCGGTCGGTGCCATGCAGAGGCTCTCCCTGGCCTCACCCCTTCATGCTGATCTGCCAGTAGCCGCTCTTGCTGATGTTTAGGTAGTGGAAGTCTCCGGTGTAGTAGGCTGGGTCGCTGCCTCCAAGGATTATTTCGCCCCCAGGTTTCAGAGGCGCATTCCTAGGGTGCAAAACATAGTGGAGTGATTCCCCCTTGGCTGCTGTCCCTGAAAAACCGTGGAGAAGGGACCAGCCCCAGCCATGAGGTTCTGCTGTCCCAGTTAGCAGCAGCAGAGAGCAAGACAGAGCAGGAGAAACCCCGAGTTAGTGCACAGGGTGGAAGTGCGCGCAGCAGAGGGGTGCCACATGCTGAGGTCTCTGAGCAGGTTGGTGCTGGCTCCTGCGTGGGTAAGGCATGCTGGCAGAGCCCAGTGTGGGGCTGATGCAGCTCCTGCGGACCAGAACCCCACTGCCAGCACAGGGCAGGGCTCGCCTGGGGCTGGCAGCGGCAGCGGGGTCTGCTGCCTGGCCCCGGGGTGCACGGGTGACTGTTAGTGGGTGCTGTCTTGAGAACACTCGTGCTTCTCATCTTCTTACTTCGAAGCCCTGCAAAGAGAGACATCCTCCATAAGCCTGAGGTTCAAGGGCAGCCGTGTCCCCAGTGTGCCAAGGGACCTCGGCGCTTGGATGAGGCTGCAGTTGCAGCCAGTTTCATTGGGCTTTGTTTGTTATTGATGGATCCACCTTTAGCTGAGGTAAAGAGCTACCCTGCCTGCTTTAAGCATGCATTTGTGGGTCTGTTTGCCACCGCACATTGCCAGGCTGCTGGACCTGGGGTGGGTGGTGAGTGCTGGGGTGGGGGGGCAGCGTTCCTGCTCTGCCAGGATGGGCCCTCCCACTGCTCCTGCTGGTTCTGGTGCTGCTGGGAGGAGGGATGCTGAGGCACAACAGTTTGGGGCAAGAAATGAGAAGAGGTTTGGCTGTTGGTGCACGTTTTTCTTCAATAGATTTTTTTTTTTTTTCATTTTGCCAGTAGATGAAACACTAAATCTACTGCCGGTGGTGACTGCTCCAGCCCCACCAGCGGAGCTAGTGACTTAGTGCAATCTAACAGTGACAAACGAGCAGGGAGCAGCTGCTCCCAGCCTCGGCACTCCCTACCCAGCAGCTCCAGATCAGCACCCACCAGGCTCTGCCTCTTGTGCTGCCTCATTCCACCCCAGCTCCTCCAGGCATCCTCCAAGTGCCCACGCCCTCCTCCCCACCCCAGGTGCTGCAGCTCCAGCCATGGCTCTTTCCCAACCCTGAGATGCAAACCTGGCATCGCCACGGTTGCAATGCCCATGTCCTGCAAAACAAAGACCTCCCCAGCCCCGGCGCCTCCTCCCCACAGGACCCACCGGCTGTAGTAGACGGAAAACACATCCTCCTTGAGGATCTGCTGGGAGAGGATCCGGTCGAAGACAGGGGTGATGCCGTCGATGGCCTGGCTGGGGTAGCCCATCCCCAGCACCCCATCAAACCTGGCAAAGATGAAGGGGAAGGCAGGCAGTGCCGTCGCCTCGGCAAAGACCTGGATGATGGGGATGTCTGATACCTGGGGAAAGGCACAAGTGTCCTTGCAGGGAGTTGGGGGGCTAAATCCCCCAAAGAGCCCCCCTACTTTTGGGTAACTGCGGATGGTCTTACAGGGGAGCAGAGCCATACATGGGCATCTCCTTGCTGAGCCAGTGAATTCAGAGCATGCACTCACCATGACAATGTCCTGGCTGAGGAAGCCTTTGACACTTCCCGTTCCGTAGCGGATAGCGAAGCCTGTGCCATTGGCTACGTACGTCCGTGACTTGGAGGAGTCGTAGCGGCTGTGGGAAACTGGGGAGAGGGAGACCGTGCATCAAAGAGAGCAAGGGAGGTGGCAACGGCAGGATGGGCTAAGGGTGTCCCCAGCCTCTGTGGGATGATGAACCCACCCTGCCCTCGTGCCAAGGGACCAGGCAGCAGCAGAGCCCACTGTGCAAAGGTAAACCCACCCCAGCCCACTCTGAACATCCCTCGAGATGGAGGGACATGCCCCCGTACTCACCGCAGGCGCTGTAGAGGGGGGAGCACTTGTAGGATGGCACCCACAGGTTGGCTGAGCCCGTGTCAAAGACCACCTTGAAGGTCTGCGCGGGGGTACCAATGCTGATCTCGCCGAAATACTGGGTCTGGAAGAGGCATGGCAGTGGGGAGCGTCACCGCTCAATGCACCGTTGGGTGCAGCGGGGGGACTTGCGGCATGCAGGGCAGTATTGGGGTGACAAGCCCCCATGCAGGGAGACACTCACGTCCAGGTAGTTAGTGAGGAGGGTGGGAGCAGTTCCGTTTTTGGGGCCGGCCACGCTGCTGCGTCTGCTCTGCCTCAGCTCGGGGAAGACGTCCGACACCTTCACGCCCATCTCCTGCAGCGTCTGGCGCATGGAGGGCATCCTCCGCAGCGCGATCCTGCCGGGGGGCGAGGGCAGGGCTGGGGGGGCCGGGGAGCACCCAGGCACCCGTAGGAGAACCCCCCCCAGCTCCCTGCCACCCCCACCCGCCCCAGCACTCCCGCCGTGGGAAATCCAGCCGGGTGGCTCTAGATGGCAGCAGCTCCCCGCAACACCCCGCGCCGTGGGGCTGCCAGCCGGGCCCCGGTGGGTCCTGCTCCCACGGCACTGCCAGCCCCACACCGGCCGCGTGGGGGATGCAGCACGGCCCACCCGGGGCAGGGACCCCACGGGGGCTGGCTGCTGCAGGAGGCATCTACCGACACGGGGCAGCCACCCACGGGCTGAGCCCAGCCCCACACTCAGCTCATTTGCTTTGCAAGTGAACCGCTTCGTCTCGGTTATTTGGGAGTCAGGGGTGCTGCTGAGCCGTGCAGTGCTCAAGGGCAGAGAGGAAGAGGAACGAGGAAGAGCAGGTGGGCTAGCACAGAACAGAAAAGGAGGTGGAAGGGGGTTTCCCAGCGTGGCTGCAGCAGGTACTGCAGGAGGAGGGTCCTTCCTTCCTCAGCACCAGCCCAAGCACCCAAAACCAAGGGGATGCAAGACCCACAATGGTGTAGGCAACACGCACGCCTGCTACCTCTGCAAAGCCTGGGCTGGCGAGGGGAAGAAGCTGGCGCCCCAGGTCACGGCCAAGACCACCAGATACTGCTGCACCCTCCTGCTGTGTCCTGCCGGCATCGTGCTCTCCCAGGGCAGCCGCCTCCTTTGCCGGCAGCTTCCGTGTGTCCCAAAGGGGAGGATGCTTTTATAGCCTGGGTTTCTGCATCCGTGTGGGTTTCTCCTCCCCGCCGGCCGGGGGAGGGCTGGGGATCCTGCGGGCAGCACTGTGGGCAGGTAACTAGATGCTGACCGTGATGGCCCCTGTGGAGGGTGGCACAGCCAGGAGAGCCCCATGGCCAGTGGGCACGGCTGACAAGCGTGGCTGGCAAGGGGAGCTTGAATAGCTGGGAGCCACAAACCCACGCTCCCTGCAGTTCATAGCATTGCTGCATGTCAGCACCCAGCCATCGCTTACAGTGTGTGCAAGGCACAGGCCAAATGCCTGCTGGTGTCAGTCAGTAAAGCTGGTGGGTGATGCTGACGCAGGTGGTGGTGGCTCAGGTCTAGATGGCACTCTGGCCAAAGAGGTGCCCCTGAGCTCCATGCGGCAGAGGAACGGGGTTTTTCTTAAAGGTCTGGGGGTAGGAACAGCAAAAGGCACCCAGCCACAGCCCCCTCGGCCACGCAGACACCAGCTGCAAACCCACTAGACTCCACTGCCCTTAGGGGGCCTGCTCTGAGCGCAGTGAGGGGAAAAAGCTGCCCCCCAGCTCTGTCCAGTGAGGGAGCAGAGCCTTAAAGCAGAGCCTGGGGCAGAGAACAGCTAAAGTCATTGCAGTGGCTGCATATGATATTAGATCAAGGTACGAGTGTCCACCGCCTGGCCAGACACACCGTGGGTGGGAGGAGAGGTCTGTCCTCTGTCTTGTACAAGCAGGGTGCAGAGGAGCCAAATGCGGCTCTGGGTGCCTGAGCTGCTGTGCCCAGGCCTGCCCTGTGTTTTGGAAGGGTGATGCTGCTCAAAAACCTCAGCATGGGCTGCAGGGGACTCCTTTGTTCAAGGTGCATCACTGGCCCCCAGCTGTGTTTCCCTGAGCAGTGCCCAGCCCAGGGTGGTGGGTGCCGGATCAGGCCCCATGGTTCCCAGCCCAGTGCTTGACCTGAGGGAACCTTGGTGGGAAATAAATACAAAGACAATAAAAATGTTCTTGGAAGAAACCTGATGACACACTTGCCCCTGCCTCGAAACCTGCAGCTACGCAATCATGGCGGTGTGCTCCTGTTATGGATGGGATTTGTTTGGGGCACTGCTGTCACCCTTGTTGAGGGGACACCAGTGCTGGGGTTTGAGGAGGACACCCCACAAGCTACAGACAGCTTCTTTCCAAACCCAGGGCTTAAACGCCTCCTTCCCCTGTGGGGTTTTGGTTGTGGTGCTTGGAGCCAGGGGAAGGCTGACCTCGGCGGGCACCGTGGCTCTGCCCCGTGGGTCGCAGCCCTGCTCCCCCCTGGCCCTGACGTCTTTTCCCACACTGAGCTCCAGTGCTGCGTCACTCAGGGGAGCCTCGTGCCCCGGCGCAGGTTGCAGCGAGGTGCAGAGGTCAGGAGGCAGCAGCCCAGCCCAGGAGCTGCAGCGATGCAAGAAAGAGCCTGGCAGGGAGCCACCAGACATAAATCCTCTTCCTGGGCACCCCATGGACTCTGCCAGCTTTGCTGAGCTTGATTCCCCAAAGGAGAGGCTGGGGCTGCAGTGTGACTTCAAAGGAAAGGGGCCACGTCAGCTGGGGGAAGGTGGTCCCACGATGTGGGGCCATGGGGCTCTGGCATTTCCAGCTCCCCTTTGACCCAGGACCAAGGCAAGGCACAGCTGCAGGAGCCCTGAGGAGCATTAGATGCTCTGGACATGGCTTTCCCCTAGGAGGGACAGACAGACTCCTCTCCCATGGAGCAGCCGGAATGGGATGCAGCTGGGAAAGGTGGAGGGTTGTGGGTACAAGGGAAAGGCAGCACCGGCCCTCTCAGGTCCGGGAAAGAAGACAGCCCTTCCTTGCCAAGGGGATGGCACCACAACCCCCTTGGAGAGGAAACCAAGGCATAAACAGGCAAAACCAACTTGCCCAAGCCCACCAGAGAACTGAGGGCTGTTGCCTTGCAGTGGCCAGTGCTAGCCCTGAGCTGACTTGCTGGCAGCACCAGGGCTCAAGGATGCCCCACAGCACAGGGCACCTTTCCCCCACAAGGAAAATCCCCACAAGGCATTTTCTAGTCACCCCCGCCAGCAGCGAGCGGGGATGAGCAGCTGGTACATGGGAGCAGCGATGGAAAGACCTGACGTGGGGCTTTAAATAACCTGCAAAGGGTGTGTTTGTGCAGAGTTATTGGAAGCAGGGGAGGGAGAAGGCACATCGCTCTTCTGGCTCGAAGGGCTGGAGCCGGAGCCATGCCAAGGACCAGCCTCTGCAGGGCAGCACGGGAAGGACAGCCACAGGGACATCAGCCAGCTCTGGGACCACACTGATTTTATCCCCAGCTCTTCAGGGAAGATGCATAACTCTTCCCACGCAGCCTCGAAGCGTCAGGCAGTTCTAACCAAAGCATCACTTAACCTGAATTTGCAATGACTGAAGGTAACAGGGCATCGGGCAAGGCTGCAATCTCCCCGCTCGATTCCCGCACTGCTGTGGGAAACCTGCTGCAGTTTGCTGTAAAGGGCTGGAGTTTCGTACAATTACACCTCCTATAAAGAGCAGCTCATCTGGAAATAGCAGGGGAATGCTCTTAAGTTATTTCCCTGCCTGCTTTCAAGGAGTCAAATGATTGAGCTAAGAGTGAGTTCAAGGAAAATCCTTTCCAGAGAGAAACAAATGCTTTCCTGCAAGATAAATGTGTTCCTCTCTAGTATTGGGCTGAACAAGCGCATTTCTTAAAATAAAATTTGAAATATTTAAGTACTTCCCTCCCTAAATAGAACCATTAAGAAGCTTTACTGAATAGCCTTATTTCTTGAGGGATCTTTTAAAAGAGTAAAAAAAGGTAGATGCATTTCTGTCCTTCCCACATATTTTACACACTTTGCTAGTTTGTGAGTTTGTTGCTAGTAAAAACACAGGAGGCTTGTGAGGATCCTTGTTCTGGATGACCAAAAAAGCTCAAGCACAAAAGCAACTTTCAGGAAAGACTTAGAGGAGGCTCTGGATGGCACCGACACTGGGGGAATTTGGCCATTGACGTCAGCAGAGCTGGGGCTTCACCCAAAGTGTTCGCTTAAAACCAAAATTGCTCTGGCAGGGCACACTGAAATCACAATTTACTGAACCAGAGGGAAAACACTGCCCTGCAATAAGCTTCCGAAACTCAGGCTGGGGAGAGCAATTCCAGCTCCAGCTTGCTGTTGCCTGCTCCATCCCAGGGGCAGCTCACAGCTGTTCCCCGGGTCATGTCGGAGCCTGATGGGAAGCATCCCCTGCTGCCACCCAGGGACGATGCTCCATCCTCACTCGATTTTCCCAGCAGGGTGAAGCAATGGGGGCACACACCCTGCTCATCCATGCTTGCTGCTGTGGGGATGAGGGTGTTAAACGGGGAATCACGTTATCCTGCTGCATGTGATGTCTCTAGGACAATTACTCTTTCTTCTAGTGAAGCCCTGGAGATGAAGCTTGATCAGGAAAAGTTGCTCTACAGCCCAGGTTTTCAGCTGAGGTGAAGCAAAGACAGGAATTGCAGTTAGGGAAGCTGCTGCCCTTACTTACCTGCATGATGTCCAAGCCCATGCTTCCTCTCCCATCCCTCCTCCACAAGCAGCTGCCCAGCTCCTGCTCTGCTCCAGACTCCTCCACTTTATCATCAAAGCTGGCCTTGGTACCAGCAGGCTTGAACCTACCTCTGCCTTCCTCGCATAAGTTTGGCTGTGGGCAGGAGGAAGGTGCTTCCCCCGCCGAAAGCCTCCCACTACAATCTGCACCCAAAGTGAAGGCACCCCCTCAAAAGCAGCAGCAAGGGAGCAGCTTCCCCTGAACCAGATCTCCCAGGGATGCAAAAGAATCTTGCCCAGACTTAGGGGGGCCTGCCCTGATTTATACCTGCTGGGGGAGCTCATCCTCTGAAACCCAGGGCTCAACCTGGCTGCTGGGGCTGGGGTTTGGGTGCCCAAATGAGTTACCCCTCATCAGCTGAGCTGTCAGAGCCAGCTCGCAGCTCTGCGTTCACCTGGTGCAAGCCCACCACAAACCTGGGCACCGGTGCAGGACCTGTGAAGTGCCAACAGGCACTGCCACCAGCTCAGTCAGGCTGCACTTCAATCAAGAGGGAACAGGTTTAACTCAAACTCATTAATTAATTCTTGCAAGTTAAGAAGGGTATCTGCACAGGGACCAGCTTTGATGTGATTGCCTCGGCTTAATTAAACTCCTGCTTGCACCCAGCTTCCCAAGTGCTCATAGAAACCTGGCTCACATCCATTTAGCTTGTGTCTCTGATCGCACAGACCCGCTGAGTTATCCAACCAGTTCTCCGGCAGTGCTGGCTGTGCTCCTGGGGAGAGGACTTTCTGCAGCCCGAACAAAATAACTCCTTTAAAATCATCTGATGTTAAGCTAGGAGAACTCCACAGTCCTCACATTCTTGCCTGCCATGAAGGTCACCCTGCGTGCAGCCGGCCCCTCGCACTGGGGGATGCTTGTCCTCCAGAGCATCCAGCAGCGCAGGTCCTGCCTTGAGTGGGGTTTGAAAGCACCTGATTTACCTGGGCCTGAATGGTTCTTCAGGCCAAACCAGCTGCAGAAGGGACAGAGGGGGAACGTGGTGGGTGATGTGATGTGATGGAGTCCCCAGCAGCCGGCCAAAACAGTCACTTTCTGTCCCTACAGAAATGGGCTGGAAAGCAGCAGCTTCCCATTGCTCTCCCAGAAGGTGTGCTGGGGCCATGAGGATGCACAGCAGATGGAAAGATACTTCAAATGTCAGTGGATGGGGCCAGATCCCTCTCTGGGGCATAAGCTGCAGATCTTGGCAGGCTCCCCTGGAGCAGTGAAGATGTCTGGGTCACGAGCAAGCAGCCGCCCCCCCCCAGCACCCATACCGGCATTGGGGTGGGATGGAGGTGTTCCCGTGGCATAAACCCTGGCAGAGATGTCCTGATGCCCACCACCACTGTAGCTCCCACCAGCTCCATCCTGCCAGGCAGCAGCCAGCATGTCCAGCTCTGCTCCCTCCTGGCCTCATCCCGCAGGAAACAGGTCTATGGGAAATGCGAGTCCTGGCCCATAATTCTCAGAGATATCAGCACTCTGTGTCTTTGCTCCAGCCCCTGCTCCCACCCCAGCATCTCTCAATTAATTAATAACCCCAGATGTCATTTGCTTTTTCATGGTCGCTGAATTTGAACAGGGTGATTTACTTTCCTCCGATCAGGTCATGAAATGTTAATGTGGTTTAATGGGTGTTTTCCTAACCTCCCCTGCCCTCTCCCGCGGCTCCCCCGGCTCTGCTCTCTGCAGCCCACATCCCCGCGGGACGCGTGGGAAGGCAGCTCCATGACCGCTGCCTGCAAGCCAGGGCTGCCCGCGCTGGCTGGGGCTCATGGTCAGGGCAGCCAGGGGCAGGGCCATGGCCATGGGAAGGTCCCGTGCCACCTCCAGCCGTGGCCATGGGAAGGTCCCCGTGCCACCTCCAGGCATGGCCATGATGCCTCTTGGTGACACTAAGAGGAGCTAGAGCTGAAGCAAGCCCTGAGCAACAGGAAAGGAGCACAATATGAGTTTGGTCTCAGACACACTTTTTAATAAAATCTTTCAACAGGGGAAGATAAAAAGAATAAAATAATGCTAGGAATTCCAGAGGCCCGTCTGGCACAGCGTTTGGTCCTCGAAGCCTCTCTCAGGAGCTGCTCACAGGAGCCCCGCGGGGCAGCACGGCACTGGGCCCGCAGTGAGGGTGGCTCCAGCCAGTGCCGAGGGTCCCAGGGCTGAGAGAGGCAACAGCTCACCATGGGAGAGCCGGGCCCGGGGCTTGCTCGAGCCGTCCCACCTCCAGCAATTCGGCCTGTCTCGCAGGTCACACCATGGAGCTGCTCTCTCCCACCTTCTGCAAGAGCTGCAACAGGGACAGATCCTGATTAGCAGTAAAACCCTCTAGTGCATCCTCAGGGGGCTGCAGAGAGACCGTGGTGACCTTCCCTGTCTCGTCCCAACCACAGCAATCGGGATTGATATCACCCAAGGACTGCAAACCCGAAGGGTCGCATCTGCCTGGGAGAACCGTGCCCAGCACCTGCTCACCTTGCTCAGCATGGGGATGTTTGTCAGTGAGCCCAAAAACCCAAAAGCCACTGGCAAAAAACTCCTGTATTGAAACAAAAGTCTCTGTTAAGCCCCATGCCAGGATTTCGCTGGGGTGGGAGCAGCAGGGGCTCTGCCCAGGGCTGCAGGGCACGAGGCTTGCCCAGCTCCCGCTCTCCAGCCCAGGGCACCCATGCCACGCTGGGCACCCAGGGGCTGCGGTATGGACCTGAAGAGGGTGAAGAAGCCATAAGCCTCCAGCAGCATGCCCAGGAGGGGCCACCGCATGAGGACAATGAGGACCCCCCCAAGGAAGAAGCTGGTGCCCTTCAGCTTTGGCCGCTGGAAGAAGAAGGTGAAGGTCCTCTTGAAGCCGATGATGAAGACCAAGCCAGAGAGGAAGAGGATCTGGGAGGATGAAGGGAAGCAGGTCAGAGAAGCGCTGCCCAGACGGACCCTTTGCTCCATCCTGGGCATCGGTGCCTCCTGCGGGGAGCCCTGGCCCCACTATACTCACATTCCCGAAGGCCAGGAGCACTGAGTCGAAGTACAAGAGCATCCCAAAAAAGATGAAGAAGAGGCCAAATCCAACTAGTCCCACGCCGATCCCTGTGGATGACAGGAGGTGGGCTGAGACGGGGGCTCAGGCACACAGCTCAGGTCCTACCTTGCGCTGCGGTTGCTCTCCTTGGCACCTCCCTGGACCATTCCCTCCCAGAAATATGTTTTGGATCTGTTTCTAAAGTTTAGAAACAGACTTTCCATATTACCAAGCCTTGGGGAGACTGTTGCGTACCCCAGAAACTCCTCTGTGTTGCCAGAAAAAGAATAAACCACAAAGAAAAAAATAAATGGGAGGGTTGTCTCCAGCATTTTTCTGAGCAGTGGCACGAAGGGTGTCAGTGCAGGCAGCTGGTGGGAGAGGCTGGCGATGCTCTCCGGACAAGCCAGGCACCTCCCCAGTTGCTGCTCCTGATGCAGACCTGGGGCAGAGGGTGAGAGCAAACCCAGCTCTGCAGCACCCGTGGTGCTCATCCCCACGCACCTCCCTGCCTGGTCCCCACATCCCGGCAGGGCTCCTGCTGTGTCCCCCATGCCGGGACGGGGCTTCCCATTGCACCCGCTCCCTGCCCCTATGTCAGCAGCTCCAGTCAGCAGCTTCCAGCCCCGGCTCGGCTCTGTGGAGCATCCCCATGGTGAGCCCTGGTCCCATGGGGCTGAGCGTCGCCGCCGGGACACGGCCACCCGAGCCCGCTCGCCCGCTTACGCTGGAAGTCGGTCAGAGACACCATCTTGCAGACGGTGGGGCTGGGTGAGGCCGGCTGCCCTTCCACACACCTCCTCGGCAGTGACCCTTGGAAAGGCCTTTAGTCCCCACGTCATCCTGCAAATCATTAACATCCTGGCAGTGCCTGCGCCGAGGCGGCAGCACCTCCTTCGGGGGGGATGTGGTGGCCGGGCACCGCTGCAGGGTGACATATAGAGGGGCTGGTGGCTGCGGGTCCCTGCCCGGTCCTGCCCTCCCTGCCCCAGCCCGCATGCCTTCCCTGGGAGGGGGTGGCTTGGAGCAATCCCCAAAATAGGGGGATGCACGTGGCTGTGGCAGCCCTTGGGGTGTCTGAGCGGTACGTGGGGCACCGTGAGCCCCCGGCTGGGAGGGAGCCCCGCATGGCACTAGGTGTTGCACACACAGCTCCCCGCAGCATCGTCAGCAGTGCATCATGCGGGGTGGGGATGGTCCCAGCTCACAGGCAGGCCGTCCCATGGGAGGGGGGAGCTTCAGCACCTGCTGTGCCCCAGCCCCGTCCAAGGGCTGGCCCCGGGCTTTGCTGCCCGATGCAGGGCCGATGGCTCGGTCAGACCTGCTGCCTGTGGCTGACACAGGGGTCCCTGCACGGCACGTGCCACCCACAGGGACCTCTACACCCACGTCCCTCGGGAAAGCCCAAAGGGACCAGCTCCACACATTTACAAACCAGCTGCTTTTATTCCTTGGCTTTGGACAAATTTGACAGGTATGAATGCATCTTCCCCTCCGAGAGGGCTGGCCTTTGAGCAGCAACAGCTAAAATAAACTCCACTGGGAAAATGACCACCCAAAACAGGGACAAGGTGCCACCAGTCCTGGAGTGAGCTATGGGCAAGGCCAGACCCTTCCCGAACAGGGGAAATGCTGTAGCCATTCACCCACTGCCTCTCAGTCTAGTATTAAAGTGTTACCTGAGGTCACCTCTAGACAAAAGACAGTGACACCTTGTTGTTTATTAGATACTTTTATTTCTCTAACACTAGCAAAAAACCCAGAAAACAAATGCCTCCCTTCCCACCCTCCCCAGTGCATAAATAGATTTCCTCCCGATGCAAATCCTTCCTTGGTTACAAGTCACTGGTATATGAAGTGTTATGAAAAATAATAACCAAAATAAAATTAAGAATTAAGTTTTTTTTAGAAAAAAAAAACCAAAACAAAAACAAATAATGACCACCGGGTTCCACAACAGGGCAGCCGTGGGGGGGTCCCAGTGCACCAGGCTGTGCTCCCACCTTGGGGAAGGCTCCGACCCGGCCACCGCAGCGCGGCTGAGCCGGAGCTCTCTGGCGGCTCCGAGCGCGCCAGGGGCAGGAATGCCGGGATGCTCCTCGTCCCCTCCGGCCCCCAGAGACAGGAGGAATTGCTGCCTATGGGTCTGCGCGCCCCCTCGGCTCCCCGCCGGGCAGCACAGCCCCTGCGTGGGCCACAGCCGTGCACTGTGGTCCCCGGCTGGTCCCCGGCGGTGTCCCCACAGCCGGTGTAAGTGGGGTCTGCCCCAGTTACATGAGCTGGGGAGCCCGCCCCGGCGCTCAGGGACGGGGAAATAAACGCGTCATCTCTTAAAACTTACAGTCTCTTTATATTTTATTTTAAATAAATTTGCTTTTAATAAAAGCAGAAAATATATATATTTTTTAAATAGGTTTTTTTTTTTCTTTTTTTTCTTTCTCTGATAAATTGGCGAAGAATCTGCTTTTGTAACTCATTGGCAGGGCTGGTGCCAACAACCCTGCGGAGAGAGAGATTAGCACAAAACAGTACCTCCCAGAAAAGAAGAGAAAAACAAATATAGATATATATTATAAATGTATAATTTCCATAAAACATATATTAAGGCATGTAATAGCAAAATAAAGGGCCAGCTTTATGAGCTAAGAGGGCTGCGGGAGGCTCTGGAGCGGCACGGGACTCGGGGCTCCTGGGATGCCACCAGTATTGCTAAGATGGGGTGCGCGGGGGGCGATGGGGATGCAGAGGGGGGAGCACGGGGCAGGCGTCCTGGTGGGTGTCAGGATCAGGCCAGTAGGGAAATAGCTGCAGGATGGATGGCATCTAGCTCCTCAACTCCATCCACCTTGTCCACCCCGGCCCCATCGCAGCAGCCCTGCCAACTGCACAACCTCGCGTGGGATTCCCCTTTTCCAGGCAGAACCAGCTTTTTTTCCTCACTCCAGAAAGCTAAAGAAAAGGTTAAACTTGCTACAGGAAAACCAAACACACTGAAGGGTCTGGAGTGCAATGGCAAGGTCTTGGGGCAAGCCGCCAAGGTGGGGGGAGCCGCGGCGCTGCTCCCCGTGCCAAGGATGAGCCCCGCTGCTACCGCCTGGCTCCCAAGCTCCTTCCCCTTCTTGTCACCATCCCCATCCACCGCAGATGGATCCCTGCCAACCCCATGGCTTCACCATTCCACCGCCCCTCTGCTCCCATGCAACATCCCCATCCCTGCCCAGACCTCCTGCTCCGTGCCAGCGGCGCACCGGTGCCCCGGGCAGGCCTCATATCACCTCGATCCTGAGCACGCTGCTCCCCTGGGCTCCTCCGTGTCCTCCCCCCGGTCCCACCTCCAGCCGCCCTGTCCCCGATACAGCTCCTTCTTCCTCCTGCTGACCCACCAGAGCGAGGAGCGATGGACAGGCCAGGCTCTGCTGGCTACTACCCCCAGCCAGATGGATGCTAAAAGCAGGTTCAGGGCACAGGGAGGGGAAGAGGTGCCCAAGGAGCAGCGATGGAGCATCCAGGTCCAGTGGAAGCACCATCCACGGTGGGGACTGGCTGGTCTCCACCCAGAAGAGCCCCTTCACAGACCTTTGGGAGACCAACGCATCAGCACAGGGAGCCCAGGGAGTCCTACGCTCCCCTGGCAGGGAGACAGCTGCTGTGGCGGGGGCCGCTGCTGCAGATGCCCCTGCTTGGCTGTCCATGCAAGCCTGATGCCCAGGACACTGCAGATCTGTCCCCGTGCCAGCTGGCAGCCCGCGGGCTCCTCGGGCAGCACGCTCCAGCGGACAACCTCCCGTCACCTGCACATCTTCTCCGGGACAGGGAAGAGAAGCTTTGCAGTCGGCAATGTATCTTCCTGCTCAGCTGTACAGGGTGGTCTCGCCATCGGTGGGAGGGAAGGGGGTCCAGGAGAACCAAAAACGATGGTGAGAGGTTCGGTGTCATATTGGGGTGCTAAAACGTGGCCCCATGGAACTTGATGGTGCCAGCAGCAGCCAGGGCTTGAGCTGGAGGGAGAAGAGAGTGGGGCTGAGCTATATGTGGACGTGGCCGGTGGAGAGGCAGCCCCTGTGCCCACCCCCCAAGATCCCTCCTGCCCTCCTCAGTAGAAAACATAGTGTAGATTCAGCTCTATGCCCCCAGCTGCCTAGGGGGAAGCTCCAACCGAGCAGGGGGACACTGTGTTCCCCCCCCCATTTGTAGCCACCAATCCAGATGTGCCAGGGCAGGCATCCCCCAGAGCCTGGCCCCTGGACCACCCTGCCTTTTGCTCCATGTGTGGGCCCCCACTGCCCACACTGGGGCTCCCTGGCTGACCCAGCCCGGGGGGCTTCACCTCGGAGGACATTTGCACCTGGTCCATGGGAGGACATGGGGCTGACGTGGCTCAAGAGACGTTAGCTGGAGCAAGCAGCGATGGACAGGTGCTGGGCGCAGAAGAGGCACCCCCCACCCGACCCCCAGGATGGAGAGAGAATGAGATGAAGTACGAGAGAAGAGGTGCTTACTTCATGGCTCAGACACGCATAAAATGGCTGTTGTCGGCGACCCGGGATGTTTCAGACGAGAGGGGGTTGGTCGGTGGAGTCGGGGAGGCTGGGGAGGTGGGAGGGCTTGGGGTAGCGCATTGAGCTGGAAACAAGAAATGGGAGAAGGGCATGAAGAACACAAGCTGCCGGCAGGGGCGAGGGGAAGGAGGCGACCCAGTGAGAGGTTAGCGGAGGGGAGGAAACAGAGAGGAAGGAAGGGAGGAAGCAAGCACGGTCAGGACAAACAGCCACAGCGGCGCCTGGCCGCAGCAGGCACACGTGAGCTCCCCACAAGGCTCCTCATGGACAAGGCACGGCGTGCCACCACACTCGCTCAGGCATGGCGCGCCGCCGCGCGCTGCATGGCCAGGCGCTCCCATCCTGCAGCCTGACAAGGTGCCAAAACCTGTGCCTGGCCGAAGCGACTGCTCCATCCCACAACGCTCAGCACTGGGGAGGGCAGCCCCCGGCACTGCAGGCAGGGCCCCGGCAGCTGCCGGCATCACTGGGCTAGCTCTCCCACGGCACAGCGATGCCCTGCGCCAGGACCGATGCAGCCTGCTCTCCCACGGCACAGCGATGCCCTGCGCCAGGACCGATGCAGCCTGCTCTCCCACGGCACAGCGATGCCCTGCGCCAGGACCGATGCAGCCTGCTCTCCCACGGCACAGCGATGCCCTGCACCAGGACCGATGCAGCCTGCTCTCCCACGGCACAGCGATGCCCTGCACCAGGACCGATGCAGCCTGCTCTCCCACGGCACAGGGATGCCCTGCGCCAGGACCGATGCAGCCTGCTCTCCCACGGCACAGCGATGCCCTGCGCCAGGACCGATGCAGGCTGCTCTGCCACGGCACAGCGATGCCCTGCGCCAGGACCGATGCAGGCTGCTCTCCCACGGCACAGGGATGCCCTGCGCCAGGACCGATGCAGCCTGCTCTCCCACGGCACAGGGATGCCCTGCGCCAGGATCGATGCAGCCTGCTCTCCCATGGCACAGGGATGCCCTGCGCCAGGACCGATGCAGCCTGCTCTCCCATGGCACAGGGATGCCCTGCGCCAGGACCGATGCAGCCTGCTCTCCCACGGCACAGGGATGCCCTGCGCCAGGACCGATGCAGCCTGCTCTCCCACGGCACAGGGATGCCCTGCGCCAGGACCGATGCAGCCTGCTCTCCCACGGCACAGCGATGCCCTGCGCCAGGACCGATGCAGCCTGCTCTCCCATGGCACAGCGATGCCCTGCACCAGGACCGATGCAGCCTGCTCTGCCACGGCACAGGGATGCCCTGCGCCAGGACCGATGCAGGCTGCTCTCCCATGGCACAGCGATGCCCTGCGCCAGGACCGATGCAGCCTGCTCTGCCACGGCACAGCGATGCCCTGCGCCAGGACCGATGCAGGCTGCTCTGCCACGGCACAGCGATGCCCTGCGCCAGGACCGATGCAGGCTGCTCTCCCACGGCACAGGGATGCCCTGCGCCAGGACCGATGCAGCCTGCTCTCCCATGGCACAGGGATGCCCTGCGCCAGGACCGATGCAGCCTGCTCTCCCACGGCACAGCGATGCCCTGCGCCAGGACCGATGCAGCCTGCTCTCCCACGGCACAGCGATGCCCTGCGCCAGGACCGATGCAGGCTGCTCTCCCACGGCACAGGGATGCCCTGCGCCAGGACCGATGCAGCCTGCTCTCCCACGGCACAGGGATGCCCTGCGCCAGGATCGATGCAGCCTGCTCTCCCATGGCACAGGGATGCCCTGCGCCAGGACCGATGCAGCCTGCTCTCCCACGGCACAGGGATGCCCTGCGCCAGGACCGATGCAGCCTGCTCTCCCACGGCACAGGGATGCCCTGCGCCAGGACCGATGCAGCCTGCTCTCCCACGGCACAGCGATGCCCTGCGCCAGGACCGATGCAGCCTGCTCTCCCACGGCACAGCGATGCCCTGCACCAGGACCGATGCAGCCTGCTCTGCCACGGCACAGCGATGCCCTGCGCCAGGACCGATGCAGGCTGCTCTCCCATGGCACAGCGATGCCCTGCGCCAGGACCGATGCAGCCTGCTCTGCCACGGCACAGCGATGCCCTGCGCCAGGACCGATGCAGGCTGCTCTGCCACGGCACAGCGATGCCCTGCGCCAGGACCGATGCAGGCTGCTCTCCCACGGCACAGGGATGCCCTGCGCCAGGACCGATGCAGCCTGCTCTCCCATGGCACAGGGATGCCCTGCGCCAGGACCGATGCAGGCTGCTCTCCCACTGCACAGCGATGCCCTGCGCCAGGACCGATGCAGCCTGCTCTCCCACTGCACAGCGATGCCCTGCGCCAGGACCGATGCAGCCTGCTCTCCCACTGCACAGCGATGCCCTGCGCCAGGACCGATGCAGGCTGCTCTGCCATGGCACAGCGATGCCCTGCGCCAGGACCGATGCAGCCTGCTCTCCCACGGCACAGGGATGCCCTGCGCCAGGACCGATGCAGCCTGCTCTCCCACGGCACAGGGATGCCCTGCGCCAGGACCGATGCAGCCTGCTCTCCCATGGCACAGGGATGCCCTGCGCCAGGACCGATGCAGGCTGCTCTCCCACTGCACAGCGATGCCCTGCGCCAGGACCGATGCAGCCTGCTCTCCCACTGCACAGCGATGCCCTGCGCCAGGACCGATGCAGCCTGCTCTCCCACTGCACAGCGATGCCCTGCGCCAGGACCGATGCAGGCTGCTCTGCCATGGCACAGCGATGCCCTGCGCCAGGACCGATGCAGCCTGCTCTGCCACGGCACAGGGATGCCCTGCACCAGGACCGATGCAGCCTGCTCTCCCATGGCACAGCGATGCCCTGCACCAGGACCGATGCAGCCTGCTCTGCCACGGCACAGGGATGCCCTGCGCCAGGACCGATGCAGGCTGCTCTCCCATGGCACAGCGATGCCCTGCGCCAGGACCGATGCAGCCTGCTCTGCCACGGCACAGCGATGCCCTGCGCCAGGACCGATGCAGCCTGCTCTGCCACGGCACAGCGATGCCCTGCGCCAGGACCGATGCAGCCTGCTCTCCCACGGCACAGGGATGCCCTGCGCCAGGACCGATGCAGCCTGCTCTGCCACGGCACAGCGATGCCCTGCGCCAGGACCGATGCAGGCTGCTCTGCCATGGCACAGCGATGCCCTGCGCCAGGACCGATGCAGCCTGCTCTCCCATGGCACAGGGATGCCCTGCGCCAGGACCGATGCAGGCTGCTCTCCCACTGCACAGCGATGCCCTGCGCCAGGACCGATGCAGCCTGCTCTCCCACTGCACAGCGATGCCCTGCGCCAGGACCGATGCAGCCTGCTCTCCCACTGCACAGCGATGCCCTGCGCCAGGACCGATGCAGGCTGCTCTGCCATGGCACAGCGATGCCCTGCGCCAGGACCGATGCAGCCTGCTCTCCCACGGCACAGCGATGCCCTGCGCCAGGACCGATGCAGGCTGCTCTCCCACTGCACAGCGATGCCCTGCGCCAGGACCGATGCAGGCTGCTCTCCCACTGCACAGCGATGCCCTGCGCCAGGACCGATGCAGCCTGCTCTGCCATGGCACAGGGATGCCCTGCGCCAGGACCGATGCAGCCTGCTCTCCTGCCTGTACTGGTGCCTGGCTCTTGCTGCCTGTCCAGCCCATCAGCTTGTTCTGCATCCAACCTGCCCAGTCTGCCCTGCCCTCACCCCTCCTGCCCGCTCGGCCTGTAACGCTACCTGTCGTCCACTCTTCCTCGGGGCAGGGAGGATCCAACCTCTGTGCCCTCCCCGCGCCTTACCCGAGAGCATGCGGCCCCGGCGGGAGGCCTCAGCAGCCAGTGCACATGAGATCTCTATCCTCTTCTCCTGCTCCTGCAGCTGGGTTTCGGGGTCCTGGGGGGCATCCACCTCTCCCTCGCCCAGGGGGATGACGTTCTGCAGGCTGCGCAGAGCACCCGGCGTCAGCACCCATACCTGGCCCCAGCGGGACAGACCCTGCGGGGAGGGCCAGGGAAGGGGTGCAGGTGGGTGGCAGGGTGCACCCAAGGATGGCTGGTGTGGGCACGGGCACAGCAGCCTCACCTGGATTTGGCAATAAGTGTCTTGATCCTTTCCACCTTCTTCTGCTTCTCCTTCATCTCCTCAGGGCTGAGCGGCGTGTCAGGCTCCAGTTCGACATACCGCTCAGGGATGATGACTTTGTCTGGCGTGGAGAGCTGGGCACAGCAGCAAGGGCTAAGCCAAGTGCCAGCACTGGGGACCCGTCCCTGGACCAGCACCCATCTGCCCCACCTGCCTGCAGCTTATGCACCCGCCTGGCAAGGGCAGCCCCTGGCTGGGCACAGCCAGTGGCTCCAGGATCCTGGCTGATACAGGAGGATGGATCGACCCCCCCAGTGCAGGGTGCGGAGGGAAGGATGCCCCGTTCCCAGGCTGCCAGCTCCCCCCGGACAGCCTGTCCTCACCTCCTTGTTGATGTCCACATCATAGTGCTGCGGCTCCAGCTCCATCTTGCGCAGCCGGGCGATCTCCTCCTGGGGCGTCTCGTAGACCTTGCCGGGGTCATCGGAGCGCAGCGCTGCCTCCAGGTCGGAGATGTCCACCTCGTGGATGCTGCGGTGCCGGCGCACCTGCGAGGGACCCCAGCCCACTGAGTCGCTGGGGGATGGCACGCTGTCCCCTACCCCAGCCCCCACCACCTTCCCCAGCCCCCAATGTCCCCTCTGCACCATCAGAGACCTCAGGCACTCTGCAAAGCAAAGGCCAGTTTGCCCCAGCCCCACAGTGGGTGCAGGGACTCACCAGCTTGTAGGAGGTGGGTGCCTTTGTGCTGGGGATGTCGGGCTGCTGGCTGCCGGGGAGCTGCAGGCTGCGCCGCTTCTCCTTCATCGAGCCGCTCTGGTGGCGTTTCATGCGGTCAATCTGCTCCTCCACGCTCATCTTCACCTTCGTCTCGTTGGCAAACACGGCGCTCTTTGGTCTCTCCTGGGGAAAGCCCAGCCCCACGGTCACGCACCCCTGCCTGCAGCAGGGTCCGGCCCCTCACCCAGTGCCACAACCCCCTGGAATGGGGCTGCTCAGCCTGCTCATGGGGTAGGGTAAGGCACTGAAATAGCCCGGGGGGTCCTGAGGAGCTGGATGCTGATACGTGGAGCCATGCAGAGAGGGGGTCCCCTATGCCCTACCCCAGCCCTGCAGGCTGTGAAACAGCCCCCACTTTGCTAACCTAGCCCCCAGCCCCACCACCCCGGCCCCCGGCCCCTCGATGCAAGCCCTACCCGAGAGCTGAGCCCGTTGGCCATGCCACCGGTGCTCCTCCTTGGCACACCAGCCACAGGCACCACCTCCTCCTCTGCTGGAGACTTGGTCCTGGGGGGGACGATGCCCACTGTGGAGCAAACCGAAACACCAGGCTGAACCCTGCCGGGGACCAAGGGCAGGGGCCCAGCAAGGCGCCGGGTGCCCCTGGCAAGCATGGGAAGCCTGCTGGAGCGGGACCCGCCGACCCCAGTGCCATACCCTTGTTGAGAGCCGCTTGCTTCTCTGCCTCCTGCTCCTGCCGGCTCTGCGGGAGCCCCTCAGCAGACGGCCCGGTGGGGGCTGCTCGCTGCACCTCTTTCTTGCTCTGCTCGAAGCTTGGCTTGGGCTGCGGGGGAAAGCAGGTCCCCATGAGTCTCTGTCCTGTCTGGGGGCCATGCTCTGCCTGGGGACAGACCCACTGCTCTCTGCAGCCACGGGGTGACAATACAGCCCACAGACACACTCCAAGGAGTGGACAGACACACAGACACCAGGTGGTACCAGCGCACCCCAAATGTGTGGGGAAAGGGGCTGGCAGGGCTCCGCAGCTCTTGCCCCCGCTACACCCTAGCCCATCAGGGCTGGGCATCGATGGCTGGTCCTGTAGGACAGGGTCCTGTGTGGGAAAAGCTTCCTGCAGGGGTGATGATCCCGCCACCGCTCGTAGGTGGCACCCAGGACCTCCAGGACAGGGACGCCCTGGCTCTGTGCTGAGCTCCAGCAAGATCCCGTGCCTGCAGGTGGGTACAGGGTCCCGTGGGGGCGGAAGTCAGGGCAGACACTGTGCAGCAGCAGAGAGTGAGCAAAGGGCCATTTTCAGGGTCCTTCCCTTCCTGCATCCCCTGGACACGGCCTGGGCACCGGCACAGTGGTGCTGGTACAATGGAGGGGGGGACAGCACCAAGCTGAGGAGCCCAACGTGCCCCCCTCAGCTGCCCTGTGCTCTTCATGGAGATCACACATCCCGACACCCCTTACACCCCATGGATCAGCATGCAGCCATGACTGGGCTACCCTGCAGCTGCACGGCTGTTAGAGATGCCACTTGCACTCGCAGTGGGGTCCATAACCCTTCCCAACTCAGCACGGCCACTGCTTTGGGGTGCCAGCCCCCATATGCACTCATCCCGAACCCCCAGCTGCAAGGATGTTTGCATCTCCTGGTATCCAAACTTGGCCTCTTCCCCCGGCAGGAGCACGGCCAAAGCATTACCAGGAATTCCCAAATCCAGGCTTGCCCTGGGTGGGCAGGAGCTGGGGGGGTCACCCCCATCGGCAGGGTCTGACAGCACTGTGGGGAGCGGCACCATGGAAGGACAGCAAGAGAGGGGAGGGCAGAGGAAAGCAGAGGGGCTGATACCAGGGGCTGCAGCAGCTTTGGGGGCTGCTCAGGAGGAGCCAGTCCCTGTCCTGAGTGGGTGCAGCGGGTGCTGAGTGTGGGTGCAGGGAACCTGGCGGGGGGACAGGAGGGCCATGGCGAGGCTGCTGGGGAACACTGCCCGTTGCTCCCATTGGAGAGGGCAGGTACCAGCCACGTGCTGCCTCCCCTCGCCAAGGGCACCCTCCACTCTGTCCCTGTCCCCTCTGCCAGGGCAGAGGGTGGGCAGCCCCATCGCCCGCCTCGTCCCAGCCCCTGCCAGCTGACGTCTCGGGGAGGAAGAGGACAGGGACACTGCTGCGGGGCTGCTCTGGAGAGGTTTCGGTACCTGTCCCCTCTTCGCCTCGCCACCTTGCTGCCAGGAAGGGGAGGTGGGGTACGGCCAGAGGCGGCTCTCGCCGGGGAGCGGAGGAACGGTCGGAGGAGACTCCAGGGGTACGTAGGACTTGGGGAGGGGAGGTCGAGGTGGGCCTGGTTCCTGGGGTGGAGAGGAGTGTGAGGCATGACAGCAGAGACACTGAGAGCCAGGAAGGAAGAGAGAGTTAGAAAAAGATCGAGACAACACACAGTGGAAGCGTCGAGCCAAGGAAAAGAGGGAGAGCAGCCGGCCGCCGGTCCCAGGGCCCCGCAGTCTCCGTGTCCCCATGCAGAGGGGACAGCACTTCCCACCTCCTGTGCTGCCCTCGCTGCTGCACGTCCCCCCATGGCAGCAGGGCCAAGCAGGGCTCAGGGGCGAGCGGCTCCTGAGCTTGGGGCTGGCAGCCTCCAGGAGACATTGGCGTTGCCTCTGCACAGCCAGGTGGGGTTGGGGAGTCCCCAAATTCCACCCTCAACTTCACGCGGATGAAGGTGAGACCAGCACTGCTGGACCCCAAGCAAGGACAGCGAGAGGGGACTGTGGTGGCAGCAGCAGCTGGTCCTGAAGCCACAGGCTGGAGCTGAGCAACTCTCAGCCTTTGGGGCTGCTTGATGCAGGAACCCAAAGGCTGCAAAGCCCAGCTGCAGCCCCTGCAAGGCCCATGGACCCAGATGTCACTGGGAGACGCCACAGTCCATGCGTGTGGCCAAAACGTTGCCCCCAGGCAGAGCCATGAGGAAACCCAGCTGCGCTCTGTGCCTGGTGCCCACCCGTCCCCTAAGAGCGAGGGCTCGGGCCAGCCTGCGAGCCAGGCTGGGGAGCCGATGGTGGCAAAGGACTCCCTAGGGACGCCCCAGCTCACTCACCTCGCCGGGTCCTGGCTTGGTGGGCGAGCCCTGGGAGCCGGAGATGAGGGAGAAGGGGCTGAGGGGGCTGGTAAGGCTGGCTGAGCTCAGGGGGCTGGCGGGGCTGTTGGAGCTGTACGTCCCCGAGGGGCCGATGGCCACTGTGGAGAGAAGCAGAAGTAAGTGCTTGCACCAGAACCTCCATCTCCCTGAGCAGGTGCTGCCACCTGCCTGGTGGCACCACAGGCACCAGGGACGCCCCAAACTGTGGCACGCTGGGGTTCGTGCTGTGCAACGGCAGGGACGGACCCTGCTCACCTCTATGCTTGGCAGTGTCTGTGCCGCGGGACGGGTTGTTCTTCCTCAGCCCCTCCATCACATCCTGGATCCGCCAGATCTCCTTCTGGATCTGCCGGTTGAGCATTTCGTTCTGGAGGGGAGAAAAGGCAGCGGTCAGAGTGGCTCCCACTGCTGCCAGCCCTGCTGCACCCCAGCCCTGCTGCACCCCAGTCCCGAGGCGAGCCGTGGGACCCGTGGGCATTCAGCTGAAGCAGACACAGCCTGGGGAGGGCTGAGCCATCACACCCACAGCCCATCTCCTGCCAGGAGCCATCTCTCTGCTCCCCCAGGTGCCTGCCACAGGCTGGGGGGAGCTGATGGAGCCCAGGCAGCACGGGTAATGCTGGGCTGCAGCCCCTTAATGGCACCCATGTGCCCACGGTTCCTCTGACCTTGCCTGTGGCCAAAGCTGGACACCAGAGGCTGAGCACAGAGCAGCCACTTCCAAACCAGCTATCTGGGGGAAGCGGAGGGCTGCAGGAACCACCATGGGGTTTCCACCTCCACGGCGATGGTGGGGGACCAGGGGCTGGCAGGGTCCCACTCACTTGGATATCCAGGTTCAGCTGCTCCCAGAGGTCGTCGTGCAGGGCGGACACCTCGCTCTCCAGGCTCTCATACTCAGCAGTGCTATTTGCCAAGGCCTGGCAGGGGAAAGGCAGGTGGGTTAGGGGGTCTCTGGCAGGTTCCTCCCCCGTCTGGCAGCAGCCCCAGCCAGCGCAGCGTGGGAGCACCCGGGAAAGCATGAGGGTGCTGCACCCAACACAAGCCACCCCCAGCTATGGAGGGGCCAGCAGTGGGGGGGTACCAGCTCTGCCATGCCCCAGCCAAGCTGTGCCTGTGGGAGCGCCTGGTGCCGACAGCACCCCAGGCACAGCAGTGCAGGGGAGCCAGAGGCAGAAGCAGGAGCTGAGACGGCTCCAGGCACGTGTGCCAGCTCAGCACCACAAGGGTTAATTTGTGTTGTCCTCAGTGAGGGACTTTGGCTCCTCTTGGATGCCAGCCAGCCAAGGGTATTTCCCTTCTTTTTTTTTTTTTTTTACAGGAAGGGAGAAAAGGGATCGTGGTGAGTGGGGGAGACAGAGCCAGCAGCTGCCCGGGGCTGGCGGGACGGGGACCACAGCGGACGGGTTGCTGGTTATACCGTGCTGGCCTGCGACAGCTCCACGCGGATGTTGATGAGCTGGTTCTGGAGTGATTCCTTCTTGTGCAGCAGCTTCTCCGGGAAGGCGGGCTGGCTCCCAAACATCTCCAGCTCCTGGTGCGTCCCCATCAGGGCACTCTCCAGGCTCTCCTACGGGGAGACAGGAGGGAGATGCAGCCACGAGAACCCAGCTAGTGCAGGAGCTGCAGTCCCTCTCCCTAACAGGCCACTAATGCATGGGGAGTCCTGGGGCCAAGGCATCTCTTCCAGCTCAGAAACATCCCTGCTGAGCTGTCCCCAAGGCAGTAGAACATGTCACTTCCTCACCACGAAGGTGCTGCCTGGACACGGCCATTGCTGTGCAGCCAGGTTTGTCCCCAAATAGCTGCTTAAGCTGCCCACCACATACCTTCTCTGCTCGGAGCTGCTGCACCAGCCTCTCCTGCTCCCGAAGCACCTTGTTCTGCTCACAGAGCTTCCCCAGCAGCTTCTGTTCCCAGGAGGGAAAGAGAAAAGGAGGAGAGGATGAGAGCCCAGAAATGGAGTGCACCCACGCAGATAGCTCCACGCTCAGCCAAGAGAGATGGCATGCAGGTGGGACACAGCCCACGGGGTTGGTTTGATGGGCCAGCACGTGGTCCTGGGGAGGGGTTTCCAGCCCACTGCTCTCATTGCAGGGACCTCACCCCTGGGCAGGGTAACACAGGCCAGATCTGAACATGGGTCAAGACCAAGCAGCAAGCTGAGCACAGAATTTAGTCCCAGAGCAGCACGCACCACACCTGGGGCAGCACCAGGTCCCACCCCGGCTGCGCAGGAGCACTTGGCACAGCTCCCTCTATGAGGATCGCAGACCTGCGGTGGGGGACAGGGACAACAGCACAGGGCAGAATGGGGGGACACGCAGGACGGATGTTTGCTCTTACATCAGTGTCTTGCTCGCTTATCTTGTAGGCGTGCACTGTCTCCCTGTAGGCCTCCGGGAAGGGCGTCACCTGCAAGCAGAGCGTGGGGTGAGCCTGGCTCCGGAGGCCCTGGGGAAGGTGAGGCAGCTCCCAGTCCCTCTCTCCCAGCCCCGTGAGCGGGGAAAAGAGAGGCAAGACCTGAGTCTCCGGAGGCGGCGGGTGCTCCCCGCAACTGGCACAGCTGGGCAGACCCTGGCATCGGTTTGGAGGCAGCGTGGGGTGTCGGTGCTGGAGCTCTCGCCCTGGCCCTGCCCAGTGGCTCAGATGAAGGCACAGCCTCCCTCCCTGTTCCCAGCCCTGGTGCCCATCGGCCAGGAATTAGCCGGAGACAACCTCTCCGCAGGACGCCAAGAGCTGAGTTAAAGAGATGCCTCGTGAATCATTAACTGCCTGGTGTATAACTGCCACCATGCACAGGCAGGGAAACAAAGGCAGAAAGATTAAGCTGTAATCCCACTTAGCAGAGTGGAAACACCTATAAATCAGCAGCTGCATCAGGGCCTGTTTACCATCCAGCTTCTCTGAGAGTCATTTTCCTTTCCTGGAAATCTGAATTACTAATGGGACCTCAACAATTAAATGTCTCCAAGATCTCGAGATGAAAGGCATAAGATAGGAAGAAGGGGATCATTATTGCTAGAAAGCAAGACGCTACTTTAGAGCCATTTAAAACTATAGGATAATGCAAATAGACCTGAACCTGGGAAATGACCAAGCACGGCTGGGGGCAGAGCCTGGTGGATGGGGATGCTGCTGCCTCCAGGCAGGGAGCCCAGCCAGCGAGAGCATCTCAGCAGCCCCAGCTTTGCCCTCCAGCACATCCCCACTCACAGCAGATGGGAACAGGCACCTTCCCTTCATCAGAAAACCCCAGTGATCGCCTGGTTGCTGCACACTTGTACAGCCAGGAGGTGCCTTGGGGAGCATGGTGGGGCCCATGACCCCCCTGCCTGGGGCTGGCAGCAGGGTGGGCTGAGGGTTGCAGTGCACCCAGAGACTCGTTCCTGGGTGATGGGACCTGCCTTCACTTGGAGCTGCAACCCAACATCAGCAGGGACACCCCAATGCTTTTGCAGCCCTCTCCAGGCAGGGGAATGGAACAAGCCAGAGCCTCAGGGGGTAAAAGGCTGTTTCCTCTCCCTGTTATGGGAGTTATTGCTTTGGTTTAAGAGCCTTGGGCTGGATTCCTGTCTTTAAGTGATCCCACAGCTTCTCCTTGCCTCATCAACACACGACAGCAAACAGAGGGTGAGCAAAGCACCCGAGTCCAGTCCAAACAAGGATGAGTTCAGGACCGCTGCACCCCCACCTTGTGCTCTCAGCACAAGGATTTACCGGGTTTTAATGGCTCATGGATGGATTAGCAAAGCCTGTGATGGACCAGCAGGTCACTGAGAGCGTGATGTGCCAGAGCCACATGGATGCTGGAGTCTGCATGAGTGGAAATGGCAGGAGGTGACCTCGGGGATGAGGCATGGGGCGGCTGGCGTGGCTGCCATGCACGAGCCATGCACGGCCAGGTGGCCGGAGGCTTACTTGCATGTAGAGCTGAGCCCTAGGGGAGGAGGTCTCCACCATCCTGTTCACCATACTGATCAGGGTTTCGCTCTCACTCATCTGCGGCAGACAGGGAAGAAAAGTTCAGAGGTCAGCAGAGATGTGCTCGCGTGCTGCAGTGCTCGGGTGCTGTCGGAGCAGGGTGGCTCAGTCCAGGAATCCTCAGGGCATCGGGCTGCAAGATGCCACCTCCAAGAGATGACCCAGGGGCTTGAGCCGCAAGGGGATGGCTGCCCTGGGCTGCTGCTGCTCTGTCTTGGGCGGTCAAGAGTGTCCCGGGCTGGTTGCATGCCCTGGAAACTTTGTTGAGGGGAAGACACAGATAAAACCGAGCCAGCCCCGAGCTGGGCAGCAGCAAACTGCACACACAGACACAAGCTGGCACAGAGACTCTCACGGCTGCAACGCACAGTGTGGTCCCAGCAGACAGACAGACAGGCCCCACTCCTTGTGTTGACAAACGGCTCAGTGCCCTGTCCTTGTGGCAGAGCCAGGGCTGGGATGACCCTGCTCGAGGCGCAGACGAGCTCCAGGCATAGGGGAAGGTGACTGAAGCCTGCAGTTGGGGACAGTAGTGTCCCCTTCTCCAGCCCAGCAGCTTCAAGCAGCTGAGCCAGGTGGGAACAGGGTGCTCCCACGGCCGTGCTGCCAGGCAGGGCAAGGATGCAATGATGTTCAGCATGCCTGTATCTCTCCAGAGCTGCAGCCAGCTGGCAGCGCTGACCTGGGCCATGCCGAGTCCTCCAGGGGAGCAGGACAGACCCCAACCCCAGGGCTCATTCATACCCCTGCAACTCGCAGGGGTTTGCTGCTCTCAGTGCACTGCTACCGGGGTGCACAGCCGGCAATGGCTGCAGGGTCCCTCGGTACTGTGCGGTGGAGCCACTCAAACCAGCGGCACCAGAGCTGCGCCGCTGCCTTTGCCTGCGGAAGCGCTGCAGGAGCCCACAGCCCAGAGCAAACGACACAAGGGAAGCCCCTCGTGCCCTGCAGCCATGACCCTCGAGCTCCAAGGGGTGATGGCAGTTTAAAGACAAACCAGGGACCAAACACCAACTGGGGGCAGGTCTGCAAGGTGGGCTGCAGCTGATGGAGCCGTCCCAGTGACTGGACAAACAAGGAGAGAGAAGGAAAAACAAAAAAAGCAGCAAGCTGTTTGAAAAGAGATACTTGACAGCGTCACTCCAAATTAGTCTCTCCAGAGGTCAGCAGGAGAGGAGGAGGAGATGCAAAGCCTTTTTAGGGAGCGTTTTAAAGAGCCTCAGAGAGCGAGCATTGCTGCCGATGGCCGTGAAATAATCCAGAGAGCTTTTATTGCAGCGAGTGCTCCTGCCTGTCCTTGGCTCTGCTCCAAGGCAGACACAGATCTTGGCGATTACTGTACCGATGGAGATTTGCAGACTAATGAGATTGTCTCTGGAGCAGCTCCCTTAGTGCAAGCCCGGCTTTTGCAGGCAAGCGCCTGGGCTGCAGCACTGGCTGACACCTCCTGAACCTGGCTTTGACTTCAGCCGGTGCCTGTGCTTTCCACCCCACCAGTCCTGGGGGACTCTCCCAGCCAGATTGTCCCCACCCTGCTCCCGGGATGAAGTCAGTTCACAGATTTCCTTCAAACACCCTCTGCCATGCAAAAACCTGGGAGCTGCTGCTTTGGTATCGATCCCAGCAGGTGCTTCACCCCAGCCCTGCATTAAGCCTCTCGCCTTCAAGGAGAACAGGGTCAGCACATCACAGAAACCACCCTGCACCCGTCCAGCTCCCCATGGCTCACCCGGCTGCCGCCCACTCGGGGGGCACCAGCCCCAGGAACCCCACAGCAGCCTGGCTCGGGCCCTGCTGGGTGTGGGGACATGCCATACAGCACGGCCACACTGGGACCGCGCACCGGTGTCCCACACTGCCCCGAGCGAGCGCAGTGCAGACCAACCTGGAGACGGTTTCAGAGCTGGCTGACTCCCCTGCATCCTGGGAGCAGCTCCCCGAGGCCCTCAGCATGTGGGAAGTTGCCTTGGCTCCCCCCAAGACCCCACCACCACTTCAGCAGACCACACAGAAGGCACTGTCAGGGGGATTTTTCTGGCAAGCAATGAGCAACCCTCCAGACGGGAAGGATGGAAGAAGCAAACCAAAGGTGACTCGTGCTGCTTTAATGCCAAGAAGGGTGAGGATGGATGTTAGGGGAAGAGATGCTGCGCTGGGAAGGAGGGGGATGCCGCTGGGGACAGGGCACACGGGGACGTAAGCAGTGTGAGGCTTGCAGCCAGCTCTGCCTACCTGCTGGTCCAAATACTCTAGGTTTCTTTGCAACTGAAGGTCTAAAAGTTCATCCTACCAGGAGCCAGCAGGCATGCGGCAAGAAACGAACACAACAAAACATATAAAAGAAGAAGCAAAGCGGTTAGGTGAAGGCCACAGAAATGTGAAGACCTCTGGGCCGGGGAAGCGAGGCACCTCCCTGGCACGGAGCCGGGAGAGCGGCCGTGGATGTGCTCTGCAGGAGACCCGCTCTCCTCCCGGCTCTCCCTCCCGGGTAATGGTGCCTTGTCAAAGGCACCTTTCCCTGCGGTCTCTGGCTAGTGAGGATGGATGGCGGCATGGGTAGCTTATGGTAACTCGTGCTTCTCCCTTTTCCAATGACCGTCCTGCCCTGCAGTTCTGGGACCGCGGTCTGCAGGGGGACCTCCAAGTCTCACCCCACCAGCTCCAACCCCGCAGCGCTCAGAGGGGAAACAACGCAGGAGAAAGCAGCAGCTGTAGCCAGAAGTGAGGAATCAAGAGGGGTAGAGTGCAGGGTGTACGCCAGCCTCAGCCCCGTCCTTGCCGGGGACCGCCCTGGGGGTGACGAGCCTGGCCCAGCATCGCAGGGTGTACGGGGGTCCAAGGGTGTCCCACTGCCCCTGCGACCTGGGGCCTGTAAGGCAGGGGCCGGGGGCCTTTCCACAAGGATTTCCTTCAGGCACAGCCAGGAGGGACCAGAGATACCAGTAAAAGGACTTGTGCTCCTGACCTGCCCCAGAGCAGCCCAGCTCTGACCCACAAAGCTGCCCCTGGAACAGAGCGGGTCCCCCTCGGCAGCCTGAGCAAGGAGCCCCCGAGCTGGCCCACCTCCCCAGGGGGCTCTGTGCACCCCGGTCCACCGGGGCTCACCTCCCCGGCGCCAGCAGCATACGTACCATTTTGTCATGGACAGTGGGGGATGCCGGATAGTGGTACGGATACATTCCCGCAGGGATGGGCCGTCTGTCGCCCAGATAGTCATACTGAGAAGAGAGGAGACCCCCCCACCCCAAAACCAGAGACACGTGAGAGGTGTGTGAGAGGCCAAAAAGCACATGCAAGGGCAGACCCCGGCCCTGCAGCAGGGTCAGGCCTGGCTTTGGGGCACACAGTAATGAGACAGGGACACCAGCGCTCTCTGCTTGGGAAGGCATCACACATGGTGGCCCTGAGCACCCCTGGGCTCCCACCCCATCCCCTCCTGCCCCATCCCTCCGGGCTCACAGCAGCGCAGGAGTAGCCAGAGGGGAACAACTGCAACCTGGGCGGCTTTGCATGATGGCGAAGGGGGACCTAAAGCCATCAGCTGCTGCAAGCCACGGACTTGGTGGCATTTTGAGGCCCGGCTGTGCATGCAAAGGGGACAAGCTGTTCTGCAGTACCCCTGCCCTGATGCCCTCAGCGAGGATCCCGCTCCAACCCTGTGCACCCCGAGCGCTGATGGGCATTTACCTTTGGAGAACTGATGGATCGCCTCATCATGAAGGTGGTGGGGTCAGCGTAAATCTCCTCTCCCCGGGGTGGCAGCCGCTCAAAGCGGGCGCTGGGTGAGCGAACCGGGGAGTATACCCGCGCCCGGCTGTAGGATCCCTGGCTGGGCGAGCGGGGCACGGAGCGGGAGCGGGGCTGCAGTGACATCCGTCGCAGAGAGCCCGAGGCTGCATCCACCTCGTCCAAGTAGGTTGGTTGCCTCCCAGGACCGGGCAGCCAGAGCGGGACATCTTGCCGGCCAAAACCGGGGTGCTCCTTCCAGTCGCGGAGCTGGTAGGTGCCCCCGTTGCGGAAGGAATGCCGCTTGTCCTCCAGTGCCCAGGGCGGGCTCACCCGCTCGTAGGCGGGCATGGAGCAGATGCTGTCGGGGCGCACCCCGGGCGGGTAGTACTGGTAGTCCTCGGGGTACTGGGGTGAGTAGGGGGAATAGTAGTCGGGCACTCGGCGAGACACGGGGTAAAACCTGGTGGGGCTGGGGGGGAAGAGAGCCATGAGAGCCAGGCTGGTGGCCAGGCGGTGCCTGGTCCCTCGCTCCGCAGCCAGGTGTTCTGGTGGGTGAGGACACCTTTAGAGCAGGCAGCTCTGACACCAGCATCCAGAAAGCTGGCTGGCTGGCAGCCCTCCTCTGAGGGACCCCATGGTGGTTTCCCCCTCCAAAATCCACCCTGCTCAGCTTTTTGGGGTGTCCCACACACAGCTCAGAGCTGGCATGTGGGGACAGCCCAGAAAGGAGATTTTTCTGACCCCAGGAGGGGATAAAGCAGATGGGAAAGGGAAAGACATTCCCAGAGCATCACCTGAGGGGCAGCCCTGGAGAAAAGGAGCAGGACCCCCCTCTGCCCCCGGCCAGCCCCCCACAGCCCTCACCTCCGCAGCTCCTCGGGGGGCATGTTCCCCCGGCGCGAGTTCACCCACTGCTGCAGCTGCGTCATGGAGCTCTTGCGCTGGGCGATCTTCTCAGGGTTGGTGCGGGGGGCAAAGCCCCGGCGGTGGGCCACGCTCTCCCCGTCGGGCGGGGGGTATGCGGTGCTGCCGGGGCGGCTGGGAGATGCGTACGGCCAGCCGTTGGCCTGGGGTGGCCGCTCCACGCTTGCCGGCACCCGGGGTGCCTCGGGGTAAGGACTGCCAGGCTCTGAGGGCACCTCCTGCCCAGCGATGCCGTTGGCTTTGGCCAAGGGCTCTTTCTTGCTCTCTGTCCTCTCCGATTTCCTCTCAGTCTTCTCCGAGCCACGGCCATCGCCTTCCCCCCGGGTCTTGGTGTCAGGGTCGGCTTTGGGGTGCTCACGGTGGGTAGCGTTGCGGTGGTGGTGGTGGTGTTTGCTGGGGGGGATGTTTTCAGAGTCTGGTTTCTCGTGCCTGGAGGGTGTCAAGACAGGAGATAGGGTTACCTTCCCTTTGCAAGACCCCTGGGATGGCTGGTAATATCCCATCCCTCCCTCAGCCTTGGGGGGCCAATGGTCTGCAGCTCCATTCTCCGGAGGGACCCTCATGCTCCCAGGAGGTCCCCGTTCACAAGGCACGGCCCCTCCACCCTATCTCCAAGACCCGGGGGAGAGGGGTGACACAGGGAGACGGTAGGTGCTGACCTCTGGGTCGGGGGGATCTGCACCCGGGCAGCTTCGCCCATGGCTTGGATCCAGGACTCCTGCTCCTCCGTGTTCTCGGCGCTGAAGAAGTAAGTCCGGATGCCAGCATGCTCAGCCTGGGGAGACAGGGACTGCTCGTTACTCGCTGGCATCTCCTCCACCCAGCACACCGTCACCTGCAGGGAGGCAGAGAAGTGGGGAGAGACACAGACAGGAGGGTGAGAGCTCCATTTCCACCCTGGAACAAGGTCCTGCCACTGCAGAAGCCAGGCATGGTACTTCCCTCCCCGGCCCACATGCATCCTCTGCAGCACCGAGCAGGAGGAAGGCTTCACAGGCAGAGCCAGTGCCAGCCCTTGCCCCCTCACAGGGGGTTCCCTGGGGCCACGAGTACCCCGCGGTCACCCCCAGCGATGCTCGGGACCAGCCCTCCCCAGGGCCCCACACTGGCAGAGCGGCACCCCAGTTGCTGCACCCCAGCATTGAGCGGGGCCCCACGGGGCGCATGGGACCAGCAAAGGGTCCATGTCCCAGTGAGAGCAGCAGCGCCTGATGGAGCATTATCAATCATGCAGGGTTGGGGGGAAGGTGGCTTCTGGGCCCAGACAACATTTCTGGGCAAAAATGTTCGCTTTTGGTCCAGGATGTTGGTGCCCACTCTCCACCTCATGCTGGAGGGCAGGTCTGGCTACTCAGGACCTTCTTGAAGCTTCCACCTTCCCCCTCTGGGAAGGGACAGGAGGCAGTGAGGAGGGAAAAAGCAGGAGTTTTTTCCCCCTGAAAGATGGGAAATGGGGTTCTGATTAAAACCCTCCCTTGGGTTTCCATCTTCCCCTTCCCCAGAGCATGCAGCCATCAGGCCCAGCTGTGGGGTCACCTCCTGCAACCCCCATGCACTCCTGCCTCTGAAAGCTCTGCAGCCAGAGCAAAAGACTAAACCAAACCGATTCGTCCCCTGGATTAGTGCGAGCTGGGGGAGCGGAGCATGCCGGCAAGCCTGCGGGTCCCTCACCCTTCTGCATGCATCAGAAACACAAGAAGGTACTACCTAGGTGGTGGCGGGGTGCTGGCATGGTGGACAGGCACGAAGAGAGACCTCCTGTCCGGGGATCCTCGCCCGCAGAGAGAGGAGGAAACACAGACAAGGGTCAAGCCGCAGCGTGGCAGGAGCATGGGCGCCACAGCAGAGACCTCTCCCGGCCGTCGGGACCCTCTCTACCCTCTCTGAACCAAACCATCCCCCAAAACTCTCATGTGCAGATGGAAAGGCACGCACACGCCTGCAGAGCTCAGTTCGTGGGCAGCAGCTTTGCAAGGCTCTTTCCCCACCAGTGTCACAAGCTAAGAGATATTTTGACACCCCCAGGTCACTTCTCTGATGTCACCTGCAGAAGCCGCAGGCAGAGACCCCTCGCTGGCTGCCAGCGTCAGCACAGGCACACGGGAGAGCCCATGCTGCCACTTGCCAGCACTCGCCCCTGAATTGTGCTCAGCTGCAGCTTAAATGCACGTTTAAAGGAGGGAGCTACAAAAATCCATCCCTTAGATTGAAAAACTCCTCCGCAGCACCCTGCGGGGACCCCAGGCGCCAGCTCACGCACAGGAAGGTGCACGCTGGGTTTTTGCACAAGCGTACACGAGCGCAAGCCAGCCTGCGCATCGATCCCTCAACAAACGAGCACTAACACGACCCTCCCAGGGACCGCGGGCAGCACGAGCAGTTGTGCCGGCGAAGGTGCGTGGTGATGCCGACCAGTGCCGGGAAAGATCGGCCTCTGCACCGAGCGAGGGATAACCAAGGTCTGCTGCCGGGGGCAGGCGCGGGAGAGCCCTGGCTGCAGCAGCCGCCCTCCGCCTCTCACTGCTCTCCTCTCCAACACCCACGGCAGCGCAGGCTGACGAGCAGCGATTCTTTACAGGCTACACCCTTGCAAATACGTTTCCCTTTCCTTTGCACGCCAGTCAAAGCAGGCTAAAAAACAAGGAGGAATTGGGGACACCTCTCTACGTCTGGCTCTGGGAGTGCTGCTGAGAAGCACCGCAGCGGCCGGTGGGGACAGGCTGGCTGGGAGCAGCGATGCAGAGGGGAAAGTGAGGCAGGGGGAGGGGTGAGGGCAGTGCTGCTGCTCGCCCTGCACCCAGCACCTCCCCGGGTTGGGGGGCAGCAGCGCACCCCAAAGGGCAGAGCCCAGGAGCAGCTCAGGCCTGGGGTGGGTGATGACCTTAGACACGCTGCTTTGCCCCACGCGTGCCTCAGCTTCCCGGGCAGAAGGCACAACCGCACAGAGGGTCCCTGTGGGGTTACTGCAGTCACTCCTCTCCCCAGCTTGCTCCATGCCCCATCACCAAGAAAGCAAGAAGAGGGAGCAGTGGGGACCCTGCGAGCGTCACCGCCATCCCAGCGCTGCCCCAGAGCTCCGTCACCTCCAAGCTCCGGCACAACCACGCACTGACCTTGAACGTGTGCTTCCTGCTGATGTTGTCGGAGGGTTGCACGGCTGCCACGCGGAAGCTGAGGAGGGGGATGCTGCCCAGGATGCTCTCCTCTTTCTCATCTACAGGGCAAATGTGGGGGTTACAGGCACGGAGGGGCTGGGAGCCCTGGCTGCCCCCCGGCAGAGACCCACGAGCTGCTGCGGGGACACGGGCCCATCGCTCCTTCCCATGGGTGGGCAGGCGAGCAGGCAGGCCACCTGTGGGAAACTACTGCCTGCCTGTTGCTCCCCAGCACACGGCTGGGCTCTGGGCTCTCGCACAACAGCCTGCTCAATTATTCATGCCAGCCCTGGGCTGTGCTGCCAGGGCTGAGCCCAGCTTGCTGCCAGAGAGGCCGGGGAAGGTACCTGCATTAACCCCTCAAAGTCCCTGATGTGTCAAACACCCACAAAAAGGGGTGCTGTGCACAGCCACCGCTCCCCGGCAGGCTGTCACATCCAGACCCTTCACCCGCGCTGGCAAAACCTGCTCTGAGCCCGGTAACAACCTGGGTTTGCATGGAAGCACCTGGCTGGTGGCCACCTGGTCCTGCCAGGGGGGACAAGCCACAGGGGGCACCCGAGGCAGGTGCTCGCTGCCGTACCTTTGTAGTAGAAGAGGCAGCGATCCACCAGCACAAACCAGCGCTTGTTCCACTGCTTTACCCCTGAGCTGGCCTGCGAGAGAGGGGTAGTGAGAGCAGCACCCACCTGGGGAGGGGGTGATGCCACAGGTGCCCGGGAAGGGGATGGTACGGCCCCGGGAGGGCACCTGGTACGGCAGGGGCTCGGGTACCTGCTTGTACAGCCAGCCGCTTTTGGTCACGGCTGCGTTGGGGTTCCTTTTCATGGAATTGGAGCGCTTCCCGAAGGCGATGCCCTTGCGGGAGGAGCGCGAAGCCTGCAGAGGAGAGGAGCCGCTCAGTCCCCGGGGGCTCCCCCGGCACCCCGTCTCCGCTGCTGCCTGCCATGCCGCACAGCTCTGGGCACCCACCCGGCCTCCGGGGCGCTCCGGGGGCACCTCCGACACCATGGCGTGGTTGGAGGGCTCGCTGGTGATGGTTGCTGGTCGCTTGCCACCCGCTTTGCTTGACATGTCCAAGGTCAGTCTGTGGCACAGAGGGAGAGCTGAGTCAGCAGAGCTGTGTTTCACCACCCCACAGGAGCTGGCCCCTGGCACCCACACCCCAGGCACCAGCCCCCCACACCCCAGCCCACCTTGGTCCCCCACCACAACCCGCTCCCAGGACCTGAAACCAGGGGAGTCAGGAGCCAACCTACTTTTGCAAGTCAAGTCTTGAGTTGTCCTCGGGGACCTGTCCTGTCACTGGGTGCAGGAACGTGTTCCGCCTTTCATTGTGGCTGTGAGAGACAGCAGTGGGGTGGTGGTTAGTGTCTCCCATCCCTGTCCCCCCATCAGAAACCCTTTGCCTTTAGCACCACATTTGCTGCTCCGACTCCAGCGTTTCACTATGCCACGCCTGCACCGGCGCTGGGGCTGGCTCCCTGTGCCCTGCCCCGAGCATCGCCCTCTTCTACACCCCCACTAACCCCCCGCTTCAGATCTGCTCAGCATGTTTCATCATCGTTTCCCAGAAAGCGCTTGCCTTGCTGGGAGCTGAAACGAGGTCGGTGGTGGCCGAGCCCTCGTTTTTTCTGCTGGACACATCCCAGATGTTACCATAAACCCCACTCCCACCCTCAGAAGAAGTTGCTGCAGAAGCAGCCGCAGCAGTGGCCCATCCTGGGCTGTGCCTGCAGCGACATCCCCAGCATCACACCCTCCCCCTCGGCTTGCTGCTTTTAGAACTATTTGCCAAAACACCTCGAGTCAGGCTAAGAGAAGGGTCAGCCGGGCAAGCGGGGCTGTGCACCACACAGACCCTGACCATCAGCCCAGGACCCACCAACACAAGCTGTTGCAGCTGGATCAGGCCCCAGCCCTGGTGCTGCTTCGGCGATGCTGGGGTGCAGCCAAAGGCAGCCGGCGGCAGCGGCGCAGGCCTCCCTGGCAGCTCCGGGAGGAATGAGGCAGGGCTCCTGCTGGGCTCGGCTAGTAGCGTTTGACATGTCCCTGCCCCGTCCCGTAGAGCCGGTATTGCCAGGCACCCCGGCACCTCGCTGCTCCAGCTGGGGAACCCGCTCACATGCTGCTTCCTGGGGGCCCTCCCTGCTGGAGCTGTGTCAGGAGGAAAGGACAAGGGCAACCCACAGGTTCTGGGCTCCATCCCGGGAAGTTTGCATTGGATCCCGTCCCTGGGACACCCCTCCTTCCCAAAGCTTCTGGGCACCAGGACATGGGTGCCCCCAGCCACTTGTGAAACCAACCCACCAACAGCCCGGAATGCTGCCGAACTTCTGCGTGTCAGCAAAACAAGGGAAGTTTGAGCAAGAAAATGCAGCTGCCAAGACCATCCCATCCACACACACTTCACCCCGAACCTGGGCTCCAGCCAGACTCTGAAGATATTAACTGCTTTCTGCCCAAAAAAGCCTTGCTGAGAGCTGCTCCCCCTTGCAGGTCCCATCCTGCACGCTGCCACGGATCTGCTCTGCTCCACCAGCCCTCCCCCTCGCTTGGGGTCACCTTAAAAACCTGAGCAATGTGTATGCACCCCACAATGAGGGGCAGCACTTGCTCCCCAAACCCCCCCAGCACTGGGCTTTTCTGTGCCACGACCAGCACGAGTTATCCGCCGAGGCAGCCTGCCCAGCCCATGCTCCAACACCAGCAACGGGGAATTCTGTCACGCAGGCTGGAGCCACTCCCGGACTGTTTGCCCCCAGCAGGTGACTTTGGAGGGGCAGAACGTGGTGGTACCGGGGCACGACCCAGGCCCCCCGTGATGCTGACACAGGGTGGGGGTGCAAATGCCAAGCGAGCAGCACCCTGACCACCCCAGCCCTGGAAAGTGCCAGGACCTGCCAGCATGCCCGGACCCCAGCCGGGAACATCCCCCCAACCCTGCTCGCAACTCCGCACCGCAGCAGGTTTATGTTCCCGCAGGCTGGATTCTCCCCCCACCCCACCACCAAGCCCAGGACACCCACCCTGCTTTGTAGCCCCCACAGCTCCTCCTGGCACCCATCCTGGTGCCTCTCTATCTCCCCCAAAGTCTGCCCCCACCCCCAGATGAGGCAAGACCCCGGGAACCGCCAGGGAACCTCCTTAAACCACCCTCCCAGCAGCGGCTCCCCCGGCTGACCCCGCTCCAGAAACTCCCGAGTTCACATCGCCTCCCAAGCACTGCAATGCAGCAGCCACTGCCCAGGCTGAGGGTCCCCCACCACCGCCTGCCCGTGGCCCCCCTCGGCCCCCGCCAGCCCACCCCGGGGTCCTACCTCACCCGCCGGTCCGCCCGAAACTTCAGCATGATGCCGGGGGCTCTCCCAGCTCAGCGCCAGCTCTCGGCTCCCAGCATGGCCGCGATGGGCACAGCCAGCCCCGCACCGCCTGCCGCCACGCTACGAGGCGACGGCACATGCTATGGGGGGAGCAGCCCCACACGGGCGGGGGGAAGCCGGCGGCAGGCGAAGGGTCTCACTGTCCTCTCCCAGGTGTCCCAGTCCCCCAAGCCTTGCACCGGTGGCATTGGCGTTCCCGGTGGCAGCGGTGGCGGAGCTCTTGCGGGTGCTGGCGGCTCCGGTGCAGCCGGAGCTGGCGAGCCCCGGTGTGTGGCAGCCAGCCGGCAGGCGACAGGGACAAACAGCTCCCGCTCGCGTCCCCGCGCAGAGGAGAGGCGAAGGGCAGCGCTGCACACGCCGCCTCCCCCAGCCCAGGTGCAGTGTCGGGGAGTAGCTGGCGGCAAGCGAAGGGCGAGAGGGGCAAGACGGGGGGCTGCCGGGCCCCCCCCACCCCGGCAGGGCAGTGGTGTGCAGGGGGCTGCTGCCCAGGAAGGGGGGGGATGTCGTGGCAAGGGAGGCAGCTGCACTGAGATGAGCTCTGCCGCTGCCCTGGATTCACCGGCTGCATCCCTTCCCCCTGCTTCTGTCCCCAAACCGTCCCCGCTCCCCGCCCCCGGCACTGCCATCCCTTCCGCAGGTCACACCAGGAGAAAATCCCGGGGGAGCAGGACGGGCAGGAGCACAGACGCCAAACAACCCAGCAGCTGTAGGGGCAGGGGGCCGGACCCTGCTAGGCATCTAGCAACGGGGCTTCAGCACCCTTGAAACACCAGGGAGCCCTTTGCACCCCAGCAGGGTAAGAGGGGGGAGCCCTGGGAGCAGGATTCGGGGTGACCCACCCTCCGCCTGGGCACGGCACTTTGGAAAGCGAATGCAAATACATGGGGACTGTTACGATAATGGGAGGGAGGGAAGGCAGCGCTGACATTTCAAAGAAACCTCCAAAGAAGGAAGCAGAGCACAGAAAGCCAGCTGGCCTCCATCATGCCACGTCCCCGCTCCGCCAGCACCCCGGGACCACCTCGGGACACCACCCTCCCATCCAGCCCGGCCTCTCCTGGCCATTGCATCAATCACCTGCTCCTCCCAAAAACCGGTGCCCTGAAGTTAGAGCTATGCCAGTCGGTCAGCCTGGGGCAAGCTGGGACAGCACCAGTGCCCGGCTCAGGGATGCTCCCGCCGCTCCTCGGCTGGCACAAGCAGTCCCCACTGGGAGGGTGGCGGGGAACAACCAGGGACGGGAACCACATCCTCAGTGCAGGCAGAGGATGTGCCAACGCAGCGGCATTACCACTCCCAAACCTACTAAATCCACCCCTTTAGGGCACCCCGGGCTGGAGCTGCTCTCTGGGAATGGAGGAGCCAAGCGGTGTGGCTGCTGCTCTCCTTGCCGGCACGCTGCCGGCCACTAGCCACAGGGTGAGACACGCGTGCACGGAGAAACCTGCCCACCACAACACCCACGGGCAGCACCAGCGCGCGCCTGCGTCCGCACTGCTGGCAGACCCACCGGCGCTGGCTCTCCCCGTGCTCCCCAGCAGCAATTCACCCGCTCCTCAATCACTGCTGCCCTCTGCAGCAAAGCAGCAGGGGTCAAGGTCCCCCAACATCCCCTGGGTACATGCCAGCCCTCCGCCCTGTGACAAAGCCGATGCTCACCTGGTGGCGGGGCTACCGCAGAGGAAAGGGAGCCGCCAGTCGAAGCTGTGGCTCCTTTTAGGGACAGCAGCCCCAGGGGACAGGGTGGCTGGAGCAGGAAAGGTGGCTGCTAGGTGTGCTGGATGCTGCAGGTAGGCGCCACAGAGTCCATCTACAGTCTTGCCAGAGGCACCGTGCCCCTGAATATGGGGGTTTCACCACCCCTGTCTCCAGAGTTCAGTGGCACGGGGGACTGCGCCAGGCTCAGGGGCCGCTCTGGGAGCCTTTAACCTGGGTCCAACCTCGGCTTCACCAGCCCGGAGCAGGCGCTGTTCTCCCTGCACCAGCTGGGCTATTTCACAGTCATTAGTATCCGGGAGTGGGGAGGGACACGGCATCCTCCACAGCCGATCGAGTGGACATGCTTCAGGGCTCCAAACAGCAGCTCAGGGGTGGGGGGGGCTCCCCTAAACCTCCCAGGAGAGCCATGGGGCAGAAAAGCTGGTGCTTTTCCTCAGGGTAAACATCAAATAAAAACCTCCTAAACCTCCTCTTGCATTTTCATAAAGGTAAGGAGTAAAAGAAGGAAATAAATGGAATAACTGCCCTTCCATAGCCCATAAAGGTCATGGCTTTCCAGCAAGCCACAAACCACAGCTGGGGCACATCCCCAAACAGAGCCTGAGGACCCCCATGCTCACCAGCACGGTGTGTGGGTGCCACTCCCTATCCACATCGCCCTGTGGCAAGCACAGGAGCAGCACCAAGGACAACCCAGCCATGCCAGAAGAGCAACAGGCAGGAGGGTGGGCTGCTTTATAGCTGCTCTCGGCTGCAGCTGAGGGTGCGAGAGAGTTAACGCCGCCCCAGCTGGGAAGGAGCAGGTGAAATGGTGACAGGAGGGAGTGATTTCCCAGCACCAGCCCACGCCAGGGCTCGGTGCAACCAGGGTGCTGGCAGTCAGCTCTGGGGGAGTGGGTGCAGGGAGCAGTGAGCCCCCAGTGTGGCTTGCCATGGGCCAAAAGTGCTTTGGTGGGTGATGCCAGCTGTGCTCCTGCTGGGCAGGAATCCTGTCTGGCTGCGTTGGGACCCCTCCTCATGGGGAGATGCACTAGGAGGGGTTGGAAAAAGCCTGTTGAGGGCTGGTGTGGGGCACAGGGAGAGTCTTCTGCAAAAGCAGACATCAAGCCCAGCTTGGCTGGCTGGACGCACCCAAGCAGCCCCCAAAACCCCACAGCATGCAGCAGACATCAGCTAATGGGAACCATTCCCACACCGCGGCCCTCCCCGGGGCGTCAGGGCTCCTGGCTGTTATCTGGCGGCTGTGAGGGCGGCGAGCAGGCTGGAGGAGGGGAGGCGCAGGCTCACCGCTCAGGCACCAGAGCCTGCCAAGCCCTAAATCCAGAGCAGAGCAGCTGGGCAGGGGGGCTACTGGTGCGCGACCACCCCCTGCCCACCAGCCCAGCCCAGGCTGCACCAGCTGGGGCACGATGCCGGAGCTGCTGGGCTCCCCTCTGAGCGCTCGCCGCAGCTAACAGCGTCCCTCCAGCTCCCAGGCTGGCTGCATGCCATGGGGATCCAACCGCCTTGTCCTCCCACGCTCCAACCCGAATTTCAGCTCCAACAGGCGCCTTGCCGCCCCCATCGCCCCAGCCCCTCGGCGGGGGTCTGCTGGGATGCAGGGGTTACCATCGCGGCTGCTGGGCTCTGCCACCCTGGGACCGTGGTGGGCAGGAGGAGGAGGCAGGCGGCCAAGGCTGCCTGCAACCCCTCTCCGAAGCGATAATGAAAACCCTTCGTCTGGAAGTTTTACCCATGTTCTCGGGGCGAGCATCCAGGCAGCTCCCAAGCAAGGGGCTTGCGTGGCCACCGGCCAAACACGCCCTGCGTGTTGGCCTCCTTCCTCTGTTTTTCTAGCCCTTTCTTCACCTCTCTCCCTCCTCCTGAGCCACATGCCTCTCCTCTGACCGGAGCCCTTGAAAACACTTTTCTTCCAGTTAACTGCAGCGCTCAGCACCCATGGGAAGGGACATGGGGTTACCCCATCACCCATGGCCCCTGCGAGGGGCCTGGCAGAGGAAAATCCACTGTCAGATAAGCAAGTGCAAACTGCCGAGTCCCGTCTTGCAAGTAGAGCCCAGGGCAGGAACAAATGCGTTATAATGCACTAATAAAATGGATTCTCCATGCCCCTAGGGCCGCCCCGCTCGGTGCAGGGGGTGCAGGGGGCTTGGCTCTGCCCCGCCGGGCCAGCACAGCGCGTGCTCGAGCTGCAACAGGAAGAAAAAAATAAAAATATTTAAATTCAATTCCACAGGCGCAGTGCGAGTGGGTCTGGCAGGGTCGCTGCAGCCAGGGGACGAGTGCCAGCAACTCGGCTGCTCCAGCGTCTCTGTGCGGGGCCATCCCCAGCTCCGGCTCTCTGCCGAGCGAGGCCCCGGGCTGCTCCATCGCTGCAGCTACTTCAACCCTCGTTGGATGGCTCAAGCAGGAGAAAATAAAAGCTAGCCCTGTGCATTCCCCACGCCCTCGGCAGGGCTGAGCCAGCCACAGGGCATCCTGTGCCAGTCCCAGCCCCGGCCAAAAGCCTGAGCCACAACCCGGTGGGAAACGCTGCTTGGTGTTGTCGAATTGCCCTGGACTTATAAGACTTACATGCCAGCCCTGGGAGAGGGCAGCAAAGGGAGAAAAGTTTGCAGGGGAAGAAGAGATGGAGGCAAAGGTGGGATGGAGAGCTGCAAGAAATGCCCCTGTGCCTGGCTGGGCACTGCCACAGGCTCATCAGAGCCGGCTAGCAGCCCTGGAAATCCCAGTGCCTGCTGGATTCGCAGCGAGATCAGCCTTTGGGAAGAAAGCTGCTTGTGGGCACTCGAAAACCAGACCTCAGTGCAGAGCCGCATGCTGAGGACTGAGGTTTCCCTCCGTCCCGTCCCCATGGTGCTGCCGGCTGGCTGGCTCCCGCAGCTCCCAGCACGGCAGGGACCGGCAGCCGCTTCTCTTCCATAACCTCATCCCTGTCCTAATCCCGGCCCCGCCATCCAGCTGAGCAAGCGTTTCCGGCACTGCGTCCATCAGGGCTGGGGGCCAGGAGGCAGCACAGCCCTCCGTGCTAACCAAACCAGGCTCCTGCACACGCACGGCCTCCTCCTGCGCCCGGCTCCGTGCAGGAGCAGGACCCACGCCCTGAACCATGGTGCCCGCAGGCACGGTCCTGATGTGCTCCCCCTCCAGCACAGCTCCTTCTGGGGTTAATTTTGTCTCTTGCCCTTGCCTGTGCCGGGTGCTGCTACAATGCAGCCCCAGGAGGGAGCGTGCCATCCCCCCTGCCACCTCATCCCTGTGACAAAGTGCACATGTCGGCCGCCACTGCGGTGCCAGAGCATCCCAGCTCACTGCCCACCACCGATGCTGGCGAAAGCCTCCCTGGATCAAGCAGCCTCCTCCCAGAGAGCTTTGCCCCGTGCACCTCAGAAGGGTTTCGGTGTGAGAGGCTGCAGCCAGTGAGCGCTGCAGCCAGGCCAGGCTTTACCACCTGCTTCTGCAAGCACATGCTCACCATCAACCCTGCGAATCCCCATGGGAGCCTTGCTGGGAGGGAAGGCAGAAAAGCCTGAGCTGGATCCAGCTGGGAAGCAGCAGAGCTGCTGTGCCGGCTTTGCTGAGCCGGGGCAAAGTCCTGGACAAGGGCAGACGGCAGCTGCCGCGCACCCACAGCACGCATGCAACGTCACCGCTGCCACGCAGCTGGGCTGGCGCAGGAGCGGCAGCAGCCCCAAGCAGGGACATCCCGGCTGGCCAGAGTCCACAGGGATGAAGAGCAAGAGAAGCCCCCGCTGTCCTCGGCACTGCAGAGCGGGATGGCAGGGAGCAGGGGGAAGACAGGGGATTTCCAGAGAACAAAGCAGCTGCTGGCAGCCAGCGTCACCGGTCTCGGGGAGGGCGAGTCTCCTGCTCCCACTCCAGCTGGGGTCAGGGAAAAGCACAAAAAGCACAGGGAGTTTGTGTTTTATCTCCCTGGCAACCCTGGCTCCATCACAGGCATGGCCCGCAGGGGTGGCCCGGCCAAAACATGCTGCTGGGGGAGATGGAGGGTTTGGGGCAGGCGCAGCAGCATCCCATATACATGGGGTAATATCTGGGGAGTGTCATTGTGGTGTGACAGGGTGGGCCCGGACCCAGGGCAGAGTAGGACATGGTCCATGCCCTGGCAGTGCTGAGCGTATGTCCCTGCTTTAACCATGTTGCTCCATCGTCCCTTCTTGGGGGCAGAGCCAAACCCCATGTGCACGGGATCACCAGGCTCCCCAAGCCACCATGTCCTCGTGGGACAGGGCAGCCCCACAGCAGCTGGCAGCTCTCCTCTGGCATCACCGGCCAAGCATCCTTCCCTAGCTGCAGGGTGGCCCGGGAGCAGACCCCCAGGGGACCAGTGGGAATGAAATCAGTCGTGGACAGACGCAAATGCACACTGTGGGGCTCGGAGGCGAGGGTCCAGAGCAGGAGGCTGCCAGCACACCAAGCCGGACCACGGCAGACACCGAGAGGCATGGGGCACCAGCATGGGTGAGTGGGTATGAGACATCAAGAGCATTTATCGGATCAGGATGCAATCCTTCAGCCTCTCCCCCCACACTCTGCAGCCTCCCACAAACCTGGAACCGCTGTGGGGCTGCAGAGCTTCCCCCTCCCTCGGCCCAGCGCTGGGGCCGCAGGGGGCCGGGGTGGCCAGGCCACGGCTCGTGGCTGGCCTTGGTGCTGCCACCAAAACCTGGCCGGGGGGTACGGAGGTGCCTGGGCAGTCACGACACCTCTGCCAAAGGTAATCCACTAATGCAGCCTCCGAGCTGCAAACCGGACCCAGACCTGGAGGGTTTAAACCTCTTGCTAAGCTCTTTAAGAAACCACTTCCAGCGGGCAGAATTACCTGTCGTAAGCAATCGCCGTACAAGGCATCAAAACAAACCCAGCCACAGCCCCTCTCCAGCCAGGTCAGGTCAGGAGCCGGGATTATGGCAGCAGCGCTGGGGAAACACTGCTGCGACAAATCCTCAGCACCTGCTTAAGCGCACGGTAATCACCCCAGCATCCCAACGGCGCCGGGCGCCGCGGTGCCTTCACTGCTGCGCTCTGCGCCAGCCACGTCTCCAGCTGCACCCATCACCGTGCCAGCCGGTCCCCGGCTGCTCTCAGCCACCTCCGGGCACCAGCCGCAGACAATGGCCCATGTGTGCCATGGCCAGGCTCCACGCCGACGCTGCATGCACGCACACACACACACGCACGCACTCACCGGTGCCACCGCCCGTCCCCTCCATCCACGCCGCTTCCTCTCGTGTGGCCAGGGTGGATGATTTCCTTCCAAGCCCACGGAGACCGTCATTGGTATCAATCATTAACAGCCACCGCAGCTGCCGGCAGCCTTAACCCCCTCGGCACTGTGCCGCTGCGGGACGAGCATGGGAAGGCATCCTTTGCTCGCGCTGAAAGCCCCTTTAACAGCACGGCGGTGCGGCAGGCCACCGCAGCCCAACCCGCCGGGGATGCAAAGAGGTTTCCATGGGGCTCTGCACACCCCATGGACCCACATCTGTCCCCACAGCACCATGTATCTATGCACCCCAAACCGCTCCCTCGGCAGCATGGGCCCCAGGAGCAGCCCTGCATGTCCCCGTGCAGCCCCGAGGGCCGTATCCTGCCTCTGCATCCATCTGGGCCATAAGCAGCTCAGCCACGGGCAAGCCCCAATGTCCCCCATCCTTGGGCGCAGCCAGCAGCAGCCATCTCGGGGGGCTGAGCCCCACAGCCCTCTGCCCCCCGAGGAGCGGGGCAGCACAGTGGGGCAGGGGGCTGCTCCCCCACCGCTGCCCACAGAGACAGGAGGCACATCCACCCCCTCCTCACTGCAGGAGCTGGGGCAGGACTGGCTCTCTCAGCTCAGGGGTCCCTGGAGCTCTCCCTCCATGCGGCTTTTCAAGGAACATCAATGGCTGTAACTTTATCTGAGCGTGTTTACAACCCAGCCACGGCTCTTGGCTCTCTCGGCTGTGCCGGGGGCCGGCTCGGCTCCCGAGGCTGCCGCTCAGCTGGCACACGGTGCTGCCAGCACCCTGACACCAGGGTCTCCTGCATGCTGCGGTACCCACGGGGCTGTCCAGATCACTGCCAAGTGCATCCCCACGGAGAGGGGGCACAGGCACCCGGCGCTGGAGAAGGAGCACAGGGGCTATGTCTGAGGTCTGGGAAGTGGACGGACAGATGTCCCCGTCACCCCTCTGCCACTGGCTGCGTTATCCAGCCTGCAAAGGGGTTCAATGATTAACCCCCAGCCACACGATTGCCAGGAGCTGGTAGAGCCCTGCTCTGCCCATGCACAGCCCCGGGGGGAGAGGGCACCTGGGGAGCAAACCCCTATCCCCCCTGGCCCCAAGCCCAGCCAGTGTCACCGTCCCCGCTGTCCCAGGAGCATCCTGTGCCAGGCCCTCCCGGCTTGGCCAGCCCGGGGCAGCCGCCGTGTTTCCCTCCAAATGCAGAGGGGCACAGAAGGGGCTCAGTCCCCGTCCTCATCCCCGTTCCAGCTCCCACGGGCTCCCACGGGTCTGGAGGTACTCACAGCTCGTAATGCCCCGCTGGCACCGCAGCCCAGCTCCGGCTTTCGGACACCGACACGCAGTGAATTTCGCCTGCTCCAGCCCCGGCTGCAGCCCCGGGGGCGTCCAGGCTGCAAGCGCTCATAAATAGCCTTGGACAAACATCTGCACGGCACCACCCCGCGCAGGCTGGAAAGCGGAGGGCTGCGGCGGGGATGGTTTTAATCATGATATAAGACCATCAAATGGCTAAAAACCCCACAGATGGGAGTGAGCTGTAACTGTGCACAGACACAGTGGCTGATAATACCCACTGGCAGCGGGGCTCGGCTCCCCACACCCGCACAGCTTTTTAATTTCCCATTCCTCACACCCACACGGGACACAAAGCCACAAGCTCCCTGCAAACACCCCGAGTTGGGAGCACTTGGAGGGCGCAGGGCCCGGAGCAGGGTGCAGCGATGCTCTGGGGCAGGGTGCCTCTGCTCCTGGCAGTGGGTCCTGGGGCTCTGAAGAGCCAGGCGCTGCTATTCCCACTTGCCTCCGAGCCCATTGGGGTGAGCCCCAGCCTGGGCTCAGTCACCACGGCAGGTTGTACCACTCCCTGCAGAGGCTCTTGATTGTTTTTGTCTAAATTACCAATTTTCCGCTGTCACATCTCCCACAGGCTGCTCACTCCAGTGCTTTAGCAAACGGCTGCACTCATACAGATGAAAAATAAAGTCATAAATGCAGCACCCTAGGGTGCAGGGGGCACACCACAGTGTGTTGCTCTGCTAACGCCACCGTTACCAGCCTGCATGGCACCGCTGCCACCACGAGACCCCGGCAGAGCGCTGCCAGCACGCTTCCCGTGGGCATTTGGGTTTGGGGAGGCTCTGGGTTAGGGGGTTGCGGCAGCTCTGGCATCGCCCCAGCTCACGAGCTTCGCTGCACCGCTGCCAGCCCTCCAAGTGACTCATCAGCTGCTCTGCACCCCGACCTCCCACAGTCAAGTCCCGACGAATTCGGCACATTCCTGGCATAGCTGGCAGTGCAGCGCCGTGCCGGTGCGGAGCCCCACACCTGCCGGAGCGGCGAGGCTGGGTGGAGGCCAGCGGCCACTCAGGTCTCTGCAAAGAGTTTCATGCATCCCCAGGCTTCACCATGCTCTGCTGGGCAAGATGGCCCAGCGTGGCCACGTGTGCCCGTGGGGATTTACCCCTGGGCAGGAACAGCTCAGCTCTGCCCTCTGTGCCGCAGTGAAGCTCGCCCGGCCAGGGCTGTCATCGGGGGCAGCCCGTCATCCTCCCCAGCAGCACAACTGCTGTCCCCGTTGCCTTCCTCGTGCAATGCCACGCCTCCCTTACGTCGGCATGGGTGTGACGGCGGTATATGGGGAAACTCTCCATTTTTAGATCTGATCCTGTACCTTTGCAGGCCTTGGAACAGCTTGTAACCGAGCTGTGATGCAACAGCATACATGTCTCAGTTGTGCAAGTGCATTGCACCAAATAGCTCCCAAGGACGGGGCGAGCACAGGCTCTGGACAGCTCGGGGCTGGCCGAGGCTCTCTGACCCTGCACCCATCTGCAGCTTGGTCCACAGCCCCAGAGAGCACCCACTGTGTGCGTGCCAGCGGGCACAACGTGCAGAGCGGCCAAAAGCACTCCCAAGTGCCCAGAAAGAGCCACCACGGCAGGGATCCACCATGGGCAGGAGCCGAGCCTGGTACCCACGGCTGCCCCCAATTCCTCCTGGCCCCAGCACCAACAGCCCCCAGGCCCAGAGCCGCCCATACTGCCGGCCTCTGTGGACAAACAGAGCGGGAACCAAAGGTCCCCCAAACCAGGAGGTTTGTTCTTAAGCAAACAGACCAAACCAAGCACGCACAGGCCCACCCCTAGACCCAGGCACAGGCTTGGCATCCGCTGCCTTTGTCAAGCTTGCCTCCACCTCTGGCAGTGGTACCATTCTGGCACAGGGCATCCCTGGGGGGCAACCACAGCCAACAGCCCGAGCCCTGTGCCGAGCTGACACAGCCAGAACGCGTCTCCGGAGGCAGAGATAAATCAGGATGTCAGGGCTCTCTGCACCAAATCCCGGTGGTCCTGTAAACTAAAGCTGACCAAGGCCCCGGGGGGTCTCCCAGCTCCCATCTCCAGCACAGCCATCCTGGGGCACAGCCTCCGGCGGGCAGGTCAGGCTGGATGCCGTCCGGTTCCTATCAATACCCACCAAGAGCTACCTGCAGGTGCTCGCCATATCGAGCCGTTAGCCTTCTCCACCTGCCATCAAACACTCAGCCCGGCCATTAGCAGCAGTGCCAGGATGGGTGCAGCAATTCCCTCGCCGCCCTCAGATGGGACGGCCCCGGTTTTATTGCTATCTCCAGCCTACCACACCCTGGCGTGGCAGGGCCATGGCGGGGGCAGATTCACCAGCATCCTGGTGAATCACTGGTCATTTCCAGCTTCCCAACCACGTCCTAATTAGTGCATGAAGCCGACAGCAGCCCCAGGGGGCAGCTGCAGGGGAAGAGCAAGGAATTTGCTAGGGGAAAAGCAAAGGGAGTTGCAAACCTTCCACACCCCTCCAGACTGGACCCTCAGAGTCTCACAGGGTGGTGCAAAGCCAGCGCAGGGACAGGGCATGACTCTGTGCCACCAACAGCCCTTGTCTTGTTCCTCGTCCCCCTCCCCGCAGCCACCTCCGCAACGGTGCAAACGCCGGGGGCGAGTTTAGTAGTGCGGCGTCAGCTCTGCAGAACGAGATCTTCCCCTGAATGAAGTTAAGTCACCGTGGGATGTTTCCAATTGGAAATCAGGACAGTTCCAGGCTGAACGCATGCCAGCTTTCCACTTCCCAGAAATCCCATTTGCAAGCGAGCCTGTTGCCTGTTCCCCCTTCTTCCCCAGTATCATGTACATAAACACCGCCCCAGCCCTCCCTCCGCCCCGGCGGGGAGATGCTGCCTTCGGGTTGCGGCAGCAGCGCAGCCCAGCCCGGCCACGCAGCCTCCGGCCCCAGCCCCATGTCCGCTGCCATGCCCGGGGAGGGAAGCCGGTGGGATGGGAGTCGCTGAGCTGGGCTGGTGCTGGAGCTGAGTCCCGGCCCAGCGAGGGCCCTTGGCGATGCCTTTGCCACTGCCGGCGCAGCCCAGATGAGCCCTTTGCCGACGCACCTGCCCGCGATGTCCCCCTGAGGATGCTCGCAGGCAGCTGGGGCCGGGGAGCTGCATCAGGGTTAGTGGAGAGGAGCAAGCACGGTGGCTGCCCTTTAAAAGGAACTGGTTTGCCCAGCACTGGGAAGAGCTGGAGGCTTGTGCTGAGTTTCCAGAGGGCTGGATACCCATGAAAAGAGCAGTCGGGTGCCGGAGAGGTGGGAGATCCCTTCACTGGGCACCTGCAGCACGGTGGCTCCTGCTTTCCTGTGGGTTTGGGTCAGGGGAGAATTCTCCACGTATGTGGAGGCCAGTGTCCCCAGCCCAACCTGGCCCAGCAGTCACTGGGAATCAAGGGAACGGACAAGGGAGCATGATCACAAACCTCAACTCCTTAGGAAACCAGTAAGTGGAAAAAAGCCAGCCATGCACTCGACTTGCCCCGATGTGTTCTGTCTCCCTGCCCCAGCAGGACAGAGCAGGCACCACGCAGGGACCACAGGGGTGACATCCCAGCTCTGTGCTACGCTGGGCATCGCCAGAAGGTGCTAAATATCCCTCCTTGTCACAAAATTAATTAGTGGCCCTGCGGCACTGGGATGGAATGAAGGACATGCTGCTGGGAGGAGGGAGCGCTTTGCTCCTGGCTGGAGGCCGGTGCTTCGCCCACCGTCGCTGGAGCAATAGGGAGGAAGGAGCAGGTTGGTGCCAGGCTCACGCTCAGCTATGAACCCACCGCCCTGTCAGCGCTGGGGAGCAGCGAGGAGATCACTCCCACCTCCCCAGCATCCCCACAGACGGCTGGGCGCCAACAGGATGGAAACCACAGCCATCCCATGCTAAAGCCCAGAGGAGACCTGCAACAGCCACGTACTGCTGCCAACTGCTGAACAGGGGCCGCAGCACCCGCCGCTGCCCGGTGCTGGAGCATCCTCCAGTGCTTGTGGGGTGCTGGTGTCGCTTTGCCTCTCGCTGCTCTGCAAGACAGCAGCAGCTAAGCTGGAGGTTCTGGGGAGGAAGGGGCTTTTCCAGGCTCTGGGAAAGCCGAGCGAGGCATGGCAGAGTACAGCAGAGGGTATAGCAGGGTACAGCAGAGGGTTGCTTTAAAAAAGCCATTCTTAAAAAATCTCTTTAAACAGAACAAAGCAGGCGATGCAGCTGGGTCTCTCCCCCAGGAGAAGAGGCGATTTTAAACAGTGCTTCCAGGTCGCAGCATGATTTCCCAGCCAGCTCAGCTAAAGGCAGGGACAGCGGCTGCCCCAGGCTTCAGAGCCAGCCCATGGCACAGGGTGCAGGTACGACCCCTCCGAGCCATGAACCGCCGGGTGGGCAGGATCTCACCCAACATCCCAACTGGAAGCAGAGCTGTGTGTATGCGCTTGGGTGCCTCTGTCCCGCTCCCAGCCGTGCCAGCCTTATTGTGCTGCCACACCTTCAATTTAGCTCCCTGCAAAGAGTTTAACCCCTGGGAGATCACAGCTGGGTTTTCCCGCGCGCCATGCCCATGCCCGTGCCTGGTGGGATGTGCTGCTCGCCTGTGGGCACGGTGCAAATGCCTCCACCGTGCTCATGTCCAGGGCTGCATCCACAAGCCCCTCTCCTCGTGAGCCCTTGAGCAGCTCTGTGGCTGTCCTCCAGCAAAGCCCCAACTCACTGGCTGCCCCAGCACAGCGCAAACCCCTCCAGCATCTCCATCGCCTTCGCTCCAGCCCTGGGACCTCTTCCTCTATCCCCCTGGTCCCCCTCTTACCCCCTCCATGGGCCAGGCTGCAAGGGCAGAGCACCCCACAGCCAGCACAGCCTACCTGCTCGCCGGGCGCTGCCGGGTCCACAACGCCGGCCGTGGAGAGGGCGGTGAGCTCGGTGCCAAGGTGGGGAGCCCCGGGCTGGCGGGGAAGGGGGAGAAGCGTCAGCTGCCTCCGAGAGCCGCCACGTCTGAGCGCAGCAGGGAAGGCCTGGCTGATAAGGGAGGTCTGAAATCTGAAACTGCAGGTTGGCTCCTTCCTATATAAACAGGCATTCGCACACACACACACACAGACACACACCCCCAGTGCACGCCGGCTCTCACGCCACTCCCGCTGCTCCCGGCCACGCCAGGCACCGGGGACGGCCACGCCGCCCAGCCGGCGGCCACCGCTGCCCGAGAGCCCCTTGCTGCCAGTCCTGGCCCCAACCACACTGGCACCGGCTCAGAGAGACGCCTGACACTGGTTTATGTTGTGCTTCAGATGTATTTTCATTCCCTGGACAGCTCTGCCTCCGGGCAGCGGGAGCAGGCTCTGTGCTTTGGGAAAGGAGCGGGGACCCAGTGGTGGGCACCGGCCGGGCACCACCTGCCTGGGTGCTAAAAACAGCAATACGGGAAAAGCAAATAGTGCATTTTTAACTTCATAAAATGGGTCAGAGGGACTCGGCACCACGCTGGATCATCTGACGGGGTGCCTGCAGTCACAGACAATTTCCACGCCCCTCGCCCAGCAGCGATGGGCAGTGATGCCATGTGCATGACCCAGGGCAGTGGGTGCCGGTCACCATCTCTGCGGAGCAGTGCACGCAGCTGAGCCCCTCTGCTCACCAGGGCCGCGGTGGCTGACACCCAGAGCATGGCCGCACCGTGCCACCATGGGACTCCCTCGTACCAGCACTGCCATGGCTGCACTTGCTCCAGCGGGAGGAAACACTCAAGAAGACAAAACCCTGCCCTGTTTTTCCCAGTTCTCTAGGCTCACCAACAGCCCAGAACCGGGGCAGCCACATACCATCGGCGAGGCTGGGCTGCATGCACGGCTGCTTGCTTCACCCCAGCTCCAGCCCATGGGGCGAGCAGGGCCATGCAGTGCACCTCAGGGACACGGGGCTGGTCCCGGGCATTGCCCACAGCAAGGGGGAGTCCCAAAACTGCTTTGCCTGCTGGGGGTGAAGCCGCTTCGTGGCATGGAGAGGGTATTGGCGGGCACGTCCATGAGGACCTCTCCATTGCACAACTGCACGTGGCATCCCTGTGCTGGGGAGCTCGGTGCTGAGAAGGGGCAGCTCATGTCTGGGAGTTTCCCTGTGCTCCTGGAGCTGGATCCAGCCAAGGAGACTCCATCTGGGGTGCAATGAGCCCCACAGTGCTCTGAGCCAGCTCCCCGCCCCGGTTGCACAAGCAGCCTGGGGGCTCTGCCGTGAAGCGCACAAACAATAACAGCCTGTTTACGAGCAGGCAGCACGAGGCCCGGGCTGCAGGCAGGGCATCGCCCCAGCCACCTGCCTCCGGAGCTCTTTCGCCCCGCCTGACGGTAGGGAGGAAGAGCTGGAGACGTGCCGATCCCCAGCCCGGCTGCGCAGCTCCCCAGGCATCCTCTGCCGTTCATTCCCCCCAGGGCTGCCACCGGGGCACCCACCAAAACTCCACCGCAGCATGAGGACCCTTCCCGGCACAGGCACCAGCATGGCAGGTCTGCCCCATGCAGCACCCTGACCCCCAGCATCTTGCAAAGGTACTTTGGAAGAGCAAATTTGCCTTCGGAGGGCCTGGATTGACGGGGCGTGAGGGGGATGAGACGGCCTCAGGCAGGGATTTCCTCCCCAGGGCCACCCTGAGGGACTTTGGCCCCATGACGGGTCCTCCTGCCCCGCCGGGACAGCACCCACCGAGCCCTGCAAGCAGCCCTGGCACCGGGCAGCACTTCTGCATGAACACCTCCCCTCTCCAGCTCCTCCAGTGCTCACCGACATGGCCCAGCAAGCACCCAAAATGGCCTTCTTCCAGCAAACCATAGATCCACTGGGAACAGAGCAGAGACCACCAGCAAGGTCCAGGGCTCCTTCTGGCACAGACTCACATTTTGGGGCTGGGGAGAGAAGCTGGGGGCTCCTTCTCAGGTATTTTGAATATACCGCTTTTACTTAAGCAGCTAGATGAGCCCACAGTCATCATCTTGGCCTAAAAATTGGGTTTTTGCACATTCATTTGCTTAAAGTGAAGAAGGGACGGGGTCAAACCTGATGTGCAGTTCCCAGCCCCAGTTTCTGCACCATCCAACGAAAGGCACATCCTCCACCCGCTGGCGGGAGCGCGGCAGTTTCGTGCTCCCACCCCTGCACACCGAGGTGCCTGGGAGCCGAGCCACGGAGGGACCCCCCTGCCCGTGCCCCCAGCCCGAGTAGGGGGACTTGGTCCCCACGGTGCATCCCTGCTGCCCACTCGTGCCAGGACACGGAGCATCGCTCCCCCCTGCCAACTCATGCCTGAACCCAAGGTCCTGCTTATCTGCAGCACAAGCATGTCTGGTGATAAGCCCAGCGCAGGAGGGATAAGATAAGGCCCCACACAGCCTCATTGCTATCACAAGCCCTTCGTCTGGCACTGCACGCCAAGGCTGAGGGGTGCTGCACCACCTAAACACCCACACACACACCCCCCACCCCCCTCTGTGGCACGCACACAACCTCTCACACTGATGAGTTTTAAAAGATTCATTACATTCACACACGATGGTTGCTTGTTGTTTCCAAATTAGACAATCCACTTGACGGGGGGCAGGGGGAGAGAAACAAAACCCATACCCCAAATCAAACAATTTTTCTGGGGAAACCTGGCAGCAGCGGCGGGGGGTGACGGGGAGGGGAGAGGCGCACACAACCCGATGGCATTAGGCTCACAATAAAAACTACAATTGCTAATCATTGCAGCTCAGCAAACCTGAAAGAAGAGATGCTGGGGCATGTGGACTTTACCCAGGGCTGGCACACACACCTGAGCCTTCCTCGGATGACTCCTCCTCCTCCTCGCTGCCTCTCACCGCATCACCCCTGCCTGCGCTTCCCAGAACCAGGGCTGATCATCCCTCGCAGGGCAGCACCACGTCCCAGGGCGGGAGGATGCAAATCCACCCTGGGGGATGGGGGGGAAAGCGCCTCTTGAGGCCACCCCAAAAGATGGGGTGCCCGCCCGTCCCCAGCCCCTTCCCCCTCCCACCCGAACTCGGTGCCACGCAGCGCCTGGGCATGGCGGGGGGAGGGGGTGGGGCGGATTGGCACACTCGGTCCCATTCCCAGGATCTACAAAGGGAATCTGCCAGCGCGTGGGCACCCCCACCTCCAGCGGAGCCAGCCTGGCCTTTAAAATAGGAGGATTGAGGGAAAAAAAAGACCAAAACAACCCCCCCTCCACGCATGTTTGCCTCCCAGCATCCGTGCCAGGCTATTAATAGCCAGCACTCTCCGTTCCGGCTGCGGGGTGGGGGGGGTTAAATGGGACCGGAGGGAAACAGCCCTGTAGGCTGGGACAAAGGGAGAGGAGCCCCCATCTCACCCGGTGGCACTGGGGGGGGACATGGGGTCAGGATGGGGTGGCTCTTCTCCCAGGGCAATGCGGGAGCATGGCACGGTGGCCGCAGGTCGGGCAAAGCTGGGTGCTGCCAGCGGGGCGGCCGTGCCAGTGGGGACAAGCGGAGGCGAGGCAGAGGAAATCCCCAAAGAGCCCTGGAGGCAGCGGGACCGGGGCCAGGAGGGAGTGAAAGGCAGTGCTGATAGGCACCGGGTCAGCCTGCAAGGCTGGCACAGGCACTGCGGGGACATGCTACCTCCCAGTGCTCCCAGTGCCACCAGCTGGAAGGAGCAGAGCAGGAGGAGGCAAGCGCATGAGAGACCCCTCTTTGAGGACGTCCTGCCCCAGATCTCTCCATCCCGCTCCCAGGAGGAGTGGAGGCAGTGTTGACCCCATGGGCAGGCACCCACCCACCCCAGCACCCTGCGGAGGAGGACAGGGCTCTGGGTGCAATGCCGGGGAGGGGGGGGATGTGGGGAGCAGCCCAGGGCGGGGGAAGCCCTTTTAAGTGCAGCCCCGCCACAGGATTGCTACTTCATTACAGGGCAATTACAGACTAATTATATGATGGTAACACCCAAACCCCGATCAGGAAATGGGACTGCTGGGTGCCAGATAGTGCACGCGTGCAAAGGAGCACACACACATGCACGCTCACCCCATGAAACCTCAGGAGCTCTCCGGGGAGGAGACAGCATGTGTCAGAGGGAGGCATCTGGCCTGAGAGAGGTCCCTGGCTCAAATCCCCACGATGCTGGCTCTGTGCCTCAGTTTCCCCACTTGCGCTTGGGCATCCTGCTTCCAGCTGCTTCCCCTGCCCCAAAAGCACCGACCCCGGCTCTGCCTTGGCGAGGAGCATCCCCATCCCACCAGCCCCATCCCGCTGTCCTCCCCTGGCCAAGCCCTGGTCTCACCGGGCTGGGAGCTGGGGTCTGTGCCACCCCACTGTCCATGAGCATCCTCCCGGGAGCCGGAGCAGCCCCAAGAACCCGTTCCCAGCAGGGCCAGGGCTATAGTGGCACCTGGACTGGGGCCACCTTGCCACCCCAGGGACAGGGCAGCCCTGTTCTGGGGCCACCCCAAACCCCCCCTGAGCATGTGCCCAGGACGGCTCCTAACAGCAGGTGAACTTTAACCACATAAATAACATTCCTGTCGGGTCCCCGCCGGCACAGCCCTTATCTGCAGGGGGCTAGCGCAGGCCTGTCCGCAACCCAAGCAGCCACTCGCCGTGCCCAAGGATGCCGGGGAAGGGGACAACTTGGCGGGAGCATGAAGGGCTGGTGGTCACAGGCAGGAGCCAGACCATCCCCACCGGTAGCCTGTGCTCTGCCCCGTCCCCCCGCGGCACCGCGGGCCAGTCCCCGGCTGCCCACGGCCAGGGACCCTCAGGGAGAGGTTTTGCCACCGGAGCCTCCTGTGATGGCAGCGGGGGACAAGGTCACACCAATAACAGATTGCTGCTAGCAGGGAGGAGGCGTGGGGAGGAAGGGGATGGGATGCAAAGAAGCGGCGCTGATGGCTGGTGAAGGGCCTGGCATCTCCGGGCACACGGGGAGAGATGGGAAACGAGCTCTTTCCTCCCCTCTGGGAACTCATCACCACGATTGCAACTGAGTGTTGGAGCCCAGAGGCCCTGGAGTTTGCACGTAGCTCTCAAAACCCTCATCTCCCTGACAAGCGGGAGAGCAGCCGGCAGCCAGAGCCGAAGCTCCAGGCGGCCCCAGCAAAAGGTCACTGCATTTGCACATTCACAAAACATGCATTTAAAAAAAAAAAGGAAAAAAAAAAAAAAAAAAGAGGGAAAAAAGATTTCCTGCGCTCGCACGGCAGATCCAGCCGGCAGATCTGCAGGAAGACCGGCACGGCGGGGGAGCTGGCGAATGTCAGCCCACCCTGCCCCCACCCGGGGTCCCCCCAGCCCCCAACACCCCGGACTTGGCAGGCTGGCACTGTGCAATTGGCTTTAAAATAATCAGACACAGGCGAAACCAGCAGATTTATATCTCCTGATTTGCTTTCGCTTTCTGGGCCCTGAGGGTACAATCGCATTTTCAAATTCTCTGGAAGAATAAAGGCTAGAAAATTAGTTTCAGTGCATCAAGCAGATGGCCGGGGGCCGGGGCTTTGGGGGACCTCCCACCCCCCGAGCATCCCCCTGCAAGGGGGGGCAGAGCTCAGCCCCCCGCCAGGGCCCTGGGGTATGGGTCGTGGCCGTGGGACCCCTGCAGCCAGCCTGGCCCCAAGGACAGCTGCACAGGGGGACACGGGGACAAGTGACAAGCGATGGTGACTCCAGGGACCGCAAGGATGGGGGTGAAAAGGGAGAGCAGAAGCCCAGAGCGGGAGCTGAGCTGCATCCAGCCACGCTTGTGGTGGGTCGGGGATGCCAAAGCTGCATGAGCTGCTCCCTCCAGCACGGCTGGAAACAGGCAGCGTTGTCTCACTGCCCCACGCACCCTGGCCTCATCCTGCACCCGTCCGCCAGCCCTGAGGAGCACACAACCCCCACACCACCAAATCACCCCAGGGTTTTACAGGGCTGGGAGCAAATCCCTGCAGAGCTGGGGTGGATTCACCTCCCGTAACCACAGCAAGGGGCAGAGATCGCGGTGAAGGAGGAGAGGCTGGGCTGAGCCACCGGCACGAGTGAATAACCGCACTGAGCCCACGGCGAGCTGCAGCCGGGCTCACACTTGCCAGCCCCACCTGCAACGGCAGAGCCCTTTGAACCCAGCCGGCTCTGGGCTGTAATTACCCCTCGCCCGCCGGATCACAGGCACCGCACCACCCACCCGCCGGCTGCAGCTCAGCACCCGCCACAGAGGGTCTGGGGCCTCCCGCCGCAGCTGGGTCCCTCCAAACCGCCCTGGGAGCCCGGCCCAGAGCAGGGGGCGTGAGGCTGCTGGGGGCGATGCCAGTGGGATGGAGTTTTTGAGTTTCTCCCCTCCAGCCTGGGATGTTGTACTCAGCGCTGGCTCTGCCGCAGGCACGCATACCCCCATCCTCACCCAGCACCAAAACCAGTCCATCTGCCGGGGGCCCAGCACCCCAGGAAGGGTGTTGAGCCCGGCACCCACTGCATCTCCCAGGCGTGCAGCAGCTCCACCGCTCGGGCGCCCGGCCGGTGTCCCGGGAAGCAGCGAGTGCTCGGCGCGCTGCGCCGGCTGGTGCAGAACCGGCTGAGCAGGCCTGGGAGGCGGCCGGTGCTGCCAGCGCTGCCAGACTGGTCTTGGCTGTTCTGCCGGGTGCCAGCCACGGACGGGAGCCCAACCCACGGCACATCATCCCCCAGGCCTGTGGGGCAGGGGTGGCACTCCTGCCCCGGCTGCAGCCGGAGAGGCAGCTCCCGCTCAGCCCAGCCCCAGCCGAGCCCACCGGTGCTGGCAGCCGCGCACCTATTTCCAGTGTGGTGCTGGGGTGGCCCTTACCTGGCTGGCAGCAGCCTGTGCGAGGCTCCAGGCCTCGGCAGCACCGAGCTGCCTGTGCTGCCGGAGCGGCTGCGCTGCTGCCGCTGCCGGCGGTTACGTAAGGAAGCCTCGGCGGCGAGCGCTGGCTCCCAGTCCCCGGCGACTGCAGGCAGGAGGAGAGGAACAACAGCCTCTCGCGCCGGCGGCGGCAGCGGGAGGAAGATGGGTGCTGGAGCGGTGGGAGGATGCAGGAGGATGCTCTCTGCTCGGTCACCGAGCGACCGTGCGGACAAGCCACAGTCCCCAGCCTCAGTCCCCAAACCCAGTCCCTGGGGGACTGGGGACACTGCAAGGATGGGGAGGGATGGTACCTGGCGAGGGGAGACGGTGGCAGTGGAGGGGGCAGCCTGAGCCCCGCGTCAGCCGGATCCTGCCTCCCTGCTCCGAGAACAAAGGGCTGCGCTGCAAAGGCTCTGGCGGCCACTTAATTACCAGTGGGACTCTGGGGGCTCAGAGCAGCCAAGCTGCCACCCGGACGGGAACTCCTCTGCTTTAATCAGAGGAGCATCATCACCGGCTGTTTTGAGACCCAGTGTGGTGGGGACACGGGGTGGTGGAAGAAAACCCTGAGCTGCTGCGGTCTGCCAGGCTGGGGCAGCGGGGCAGCACCTGTGGCAGCCAGGGAGATGGGGCAGCGGGGCACGGCACAGGGAGATCACCGACGCGGCACAGGGGGATCACCCACACAGCGCAGGGCGTCTGTCGACAGGATGCCAGGCACACACAAAAGCCGTCTCATTATCCCCTAATTAGTCCCTTGCCAGCTCCTGCAATTAACACCCATGCGAACCGCTGTTGTTGAGGTAAACAGAGGGTTAGAAGCACCCTAGAGAGCAGGGGGCCCTGGCAGGGTGCAGACCACCCATGGCCCTGGTGCTGAGCCCCAGGAGGGTCTGATCCACCTCCCCGAGCCCCTCGGTTGCTCCAAGGGAGCCTGCCAGGGCTGGGCAGGGTGCTATTGCCCTCGCTGCAAGGCTGCCCTGCACCTTGCAGAGAGCAGCACGGCAGCGGCAGGACCTTGCGAGGCTGGCGGCACTGCCCGGAGCATCCCAGGGGAGCGGGACGTCACCCAGCACCGCGTGGCAGGGAGCACCCACGCTCCGCAGGGAGAGGAGGAAAGACTTTCCCCCAGCTCGGCCCGTGACTTGGGAGCAGCCAGGGTTGGACTCCAGGCTGTGTCCTGCCTCGGAGGTGGCCAAGCCACACTCCCTCCTGCACAGCACATGCTGGCAAGGCGTTTATTCAAAAGTCATCTCCTTTAGAAACATCAAAGGAAAGCAATCACCCAGGTCTTAAATGGCCTTTCTCCAGCTGACCCAGAAACATGGATCAAGAGCTGTCTCATCCCTTAATTGAGAAGTTGGTGACTTTGAATCTTTATTAAAGAGCTTTGGTGAATTCACAGATTAAGGGCACAACCGGCCACCGGGATCATCCAACCTGATTCCCTGCATACCACGGCCGGAGCAACCTCACCCTGCAGCCGCTGCTCCTCAGGGAGCCCTCGCCGGGCTCTCGCCAGGCTCTTTGCTTTGCTGCAGAGTGAAAACTGAAATAAAACCAGAACCTTACTGGAAATCAGGAGGGCCCTAACCTGCCTGCACAGAAACAATTCATTTCTAGGATTTTTTCCAGCTTCGGACGCTGGAAGGAGCAAGCAGGGCTGCAGGGAGGGGGGTCAGAGCGTGTGTGCCCCCCCCCCGCAAGTCACCCCTGCTCTCCTGTCCACCCATTGTCCCATGCTGGGGGATGCTCTTCAGCAGCACCATGAAATCCGGGGTGTTTTCAGAGAGGAGGCCTGGCAGGGCACAAGGCACCCATCTCCCCACACCGCGGTGCTGCCCATGGGGCGGTGGGAAGGGGCTGTGCAGCTGCCGCCGGAGCAGGGCTTCCCCAGGCAGGCGCGGAGGGAAAAATGAGGCTAAAGAGGAGACGGCACATTCCTCAATGTACTGTTGCTGCCTGCTGCGGATTATCGTGTTTCAAGCTAAGGAAAACAGAAGGGGGAGATGCTACTACAAATGCCTGCGAGAGAGGAGCAGCTAAAGAGCTGCACTTTCCCCTCCCGCAAGCAAAGACAGGCAGGAGAAATGCCCAACCCAGCTGATTCCCAGGGGCACAGACAGAGCAAAAAACAACCCAAGACCCTGCGCAGCTGCTACGGGTTCAGGCGGCCCCGGCAGCCTCGAGAGGGATTAAATCCCATGCTGCCCATCTGGGTCGGTGTTTGCGCCCGACGCCAGGCCTGGCTGCAGAGCAGCAGCGCAGCGGCGTGCACGGGTGTGCACAGCCACACACGCACCCATGCACACGCATCCCGTGGCACGGGGAGCCACAGCCAGCAGATGGGGTGATGCTGGTGCATCCTCCCCATGGCGGGGAGCAGCCCGGGGCAGGCACGGCTGCTGGCACCCTCGCAGCAGCCGGCACCCGGTGCAGTCATTTCATCCGAGCAGCGCCAGGCCCGGAGCTCACCTTCCTGCCTGCTCCTGCCCGTCCTCCTCTCCCTCATCCCGCCAGCCCAGAGGCTGCTCCCGTTGGTTTCTATGGGAACTCGGCAGGAAAACATGGTTTCCAGTGAGGCCGGTGCCAGCCCCAGCAGCCCAAAGCCGGGTGGTGAGCTGCCCCATCGTGGGGTTTGCCCGGGGGACCCCTGCGCCTGGCTTTGCCCAGGAGGGCAGGGACCCCTCACCACAGCCTCTCTTTCCGAGGGAACAGCCGGGGAGATGGGCAGGGTGACGGGGTGCTTGGAGCCAGGATGGCGCTGGTGGCCCAGTGCCAGAGGATGGGGGCCACGGCCCACCATGCTCCCCAGCATGGGCTGGGGGTGCTGGGGCTGCTCCCCCCAGGCTGGCTCCAGCCGAGGCAGGCAGAGACCAGCCAATGGGGCCAGGCTTTGTGCTCACCATGTGATTTTTAGCAGACGCTCAAGAATTTTAATGCCTCAGCCACCCCCTATCTGGGAGTCCTAATCCCGGCTCTGGCTCCCCGAGGGGCTGGCTCGGGGTGGGTGATGGGGCTGGGTGTCCCTCAGCCATGGCTTCTGCCAGGTGGAGGAAGGAAGGAGGCTCCTTCGGGGCCATGGTGGGGAAGCCTCGTTCTCTCCTGGCAGACTGAAGGGGACAAGAGAGACCGGTGCAGATGGGAGCAGGACAGGACCTCTCTTCCCCCACAAGGAAATACCGGCAGGGTTCGGGGGCAGGAATCAGAGTGGCTGCATGCACAGCCGCAGCCCAGTGTGTGCATGTCTGCGCACACGCTTGTGCACACTGCACCACAGGACAAGCCGTACTGGGAGTGATGGTGCGCAGAATAGCAGTCCCAGCTCCTGCCCTGCGCTCAGCCCCGGGGATGCACAGCGGGATGCACAGCGAGATGCAGATGCTCTTGACGTGGAGAAGTGGGAGAAACCAACGGGTGCTGCTGATTCCCGGCTGCAGAGCAGCACGCAGCGCCGCAAACAGCCTTGCCTGCCTGGAAGGATGTCTCCCCCAGCAAACACCACCCTGGTCCCCTCTGTGCCCGTTCCTTGGCAGGTCTGCCTTCACCCCTCCACACCCCAGGATAGCCACACACCCACTCCCCACTGCACCTTCCCTCCTGCCTCCCTGCACAGAGGGATTACACAGCCGCCAGCAGCCTGCTGGAGGGGGAAGCCGGCCCCCCGCACCTAAGGGACCACGGCGCACGTCACGGGCAGGATGGTGGGGCCAGGCGGTACGGATCAAACCATGCACACAGGGCTCGGCCCTCCCACGCCACAGCACAGCCCTTGGAGGATGGCAAAGACCCTGCAAAGAGGAGATGGAGGGGCAGGACCTCCCTCTGAAGAGGGGCACCGTGGCTGGAGCTGGGTCCCCACTGAATCCTGGGGGGAGAATGGCCCAGGGCAGCCAGTCCAGCCCCTTCCCCTGGGGTTTAATAGACTTGTGGCGTATTAAACATGCCCCATCATGTGATGAATCAAACCCTGTTCCCTCAGATCTAACAGCGGCGCAACAAAGCTGCGATTGACTGCTCAGGGTAGCGGCTGCGGCTCACGCGCCGTCTCCGGCACTGCCAGACACCTCGATGCAGGGGGGGCCAAGCAAGCACAGCATCTCGCAGGCGACACACATCCCCAGGGCGGTTCGCTCTTGCTCTCTGCCGAGGAGGGAGAGGCTGGCTCGCCGCTAACAAGCGGGCAGCGAGACAGGAGCCATGAAGCCGAAGGAAGAGCTCGGGTCCCTGGGAAGCATCAGACGACATCTCGGGCTCCATCCATCACAGCCCGTCTTGCCTGCGATCTCAGCAAAGTGCCCAGCCACGGGGACCAGCCCCAGCATGCAGGGTTGGGAGGGTCTGGCCCACCCAAGCCACTAGTCACAGTCACAGGGTTTTGGGGGTGCTGAGCCAGGGCTCCAAAAGCCGGGTCTCTCCCGAAGCCTCGGTGCTGCCCACCTGTGCACAGAGTCGGGTCCAAGCCCGGGGGACCTCAGCCCGCGGGAGCGGGGTCCAGGACACAAGCCAGCACACAAACACGCCGCGGGGACAGCTCGGGGAGCCCCCATTTCTCACCGAAAGCGTGGAAGGAGGTGGGGGGGGTGCAGGGGCAGCCTGGCCCCCAGCCCCTGGGGCAGCCGGGAGGTGCTGGCCCCCGCAGCGCACCCCGCTCTGGCCATGCAGCACGGCTCAGGGCACCCCGGGGGGGCCGTGACACCCCCGCCCCCGGAACACAGGTCCCCCCCACCCTCCCCTAAGCAAGCACCCCCTGCACTGCTCGCCCCCCTCCCGCCTGCCCCATGGCACACGTCCCCGATGGGGAGATGCTCTGCCGCCCTCCCCGCCGCCCCAGCGCCCGGGAGGAAGAGGAGGAGGAGGAGGAAGGGAGCCGCGCTGCGGGCACTCACCGTGCGGGGCGGGCAGCGGCCGGGACCCCCCCCCGCTTCCTACGGGCGCAGCATCCTCCCGGGCAGCCCCAGCCCCATCCCGAGCGGAGCCGGAGCCGCAGCCCGAGCCCGAGCGGGAGCTGGGCATGCTCGGGGGCCGCCGAGCGGCACGTGATGCCGGGCTGGCACCGAGCACGGCGGGGGGGGGGGGTCTGCCGCCCCCGCCCCGCCGCCCCCCCCGCCATCACCCCGGGGGGGACAGCACCGCCCCCCCCACCATCACTTGCGGGGGAGCCGTCACCGTGCTGCTCCCCCTGCAGCGTTTGGGGGGGTGGACAACACTGCCCCCCCCACACACACACCCCCTGCATCCCTGGGGGAGCAGCCGGGACTTGCACTCCCCCCCCCGCACCCCAGCATCAGGGGGACATCCCGGACCGCGCTCCCCACTGCACCGCTGCATCAGGGACAGCCCGGACCACACTCCCCCCTCTGCACCCCAGCATCAGGGAGACAGCCCGGACCACCGTCCCCACTGCACCCTTCATCTCTCTGGGCAGGGGAGCCCATTAGCTCCTAGCCAGGCCCATGGGACCCACTGCAGAGGGCCAGGCAGCACCCCCAGGCTCTGCACCCCAGGGAGAGCTGCCCACAGGGAGAGGATGCAGCACCCGGAGGACGGGCAGCAAAACAGCTCAACAACCACAGCTTGTTCTCTGGAGGACAAAGGCCACCGTTTGGTCCCTCGAGCAGTGCCAAGGGTCAGCGATGGCTCAGATGGGGCTGGCAGGACCCTTCCCCAGCCCTGCTCAGGTCCCCCAGCCCTGGCCCATGTCAGGGTGACTCCCGGCCTGCAGAGCCGGGCCCTTGCAGAGGCACTGGGGAGCTGCAAACTCCAGCCCTACAGCAATGGCACAGTGCCCTGATCTATGGCACTGCCCTATTTCTGCCTGCCAGAGCTGCCAGGCACCACAGCCAGGACCCTGCCTGCACCCAGCCCGCGCAGCTGGGGGCACAGACACCACAGCACGCAGGGACCCTTCATCCTCCGCAGCCGAGCTGGCGTGGGGAGGGACATGGGCTCTCAGGAAGGAAAAACTGGTGGCTGCCTTTGATCCTATAATCCCCCCATTAGCCACACGGCATTAGGGGCTGGAGAGGGGCTTTCACTAGATGCTCCGCATCCTGCATCCTTCCTCCTTCCACCCCAGCAATGGGTGAGATCCTCCCTCCCCTCCCTCCCTGCCAGCCCACAGCAGAGGGACCCCTGCATCCCCGAAGTTACACGCCGTCATTCCCTCTCCAAGGTCATTGTCCCCAGCCGTTCCCCTGCTCCGCAGGCAGTGGGGACCCGCTGGCGCGGCTCTACACCCCACTGCCCTCCTGCTGCCCAGGAGAGCCCCAAGAACTAAAAAACAGCCCAGGAAGCCCATGAGCAAGTGGGGAGCTGCGCTGCTCTCGGGGACCCCCCCAGCCAAGCCAGGCAGCCCTAAGCACCAGCCACGTGTGCAGCCCAGCCAGGCTGGGGGCCGGTTGTTCCCTAACCCCTCGCACAGACGAGAGGTGCATGGTGCTGCCACATCGGCTCCCAGCCGCATCTCAGCCCGAAGGCACAGACACAGTGGGGCCTTTCCTTCCGCAGTCAGAGAGCTGGAGGCAGGAGCAGGGTGGAAAAGAACCCTTTTACTAGCAGTGCTTCCCCAGGGGAGCACCCAGCTGGGGCACGGGGCTGGGTGCTGCCCTCCCGCACCCCGGGCTGGCACAGGTGGGAGGGTGCCCAGCATTGTAGGGAGCCAGCAGGCGAGCGGGCCCCTTCTCCGCAGCTGGGCCCTACACATGTGTGTAGCAACGTGCAGGGCATGCACCGCTGCGCCAGCCTCAATGCCACCTTGTGGGTGCTGTTGCAAAGGCAGGAGCCAGTGCAGCCTGCGACAGCCGGGGCTGGGGGGAGCAGCTCCCAGTCGGAGCCCCCCACCTCCAGCCCCGACCCTCTCCCTGCTCAGCTGCGGCATTCCCAGCTGGCACGGTGCACTGGGAACCACAAGCACAGGTAACATGTTGAGCACGCCGTGATGGCTGACTGCAGGGAAAGACGGTCCCTGCCATGGAGAAGCATTGCAGACGTGCTGCAGGCATGCAGCTCTCACCTGACCGGGAGGTTCACCACCACAGCCCTTGCCCAGCAAGCCCCACTCCCAGCGACGTTTGTGGCTGCACGACTCAGACACGGGGCTGATTCAAGGACACCTTGGCTCTGCTCAACAGATTAGACCGGATAATCCCGGTGCTTTGCTCCAGCCCTCAGCCCACCTTGGGATCTTTGCTCTCGCCGGGTTTACTGCTGCCTGAGCACACAGAGAAGCTTCCGTATGTGCCAGATAGGGACGGGCTCAAAGATCTCATCTGAAACACCCTCACCCAGCAGGACCTGGAGCCCTGCGCGAGGCGCGGCGAGGAGGCGGCAGCAGCCTGCAGCTCAGCCTGTCTAGACACCAACATCACCCCTCCAGGGTCCCAGTTCCTGGACTGGAGGCAGGGAGGGGGCAAGATGCAATGGGAAACAACCTGCTGGGATGAACCAGGGCTCTCGGAGCAACACCTCGGGCCAGATCCTCACCAAGTTACGCTCCTGTTGCATTTATCCCGGCAAGCACAGCCAGCTCTGCACTGTCTGCCCTGGGCAGTGCATGCCTCAGGAACCTTTTGCACCACGGGGCTCCCTCCTATAAGGGCTGGGTGCTGCAGGGCCCTGGAGAAAGTCCCCACTGGGCTTCAGGGGATGTTTCCCCAAGGGATGACGCAGGGCGGGGGGCTGGCTGGCTCCCCCACGCCACCCTGGAGCTCCTGGAGCCCTCAGAAGAGACATTTGCATCTAAAACAGTAACTTGGCACAGGAGCTCCCTTGGGTGCAGGGGATGGGCCGAGATTCACCTGCCCCAGCAGCGCTGGTTGCAGGATCCAGGCACAGGACATAGCCCAGAGTGGGGTCTGGTCCCTGCTAATCATGTACAGGGCCTGCCACGGCCTCACAGGGACAGGTAACTCCAGCCTGGCCTCGCTTTGCTATGCTGGGATGAGCTTTAGCCCTCTGCCAAAGCTCACCGTGCCCAAGTATGCAGGGCTCGATCACTGCAGCATCCAAGCAGCCTCTGAGACGTGGCCCCTTGCATGGCTACCAAGCCCGACACGCTGCTTTCTCCCACGCCAGCGGGAGCTCTGGGTTTGTTCAGCTGCTGGGGCCGCGAGACTGTCACAGCCATGTCCACAGCAGCGTGGGACGAGCCACAGCAGGGCCACAGGCACCCACCCGCCCAAGCCCAACATGCACTAGCAGCACAGACCCTGGCTCCATCCTCTAGCGACTGCTATGCTCCAAAGCCTCCAAAAGCACGTCTTTACTGCTCTGGGTCTCTGCGAGACTGGATTACAGCAGCCTGCACTGCACTCGCAAGCATTTTGGTAGCAGCATCCGCTGGGCAGAGACATGCCCAGGGAGCAGCATCCTCTGGGGATGCAATGGCTCTTGCGAGCAGGAGGCAGGAGCTTGTCCCCCCAGTCCCTTTTCACTTACTTGATGAAGTAGAAGGCCCCATGTGCTGTGGTGTCCACCTCCCAGCCTCGGGGCAGCCCTGGAAGGACAGGACAGAAGCAGCGGTCACCCTCCCTTGCCCTGCGCAGCCCCTGTGCCGGTGCCCTGTTGCGGGCTGGGGTGTTGCACCGGAACAGAGTGTTTGCCCGAAGCATCTGCGGCTGGATGGTTTGCAACACTCGCTGTTGCACTGAGGCCCCACCTCTCCAGAAGGGAACCGTGGAGACCCCCTTCTCAGGAAGCAGCACTAGAGGGGGGCAGGAGCACGTGGGCAGGGAGTCACGGGATGATTATGACTCTCATGAGGTGCTGCGTCCTGCTGTGGTTGGCTCTCATATGCTTAAGTTGTATTTTTAAAGTGTTTTGAGTCTCCTCCCCATCAGCGGCAGGTCTCAGAGACCACAGGGAGTCTCTCTGTGGAAGGGGTCTGCTTAAAAGCCCCCTGAGAATCTCTCCAGCGAGAAACCCCATGCCCAAGAGATGCAGCACCACCTCGCACGTCATTCAAAGTCCCCCAACCCTCCCCGGCTACAGGGCAGCTCCTGCTGGCTCAGCTTTTTGGGGACTCCGTTGCATTTCTGGAGGGTTTCACTCCACACCTCCACATCCTGCTCAGTGTCTGAGGAGGGCAGAGAGCAAACGTAGACACCTGGGAGCCGTCCCTTACCGGTGCAGGAGAAGTGCCCGCTCTGGATGGAGTAGCCTGTTCCGGGGTGCACCCAGCTCGTGGACTTGGTCTCATCGCTGTGAAAGACAAGGAGTGGGGTTGTCAGCACCCGCGGGGGCCCAGGGACCCCCTTCCCGTGGCTGGGGAAGGGTCTTTGCAACACAGGTGACTTTTCGAGCCAAAGGAACGGAAGGACCATATTTTAGGGAAAGAGGGGAACAACATCCACCAGACTGGGACAGCGGTGACCCCCAAGGAGAGAGGAGTGGGGGGAAAGGAGAGACGACCATGTGTGATAGGAAAGCAGTCAGATCCAGAGGCTTGCAGCAAGGGGTACCCTTTGTTCCCAGCCCGGAATAAGCCCCCCACTTGCTGCAGCCCCCCAGCCATGCAGCTGGCTCCCCCCGCACCCCAGCTTAAACCCCATCCCCGCGGCAGCCCCCACTCCGCGCGAGCTGCCGGGCAGGACCGTACTTGATGAAGAAGACTCGCCCGTCCCCGCAGACGCCGTAGGTCCACCTGCCCGGCAGGTCCAGCCAGTCGATGTCATCCGCCATGGGGGCGGCAGCCGGGGGGCTCGGGCGCAGAGCGGCCCCGCGCTGCGCGGAGGGACGGCACCCGGCTCGGCAAGTGCCAAACAACTCCCGGTCCCCTCAGGAGCAAACACTTGCTCAGCTCAGACCTTCCACCCAGACTCTGTTTGCTGCAAATAACCTAGGAGGGAGGGAAAAAAAAAAATCCCAACCAAACCCATCAACTTAACCCTCTCGGAGCCGGGCTGCCACCCCGCCTGCGAGACGGGGTTCAGAGGGCATCCTCCCAGCACCACAGCGCGGCTCGCCAAATGACTCTCCGGGGCTAGCCCGTCACAGCTTCCTCCACTGCCTACTCAGTGTAATTACCGTCAATTAACTCGGGGTGAGTAATTATGGAGTTGTTACTTCCCTCTCCTGTTCATTTTAAACAATGTCAAATTCTTCTCCCTGTCTGATCTCGCAGCCAAGCCGAGGCAGTATGTAGGGCACCCTGATGATTATCTGCAGCACTTTCGGAGCTGCCCAATGGGTATTTTCTCTCTGCTTGTTCTTAGCCGTCAATTAAATGTCTTTTAAGGGGAAAGGTGGGGTCTGGGAGGCACCTGGGCTGGGTGACTGTGAAGGAGGCAATTGCCCTCGTGCCTCAGCGGTGCCTTTACAAAGCTTCTCATGGCACAAGGAGAAAGATGCTGGTTCAGGAGAGGCCTGAGAGGTGGAAAGGAAGGAGCTGGTCCCCAAAGCAGGGAGGAAGGGGCTTGTCTTGCCGAGCTTAAGCGCAGTCCCCACATCAGAGCGGTTCCCTGCCAGGATTTGGGGAAACCAGTTCACCTGAAGCCTCGGGAAGGCTCTTCCTATAGTTCTTTGAACCACTGGGTAGGAAAAACATGTCTGGTTAGTCCCAATGAGCCTGTTGGGAGAGCATCTGATGGGACCCCGGCATAGCACAGAGCGATGCTACGGTCCTCGGCGTCAGTTCACCCGGGGAAGCTCTGTTCTGTGGGATAAATGCTTGGCGGCAAACCGTGGGCCAAGCTCGTGTCCTGCCTGCGCCATGGATGCCGCTTGAGGATGGCACAGGCGAGCACGTACTCAGACCCCCACGCTTTCCCCGGGGGAACCCCCGTGGGGGCTCAGAGCACAGCTCGCCAGGATTACATTATATATTGGCTTTCTGAAAGATTGGGCTTTTTGCCTGGGTTTGGGCTGACAGATAGCGTTGCACCGAGCCTGCCTGCCCCAGTCAGGTTACGGTCACACCAGGGCGACTGGGGAATTGCCACCCTTATCACGTTACCATCTGTGAACCCAGCTGCAGAGCTAAACATCAATCACCACCCGATTAACGACCACGGGAACTCCCAGGGCTTTGATGCTGCGATGCGCCCCGAGATTGGGGAGGTCATGGCATGACCCCGAGGGAGGCAGCTCTGCTTCCCCTGCCTCCGCTCTGCCTCTGCAGCCACGCAGGGTCTGCACGCAGCAGTCAAACCGCAGCGAAGAAATCCGGGAGCTTAAATGCTTGTGGCCAAACCTCAGGAGAACACAGGCAGGTCGGTGTGATGGTGCTTCAACCCAGGGAAGCTCAACCTGGGAGCCAGGACATGTCACTCCTCACCTAAAACAGGCACCTGTGGACAAAGCTGCCACGTTAAACTGTTTCCATTGTGTTTTTTGGGGGAAATCCCCACAGCCAGCCCTGGACCAGAGAGATGGCTTGTGGCACGTGCTGGCTTAAGGCACAAATAGTTTTATAAAGTCAAATGCAGCAAGAATTCTGTTCCTAAACTGCCCTAATCCCATTTCAGTGCTGGGGGAGGCACGGCGGGGATAACCACGGCACTGGAAACAGCGGGTTGTCCCGGCCACCCTGCCTCCGCAGCTGCTTGCAGATGGGGTTTTCTTCACTGGGAGCAGCCTCTAACCGGAGCCACAGCTCGCACGCGGTGTTACTCCTCAGCACAAACATCTCGGGCTCCCGGGTCTGCGAGCGACACCGGGCACCGCTCCTGAGACTCCCCTGCAATCTCACCATCACACAGCTTTCAGGGCCGAGCTTTCAAAACTGGTGGCAGTTTATTTATACAGACGTGAAACAGAAACCTTAAGAGAACCAGAACCAAAGAAGCCCGCCGTGCCGTCGCAGGGTTAGGAGCTCACTGTGCATGGCCCTCACCTTCCAGCCCAGGGCAAAACTTCTCCGATTACTGTGGAGTTACTCTCACACGTACCCCGAGGGTATGCCGGATAAGGGTCCATGCCATATAAGCTCATCTGATCCTAAAAGATTTCCTTCCTTCTCTAGTAACCCCCAGGGAGGGATGCAGTTCCCTGACCATACACAGTCTCAGGGTCCCCCTCGCTTGTTCATGGCAATTACAGGGGACCGACTAATCACACTCTAACATCAGAGAGCAGAAAGAGCTGGCTCAGCCCACGGGGTAAATAACACTGAGGTTCTTGGAGGACTTTGTAGGACCTTCAGCCAAGGATCCCGAACAGCTCCAGGCTCTCTCCTGCCAGGTAAATGAATCAGCTTTTATTGCTTTCCACAAGAGAATTTTTTCCCCTTATTTCTTTATATCTTAATCCAATGGAAATTGAAAGGGGAAATACCAGTGGGGCTTTTTGTTTCATTTGATTTAAAAGGTCCTTGTTCACAACCACCCAGGTTAGGAAGGAAGGGGACAGCAAGCAGGCACACACCGAGGCTTTCCTCGCAAAACCACCCATATTCAGTGTTTCTACTGATGGTCCCGTGGAGGCTCCCGCAGCATCAGGCACCGCCACCTCTGCCCTGAGCACCGTGTCCTTCCTTTAGCAGGGACACGGAGGGACAGGGAAGCCACCGGCCTCCCACGGGACCATCCTGGAAGCAGAAGCCCACCAGTGGGGAAATGAATTTGTGTCAGGATCTGGCACAGGGAGGAGACGGAGAAGCTCAGCAGATGGATCTGCTATACCAAAAACCAGTCCCAGCACATTGGCCGTCTTCTGGAGACACCTGGCTGCTGGCAGTTCCAGGGACACCAGGTCACCCTTCACGTGAGAGGCAGGTTTGGGCAGAAGGATTTCGCTTGCCAACACACCAGGAGCAGCCCGGCACCATGGTCCTCACAGAGCAGCCACCTCCTGCTCCATCCACGCAGCGCTGAGCCTTCGCTTCAAGCCACGGTGGGACCACACAGAGAACAAAAGACAAAGGGAGCGAAGCACGCGGAAAAGGGCTGCGCTGGGTGAGCAACGGCGTGACACAGGCACCGCTGTGGCTTAGTTGTGGTCAGAGAGGACGTCTGGCCCTGGCTGCTGCCTGACACCCAGCTCCCAGCCCATTGTGGGTGACCTGCCCTGCCGAGGAAGGCAAACAAAGGCTGAGGAAGTTTCCTGCGTGGAGCCCTCGTGGGTCAGATGTTAGGAATGCCACAAAACAGGGCGTTTCTGCACAGAAAGGGATGGTTATTGCACTTGCTCCACATTTGCCCATCCCGCCCTCATGCTTACTCCAGAGCAAGGTGGCAGAGCACCTTCGGGCCACCGCGGAGGGATGGGTGGGAGGGGGGGACAGCCAGGGGACCCACTCAGCCAGAAGTGCCTTGGGGTGAGCGGTGGCCCCAGCAGCATCACCAGCTGCGAGTCCCACGCTGCCGTACGGTTCTGGCACCATCTCCTGGACAAAAGCTTCCCCAGAAACAAGACTAGAAAAGCAGCTGCAGAGCGAGTCGGCCAGGCACTTCCAGTGGACCCCCCCGATGCACCCTGAGATGCACGTTGTGCCCCCTCCCCGACTGTTAATACACAACAGCCTGCAGTCTGCCCCCCGTAACTTCAGGCTGTTATCTTCCTCCCTCCCCTTTGCTCCACACACTGCCCTTCCAACGGCTCCAAGGCCCCACCTGGGAGCCAGGCTGGGGACACGATGGCCATCGCAGCACCGTGCTTTGCAATACCGGGGCAGGCGGGAGCACGCTGCTCCCTCTCGGCTTTCCCAGCTCGAGCACCAGTAACCACCTCAAGCGAGAGGGAGTTGCTAAGCAAAAAGCCTAATTGCTTCATATACTTTATGTCTGGTTGTAAAGTGGTTGTAATTTGATAAATGGTGCCAGGGAACGCCGCTGCCGGGAGCGCTGGTGGGTGCTGCTCAGTGGATCCTACCGGGCTGGTACGCTGCAGCCCAGACACCCAGATTGCAAGCAGATGTTTAACAGCCTTTTATTGCCAATCTGAGTAACACATTTACCACCAGGCACAGCAACCCACCGCTCCCACATCTACCCATGGAGTCCAAACCCATGGACGGCTCGTTACCATAGCTCCCACCAGCCAGCAATGGGAGGAGGCGTGGAAAGGTGCCAGCGTAACACCCTCCTCCAGCTCCAGAAGTGAAATCTCTTTAACCTGCTCCTGCTTCCCCGTCGCCAGAAGCCTTGCTTAACCTCAGATCTGGCCTAAATTACCCCAGCAACCTGAAACAGCAAGCCTGAAACAAGAAGCCTGGTGTATGAGAAGGGGAGGTGCTGAATCCAAATGCCCCCACTGGGTCTTTGTTTCTCCTCAGCACAAAGTCCCTGCGAGAGACCTGGGACCGGATCCCAACCGCTCGCAGCCAAAGGCTGCTCTTTGCATGCAAAAGGGCTGCAGTCGGTAGCTATTTTCTGTTTCTGATGAGGTGCCTCGTCTCTCGGCGATGGGGAAGGAAGCTAGCCGGCGTTTCCCATGGGGCAAGGAGCAGCGCACGCCGGGCTGTCATGCAGCAGTGGGGTAGGAAGAGCTGCTCCAGAGCAACGTCAAACATGCTGCTTCCATTGCGCAAACCTCAACAGGCCCATCGAGCATCGAAGCCCTATTTTCCAAGCAGGACCTTTCTTTGCCCTGCTCTGCATCCATCAGTTATTCTCCGTGGCAGCTACCTTCCCTAAAGACAGGCTTTTAGATTTACCTTAAGATAGCACCATCCATAGCTGTTCAGACTGTATCTGTGACAAAGATCGCAGGAATTCATCTTCAGCAGGTTCACTTTACGGCTGGCGGGCTAGGGCAAACCAGGTTTGTCCCTTGAAGCAGAAAACAGTGCTGAGAATGACCTCCTTCCCCACAGTCGCTTCAAAACTTCGAGTCCAGCTTGCCGGAGCTGGATCCCCCAAACAATACATTTCTACAGGCAGAGGTTTTGTTGGATGTTTTTTTTTTTTTCCTGTGGGAAGCACAGACCTAGCGACTGCAAGAGGAAGAACGGAGAAGACAGTTCATGTGCCTAGCAAAACGCCGCATACCGTCCTGCAGACAACAGACAGGCGAGGAAAGCAATGCCTATCCGATGTGCTCCCACAGCTGGGGCGGCTGCAAAGCAGCCAGTGTTTTTATCGCTAACAGTCTTATCATGAGCATTAGCAGGAGGGGCAGATGGATGCCTCCTACTAATGGGCTCTAATACTTTATACCCTCAAGACTAATGGACAGCTTTTAGAAGACTTCATTTCCCCCACCACCCCCCCAGACGCTGAAATAAACCTTGGATTATATCTGAGTTACAGCCTATTGGGTCGAGGCCGCGCTGGAAAGCACCAGACTCTCCCTGGAATTGCAATCACGTCGTGATTCACAGTGTCACTGCCTTCTCCTGCCTGCCAGTTTCAGAAGAAACTCGCTTTTGTGGGGCCAAACCAGCTCCGCAGCAGTATTAATTTGCAAACGGCATTTTAGTGGACGCAGTCAGTAGTGACTACAAAAATAGCAGCTTATTTACTCCCCATGTGCTTTGCTGACAAACAAGTTCTTAAGTCCCGCGGAGAAGACACAGCTACCAGAGCAAGAGCAATTCTACTCTAACACAGATAAATCGTCAGCTAAACTCCAACTGCAGACCTCAGTGCTGATAGAATAAAGAAATCCCAGCAGGACTTCTACATTCCAGATGGCATCTGGATGCACTGCCAGATACATATAGGCTTTCATTTAGCACACTATTTCTTTAAGCTCCGTCACTGAACAAAGAGAAATTACAACGTTCATTTTTTAAGGCGGATTTTACAGCCAGCAGAACAGGTGAATATGACTTTTAAAAACCACAGCGGTTCATAATTATTACGTTCATTATGTTCAGCTTTGTTCGCTATTTTAAACAGAGTCTTGCAGGAAGTTCAGACAGTATTTTTCATTGTCTAGTCCAGCATTTCCACCCATGATACTCATACAGAAACAAAGACGGCACAATGGTGTTTTAGAGATGCCCAGACAAGATGGGAGCACAGGGTTAAACACGGCTTGTGCTGCAGGACAGGACAAAATAGCGTATAGTACCATTCCAGTACCGAGCACTAGGCAGAAAAGAATTTAAGGCATCAACTAAACAACAAGTAATTTGAAAGCTCTCCCCCCAAAACATCGCTCTAGAAGAGGTGTGACCAACCCGTGGCCTCTGGTCATTCCAGAGATTCCTATGCCATGACGATATCACACGTGGAGCAGAGCTGCCAGTGACTCATCACTGGTATCACTGCTCGGGAGGAAGATCTTCAGCAGGGTTTTGGCCGAGGCTGAAACCCTCATTCCCCAGTAAGCTCCTGGGAGCCCCTGGAAAAGCTGATCTGTGCCTGCAAATCACTCCAGGCACCTTCACCCCGTAACTCTGAGATCTGAAGCCCACATCTTGTTGCTGCCCCGGTCTGCACCTGCAGCAGCGCTTCCAGCCTCCTTCTTCCCACCCAGCAAAGAGCCGCCGACCCAACCAGCCCCAGCCGAGGGGCGCAACGCCCCCAAGAGCGCCCAGCTCCCGCAAGGCATTCCAGCTTCACGCTTGAGAAGACTGCCAAAATTATGGTATTCCCTAGTCTAGAAAACACAGAGTGATAGACACAGCTGTAAACAGCAAAAAAAAATAATTCATTAAGAGTAATTACGCTGGATAATGCTGTGTAGAATTAAGTGTCACTGGGCATTGACACCTCTCATGTATTCCGAGCTCCTTACTGAAGATTTTACTCCAATTCATTAAAACATAAACAGGGGAACCAATAATTCACTGCACATGTGCTGGTTTTGGCTGGGTACAGTCAATTTTCTTCGCAGCAGCTAGCGCGGGGCTGTGGTTTGGGTTTGCGCTGGACGCAGCGCTGATACCCCGGGATGGTTTCGTTCCAGCTGAGCAGGGCTCGCACAGAGCCGAGGCCTTTTCTGCCTCGCACCCACCAGCGAGGGGCTGGGGGGGCACAAGGGGCTGGGAGGGGACACGGCCGGGACAGTGACGCCAACTGACCCCAGGGCTGTCCCACACCGTGCGGCATCGTGCTCAGCGCACAGAGCTGGGGGAGGAGGAGGAAGGGGGGACGTTGGCAGGGACGGTGTTTTACTTCCCCAGGCACCGTTAGGCGCGATGGAGTCCTGCTGCCCTGGGGATGGCTGAGCACCCGCCGGCCGAGGGGAAGGAGGGGAGGAATTCCTTGCTTTGCTTTTGCTTCCCCTATTAAACTGTCTTTATCTCAGCCCACGAGTTTTCTCACTTTTACTCTACCGATTCTCTCCCCCGTCCCGCCGGGGGGGAGCGAGCGAGCGGCTGCGTGGGGCTGAGCCGCCGGCTGGGGTTAAACCACGACAGCATCATGGGCCAACGCTACATGGCTCTTCTCTAATTGGAGAATGATCAGGTGTTCGGCCCCTTTGAGTCACTTCAACTCACAAGGCAACACCTCAAATTTGTTTCAGTGCAAAGCCTGAAAATGCTTCAAAAAAACCCCTGAAATACCTTCAAAACCACGCAGTATTCATATTTAAAGATATGCTAACAAGTGAGCAAACTAAGAGCGAATCTCAATGCTCAGCTTCAAGTAGGGCAACAAAACATTAACACCCCTGCTTCCACCAGGCCATCGCCTAACTTGAACACCAATAATTGCACTTGCCCTCTGTGTTTTAGTTTAAAAGCTTCATCAGTACAAGGAGCCGTTACGATCACGCAGAGTTACTGGTTTGGGAAGTTCACAGGGCAGAGTGCCTGCTTCCAAATTACCATAACCTCCTCTGAAACACCAAATGTGATAAAATATGTTTAATATTCTCAAACACCCGTGTAGGAACCGTGCTTTTGCACAGCTACCTGACGTCCCCCTTAAGTTCTTTCAAAGAAAACCAAGTTGGCGCTATCTTGCAAATATCTTTATTACAATTTACAGATTAGTTCTGAATAGTTTTATGTACAGAAATATAACTTTAGATATAAAAACCCAACAAACTTGACACAAATCAATTAAAATCTGTATAAAGCCAATGTTGAAGGTTTTCTAACTTTCTCTAAATTATACAAAAATAAAATCTTATAATTACAGTTTTGATTTAAAGTTCAACAAGTGTTATTATTACTGTCTCACTCAAAGCACGTACAACTGTACATATCCCATATGACCACTTTGAGATATGTTACAGGGAAAATGGTGACAACCAAGCTTGGCTTGCTTTTAAGAGGATGTCTACTGTAATGAAGTTAGTGTTAATTTCCTATCAGCTTACATTTGATACTCTGGAAACATGAGGTTTGAGGGGGAAAAGCTTACCAAGCAAGTATGCCTCAGTGAGAATCTGCAGCGTTAGACCAGAGCGCTTGATACACTGCAGGTTGGAAAAAAAAAAACCTAACTTCTCACTTTGCACAAGCACTTTGGAAGAGGCAGGTTTTGACCTAGTTTGTGTCCAATTTGTCAATTCTGTTCCATTCCCAGCTGTAGCCTCTTCCAAGCCTCTGCAAACAGTGGATCGGTATTTGCAGGTGTTAATTCACACCACTCTAAAGCTTCTTGCAAGCACCAGTGAACCAAGTGAGTTGTCCAGAGTAACTGAAGCACCAAGTTCTCCAAGATCGAAGAGACTAGGAGAGTTATGGAAACATGACTATAGTATATTTTATCAAGAGCAATGAACAGCATTATCAGTCACACGTGGACCATAAGTCAACAAATTTTCTATTGGAATTCTACGTTTGTCACCCTGCATGCTTTTTCTTAAATGAAACCCATAATCAAATATGATACAGGAAAATGAACTCCTCAAAATTAGAAGTTATTTCACAGGATTTCAAGGCATGATTAGAAGTTATATTTCACAGCTCAAATTATCTTTTGTAGGGAAGGAGAACAGAATTTCTTTTTATGTCATGGGGATGAAAAATAACATTGCTGCATTGCTTCCAAGTAGCCAGTCTGTACGGCTGCTTGAGTTTCGCCTGTATTTTAAGTTTACCCGACAACTCTACTGTCGTTCACAGTTAACCCTCTGAATTTCACAACTGTAACACCTCTAACCTGTACCAGAGAACGGTAATTTTTAAATTCAGACAACATACTTCATGCAACAAGAATAAACCCAAAACCTCTGACATTTTTGAGACAGAATTAAAATCAATGGTCAAAAAGGCGGCACAAAAAAAAGATTCAGTAAAGCTCTGTGAAGCTCTTCTGTGATTTTCTTTCAAATTAAAAATTCAAGTAGTTAATGAGATGACAAGTCTGAAGCGTTTTAGGTTTCTCCCTTAAAAAAGGGAGACCATTCTAGTCAGCTGGATGAACCAAGTAGCAAGTAACTAATTCACCATGCAAACAGATACAAATTCTTGGTGTTTGGCATTTATTCCATTGCATGACCGCATACCTGCTTGGATAACAGCCACACAACATCCTTCAGGTCCAAACACACATCCAAACGGTGCTGCTTTTTTATTTTGACTGCAACAACAAACATTTTAAGTTAGGGACATAAATAAGGAGTGTTTGCCTTCCACCAAGGACTTCAACTTTCAGACCCCAAACGTGAAATGTTATTTTGGTACCAGATGAACAAAAGTGCAGACGCATAGAGGTATTAATACTGGCTTTTGGTAAAGAACACAGCGATCTGTAGCCATGGATTTCCATAAATCAAAGACAATTGTCCTTACAAGTACCAGAACAAGCATATTGGATAGAAGAAATATGAAGAATCCTCCACTTCATCTTCAGAAAGCAGAATCAGTTACGGCAAAGTTACTCAAAGATTAACTAAAGAACTAGGGCCTAGATCCCTTTGTGTGGCTACCTAAATTCAAACTATCAGCCATAGCCTTGACACATACCTTGGAGCTTTAATTATTAATCAGGACGAAGCCTTTCATTGACCTGAAAGCAAAGGGGTTTTGTGCACAAGCAGCCAATACCCTTTGGAACATTACTGGGTAAAGGTATTATTTAAATAAAGACAAACCAAAGGGCTTGTAGTGCACCAGAGTCCCCCTGAATCCCCCAGTGTGCTAGACTGAAATATTAAGACATCAAAGCGTTACATAAACACTCAAAGCACCAGATTACATGCAGAACTGGGATCTTAAAAGGAAGGAATAAACTATCTGCTTTGCACAGTAAAGTTAACATTATTAGATAACAAAATCTGACTTTTGTACAAGTTAGAGAAAATGGAAAACCACAAGAAAGTAGCACATACCTCTAGAAACTTTAAATCAAAACTGCAATAACTAGGTTCTGAGTCCCATAAATATTTCCTTCAAAATAGGTTTTGCTTTTTCAAAGTGCAAAAATCCAACTTAATAGTCACCACTTCTCAAAATACGGCAGACAAGGCATTTTTTGAATGGATTTAACCTAAAGCAGTCTGTTTCTCAAGTGTTAATTAAAAGGAATGCAATTATACCCACCCTTACCCTCGATGATACTCAAAAGGTTTTGTCTAGGTATCAAAATGGGACACACAGGTATATTAGTTGCCTGAATATCGAACTGGGAAAAAAAGTGTTAAAATCCCACTTCTCTCCCCATTTCAAACTAGCACATGCAGCTGCCATTTCTTGTTTTGAAAGTGTTCATGAGTGATTAGGGCCACACAACTACCAGATCTATTAAGGTGCTAGACGAGATCAACCCTCTTGTTGTAGGTTTCTTGAAGTCTATTAAATACTCTTTGTCTATGCTCTGTTGTGAAGCAGTACCCTATGGCTTCTTCTGTTTCTTGGATACGTTTCTGGAACCTGCATCCATCTCGTGCAAGCTCTTCCCAGGGTCCTTTACGATCCTCCTCACTGCTTATGTAATACTCGGTAACTTTTTCAAGGAAGGTTACCTGGAAAAGACAAGTCATTTAGTAAAACATTGGCCAAACTCTCATGCAAAAGGAGCTTAATATTTATTTGCACATATTATTTTTTTGTTAATAGAATTTAAATGCCTAAAATGGCAAAAAGCCTCAGATACGCTACCAGTTCATGCACCACCCAGGCCAGAATACATTTCACCTCTCAGCTTTAAAAGCAACCAGTTGCTGACTTCTCCTTCTACCAAAAGTAGTGCTCTAACTACTAAACTTTTCTAAACTGTGGCCTAAGAGGCGTCTTCAGGCGGACGGCAGATCACACAGTGTTCCCCGTGGAATAACACGCCCCCACATCAGCACTGGGTTATAACCTCACACACAAAAACAGTTCAAGCAGGTTACTCAGCAGGACATGCCAGGACACTCACTCAAGGCTAGAAACATGCTACGAGTCAACATCTCCGATTACTGAAGCTTACATAAGAAAAAAAGAGGAAGAATCATTGTTCTGTAGAGTAAGCAATCATGTGAGTCAGCTTGCACTTCAGCACCAAGAAAAGAAATCACATTATGCTACATAAAAGGAAGCAACACTCGTCACTACGTGAATGGAACAAACCCGTCTATTTAGAGCTGGTCTGAAATTCCAGTGGGTTTCAGTTCATGCAACAAAATGATGACAAAGTCACGGCACTTTAACACACATACGAAAACTCTCACTTTTCACTATTTTTAAGAACTATGAAGCTATTTTAAGAAAACAAAGAAACTTGTAGGCTTAGGATCTAAACTTGACAGTATTTAGACTATTACTACACTGAGGACGTAAGTCTGTTATCGAGTGATAAGCAAAAGCCAGACTATTTCAGGCTCCTACAGAATTATGTATTGCTTTTAAATTTAGCTACACAACTGAAGGACAAACTAACTAGCTGTCAGCATCCATCAACTCTCACACTAGGACCGATTCCTGAAGACAAGCCAAACACTGCTTCTTGACACCTACTTCTGGAAGAACAGGAAAAAACGTGGGGAGGTACAAAAAACTTGCTGCTACGTTCCTATGTTTTATTAACCCAGAACCCTAGTTTCACACCCAGTTCACGCTAACGCAATGAGTGTAGAGTGAGATCGCTGTTTGTGGTAGAGCCATCTTCCAACCTTCACAGAAAATATGAAGATAACAGTTATGGAAGAGATGACCTACAGGAATAATCAGCAGTTGATGATGCAGAGCCATAAGAGACTGTGTGACAGCAAGCTCCAGAAGACATCTAATCCTAGTGCAGTGCAGTCATCCCAAATTACTGCCGGGCTGTCTGTGAAAGCAGGGACATCAGACCCCCCGCATCCTTGCAGTGTCAATGCATTGCTAAGCGAAACAAAACACTCCCAGGTTTTACGACTTTACGAACATGAATATTGCTGCTGTTTAACTGCAATATTCCAGATAGAAAATAGCCTTGAGCAGGATGAACGATTCCAAGATTTCCCGGGCAACCTCTGCTCTGTTTTGCAGAGGGGCCTAATTAAGTGTCCGCTTTCAAGCACACCCGACTTGTTACATCAGCCTATCCCTTTGCGAGTTCCTACCTTACAACCTTTTTACATCAGCCCAAGACACCCTTGGGCACAATTACCGGATTTTGTAACATCGTGCTAAATATTGCATCCAGATCATCGTTCTTTCACCATGTCAATAGATCACAGGGAGTCAAACAAGAAATGAGTCAAAAAATTACTACTGTTAAGTCTGCATCCCTGACACATGACAACATTTTAGGTCACAGCAGTTATGGACTTACAGCAGGGCTCATCAGTGCTGCCTCGCAGCATTTCGGACAGATGCCGTCAGTTACGAAGGACCTCCGGCGGTTTAACTTCGAGTATTTTCCATTTATATTAAAATATAATGGTTCACACAGGTTAAACTATTACATGCCATTTGCCCTAGCAAAACCAGGCACGAAGTTACCTCCATTTAAAGGAGCAAAACAAATCTCTCTGCTGTTAAGAATGCAAATGCAAGCATTATACAACTTTCTGTTTTGATAACTGGTTACACTAGTGTATTACCCCGGGACCTGGTATCACAACTCATATAAATGTCTGAGGTATCAGGCAAGATATGAAAACGAGGAGCTATGAATGATAGATATGAAAAGCTACCTTGTACATCTGTAGCATCATAAAACCCATGAGATTAATTGATTACTATTTACCTGAATCCCAGCACATGTATTAGAAAGTTTTTTAACACATTGCGCCTCCAGTTCGTGCTCTAAAGCCCAGTTCCAGATTACATTCTTTTAATAAACGGCTGCTGAATTACAATAGTCTCCTAAATGGGAGTATTACTATATTCGCTACTGGAACTTCAGTGGCTTACTGTAACGTGTTAAAACACAACAGAAGAGCTTTTCCTACTCTGAAACACGTCTGTAACTCAAGCAGGCCTGTAACAAGCCCCAAAACGTTTACGGTGCTTTACATCTCCATTGCACTACGTGCACGGAAAGGTCCTAAAATACTTTATCAACATCACTCATAACAGAAACTGGTACTTTCCAGAGGAAAAACTTACCTCACAGCTCTTATCTGTTTCTCTGATGATAAAAACTACAACACAAATACAGAATGAAAACTGTCTTAAAAGGAGAATTTAACAACAAATCTAGAAAAGAAATTTGAAGAAATTATCTGCCGTGTGCCACTGAGTTATGAATCTACTATCACGTGTAAAGGATGAGGCACACTCAGTCAAATAATTAGGCCATAAGCTCATGGGGGTATGACCTGCCCACCTCCACGACTGGAGTCCTCGCACAAGTGACCTCACCCACTCACATACCACTTTGCGCAATGTCTGTTTGTTTGGTTTTTAAAATTTTTTTAAAGCATCCCCCAAACACAAAAACATAAACGAAGTATGTACCTTTTTCCTCTTGGTACTCCTACACTTCTCACCAGAAAGAATGTCATGCTGCACAAAGTCAGCGACCCCACAGTTATGTTTTTCCAGCTGCACCTGGCAGACAGTTAAGTGACTACGCTCAGAAGCGACCAAACTCGGCCTCTCTGCTCCTTTTAAACCAGGCGCCCCTTTCTTCTCTGCTGTTTGAAAGGCTGCCTTGAAATTTAAAGGGTTATATGGATCATCTGAGGTACAGAATGAGTTCCAAAGTTTCAAGTTTTCTGCCTCATCCACACTGCTACAGTCCCAGTCGTCCTCCTCTTCAGAACTAGGTTGAGGAGAGCCTGAAGACTCTGCCCATGAAGAATCTTCCTCCTCCTCCTCCTCCTCCACATCCAACATATCCTTTCCCGGATTACTGGAAGATGTCTGAATGGTGGCTGTGAAGTTCTGAGGGTTGTACGGGTCCAAACTGTAGAAGGAATTCCAGAGATGAAGCCTTTCTCCGTCCTGGCTACCAGCGTCTGAATCCGAGGGGAGCCCTTCACTATCAAACCCATCGTCATCATCATCATCCCAGTCATCCTCATCACCCGCACTCTCCTCCCCACTGGAAACTCCCCCTATGATATAGTCTATTAATTTATTCGCACAGACAGGTCTGGCTGGATCTGGAAGGTTTTGCTCTATTTCAGAGTCCTCGTCATCCTCTTCAGTCAAGGCTTCCCCCGCCAGTGCCCCCTTCTCAGCTGAACCCCTTACGCCCTCCTGATCCAGGGGACAACCTCCAGATTGCCTCTCAGTATCTCTCGGCTCCTCGGGTCCCTTCAACTCCCCGGCATCGCACGGCTGCTCTCTTCGTAGCCCTACCTCTTCTTGACAAACACCTTTGTGCTGCTCCTCCTCCAGGCTGTGATAGCCGTGGTCCGGGTCTGGCACAGTTAAGCTCGCTAAATGCCACTGCTGGAGAAAGGCCAAGCGCTTGCTGCGGAGGAACTCAGCCTCCGGCAAGCCGCCCCGGGCGGGGCAGCCTCGCCAGGCCTCCGCGGAGACGTCGGCTCGCAGGGGCTGGGGCAGATGGCTCTTGCCGGAGGAGGAGGAGGCCTGGCCCTGCTCCGGGTCCTGCATGTACAAGCCCACACGCGGTACGGAGAAGGACACCAGGCTGCTCCGCACCAGCCCCATTCCCCGGAGGCCCGGGAGGGGCTCCGCGCTGCCCTCTCGCCCCTTCTCCCGGGGCTCTTCCGGCCACGGCAGCGTCTCCTCGGCCCAGTCCAGCGAGGCGGCGGGCTCCGACAGCAGCAGCAGCTGGGGGCCCTTGGCGGGCGGCGGTCCGGCGGGGCAGAGGGCACCGCTCAGCGCGGGGCCGGGCAGCAGCCGCTGCAGCAAAGCGGGCAGCGGGGAGAGGAGTTGCGACATCAGCCGCAGCAAAGAGAAAGGCGGGCTCGCCTGGGGCGAGGCGCCGGCGGGGGCCGCGCTAGGCCCCGCCAGCTTAGGCCAGGCCGCGGCTAAGCTCAGCCGGGCCCGCCCTAGGCCGGCGCTTTCCCGGCCGCTCGGCTCCATGAGCGGCGGCGGGCAGAGGAGGCTCCTCAGCGTTCCCAGCGGTGCGGTCGGGGTTGCGGAGCAACGCTCCGTCGAGGGGCTGCGAGGCGGCGGCAGGCGGCGGCGGGCAGCTTCCCCTGGGTACTCGGCTCCATCCTGCTGCGGGCGGCGGCACAAAATGGCGGCGCGGGGGCGAGCGCAGCGCCTCAACCCGCCCGCGGCCGTGGCGCGCCCAACGCGCAGCCGCATACCCGCCTCCTGGGCGTCACAGGACGTTACCGTCGCCCATTGGGCATCGGCGCGGCGTCACCGTCTCCTTGCCCCCTGAGTGATCGCCTCCACGGTGGAGGTCCCGCCCCTCGCTCCGCGTGGGGATTGCATCAGCCGAAGGGGAAGGGGCGCCGCGCGGCAGCGCCCCCTCTGGCGGCGGGGCGGCATCGGCGGGGCGGGCCCGGGCGCGGGCAGGGCCGCCATGAGGCGGGGCGCGGCGGGACGGGGCGGCCCCGCAGCGAGCGGCTTCCCGGGGCCTCGGGGCAGCTCCAGCCGGCTGGTGGTTAAAGCCCATCAGCCATTTGTGGGTGCAGGCAGAGGTGCGGGCAGCAGGATAGGCAGAGGTGCGGGCAGAGGTGCGGGCAGCAGGATAGGCAGAGGTGCGGGCAGGGGTGCAGGCAGAGGTGCGGGCAGCAGGATAGGCAGAGGTGCGGGCAGAGGTGCGGGCAGCAGGATAGGCAGAGGTGCGGGCAGGGGTGCAGGCAGAGGTGCGGGCAGCAGGATAGGCAGAGGTGCGGGCAGGGGTGCAGGCAGAGGTGCGGGCAGCAGGATAGGCAGAGGTGCGGGCAGGGGTGCAGGCAGAGGTGCGGGCAGCAGGATAGGCAGAGGTGCGGGCAGGGGTGCAGGCAGAGGTGCGGGCAGCAGGATAGGCAGAGGTGCGGGCAGAGGTGCGGGCAGCAGGATAGGCAGAGGTGCGGGCAGAGGTGCAGGCAGCAGGATAGGCAGAGGTGCGGGCAGAGGTGCAGGCAGCAGGATAGGCAGAGGTGCGGGCAGCAGGATAGGCAGAGGTGCGGGCAGAGGTGCGGGCAGCAGGATAGGCAGAGGTGCGGGCAGCAGGATAGGCAGAGGTGCGGGCAGAGGTGCAGGCAGCAGGATAGGCAGAGGTGCGGGCAGCAGGATAGGCAGAGGTGCGGGCAGAGGTGCAGGCAGAGGTGCGGGCAGCAGGATAGGCAGAGGTGCAGGCAGCAGGATAGGCAGAGGTGCGGGCAGAGCCCACACACCACCCCATGCATTTCATCTCCTTTATTTTCACACCACCGTGTTACAGGCAGGAGGGTCCTGACCGCAGGAGGGTGCCAGCTACCGCAGCGCCAGCCATGGGCAGGGCCAGGCTGCTCCCCCCGCCCACTCCTCCACCTCCCACTAGATACAATATTTAAAACTTTTAATATAAAGGTTAAGTTCATTATTCTCGATCCTGAGAAACATTTCGTCCGTTTACGGAGCTCTTGCTGTAAACAAAGCACCACAGGCACCAAGCCCGCACCCCTGCGCAGGCGTCCCCGGCTCCGGGGCTGGATGGCAGGCAAGGAGACGATGTCCCCGCTGGCACGGGGATGGGAAGGGTGGCTGGTGGTCCCCTTCCCATGGCATTGGGGGGGTCAGCCACATGGGACTGGCTCCATGCACAGCTCCGCCATGCCGCTCTCCTTTGGGAGCGAATTCCCCCAGATGGGAATTGCCCAAATCCAGGCAGGTAGCTCCTGGCTGGAGATATACCCAGGGCTCTACAGGTACCCGCACCCCCAGCCCAAAGCAAACCTCTGCAACGCCTCCCCTCTCCTCTCCGCCCCGGTGCCCAGCCGCATGCTACGCGTTATTATAAAAAATTAAAATACAGATATCCCAAAGGAAGAAATACACCCCCCCGAAGTGCCCCACCGGTCTTCCCTACCCCTCCCTCCCCAGGTTGCTCCCTTGACACAAGGTAAACTTAAAAAAGAAGACGCCTGCAGCAGCGCCCGTTGGCGCCCAGTCCCTACGGGCACATCCAAGGGCGGGCACAGCCGTGGTGGCGGTGCCGTGGGTCCCCAGCCCCAGCGGTGGGAGCTCAGAGCGTGCCATGGCCCCGGGATCCCAGGGCAAACCAGCCCATCTTCTCCTGGGCCAGGTCGAGGTCCCGCAGGCGGATGCCGACCTCTCCGAGGAGGATGTTCTCCCAGAAGCCTTCCTCGCTCAGCACGCTCAGGCGCAGCTCCCGCTGCTGTAGGTCCCCCCTGGGGATCCCGTCATAGACCAGCTGTGGGGCAGAATGGGGCAGACCCTCAGCCATGGCCTCCCCTGGACCCCCCATCCCCATCCCCATCCCACGTACCATCTCGTTGTAGGTGGGGTTGCAGGTTTTTCGGGCCACTTTGGTTTTCCTCTTGGTGGTTTTTTGGGGGTCAGGCAGCAGGTAGGTCTTGACGTAGGGGTCAGGGTCATTGCCATCCTGCAGTGGCGGCTGTGAGGCAGAGCAGGGGACACCCTGTCAGCCCAGCAGTGGGATGGACCCCCACCCCGTCGCTGCCGGGTGCTGCACACCTACCAGCCCCCTGATGTGCATCACCATGATGAAGAGCTTGTTGTTCTTGTAAGAGATGGAGAGCTTCACCTCCCCACCGACCTTCCCCAGGGGCTGAGCCCACGTGGCATCTGGAGAGGAGGAGAGGAGAGGCGCGGGTGGGATGGGAGCCCCCCGCCATCGTTCCACACAGTGCCAGCCAGCTGCCAGCACTGCCACCGGCCCATTACCTGCCGCCTTTGGGGTTGGGTTGGTGCCAGCCGCCTTCTCGTCCCGTGGCAGAGGGTGGAAGAAGGTGTAGATGAGGTCGCACTGCGGGATGAGGAGGTGACGTTAGCGGAGATGGTGGTGACTGCGTCCCCTGCCATTCAGGACCAGCCCACGGTGCACGCGCCAATGCCTTCTGCACACAGCGCACTCACCGATGCTTTATGTGGTGCATTGGCCCCCAAGCACTTCCCCGCCTTGCTGGCATCTCCGGCACCATCCCCACCTCTCGGGAAGCAGCAGCCCCCCTCCGCCCTGCTGGGACCACCCCCAGCTCTGCACCTCCACCACCTTGCTGGCATCCCCAGCACCATCCCCACCTCTTGGGAAGCAGCAGCCCCCCTCCGCCCTGCTGGGACCACCCCCAGCTCCGCACCTCCGCCACCTCGGGGGCTGCATGGATGAGGTGCCAGATGTAGCCGTTCAACTCCTCTTTCCGCCGCTCGGCCACCGCTTCGCCCCGCGACCGCCCGATGACGAACCTGCTGGGGAAGCTGCGAGGACCGACACTCAGCAAAGCCTGGGGGGCAGTGGGGAGCCCTGGGTGTCTGCTGGGGTCCGTGGGGTTACCTGGGCAGCAGCGAGGAGGGGAAGAGGAGGCGCAGCTTGTTGTGCAGCTCCTGGAACTCCTCGAAGGTGCGCTGCACGAAGGCCACCTCGCCCGGGCTCTCCCGCTGCACCTTCACCACATAAGTCTGTGGGGAGACGGGGCTGCGATGTGGGATGGAGACCACCCGGTGCCCTGAGCCCGTATGGGGCTGGGAAGGAGCATCGGGACAGAAGAGCCCGAGATGTCCCTTCCCCTGTCCCCAGCTGTCCCCACTCACGTAGCCCTTGCTGGGGTTGAAGACCCTCTCGTGGCGGCAGAGGAAGACATCGCGGATCCGGCCGGACGTCTTGATGGTGTGCGTGCGGGGGGCAAAGGAGAGGGTCGGGCGGACGTCAGAGCCTGTGAACTTCATCTGCGCCAGGTTGTGGATGAAGAAGTTGAGCTTGGTGGCCACGCTGCCCAGGCTGGACTCGATCAACCTGCAACGAGGCCACCACGCGCTCAGCACAGAGGAGCCCGTCAGCGGGCCCAGCCGGAGCCGGTGCCTCCGTCTGAGGGCTCCCTCCAGCCTCTCCTGCCCCATCACCCATCCATGTCCTCTACCTGGTGAAGTAGGTGGTGGCATCGGCATCAGAGTCCTGTGGTCTCAGGGCATCATAGACGTACTTGAGGTCCTCCAGGTCGGAGAGCTCGGGGATGCCACAGGACAGCATCTGGGAGGGAAGGCAGGGGGTGAGGGCAGGCGGCGGCATGAGGACCCCTCTGCCATGCCTGGGGGGGAAGGGCTGCAGAGCCCCCCTGGCTCTCACCAGCCCCAGCAGGTTGAGGAAGAGGTGGGTGTGCTTGCGGATCAGGTTGTAGGCCTGGCAGCACAGGTCGACGAAGTCGTGGAAGCGGCTGGAGGGTTTGTCCCCTCCGTTGATGACATATGCCATGTCCGAAGTGAAGACGAACGGCGCCCGGTCCCTGCCCCGGGGAGGGAGGGACAGAAAGTGAGCATGGCTGGGGGTCACCTGTGAAACTGCCCCACAGAGATGAGCCCAGGCAAGGGGGAAGGAGATCCCAGAGGTGTTTCTCACCTCTTGATGTTGCCAAACATCTGCGCGTGGCCCAGGAACCTGCCAAAGTCGATGTGAAACATGTGGCCGGTGGTCTTGAGCATGATGTTGTCATTGTGCCGGTCGCAGATCCCCAGCACGTAGGTGGCCACGCAGCAGCCCGCACAGGAGTAGATGAAGTTTTCCACGGCCTGGGAGGAAGGAGGGAGGGAAGGAGCAACCAGGAGTGGAGAAAGGCTGGGCACGGTGGGAAGCGAGGGGTCTCATCCCTGGAGAGGGAGGCACGAGGAGAGGGGACCCTGCCGGGCTCCTCCTCACCTTCTCGTACTCATCCTCCTCGGGGTTGTGCTTCTGCAGCCAGTCTGCAAGTGGCCGGTCTTTGAAGGAGCCTGTCACACCATGCTCCACCTGGATTTTACGTAGGGTCTCGGCGTTGGGGATCATCTCCACCATGCCTGGCAGCAGAGACAGAAGGGTGAGACCCATCCATCCAGCCTGGGGGGCACCAAGACCCCAGACCCCCAGCCGCTCCCCAGCTGTCACTGTTGAGTGACAGCCTGCAAAGCCACGTTCCTACAGATGGGCCGGTGGGATCAGACCCAAAGGGGGATCGCAGCTACCCACAGCAGCTTCTCTCTGGCAGAGCCCCAGGACCTCCTGTGCCATCACCAGCTCGAGAGCATCGTGACCTGGGACCTGATGCCACCGGGGGACACCCCGACGCTGGGTTACCTCGTCCGCGGCCGGTGGAGAAGCAGCGGAAGATGACCATGCGCATGTCCAGCCCCTCCTGCACCCAGATCTTGTTCATGATCCGGATCATCTGCAGCGTCAGCATGTCCTGCCGCAGGTCGTCGCCGCACTGCGAGCCACAGCGGGAGAGCCATCAGAGCCGGGGGGCAGCAGGGGCAAAGCCAAGCCAGCCCCACATGGGCTGGGGCAGCTGTGCCGGGGGTCTGGGCATCGCGGGGAGGACAGGCTCACCTTGAAGATTACGCGGATGTTTTCCCCAAGGGGATCAACATTCTGGAAGGAGAGCTTCAGGGGGACGGCGTTGGAGTTGAAATAGGAGCAGTCCTGCCGTGGGGAGGAAGGTGCAGCCCATCAGGGCGAGCTGGGTGTGGGCAGAGGAGCCCCCCCAGTGCTCCCAGCTCCGGCACTCACCCGGGGCACAATCCCCTTCACCAGCAGGCTGGGGCTGAGCGGCAGTCGGCACGACCCGTTTGCCTTGAAGAACTGCTTCACATCCTCCAGCCCCTCCCGGAGGATGCCCTGTGGGGTGGGCATGGTATGGGGACTGAGACATAGGCCGGCACCCCCCTGCACCCCCTCCCACCACCCTGGCACCCACCTGGCGGGCGGACGGCGCGGCATCCCGCACTTGCTGGGCCAGCCTGGCCAGCGTGTTGACGAGCAGGCACTGCCGGTCAAACTCCTCCCGCAGCCCCTTCCCGCAGCAGCAGAGCAGAGCTGCCAGCAGGTACTGGTAGCGGATGCTGAACTGGGAATCCTTGAGGCCATCCTTCAGCAGCCTGCTTGGAGCAGGGGCACGCAGGGTTAGGTTAGCCCCACCCAGGGCCCCCCTGCCGCTCCCAGTCCCCCCAAACCCACCAGAAGAAGTAATGGGTGATCTTGAGGTCACAGATCGCTCGCTTCATGAGGAAGCGCACCAGTGGGCTGTCCAGGTAGCACTCGTACTTCAGGGCCTGGAGAGGGGACATTTTTTGGGTACAGCAGGACCGGCATGCACCCTATGCCATGACCTGATCCCGGCATGTGCCCCACACCGCATCCCCACCCCACCATATACCTGGACCAGCTGGGGCAGGTAGTCCAGCAGCTCGGTGTCGGAGATGGAGTCGATCCACTGCACGGCTGTCCTCCTCACCTCCTGGTCTGGGAATCTGTGGCCAGGACAAGCGTCTCATGAGGACAGCATCCTCAGCATCCCCCCCGCTATTGCCACCGCCACCCTCTCCCTGCCTGCAGAGGGAGGGCAGCAGCACCCGAGCGCACATCCCTGTGGCACCCGCAGCCCACCGGTGGCTTACGTGGCGTGCAGGAGCCCCAGGGCGTCCTGATGGCTCATGTAGGTCCACTGGCTGAGCAGGGCGTAGATGTCGGGCAGGCAGGCCCACTCCCAGCTGGGCGCGCTGGCCAGCAGCATGGGCAGCGCACCGGGCGCCGCGTGGCAGTAGTAGCGCTTCTCCCACAGCCGCTTGCGGTCGGCGTCCATCAGCCTACAGCAGCGGGGGAACAGGGGGCACGGCTCAGGCTCGGGGCAAGGGAGGGGATGGCATGGATGGGATGGGGCTGGCAGGCTGGGAATGGGGCATCCTGTCCCTACACTGCACCCCGTTCCCCAAGGGACAGCAGGACCCGAGCACCCGTGCACTGGGGTGACTGTGCTGCTGCAAGGACAGCCCTGGCTGTCCCCCTGCCTGGGGACCCCCGAGCCGGCCGGGCTGGCTGTGCACCCCAGGCATTTTGTGAGGAGCGTCAGCACTGTCCTGCGCTGCGGATCCCGGCGCAGCTGCCGACACCTGATCCTCCCGTTTATAGCCAGCGCCAGAGGGCTCCGGCCAGCTCAGCCATGCTAGGCTGGACGAGCGGCCGGGCAACTGTCCCCACTAGGGGGGATGTAGCTGCAGAGACCCTCCCCAGAGTGGGGCAGCCAGGGAGGATAGAGTGCAGGAGGACTGATGACAGGCAGCTGCGGGCAGGCAGCTCTGCCAAACACCAGGCTCCAGCCTCATCCCCAGCTGCCGGCAGCAGGGTCAGGTCCCCAGATCCCCCCCGTGCAAGCTGGTGGGAGGGAGCTTGGCAGAGTCCCCCCGTCAGGGTGATGCCGTCTCTTCCTGCTGGGCTGCTCACCAGTAGAGCGATTTCTTTTGCATGGCCTCCCGCAGCTTGCGCTGGTCCTCCTCCCCCAGGCTGCTGAACTCGTACTTGGGGCTGAATTCGGCTGCTGGCGGGCTGGTGAACTTCACCTCAAAAGCGGAGGTGGGGAAGTCAATCTGGGGCAGAGGCAGAGGGTAAGCAGGGACCACGTGCATGTGGGTCCCCCCTGGGATCCCCCGCCGCTGGGACGCACCTGCAGGATGACGCTGTCAGGCTGGTGGAAGTTGGGGGCACTCGACCTGGCTCTGGAGTTGTCCTGGGTCGCCGGCCACAAGCCCAGGAGCTTTCGCCCACAGGTCAGGACCCTGGAGGAGAAGCGAGGGGTGAGAGCCCAGCACTGGGGGCTGCTCTGATGGGGCAGGAGGGTGGTACTGCTGCAGTGATGCTGTCCCTGTGCCGAGGCAAGGTGCTGGGCACCCTCCTGCCCCACGCTAGGGATGCTGGCACGGTCCCTTGCTGTGCCCATTGTGCCAGGACACTCCACGTACTGCCTGAAGTTGAAGAGGGGGGTGGTCACCCAGCCCAGGGCCTCAGGGACCCGCCGCTGCTTGTTGGCGTCGGAGGAGCTCCCCGGGGGTGGGACGGGCACGGCGAAGAGTGTGACGCTGAGCAGCGTCTCCCGTGGCAGACGGTTCACCTGGACAGGGAAGCAGATCCTGCAAGAGAGCAGCCGGCAGCTCAGCCATGCTGGGGACGGGTGCTGGCAGCGCCCCGCGGCACCAGCCAGCTCCCTGCCTTGGGCTGCCAAGCGTGCCCTGGGAGAGCCCAGCCCAACAAACGCCTTTGCTGCTGGCACTGGGGGTGCCACGTGCCCCCCGGCATGCGACGGAGGTCCTGCATCATGGGCAGACACCCCGTGGGAAGCAGCTGGGTTCATGTACCCCCATCCTCTCTCGGTACCGGGGAGCTGCTCTGTCCCAGGAAGGTGACCGCAGGGCAGGGGTCCGCCATGGGGGGCCCCCACCACACACTAACCTCGTCCCACAGCCGGGGAGGGCTGCGAGGGACCCCGGGGCTGAGGCTCCTCTCCGACGCTCCCGGGGAGCCCAGGGTGGCAGCTACATGTCACCCATGGGTGGGCACAGGCAGGGGTTTGCCCCACAGGGGGGACCGGCACGACTCCGCTCCCCGCTGTCCCGCCAGCCGCTCGGCGCCTGTCCTTGGGGGGCACTAGCACCTTCTAAAATTATCCTCTTCCCATCCCCACCTCCCTGGGCCACTGCGAATGCCAGGCGTGGCGAGGGCTCGGCACAGCCTCCCTGCCTGCTCCCAGGGCTATTTTTGGAGCAGATCCCCTTTCCTGGGTGCAAACACACAGGTCCGGGGAGGGCAGGGCTGGCGCCGGGGCTGGTGCTATTCCCGGGGATGACACAAGAGCTTCCAACACCCAAAAACCAGGGAGAGGTGCAGAGAGAAGCCACCGGAGCAGGGGAGGAAGAGGAGGCAGGGGATGGCACCGAGCACCCCCTGCCCACCCCATGGCCCGGGTGCTGCCTTACTGCTGGTCCCATATGATGAGGTGGAAGAGGTATTTGTAGACGTGGGCCTTCCTGGTGAGCAGGGGGCTGCACAGCTCCTTGCCGCCATGGCTGAGGGAGCAGGAGAGGTAGAAATCTTCGTAGCTGCAAAGGGAGCAGAGGGAGCTGTGAGCCGGGGGGCTTTGCCTGGGGCAGGGGAGCTGGTACCCAGGGGGTTCACCCTGCCATGGGGCAAACCCCATGCCAGTGGGGTGGGGAGGGGGGAGGTGCTGCCCTTCTGTGCCTTCCCCAAGCTGGGTTTGGGAGGAGGGCTGCGCCAGGGAGGGGGTGCAGAGCCGGGAGTCCCCGTCTCCATCACCATATGCCACAGCGCATACCATCACACGGGGGGCTGCCGGGGGGGCCCTGCCATGTGGCAGGTGCTGAGCGACAATCCAGGGAGGGCTGTGGGGCGCCGGAGGTCAGGGGATGCCGGCATTTCCCAGGCTACCCGCTTTGTTCGGAGCCAGTCACCAGGGGGAATACATTAAGGGCAGGACAAAGGCGAGGGGTCCCCGGCGGGGTGGCTGCTGCTGGCGCCGCTGTCTCACATGCCCGCCCTGCGGTGGGCTCCTGCCGCCCGCCTGGACCCCCGCCCGTCCCCCCACGTGGGGCCAAAAGTGGGTATGGGCACCGAAGCACCTAACAAAGGACCACTGCCCGATATGGGGCGAGGGCAGCCCGGCCCCGCTGCACCAGGGCCATCTGTCACATCCCCAGGGCGATGGTGAGCCCAGGAGCAATGCTGCAGCCCCAGAGATTCGTGGGGTTGGGATGGGAGAGCACAGCAGAGCCCATCCCACCGCTCGCACCCAAAGGCTCCGGCATCCACTGGCTCTGAGCATCCCTCACTGCCTTTCGAGTACCAGCATCCCTATATTCCTGCCCTTTAGGAGACTTGGTGTGGGTTAGCTCTTATTCCCTCCACGCCTGCTGAATATCTGGGACAGGAACACTCTCCTCAGCCGCCCAGGAGAGGGATACCCCTGCTGTGGTGTGTTTAACAGGGGTGTGAGCCCCAGGATGTGCAGGCAGAGACCGAGCAAGGTCCAGGCAGCTGCCCTTACCTGGCAGCCCAGGTGATGGGGATGCGGTGGGTGGCGTAGACGGTGAAGGAGAGCGGGCAGGAGAGCAGGCGAGCCTCCTGCGCCACGCCGTGCTCCCGGCTCCCATGCACAGCTGTCTGGAAGTCAGCGTTGAAGGTGTTGCAGTAGAGCTCGACGAGGTTGAGGATGGCGGCTGTTAGGCTCTCCACGATCCTCTCTGAAGGGGAGGTTGGGAGAGGGGTGAGACAGGACAGCTGCCGGTCCCGCTGCCCCCCGTGGCATCCCTCTGGGCTGGGGGCGGGATGCTGGAGGGACCCCGGTGCCAGACTGCGGGCAGGTCTCCCCCGGGACAAAGTGTGTGAGAGGGAGAATTCCAGGCTTCCCATTTTGCTGAGTTCATGGGGAGGAACAACATCCATCGCCTCCAGAAACCCTCTTTTCTTAACCAGAATGGTTTCAAACACATTTTTGGCCTTAATAATTGAGGGGGAGGGGTATGAGGATTAAAGCACCAAGAACTTGAGCCCAGAAGGGGAGGAGGAGAACAGAAATACCTCGATTTTCCCTCTTGGCCAGAACATTTGGATCCTGTTGAGGGAAAAAAAAAACCAAAACCAGAAACCACAAGAGCAACATCAGAATCAGCCCCGCGCTGTCGGCGGGGAGCAGCTCGCCAAGGCAGCCGCTTTACGTAACCAGCCCGGGCTCGGCGGCTGCCAGAGCAGGCAGTGCGGCCAGGCAGCTGCCTGCTCCCAGCTATTGAGGAATTTTCCACGTGATACAGCAGGAGGAAGGAGGGAAAAGAAGTCAAGATGTGAAAATGTGCTTCCTCTCTGCACCTCCCAGCCGAGCCTCCTGGTCCCGCACCCCCCAGGGACCAGCCCCCCAGCACCCATCACTTACCTTCTGGATTTTGGGCTGCATGCGGGAGGGGCAGGGGGGCATCTGGTTGAGGGCTGCCGTGATCTCCTGGGACTCCACGGCAGCCAGGGCGTTGCAGATGGCCATGACCGACTGGATCACCCGCTCCGCCTTCAGCGGGAAGTCTCCCTGGAGGGGAGAGCGGGGCTGACGCGGGACCCTTGGGCAGCCAAGGGGGCAGGGGCTGCTCCCCGCAGCCCACACACCATGCATGAAGGGGTGCAACCAGCCCGTGCCTCAGTTTCCCCTCCTTTCATGGTCTTTCCCCTTCTCTGATGCATCCTTAGAGCCCCATAACAAAATGGGGAAAAAGTCTGCAGCAAATAAGACAAGATGGCCCCAAAAATGCCCCCTCCCTCCCTGGTGCTCACCTCAGCTGCCAGGAAAGCATCCACCTCGTTGTGGAACGTGTCAAAGAGGAGACTCAGGGCCTGCCTAGGGGATGGAGAGCAGAGCTCAGCCCTGGCCAGGTGGGGACCCAGCGTGGGGGCCTGGTCCCACCATGTCCTTCCTACCTGCTGATGGTCTGCTTGATGGGTCTCTCCTGCAGGTGGATGTAGTGGTTGAGGGTGGAGGGGCTCTGGTCATCATTCGCCTAGAGATGGAGAGATGCTGGGCCACAGCTCGGCTGTCCACAGGTGCTCCCGCAGCAGGGAGGTAACACGGGCATCCCCACACCATCCCCCGCACCCGGGCACCCACCGTCCGGGCCAGGTCGCTGCGCACCCCCTTCCTCTTCATCAGCTGCAGGCGGATGTCGATGTCGAACTTCCTGCAGTGCTGGATGTACTCGTGGCTGCCCAGTGCGTGCTTGCTGAGGGGACACGAACGGCATGCTGAGCCCGCAGCCCCTCTCCATCCCATGCGATACCCTGAAACTCAGCCTGGGATGCCCCATCCTAAGGCCCCGCAGCCAGGTGGCGCTGGCTGGGGCTCGGCCGTGGCCGCCTCGCCTGCAAACGGATGTTCATGGCACCGGGTTGCCTGCACTAGGAAACCTGAAGAATAAGCCATTGTTTTTGCTCCTTCCCCCATGCCCTCCAAAAAGACGTGCCCGGCCCAGCTGGCACAACAGAGCCGGGAGTGGGTGCGGAGGAGCCCGTCATGCCTGAACCTGCCCGCCGATGTGTGGGAAGCAGAGTGTGGACCTGAGGAGCTGGAGGATGCTCCGGCTGACAGCAGGACCGGGGCGAGCCCTGGAGCGGGGGGTGACAGCCTGGTCCCACTGTGCCCACCACCACGGGCAGCCTCCCTGGAGCGGGACCCGCAGAGCTCTCCGTCCAGACCCGCTTTCTTTGCTGGCTGCCGGGGAGAATGAGCCGATTCAGCCCTGGCCGGTGCTGAGGGGGTGCGGGAGGCTCCAGGCAGGATGGAACTGCAACGGTGGGATGCGGTGGTGGGGGGCGGTTGGGATCAGCACCCCCAGGGGCTCATGGGGCTGCAAGGACAGGGACACGGAGTCTGACCGGCATGTGGCCACCGGTGCTGCATCCTGCCCCGTGGCCAGGAGGATGGGGAGGAGGCGTGTGGGGAAGGCGCTGCAGGAAGCCGTGCCCACAACCAGCTGCACAGGCAGCAACGCACCCACGGGGCCGGCATCCTGTGCACCCCTGCCTCATCCTGCCTCCCCCCACGCCTTGTAAAAAGCAAATGGGGAGCAAGTGACAGCAGCTCAGGCTGGTTTGCAGGGCTCAAAGGTCCAACCGACTCTGCACAGAGGGTTTTGGCACTTCCAGCATCTCCTCTGCCGGGGGAAGATGTGGAAAGAAAAGATTGGTGACAAAAGGGCTTTATGTCCCAGGGCTTTCTCAAAGGTCCTTTGAGGGCCCTGGGAGATACGGCAGTGCCTGCCTGCACCGGCTCCCGGGGAAACGCTTGCAGGGGACAGGCTGTCCCACTCCGATGCTGTTCCCTGCCAAAAAAGCAGGAGATTCATCCCTTTGGGAAATGTCCTCCAAGCTGGCTGCATCTGTCCTACAGCTGGGTGCTGCCTGGCAGCCCCAAGCCACCCACAGCAGGGGTTTGCTGTACAGGTCAGATGTATGGGAGTGCTGCTGTACCCGTGGCTAGTTAACAGCTTGCAGCCCTGCTGCATGCAAGCACATGTGCCCACACACGCACACATGTGCACACACATGCACCGGGCTGCTCGGCTGCACGAGGGCTCAGCACCGATGGGAATAACCCCTTCAGGCAGCCGTGCCAGGCAGCCAGGAGCAGGAGCCGGGCTTTGCTCACCCTCTGCATGGGTGCTGCACAGGTTCTCCCAGGCTGAGCAATTCCCAGCCGCCCCTTTAGGGCCTAAACCGGCAGCTCCTGGAGGCCGTGGCAAAGCTCCCGCAGATTTCCCACGGCAGGGCCAGGCCCAGGGCAGCTCTCCAGCAGCGGGAGCTGGCTCGCTGCACCGAACTGCCAGGAAGGACGGCATGTGCCTGTGCACGCGTGGCTGCTGCATCTTCCTCTGCAGAGAGCTCTCCCAAGCCATCAGACCCCCAAACCCCTATGGAAACGCATCCTTCCTCTGGGAAAGGCAGCAAGGCAGGGAGGGCAGGAGGGATCCGTGCAGGTCTCAGTCCCCATCACCCATCCCCAGCTCTGCAGCCAAGGGAGCCCACCACAGCCTTGATGCTCCCATCTTCCCCCACACCCGCTCCTCCCCAGCATGTCCCTTTCCCACCCTCTCCTGCAATTTAAACATCAGGCTGGGAGAAGCTGGGGTCTGGCACTCCGCTCAGAGACACGGCTGTTATTAATACTCTTCCAAAGAGCTTTTTTGCAGCTCCCGGGTTTTCAGGCCTTTCTCCAGGCGTGTAGGGGTCAGCATGACGGATGCCCTGCCACCGGGAAAGATGCTCCCAATATGCTGCTTTTGGCAAGAGCGTTGCCGCGGCTTGGGAGGCAGGAAACGGAGCAGAGAGGCTCCTGCTGTGCACGCCGGGATCAGCCCTGACCATCCATCACTCCCGGCCGAGGCCACGCACGGGGCGAGCACAGCCCAGCGCGTGAGCCGCGGGATGCCTGCGTTGTGTCATGTCCCCCCTGCCCGACACTCACTTCTGCAGGAACTCCTCTAAGCCGCAGATCTTGAGCACAAAGTCCTCGACATCGATGGTGTGCAGCTCGTCGTGAGTGTAGCACAGCGCCTGGTAGATGAGCAGGTCCACTGTGGAGGAGCCTGCAGGGAGAGGGAGCAACGTCCTGAGCCCCAGGGATGGTGGAACCCACCCCAGATCCTCCACCCAGGTATTGCTGGGGTCTGTCCCTGCCTCACAGCACCCCGGCTGCCCCCGATTGCTGCAAGGAGGGACAGGCAAACAGCTGCGTGGCATGGGACACTTACAGTCGCAAGTGAAGGTGAGGGGCTCCCGCAGGCTGTCACACACCACCGTCACCTTCAGGCTGACACCGTGGCCCAGCTGCTCGGGGCTGAGGTTGACGGCGCTCCACACCAAGCCGGTGAGGGAATAGTCCTTGGTACTATAGCCAGACCGCAGCCTGCAGAGGCAGGGAGGGGTCAGAGATGCTGCCCTGCTTTGGATTTTGTCCCACCCCGCAATAAACACCTGTTTTGGGGCATCTGGCAGTGGGATGCTCCAGCCTTGGGGTGCACCGAGAGCCCCAGGAAGGGCTCAAGCACAGCCGGGTACTCACACATCCAGCATGTGGCAGAAAGCAGCCACCTCCTCATCCCGCTCCTCAGAGACTTCAAAGAGCTCGTAGCCGTTGGCGAAGGAGTGTGGCCGGGGGGCAACCTACAGGGCAGAGCACGAGCCCATCAGCCGGCTGCAGCATCCCCGGGGGCTCCAGCCCACCACCCGCCTGGGACGGGGTTTGCTGAATCCCCCCGTTAGACCACTGAGCACCGAGAGCCTTTGCTCGCCCTGGCATTGCTGCAGCTGGGGAGAAGGCAGCTCTACAGCATCGCAGGGGGAGCACGGTCCAGCAGAGGAGGGGTCTGCACCAGGCAGGCACCAGCCACAGGACACATCACCCACGTCTGCACCGGCACCCTCCCCATGGCTGGGAGAAGGAAGACCTGAGGTCTCGCTGCCCCCAGCCTCCTACCCACAAAATTGACCATTTCCAGGTGGTTTCCAAAAGCCCCACTGGGCAGATTCTCCAGCAGAGGTGAGGGATGGGCAGAGGCAGCCCCGAGGATGCTGTGGGATGGGGAAGGACCATCCCCAGGCCACCGGGGTGCTGCAGCAAGCCCTGCCATGCCTGGCTCCACACACCGCTCTCCCGCCGTGGTGCTGGGGCAGGCGGCACCGACGTGCCAGGCTCCCCCCGCGCGTGGGGGTCCCCAGGCCTCCACAGCTCTTTCGCAGTGAACAATGGCCCCACTGTCAGAGCAATTAACCCAGCCAACAGCTAACGGGAGGCAGAGAAAGGCAGAGAACACAGCAGCCGCTAAAGACAATTTTAGTGCTCTTTTATAATTAGTTTCTGGCACCAAGAAAGCTGAATGACTTACATAGCCCCCGCCGGTGGTCCCCAGCTGCACCCCTCACTCTCTGGGGAGGGGGGACCCCACGAGAAAGGCGACTTTTACAGTTATTTATCTCCTCCTCTTGCAGGAGGCAGGATGAGCTGCACCAGAGCCGGGGCTCTGCCCCTGCAACGGGTACCCCGGCGGGGACAAGGGACGTGGCTGCCCCGGGAGAGAGACGGTGGCAGCACCAGCAGCTTCTGTGCGCAGAGGGGAGATATCCCACTCGCTCCTTGACGGAGGGAAGAGGGAGCTGGGATTGGAAAGGATGTTGCAAGCCGGACAGGAAAGTGATCGCCCGGCTCTCGGGAGGAGACTCTCAACTCTTTCCGGAGGATCTTGTGATATTTTGTGAGCTGGTGGCTGGGCATGAGGGTGCGCAGAGAAGGCAGCGCTCAGGACGGCTGCGCACGGAGCATCCCACCTGCTCGGTGGCAGCGGGATGATGACCAGGTGGGACTTGCCTTTCTGCTTGGCTTCCCGGCCCCGGGTCACCTGCCCTGGAGGGTTTTGGCCATAACTACGTGATCCCACACCCCTCAGGGAGACACACGATCTGGAAAAGTCTTAACCCCCAGGGACGATGTCTCGGGGCGCAGATGCCTCTGACAGCAATCCACGAACAAGACTCTGAGGAGCCCCATGATGGGACAAATAAAACCAACCCGAAGCAAAGGAAATGCAGCAAAGCCACAGGCACCCACGGCCCCATTAGCACCCCAGCGCTGTGTTTCCAGCTCTCCCCAGCACCTCGGCTCCATCCCAGCCCCTCTCCTAAGGCATGGAGAGAAAAGCCTCTTACCGGGTCAACGGAGATCCTGCGGTTCTTGTTTGGTGCCAGATTCTTCCGGTTGCCGAAGCGGGAGACGTATGTCCGTGGGGGCACCTGGGGGGGCATGGTCTTGCTCCGTGCCACCGGCTTGCCACTCAATTCCTTCTCGAAGATGCTCCTGCCCTCCTTCCAGCCGCGGGCAGCTTCCCACAGCACCTCCGACTCGTAGGTGGACTTCAGGTTGAGGCAGGTGATGGCATCGTTGATGCCGCCGTAGTCGGCGATGCCGTAGGGGTCCTCCTCGGAGATGCGGCGGCCCAGCAGCTTGCCGTGAGCCCGCTCGTGGGCTGCCGAGAACATGTTGATGTCCCTGGGCTGGGGTCCTTTGGAGGACGGGGGGGATCCCTTCCCCGAGCGCTGGGTCCCCTCAGGGGAGCTCCACAGGGGATGCCGGGGGGGCAGCGGGGGCGGTGAGAGCTTTTTGGGGGAGCCACCCCCGCCGTCATGGGGTGAGGTGCTGTTCAGTGGCTCCCCGAGGAAGTCCCCCCCCGACCCCTCAAAGATGTAAAGATAGTCCCCAGCCAGGGGTCTCTTCAGCCAGGGCTGGGCGTCTGGCTGGGGTGGGCTGGGGTCAGGAGGGGGTCCGGGAGTGGGGGGACCCTCGGGCGCCACTGGGACGTTGTAGCTGAGCGTGGGGTCGGAGCCAGAGAGGCCACGTGCCGCTTTGATGCTGTCGCAGCCGTTCCTCTCGGCGGGCTCGTCCCAGGAGATGAGGGGCCGGTCTCCCCGCTGCTTGGCCCGGCTCTCCTCCTTGTCCTGCCGCAGGCGGGAGAGCGCGTCGTACTCCATCTGCAGCGCCTCCGCCAGTGCCAGCTCCTTCCGGCTGATGCCCACCGACTCCAGGGACTTCCAGTGCTCCCCATTGCCGCGCGTGGCGGACATCTCTCTGGGGACCAGGACCTCTTCCTCCCGGGCTCAGAGGTCAGGAGAAAGGCATGCTGCACCGCCGGCCACCTGGGCGGAGGGGAAAGGCAAGGGTTAACGGCCGGGCAGGCTAAGATAAGGAAGGTTGGTTAAGGAGGGTCCGGCTGGCAGCAGCCTGTGGTACAGCGGTACAGCCCTTCCTCTCTGTAATGGAAAAAAGGAAACGTTCAGGGGCTCAGCAATGCGAGGACGGGTTAAATAAAGACTTTGCTGCTGCCCACCCGCCCAGGACCCCATGGCCAGCAGTCAGGCAGCGGAGGCAGGGCAGGCAGGGCTGGTTGGCCCCACGGCAGCTGCTGGGGCTATTGCTGGAGGCCGACGTATTTCCCCGAGGTCAAAATAAGATGCAGAGCAGGGAGGGCCATGGGGCCAGCGCCTGCAGCTGGGGCTGACTCAACCTGCAACCCTGCTGCCGCAGGGAACCTGCCCCGGCATGGGCTTCGCAGCGGTGCCGATGATCCAGCGCATGCCTAGGACACGGCTCTGAGCTGCCTTGCTCATCTCGGGACCATCGCAGCTTTGAGAAAAAGACAGCCTCTGCCAGCAAAACTAGGGATTTTTGAAGCAGAAATGAAAAGGTGAGAGAGAAGGACAAGGAAGGGACAAGACAGGGTGCTGCCCTCCTCACCCCAGCTGTGTCCATGGGGAAGAAGATACTCCGTCTGCAGCAGCCCGGGCAGCAAGGCACCAACCTCCCGTGGCTGGTCCCAAGGGTTTTACCCTGCAGCACACTGCTCTCGCCCAGTCTGAGGGCTACGGCATCCCATTCCCAAACTCTGTTTCAGCAGAGGGATCTGTGCACGGTCCAGGACGGCTGGGAGCACCCGCTGCTCACCAGCTCCCATTGCTACTCCCCAGCACTGACTGGCCCAGGCTGCTTCAGCGAGCAAGAAATGGGGCACAGCACTGGGGACCTGGGCATCACGCTTGGCTCTACCACCAGCAGCCCCAGCCCCCTTAAATGGATCCGTGGGTCCCTCCAAGCCTCGCCGCAGCACCCGGTGCTGCACAGCCTCCAAACCCCTCTTTCTGCAGCATTCAGCTGCACGAGCAGAGAGGAGAAACAGCCGGACTGGAAACCGCTCGCTGGCCCCCGACCAAAACCCGCGGAGGGCGGTGACCGCAGGGGGGGCTCTGCTCTCCCCAGCCAGCACCACGCTCCCCAGGGAAGGATGTTTCACCTCCTCTTCCCTTCCTAGCAAAATAAATAACGAAGTGGATGTTAAACAGAAGAGTGGAGCAAGCCCAAAGCCCCTGGAGACAGACGGCACTCAAAATCTCTAGAGCTGAGAGACAGCTGAGTGTTTTCAGGCTCTGGCTAGGGCTGGCTCATGGGCCTCAGCACAGGGAGAACATGGGACCTCTGCCATCCCAGCTCTCCTCTGCCCAGCACTGCTCCTTCTGCACCACGCAGGGCCCTGGCTGATGCTCTGATTTAGGGTGAAAGGGTGCAACTACCCCTTCCCAGTGACTGCAAGCATTTTTGCTGGAAAGCACTGCTGGGTGCTGCAGGCACCGCTGAACCCAATCATGTTCCTGCAGTGCCCGTGGCGGGGGAGCCTGCACATGCAGAGCAGGACAGCCCTTAACCACAATGTGTAGGAGCAGGGAGAGGACTGGCAGACTCTGCCACTACCTGCTCTCACCCCCAGAGATGGAGGAGCCTATCTGGCATGACACGTGCCCCCCACATCCCACCCCATGGCACAGGGAACCACCTCCAGCCAGGCTATGCCAGTGACCACCTTCCTCCCACACCCAGTGGAGCATCACCATCATCACCAGGCTGGTCCCAGCCATCCCACCCCAGCCCAGTTGCTGATTATCGCCTGCAGCAGCACCCCCCATACACATCACCCCCCCACCACCTGTGAACAGGCCCTCCTGACCCTGGGGCCGTGCAGGACCAGATGGCTGCTAAATAGCCTAGCCCAGGCTGGGCTAATTTCCTGGGAGCGAGGTGGGTTTGACCCCCTCATGGGCACAGGACCCCTCTCTTGGCCCCCCCCAACAGCAGGCTGGCCAGGCACCTCACTCAACCATTTTCTTTGGCCTTTCTAACTGGAGAAACGGCTTTGGGGGGGGGGGGGAACAGGCTGTAAACATGCCCTTCCCCATTTTGGACCCTGCTGGCAGCTGTGGGCTTTTCCCAGAAAAATAGAAATCCCAAAAGCTGGCAGTCCTGGGCTTCTGGAAGCCAAACAAAGAAAATCTGCTTTTAACCCAAAAGCAATAAAATCAAACCGTTTTTTGTGGCTGACAAAGCCACAAACCCATTCTCGTCTCCAAGAGATGCATCTTCATCTCGATGACGTTTTGAGCGGAGAAACACTCCTGCCTGGTCGAGCCGAAGCTCCCGCGTGTGCCGGTGGAATGCAGCTGCACCCGCGCCGGGGCAGCAACAGCAAACTGGTCCTGCCTCCAGCACCAGCCAGGCGGGCACCGTCGGAGCAGCCCGGACAGGGGGATGGGGATGGGCAGGCTCAGGCTGGGCTGGCACGGCAACCCCTCAGTGCCAACATCAGCCGGAGAAAAGCCATGCAGGAGGGGGCTGCACGCGACCCGGGGGGTGTCACCTCGGCTGGGGACACCACGAGCATCCCCGAGCAGGCGGCTCGGCCCCTTCCCTCCCGAGCTGGTGCAGCAGCCGGACGGAGGCGATGCAAACCCACACGGAAGCACCCCAAACTCTCCCGGTTTCCCTCCAAGTCCTCGGCCAGGGGCAGGACTGATGCTCAACCAGCACCTCCCGCTGCAGGCTCCTGCTCCCGGGGGGTTTGGTGCGCGGCCGCCTGTGTTTCCTCCCAGTGCCTCTCTCCCTCCGGCAGCCTGTTACAAAAATTACCCGGGACTGAGAGCTGTGGGTTAAGTCTCAGCATGGGAGCTCCTGAGGCGGGAGCCGAATTCCAGAGGAGCAGAGACAAGCAGATTTTTTCCTCCTCAAAATACTACTGCTAATAACATAGGGATAATTTTCAGACTTTAAATTTCCTGGCATTTGCCATGGTCACGTCAGCCTCAGGAGACCCACCCAGCTTGGGATCCCACCTTTCAGAGAAATGCCTCGCTGTGCTGAGTTACTGTGACTGCAGCACATGGCTCGGCCGGAGGCACACAGGAGGGAAAACCACTTGTTCACTGGAAATCCTTTGCCCTAAGCCCCGAATTACGGTTTAACTCAATTTTCTGCACAGTTTGCACCAGCACGGCCCCAGAGGGGAGATTGTAGCCTTGCAGGGAGCCATACACAGACACCGCATCCCTCCTGTAACCCACCAGCAACCGCTGCTCTGCTCTGCGTGGCCACATCAGCAGAGCAGAGGGAACGTTTCCCCATCGATGCGCTGCCCAGGTGCACAAAGCCAACCTCCTCTCAGGGAGGGCCCTCAAGAATATCATTGCTGAGACCAAAGGGCAGCAAAACCAGCTTCAAATCCTCTTTCGGAAACCTCTTGCATTTTAAAATGGGATTTCAGAGCATCTGCTGGTTGCAGCACGGCCCCTCATCCAGCTCCCAGCATCAGCACCCTGCCTGCCAGCCCGGCCAACACCCACCTCCGGGCTCTGCCGGTCCTGGGGCACCCCCCAGGGATGGGAAGGAAAGCGAGGCTTGGGGTGAGGCTTTCACGCCTGCATGCTGGCAGATCCCACAGAGTTTATTTTTCAAATACCAAAATGGTTGGATCCACCCAGGAGCAGCCCAGCCCGATGGCAGTGGGGCAGCCCCCCTCCGAGGGCTCAGGGCTCCATTAGCCCACTCAAAATCCCTCCACACCAGCCACTCCTGCTCTGTGGCGGCTCCTGGGGACAGGTTTTCTGCAGGGTTTTGGGGCTCCCCATAGGGCTCTCCCTTTCCCGACACCCAGCATTGGTGGGACGGGGGGGATGATCCCAGCCCTCGTGCAAAGAGCTGAGCATCAGGTTGGGAGGAGGGTGAGGAAGACCTGGGGGGACCCAGGGGGAGCTCAGCATCGCCTGCAGCCACCCTGCGCCCGCCCCTGTTCCTGGCAGCTGAGCAGCACCTGCTCATCGTGGGGAGGGATGAGGGAAGCCATGCAGAAAATAGTCCTATGGGATCCCACAGCAGAGCAAACGCCGCAGCCAGCCCTGCCTCCCCGTGCCCAGGGACAGGAGCCTGGGGCAGAGCCGCCGTGGCTGCTGGGGGCTCGCTGTGCACCCCCAGCTCTCTCCATCCCTCCCTCCCATCCCCCTCGCAGGCAGCTGCGTTGGGAGCAGATAGAAATGTCCGAAGCATCTGGGAAGACATCAAACATCTGAGGGCGAGGAAGCAAAGCAAACCCCGGAGGGGCACCTCCCCGGGGTGTGGGAGCCGGGGATGGAGGTTATGCCTATCAGGGGAGACAATTCACATCCATTTATAATCCGGCGGAGGGAGGAGCGGCCGTGAGAAGGATAAAGCACCAGCCTTCACCTCTGGGGCTGCGGGTCCATCCATCCATCCTGCCGCTCCGACTGAACAGGGCGAGCGGCTGCGTTCCCAGCCACCGCAGCAGCCCCTGCCCAGCCAGGAGGATGGCGGGGGCTTCCCTGCCTTGGGGACACGGAGCCTGCTCCTGGCTGTGTCCCCAGCCACGTGCCATCGTCCCTGCTGCGAGTCACAGCACATCGTGGGGTGACAAAGCTCCCTGGACACACTGGACGCCGGGGCTGCCCTCTGGCAGTGGGGATCCCCCTACATCGGCAAGGCAGAGCCAGCCCCTCGTCCCATGCAGCTTGTGGCATGGAGGAGGGCAGGTTCCCAGGGCCCCCTACCAGCTCCAGCACCCCCCCAGAGCAGGTGGGACCCAGCTCCCCCCACCCCAGAAGAAACTCTCTGATCTCAATTCTCCTCTTCCCTACCAAAATGGGAAGGAAACGGTGGTGTTTAAACACAGCAAAATGCAGGATTTTCATCCCAGTTTGGAACTGGAGGTCCGGAAAGGGAACCTGGTCTCAAAGGTCATTGAAAAATGAAACTGAAACTCCGCATGTTTCATTCCTGGAGCCACACTCAGTGCTGCCAAAATACCACCCCTCAACCCAAAACCCAGCAAAACCAACACTCTGGAAGTGCTCACAGGGAAAATGGCATGATTCTCCCCTAAAACCAATCCCGACAGACATTTTCAGGGAACTCTATTTCTTTTCCCCAGTTTGCAGACCAAAAGCCGAGGGGCTGCGCTCCCAGGAGCCGACCGGCTTGTTTCCAGGGGGGTTTGGAGCTGGTTCCCCCCACCAGGAGATGTCGCCAGCATTTCTCAGCAAGTTAGTAGGAAGGGTCCAGAGCTCATCCCTGAGCCCCAGGATCCAGCCCCACGATCAGAGTCCCTGCACCAGGCGCCAGCCGCGCTTCACTCCCCAGGAGCCACCCTCGCCATGGGCTGGGCACGAAGGACACGGCTCCTTCCACGCACCCCAAAGCCTCCCATTGCTGGGCAGACCTGCAGCCCTTGCCATTGCAACATGAAGCAGGATCCAGCTACTTCATTATGTGCAGCAAAATAAAACCAAACAGCTGCCATCCCGCACACACCAAGCTGAGCAAACACCTTGGAAACAACAAGTGCCACTCACTTCCAACCTGTTGCCTTACGGCAGGAGTTTTTTCCTCTTCAAGCTGATACGTCTCCTACTAATGGCAGAGCAAAGTCCAGTCCAGTCCAAGCTCACTGGAGGAGGCAGGATGTGAAGCTGGCCAATGCCAAAGGCTCTTCCATCATTTTCTACGTATTTCCACCCTCAGGAGGAAATCCTGCCCCGGGGAAGATGGGTCACGTTTGGGAAGGGAAAGCCCCCGACTTGGAGCAGCCGAAGGAGCGAGCGCTGCAGAGGAACCACCCAGAGCCCTGCGGGGTGGGAACTGAGTCTGGAATGGGGACGATGGAGGGGACAATGGGGTGTCCCAGCCAGGCGGCGGTGTGGGTAGGGGGATGACAGAGCCCCCCTTTGCAGCAAGGTCCGACAGCCACATGCTCGGCTGCACAGGAGACGCTGAACCTCACCCAGCACCTGCGAAGCGATGGAGGCGTGGAGAGGAGCGAGGGTGGGACCTTTCCGCAAAGCCACCCACTGCTGCATCCTCCCCGGCGTTCCCACACGGCGGCTCTGGGCCCCACAGCAGCTCTGACGACAAGGCCAAGACATCCCATGCCTCCTCTGCTCCCCGGCCCTGGGGGCACACCCGCAATTGGACTTTCCAAATTACTCAACCCTCGCTGCTCCAGCACGCAGCACCCACACCCAGGGCCAGGCTTTCTCGGTGCTCAGCGTCCCTGGGGGGTGCTGGCAGTCAGGCTCTCCCCGATACGGCAGCTCTGGCACTCGGCTCCTATGCAAATCTCGCCTTCCTCCGCGGTGAGAGCCTGGCGTGGCGTGGCTGGCTGCGCGACAGCGCGGGTGTACGTACACCGAGCTGCACACCGGCTTGCTGGCAGCGATCCTGCATGCACAGCCTGCACGGGGGCTCAGCAAGGCAAGGAGGGACTGGAACCCTATATATGCTCAAGACAGCTGAGCGATGTAAAGCACAGCACCTCCTCGGCCTCAACACATCCTGCTGCACTGGCACCCAGGGGAAGAGTCCTGCCTGCAAGGCAGAGCTGGGATGGACTGGCAAGTGGCAGCATGCTGCCCTCCCTGCCCGCGCTGCCCTCTGCCCTGCAGCCCAGCAGTCTGGGCGAGCCCCAGGGAATGGATCCTGCTGCTGCGATTGCAGCTGTATCCATGCCACACGCTCCCCAGGGCTGTTCCCTGCTGCCATGGGGCTCTCCCTGATCCAGATGCTGAACCGGCGGGGTGCACTGAGGACACGCAGCAGCTGGGGTGCACAGCCCTGCCCACAGCACCCTCTTGGGGTGCCAGGGGCCTGGCTGGTCCCACACTGCATACCAGACCCAGCCCAGTCTGCAATGGGAACTAATTCCTGAGGCTGCTCAGTCCTGCTCTGCCCGCAGGATTTACATGCTGTAGGAGAGAGCCACAGCCCAAGGATGCACCACAGACACATACACACAGCTTCTCCAGAGCACCTGGCGCGCAGGGAAACACCTCACTTGGGACAGGGCTGTGGATGCTACTGCTGCTTACAGCCCCGGCAGTCCCTCCCCACGGCTCAGGACCACGGGAGCCCCGTCCTCACCAGCACCCTGACCCCGCACACACCTCCCCTGCCCCGCAGCCCGGGGTGCCGGCGTGCACCGGCTGCGCACACATCCTTAGCGTGCATCCAGGCAACGCTTGCACACGCAGGCACGGAGCACCTATTTTGCAGCACGCAGGGAGAGCCGGTGCCCAGGTGCGTGGCCACTAGGCTGGAAAGGCAGCTCCTTTCGGCTCCCAGCCGTGGCGCGGATCCTCTCCCCAGCCTCGCTTCGCCTCGTATTTAGGAGGGTGCTCCCAAGGCGAGGTGGGGCAGGCACCTCACCAGGGCAGTTAGCCGGGAAGAGCCGGGTGCCCCATTTGCCAGGCAGGTTTCCCTCAACCCACAGTTCCCCGCCACCCTGTCCCTCCCGCTTTGGGAGGAAAAAGATTGATTTTTCGGATCACACTGGTGCTGGTTCACCCCGACCCAGATCCTGGGAATAATTACATTCGTGTTTGGCCTTATACACATGAATAGCTGTGGTTAAGTCAATATATCTCCTTTGCTTCGGGGTAATAGCTCGCATATCTCTAGAGTTTACTGTTAAATACATACATGAGCCTTTCTGCAAGTTCAGGATCCGGAGCACTATACCGCAGGAGCAGATGGAGCATCGCTGCAGCATGCCCAGCATCCTCAGAAGTGCTTTCTGTCCCCACGCACCGTACCTGGAGCCCACGCCTGCACCGCGGCTTTGGTGGGACGAGCTGACCCTTCCCGGCCGCAGACGAGCTCTGGCTTATCCCTGTCCCTGTCCCCATCCCTGTCCCGGCGGGGGGACTCTGACATGATGGAAAAGAGCACAAACCCCAGCCCTGCCCCTCTACTTTGCTGACGGGCAACTTTGCAATTTGACGGGGACCGTTTCATTGTTCTGCTCATAAACCCCCACCCCAAATTCCCACCCCCACCCCCAAAGTCCCGCCCGACGCTGCATTTCAAGGGACCCCGCGCCGTGCCCTGGGGGTGCAGCGCTCGGGGCCGCCCCCTCCCCCGCCCCGCTCCGGTGCTTTTGGGGTTTTCAGTCCTGGAAAAAACACAAGGCTGGGCTGGAGCTTTGGGGCAGCGCTGGAGCTCCCACATCTCCTCCCAGGGGGTGCAATTTTTTAAATATATATACATATTTTTTTTAAAGGGGAAAAAAACCCGGAACGAGCCGCTTATTGGAGGAGCCGGCCTGCTCCCACCACCCAGCCCCGCCGCTCCCCCCGGGGCTCCCCGCTCCCCCCGGGGCTCAGCCCTACCTGCTCCGAGCCGGCTGCGGCGGCGGCGGCGGGGCCGGGCCGGGCTGGGGCCGGGCGGCGGCGGGGCCGCGCCGCGGCGGCGGCGGCGGGGGGAGGAGGAGGAGGAGGAGGAGGAGGAGGAGGAGGAGGAGGGAGCACGGCGGCGGCGGACAATGGAGGGGCGCAGCGCGGCGCGGGGCCATCTCCCGGCGGCCCGCCGCATTGCACGGCGCCGGGGGCCGGGGGCGAGGCGGGGCCGGCCCCCGGTGCCCCCCCTCCCCGGTACCCCCTCCCCCCGGTTCCCCCTCCATGTGTCCCCGGGATGCTGCCAGCTCCCCCCACGCATCCCCGCCGCCCCGCCCCGCGGTGCCCCCCGTATCCCGCATCGCCCCCGCACCGCTGCCGGCGCGATGGGTCGGTGGGCGATGAGTCGCTCCTGCTCCTCTGGCCGCAGCAGCCGGCCCCCTCCGCCTCCCCCAAAACCCTGCAGCTGCATCCTCGGGGTGAACGCTGGGGACCCCGTCACCACCCACCTCCCACCGCTTCCCACTGGGCCAGCACCTACAGGGGTGCGGGTGCCGCTCTGTACCCCTCCAGGGCACTGCAGGAGGGTGCTGAGACACCCCGCTGGGACTGGGGTGCTCTTACTGGTCCCCAGAGCCCCCCAGGTTGGTGGGGACATGCTCTCACCCGCAGCAGCCAGCCCCCGGCCTCGGGGGGAGAGCACGGGAAGAAGCGGCTGCACGAACACATTGTGGGCAACAGATGTGCTGGAGCCATCGCAGCGGTGGCTGTAATTTGTTTTTGCAGGCAGCTGGCCCTGCCAGGCTCTTACAGATGGGATGGGTAATATTCACCTCCGACACCCCAGTGCCGCACTGGAGAGCGGCGAGCAATGCTGGGAGCCGGCCATGCCATGCCCAGCCGACCGCTGTGCCTGTGGTTTGGGTTTAGTGGTGACACAGTATTATCCCAACCTCTCGGCTTCCTTGAAGATCCCCAGGAGACGGGAGGATGGAGGTTGCTGCAGGATCCAGGGGCAAAGCCAGGGCTTGGGGGTCTCCCAGTGCGGCTGGGCACCCCCAGGACCCATCTCCCACCAGGCCCTGATGGAAAAATGGCCCCAGCCAGCTTCTGCCTGCAAAACCCCACGGGCTGCACCCACCCTCTGATGGGAATTGTCACCCGCGGCGTGGGGACAAGCTGCAAGTGGGGCTATGGGGCAGCTGGAGAGATCCCAGTATAACCAGACGTGCCCCATATCCCCTGTCCTGGACGGGTTATCCCTGTGCTCCTTCTCTTTGCACTTTGCCTGCCCCTCTTTCACACACCCCACGTTTCTCCAGCGCTGCTCTCCCAGCCGCATCCTGTGTGTTGAGCTTTGCTGCAGTGGGACCCCTAGGACCTGCGGTGGGGGGAACCCCCTGCTCCTCCGCAAGGTCCCCCCTTGCCCGACGGCCCACGCTGCACCTGGGGCAAGAACGAGGCGCAGGATGGGCCCGCGCCGGTTGGTTTGTGCCCCGAGCTGCGCGATGACCCTGGCATTAACGGGGTGGGGCTGCCGGGTGTCCGTGGGGGGTGCGGGAGGCAGGCAGGGGGGTGCAGGGGACGGGGAGGGAGTGCGGGCAGCGCGCGGGCAGCGCGATGTACAGGCAGAGCAGGCAGCAGAGTCAGAGCCCGGATAGCTCAGTCGGTAGAGCATCAGACTTTTAATCTGAGGGTCCAGGGTTCAAGTCCCTGTTCGGGCGGTGTCGCTTTTTGCTTTCCAATCTTCAGGGGTTTTTTTATTTTCCTGCCAAAGTTGCCCGGGGCGCAGCCGGGACGCCCCGGCGGGAAGAGCCGCCGCTACTGCGGATTTAAAAGGCTTTTGAGGGGAAACAAAAAATAGTCAGGAGTAAAAGGGAAGAAGAAAAAAAAATTATCGTCGCCCGAACAGGGACTTGAACCCTGGACCCTCAGATTAAAAGTCTGATGCTCTACCGACTGAGCTATCCGGGCTCTGCGACAAGCAGCACCGAGCCGCTGTTATCAGCGCGCGCCGGCACGGGGGAGGCGCTCCGTACCGCGGGGGGGGGGTCGCACCGGGCCGGGGGAGCACCGGAGGGCTCGTACCGGGCCGGGGAGGGGGCGCAGCCCTGCACCCGCTGGGTGGAGGGAGACGTCGGAGGGCTTGCATCGGGCGGGAGGCGGGAGGCGGGTGCAGCTCTGTCCTTCGTGAGGCGGTTGGGGCGGGGTGGGGGTGGGGGCAGGAGTCTCACCGGGCGGTGGGGGGAGCGGCACCGGGCCGGGGGAAGCTTACACCCTCTTAGAGCTCGGTCCTCCACCACGTGAGGGGGCGGGCGCGCACCCCCCGCAGGGATCCCGTCCTCTCTAGGAGCAGCTTCCGGTCCGCTCTATGGCGCCCCCGCGGAAGCGGCGGCGCAGCCATGTTGCCTGCGAGGGGAAGTGGCGGCCCGGAGCCCTGCTAAGATGGTGGAGAGGAGCCGTCGGGGGATGTAGGGGTCCATCCCCCGTCCCCCGACCCGACCCCGGGCTGCAGGGCGACCTGGGGCCCATGGAGCAGCTATAGGGTGAGCCCGCCGCGGGAGGCCGGGGCTCGGGGGTGCAGCGCCCCGGGGCCGAGCGGGCCGGGCCGGCCCGGGGGAGGGCGGCGGGGGGCGAAGGCGACCGAGGGGCCAGGAGCGAGGCGCGGTGGGGGATGCGGAGGTCCCGGGGGTGCAGGGATGGAGGGGTGGTGTCGGCGGAGAGCTGCCCCCCGCCGCAGGAGCGGGCCCGGGAGAGCAGGAGCCTCGCCCCCGGCTTCTGACACCGAGCGGTGTCAGAAATCAAGTGCCAAAAGCAAGACCCAAAGCTTCCCTCTTGGAATAAATTGCGTTTCAGTAGCGTCATTCCAACGACTACAAGTGCTCTGCACCATTCCCTTGCTTGTGCTGGAAACAGCCAGGGCTCTGCCTCCGTGAAGTCATGCTCCGAGAGCTGTGCCATTCACAAACATGCTTCCAAACTTTTAAGTATTATTCTGTTTCCTGCTGAATGCTTATAAGGACATCTTACTGTTGCCTGACAGCTTACGCTTTAGCAGTTAGCCGATGCTTATACCATATACTCCAGTAATAAAAGTAAACACAAGTGGTTTTGCATTATTGCATCTTTTCCAGAACACGTTTTTTGCGTCCTCATCTTTTGCATACCTAATGGTTGACTGCAGCACCGAAAACTTTGTCAGCATTTAGAGTAGATGTTTCAGAGCAATGTGGTGTGACCAGACTACAGCAGAGAGCTGACAGCGACTGTTTGTTGCCACGTGTCGTCTTTCACACCATGATTTAAACCTTAAACACTGCCGTGCTTTTCCAGGGCAAAACGCTGTGCAGTTTAACGGTTGGAAATAGCTGCTCTAAGTGCAGTATTACCGGTGACGAAGTACTTTCAGGCTGTCTGGGGTAGTGCAGAACTGAGGGCTGTTAGAAGAACTTGGCTGTCTTTCTGCTGTGGTATTTGCTCATTTAATGCTTTCCAGCAGCTCCAAGTTACTGCGTTGCCACCGTAGGTGGCCCTGCTCCAAGCGGGGCAGAGTCGACTGTTCCTGCCAGGTAGGGCAGGTGCCGAGCGCTGCCCTATTGCTAGCAGCCTGCATGGGAAATGTGCGGATCGAAAGGGGTTAAAACTCATATCCCAAGTGCCTGCTTCTTCAGAAGCATGCTGTGGACTTTGTGTGGCAAACAGAGACGTAATAGGACTTCGAGTGAACGCCTGTATATTTAGCAACTGTTAAGAGTAGAGCAAAAGCCCCTAGATGTCCAGCAATATGCAGACTCGTAAGTGAAACATCGTGCAGCTAGTCCTGCTGAAGATGTGGTTAAAATAAGGGCTTTTCTTATTTCTCACTGCTGCATAAAATAGGTGGTTATTAGAACTTATGAGTCAAACTGAAGTGCGACAGGAAGAGTCAGCACAGTCATTTCAGGGTATTATATAGCCCTTACCTGGTGAAGAAGCTTGTTTTCGTGATTTAACTACTTCTTGCTCCGTGGTTGAATGTGTTAAAATAGTGGTATCGATTTGATGTTCCTTTAATGAAGTATCTGCTCTTGGGAAAAGCGATCCCGAGGAAAGCCCAAATTCATCTGTAAAAATAGAGGTAAACGAAAACAAGGCTCTGTGCCCTGGGTTGGAAGTGCTGCCCCGTTCCAGACATCACCAGCAACACATACCGTCAGCAACAGCTGATTTAGGGAGATTTGCAGAGCAATTTGCTAGTGTGCCTTTTTTAATTGAAACGATCAGTTTTGTTTTCTCCCCTACTTAATGTGTTTCGCAATAAAGAGTATTGCATAACAGTTGTATTTGTTAACTATGAACATTTATCAAAGGTTGGCTAATTTTGGTGCATTATTGGCAGACCTTTGGGGGGCAGCACACAACTCGTGGCAGATGCGTCCTGTCAGTAACAAAACTCATGTCAAGTGAAATTCAGAATTAAAATATTTTTTGTATTAGAAGATCTGGACTTTACACCAGAGCAGGTGCCAAAAAGGAACTCTTTAAATCAGTGTTTTAGCTAAATATTAAAAGTAGTAGCCCTGCCTTTTGTTACCGTAAATAATGCATTAAAGGACTTCTCTGTAGTGAAATTGGGCTTTTCTCTGGATATTTTTCCTGATTGACTCCCAAGTCAATATCAAAGCAACAAATTAGAGCACTTAACTGAGCACAGGACAGCAAAAATTGAAGTCAAGCAGTCTGTAAAGTGTGAAATCTGTTAACCCATGTAATTCACAGCCCAGTTTTCGCTCCTCCTGCTGCCACTTTCCAGCCAGGAGCTCCTAAAAAAACAGCCAACACTTGCAAGGTCTCATGGAGTAAAATCGCGACAGGCAGCATTTGTTGGGAGGTGACAGTGGAAGGACAACTTCGATGTTTCCTTGGCTGGCGTTGGGCAGCTCTCAAAGGACATGTATTAACTTGTTGGGAGCACAGTGATGTGATCCAGTGAAATATATGGCCCAGAGAAAGGTAGCAGGACTGTGACAGCAGTGACGGAGCTAAGAATGTAGTAAGGTGTGGTTTACAGGGAGGAGTAATGATGTTTCTGTCACCCGCCCGGTGGGCAGGAGGACTTGCAGGCATGAAAACACACAGGGACTCACACCGATAGGGACAAACCTAATTAGCTCTGACTCAATTGTCAGATTAGTGCTTGTTTAAAGCCTTCCCTCCAGGGCTGCTCTCTGCAGGATACTGTGCATGAGACTGCAAGTTTGGTTTCAGTAGAAATTTTGCTTTATTTGAAAGCATGAAAAAGAATGATGTTAACTGAGGGCAAGACTGAAATGTCAGACCTTAACCCATCGTTGCAGTGAGCCACCACAGGGTCCGCAGATACACTGAACAGTCTCTAGTTTACACTCCCTGCTGTGTTTTCACTTTGTGCAGAAGTTAGAAACCATATTCTTTCCTTGAAAGGAGATTTTAAAACAGAAGCTGGACTTGATTTAGAAGTCTAGCTTCAACTTTTCAGGCACTGCTGTTGAGAAAAGTCCATGCACCCTCCTGGGTCTGTTGAGGTCTTTTGTCTCAAGCGTTTCCTTCTGCAAGCAGCAAAAGCTGTGGTCTAGTGGGGTTTTGATCTCTTAAGAGAAGGAACTTTTACTCACAAACCAGGCAGACAACTTGTGTGCATGACCATATAAAGTGTTCAAGTGGAAAAAATGGTTCGTTCATGACTCCTATGTGATTCATGGTTTCCTCGGAGTCGTTACTCTGGCCCAGTGTCATTTTCTTACATATGTAGCTCCAAAGCTATAGAGGGGAACAGCGGTAAGTTCACTGGTGCTTCGTTCAGCTGCCTGCAAGTTAGTTCAGACACTTCCAGGGTTGTAAGGTAAAATATTTGACATAAAATAGGTGGCAAAATAGAGTAGCAGGGAAAATTAAATGGGGCTCACTGAGCAAGAAGATTCTAATTTTTCTAGGAATTTCCACCATTTGTGTTTCTGGCCCACTTGTGTACAAAGGGTGGTATCAGAAGTGACATTTTCTGCCGTGGCAGGACAACAACTGGTGGCTGCCTCCATAAATCTTGGTGGTATCTGCAGCCTAGGCATGATTTAGAGCTCGCGTGCTTGGGAAGATAGCATTCAGTAATCTGAAGACTAACTTCCTTTAATTAGAAATTAATATTACTAAGAATCAAACTTACTAAAAATACAATTTATCTGTAAAGACTGGAGGTAAGGCACTAACCCGCCTGCCTTTCTGTAATAAAACCAGTATTGAAACAGTTAAAGCAATCTTTACTTGACTCTCCTAACCCAGGGGCAGCGGAGCCCCTTTCCAGGAATGCAGGGTGGAGAGGAAATCCACTGCTTTTCTCCCTCGTTTTGTCTGGTTTTTCACACCGACTCAAGCTCTTATCAGAAGCTGATGTATTTCGTGACTCCCTTTCCTGACTAGATGAGTTGGAGGCAGGAGCGGTTTTTGAAAGAGCGACTCAGAGCCCAGAGCATCAGCAGGACTGGGAGCCCAGCCAGGCGTGGCAGAGCTCCTGGGGAGGCTTCACCGAGCACCCTCCAGGGCTGCTGGAGCTGCTCTCCTGCGCAAGGACCCGCAGACTCTTCTTGGCAGGAGCAAAGGCACTGCCTGGGAAACGGAGGCAGCAGCTGGCCCATCGCAGTGATACTCCTTAGAGCAGAGAAGGTCAAGGTTGGTAAGTTAGTCTGCAGCTGGTACAAAGTACTCGGCTTGTAGAGGATCCTGGGGAGAGTTTGTGTTGCAACGTGCATTGTCAAGGAGAAGCCTTATTTAAGATTTAAGGCGCTGATAACAGGGAAGTGGTTTTAGCTGTTGTAAGTCACTTTGAGTTATTACCTAGATCTTCTCACTATCTATGTTATTTACCAGACTTGAACATTTGAAATGCTGTAATCAAGCTTTCCTAGATATTTAGAGGTATGTTTGATCTTTGGGAATGATTTTATTCCTGGTAGTGCCTTACTTCAGAGAAATGTAATGCTATAAGAATTATCAGAAGCCTCTAACAAAGTTGTAAGTCCTTTTTAATAGATGGGGCAGCAGAGGGGTAGGAGCTGAATGGTTACCAGCAGTCAGTAACTTGAATTGGTGCCAAAGCTCAGATTTTTGTCATTACTGAGGTTTCTCCACTGCCTGCTAGATAGATGTTCAGCCTGTTTTGTCTACATCTGAAGTGTTTGGTTACATTCCTCAGGCATAATCTGGTTATTTTCTTAGTATTCACTTTTTAATGTAGCTGATCATACTGGCTCACATTCTTTGTAACTGATGTAGTAATAACAAATACATTTACTATATCTGGAAAATTCTGTGAAAGACAGTTTAGATATTGCTTTGAAAGTTTTTGGCTTTATATTTTCAAATGTAATTTAAACCGCTGCATGGGTTAAAAGTTGATGCTTCTTCCAGATTCCACAGAGTAAAAACTTGTTCAGGAGCCAGTCTTTTTAGTTCATCGCTTGCTCTAGCCTTAAGTTTACGAAAACAGCAGTTGCAGGGCTTGTTTTGATATTGCCTGCAGAAGCACAACCAGATTCACACTGAAATGGAGACTTTATTGTAACTAGGTCCAGGGACACAACAATTTTACCAGGTATACTGGTCTGAGCTTTAGTGCCGAGACTGAGGGGTCAAGACTTAAGTTCCTTCTCCAACAGGTTCAAGTTACTTTTTTTTCAGTGGCTAGTTAATTTATACCATCCTTTCTGTTTAAATATAAATAAGTTTTCAAACCTGTTGTGTGGGGTAGATTGAACTGGATTGTGCTGTGAACATGAGTCATTACAGATCATTCAGCATATGAAGATGTGCTCTTTGGGTGGCTACTGAAACTGATAGGGCTTGACAAATTCAAATAGCTGCAGGACTTCCCCTTTTGTTCCTTTCCAGGAAAGGAGCATTTCACCTGCTCACTCAGTAATGCTGTTAAAAATGTTAATTTGTAGCCTGCATCTAGTCACTTGGGATGAAGACTGCAGCAGCTTTAGCAGGTTTTCAGCTCTTGGAAAAGCAAGTGAGGAATGTGTTAATCATTGCCATCAGCACTGGCTACCCCTCCTTTTGGGCAGTCAGGGGGTTGCTGTCTTGTGAAGATTTCCATTGTGGTTGATTGTGACTCAGTTTCTATTTCCCTGCCTCTGACTCAAGGATTTCACCAAGTTAAGAGTTTGCCAATGTCCTGGTAGAGACTGGTAGTTCCCTTGACCTGGCAGGTCTCCAAGTTCCTCACCATGTTGTGCCACTCCTAGAGATGGGCAGAGTCAAAGCACCCTCAGTGCCACAGCAGATCTGTCCCAGTTGTTCTCACATGGCTGTTCCACAGGCGCTGGGCAGCTGGATGCAGCTTGGGTAGGACAAAGCAGGTCAGTTTGGACGGAGCAGGTGAGGGGCACAGTAACATCAGCATTATACAGCAGGCATTTAAGATAACACATGCAGGGCTAATTTTAAACACTGGTTTCCTGAAGCTTCTAAGAAGTGGAAGTGGTTAAACTCAAGACAAGGTTTCTCAATTTAACTGGTGCATGAACCTTCTCATTTATAGGTTTGTGCTATAAACAGCTAATCACTGCCACAATGACATCTTCCAGCTCTGCCCAGCATCCACCAGCTGAGAATGCCCACGGAGTCACGCTCGGACAAGTTAACCAGGTAATTATCTCTCCCACTTCACTGTTTTCTCCTCACTAAAGTGGTGGTTTCTTCCATCAAGACAAAGCTCTCCTGAGTACATTTAAGTGAGAAGAATTTAGCCTAACAGAATTGGGCTTTTATCCTGAGGAGTTGTATTACCTTTCACTATCAGATCAATGATTTATGAACATTCTAAAAGGGGAAGGAGGGGAAAAGCATTTAAAACTGGCCATACAAGAAATTGTGTAATACATATTTTTGTGCTGGACCTGTACCAGAAGTATTCCACATACAGCATTCCTCCAAGTGCTGGACTACTTGCGACAGTTGTGTTGGAGCTTTGTAACCTTGTATGCTGAACTTTTGTTTAGCCAGTAATGCATCCCCATGCCTTTTTTGGAGTCAACTTAGGTAGGTATCGCACGCGTAGTACTCATGTTATTGACTATTCCTAGAGTGTCCCTGGAACAAAAGGTAGTTGTCGCTGCGAGCCAAGGCCAGCGTGGCAGGTGTGTACTTTGAGTATGGCTCAACACCATGTTGACAGTCAGAGAAGAGAAATTTGCAAACAGTAACAGTAGAAATCTGGTCTAAAAATCAGGAAGGTATCTCCAAGACAGGCATCCAGCCTTCCTGAGCCTATTAATGTCTCCACAACATGAGGGGATGTGGTAGGAGTGGAAATAAGCTGATGGGAAGTTGAAACATCCTCCCATCTGAAGCTTAATTTAGAACCCATCTGAAGCTTAATTTAGAAGCTTTGAAACGTAGCCAAGTCCTATGTGGAATTGATGCATAAGTTTATTCAGCTCACTCTGCATGAAAAAAATAAGTAAATAGGCTCTGATATTAGTAGCAAAATATTGATTGTCAACACTCAGTGTCCTAGGCAGTGCAGAATAAACACTTCCATTTTGGCTGTGCAGTCGTAGCTAAGGGCCCATTTTAAAGTGATCAAGCTAACTAGGTTGCTTCTTTAATCTGAAAGAGATTTATAAGAAGTTACTTCAAAATCCATTTGAGAGTGGTCATTAGAGACATGTAAACACATAATTTCATCTTATTAAAAACCACGTGCTGATACAAGCGCTTACTTCAGTTGCGCTGAGCTTTTTGCTAGAGAAAAAGCTGTTCTTGAGAAAGAGACTTGGGGATGGACACAAGCTGTTCTGTTCAAGTTTGAAAATGCCTTTAACAAACACAATAATGAGAAAACAGGCAGACCAGGCACATTCACAGAAAAGATGAGGATTTTTTTTACAATATTAGAAAACAGTGGAACAAACACCTTGCCAAGATCCTGTCAGATAGCTGGGTGACAAATGACATTTCACAGAATCACAGAATGCCAGGTTGGAAGGGACCTCAGGGATCATCTAGTCCAACCTTTCTAGGATGAGCAGTCTAGACAAGACGGCCCAGCACCCTGTCCAGACGACTCTTGAAGGTGTCCAACGGGGCCGAGTCAACCCCTTCCATGGGGAGATTATTCCAGTGGTGACTGTCCTCACTGTGAAACACTTCCCTCTCGTGTCCAATGGGAATCTCCCCAAGAGCAGCTTGTGTCCATCCCCCTTGTCCTCTCCACGGGACTCTGTGTAAAAAGGGAGTCTCCATCTTCTTTGTAGCTGCCCCTTAAGTCCTGGTACGTGGGGATGAGATCCCCTCTGAGCCTCCTTTTCTCAAGGCTGAACAAACCCAGCTCTCCCAGCCTGTCCTCGTACGGCAGCTTCCCAGTCCTTGGATCATCTTGGTGGCCCTTCTCTGGGCCCCTTCCAGCCTGGCCCCATCCTTTCTGTACAGCGGGGACCAGAACTGTACGCAGCGCCCCAGGTGTGGCCTGGCAAGCGCTGAGTAGAGCGGGATGATGACTTCTTCATCTCTGCTGGCGATGCCCTTTCTGATGCAACCCAGCACCCTGTTGGCCGCCTTGGCCGCAGCAGCCACTGTTCGCTCACATTGAGCTTCCCCCCACCAGGGCCCCCAGGTCCCTTCCCACAGAGCTGCTCTCCAGCCAGGTGGATCCCAGGCTGTGCTGCACTTTTTTTGTGACAATCAACCAAAACCTGCTCTTACCTTGTGCAGAAAAATGGTGCTGAAGCTCAGGCTGTTTCTTGAGGAGACGTCGGAGGGCTGCAGGCAGGCTCTACTGCTTGGGAAAGGGAGTAGGGATTGTGATTGCATTTATATAGGCATAAAGGAGGGGTGGGTATGAGACACAGGTGTACCCACCTCACATTGAGAGGTAAGAGCCTTTTCCTGCCCAGCACAGATTACATGCCTTGAGAAAGCGTAAGCCTTGTCAAAGGGGAAACAGCAATGAACATTCTGTGCTGAGGACTGGACTTTGTGTCCAGTGACAGATTGAAGTATCTTGCTGTATTGGCACCTGATAGACAAGGAGAACAGAGGAAGAGATTCAGTGTGGGAAACCTGTTCGTTAGTGTACAAAATTGCATGCGATTGCGTAGCACTCAGAGAAAGTGGGGGCTTTCTGACATTTTTAGGGAACACAAAGCATTAGATCATGCGGTGGCGCTCTCCTTGGAATTGTTGAAATTCTTGTGGAGTAGATGAAGTAGCAAAGTAGGGGGGAGATAGCTATTTAAAACTTGCTGCTGTTTTATATAGTATCATCTGTCTCATCTGCTGCTTAAAGCTACTTGGGTGTGTGGGTGAAACTGAAAGGGGTTGTGGAGCAGTTGCATCATTCCAGAGTGCTTTACATTTTATGTAACAAAGATTTTTTTTGATGAGTGAGATCCACAGAAAATACAGGTTCTGATCCTTGGTGTTAATTAACTACACCTTGTGTTTAATGCGGTTTTATTATTATGTGCCAATTCATGGATCCTAATAATATGTACTCCCTAAGGTCTGTACGGAGCAGAGCCAATCTGTTCACTTGCACTAATTGCAAAAATTCAGGCGTGCTGCTCTGGTAGTGGCATCTGAATGCAGCATCATTGCTCCTGAATATATGACTCAGTAAATTCGGTTAGTCACTGCCTGGGAATCCATACCAAGGGTCTGAGTTTCCAGTCTTCCCTCACCGGATGAGTGACATCAAAGTTAATGGGACAATGTGAGTGATTAAAGCCGTTAGGGCTGGCTTCCCAAATTCATTGGCTTTTGTTGTCTTGCACTTGAGTCAGAATGATTGTGCTGATTTTCAGTCCTTCTAACTCCTTTTTAAGCGGTTGTCCATGCAGATTACCTGTAAAAAAGAATTGCAGCCATCAGCAGGTTAGCCTGAGGCAAGCAGGGTTTCCCCAAGACCTCCAGCTCGTACCAGGGTTGTCAGCTTGGTGTCTCACGCAGGTTGACTTGGGCAGCTTGGGTTTGTTAGCTGTGATACGCATCCATGCGTGCCAGGAGGATGTGCTTTCTCTCAGCAGGGCACTGCTTTGTGTCATTCCAACAAAACTCTCGGCTTTGTGTTTTAGGTGCGACCCAAACTGCCGCTTCTGAAGATTCTGCAGGCTGCAGGCGCCCAAGGCGAAACCTTCACGCTGAAGGAGGTGGGCGCAGGTTCTAGGCACTGAAACTGGGCCTGTCCCTGGTTGTTTGGGAGACGGCTCTTTGTGGGGAAGGGATGGGACTGGCTACTAATTTTTCTGTACTTTGAAGCCCTATATGCAAAATAGGGATACCTTACCCTTTTGTTGATCATAAATTATCTTGAGGGCCCTCCGGGGGAATTGGAATAGGAGTGTGAAATATTAAAGAAAATTATCCTTGAAAATCAGTAACCTCTTTAGAGAGAGGTGGGATAGCCACATTCCTGAGAGCGTGTAGGAGATTCTGTTCAGTTGTCTTGCTCTCTGCTCAGTGCGTGAAACCCTTAAAAAGGGAATTCTAGTTGATATTTTTCTTTAACTTTCCTTCAGAATGACTTGTCAGCTAAACCTAAGAGACCCTGTGAATTCATTTATTTTAAGATTAAAATGCAATATGTGTACAAGATTAAAAAAATGACACTGTGATTTACAAGAATATCCTGTCTGCAAAGAATTAAATGCAATGGTTTTTCATTATGAATGTGTCAAATATTCTTGCAGAGCCCTGTGACTTACTTTAAACACTTATGCATTTAAATATTTAGCTTCTAAAAAATTCTGCAGAAACAAATTGAGTGGCTTTAATGGGGGGGAGCTGAGTATTAAATGCAGGTTACTTGTATAGATTAACATTTTAACTCAGTTAAGTCAGTGTTTTCTGCAGTGAATGGAGTACCCTTAGCAACTTTTTGGTGACACTATCATTCAGGAGGGTCACTTCAGTGGGAGAGGGGGGTGGAACCTGCGTATATTATGCTTAATGCACTTTGCTCTCTCCTCTTGTACTCTGGGTTCCTCACTGGCAGTGTCCACTGGCTCTCAGAAGATGTTTCTCTCTGTCTTTCTTTGTGATACTGATGCACTTATTTTTGCATCTTGCAAACTGTCTCCTGAGGGACAGCACAGTAACTTGTGGTCATCCTTTAGTAATAGCTTATCCTTTTAACCAGGGATACCTTCTGCCTCCTCCCTGCCTACTTCCTTCTCTTCTTTACTCTGAGTTGAACAGCAGCAGTCTCCATCTGCAGCTCTCACCGAGGGAGACTGCCCAGATAAACGCTTTATCATCCACATGGTGTTTCGTTTTAATGTGGGGTAGCAGACTGACTTCTATTTATCCATCTTCATCCCAGTCTTCCTTCTTGTCAAGGGTTAATAGTTACATATTATACGTACTTAGAGCAATGTGGTAAAGCGCAGCTCCCTTGGCTGGAAGGCACCAACGAATTGCAGATGTCCGTAATAAGCAGGTACTATTTGCCTCACACTGTAGAGGGTAGCAGGAGACAAATATCAAACTAAAGCTAATTTCCAGGGTCTTTGGTGGTTTGGTTTCAACTGCAGATATGGCTAATGGTATTTTATGTGTGCACAGGTTATGCATTACCTGGGACAGTACATAATGGTGAGGCAGCTATATGACAAAAGACAGCAGCACATGGTCTACTGTGGAGGAGATCAGCTAGGAGAGCTGCTGGGACTGGAGAGCTTCTCTGTAAAAGATCCAAGGTAGGAAAAAGTGACCTTTAACGTACGTTGTGTTATAGAGGTGCCGAGACAGGAGACTCTTGGTGTCATTGTTTCTGTTCCCTGTCACGTAAACCTCCGTGAATACCAAGTGCCCTGCTCAGCGGCTTATTGGGAATGCATTTGATGAGTTCGAGTTTAGCTCCTTTGTTCTGAAGAGCCAGTTCTGCCTGGTCCAGGCAGAGAGCTGCTTGAGGTGGCATCTCTTCCCCCTTTTATTTGTGCATCTTCTCAGGCCCTTGATCTCACACTTAAGTGAAAATCTGCATCCTTCAATTAAGTTCTAAGCTAGAATTCTCTGTAGCAAGCATTTAGGGGTGGCAAAAAAAAAACCCCACCGCAGTTTCCACTGTCTCTCTGGATAATAAAAAGAGAATTTCTGTCCCTGGTTCAAAAGGGTAGTGCTGTTTGGTTTTGTGAGTATACTCAGCTGTCGCCTTCTTTCCCACAGCCCAGTCTATGACATGTTGAAACGGAACCTGACTTCTGCTGCAATGGCAGGTAGGTTTGTCACAGTATGGGCAAGTATATTCAATGTAGTGTTGATGTAACTTGGGTAAGTAATGATATTCAGAAAAGAGAAATGTTTCTGAAGTTGGAACAAACTGCTAATGAAGGCTTTGACAAGACAATCTCTTTGAGTATGTGTCTTTTCTGTGTGTCCACCATCAGTAGCTGTGATATGAAGTCAGTTAGCTGTTTGAGTAACGTGGCTGCCTATAACCAATGGCCAAACCTCGGAGCAGCAGAAACGCTCTGTCTGGAAGCACACTGATAGAGCTAAAAAGTGTGGATGTACAAATCAACGTGGCTGAAGTATCCCATCCAAATCATTATTGATTTCTGTTTTTTCTCAGTTTCATAGCATGCGGCAACTTCTCGCTCTCACCTCGTTTTATACTTTCATAGTCTTGAGACTGAATGTAAGAGTGCTGGAAACCCAGCCTAGTTCTGCGAGCCAAAGAGGTCTGGACTTTAATTGAACACTTGAAACTTTAAAGGTCACTGTTACTTTCCCAGCTCATAAGAGAAATCAAATCTATCTACATCAAAAGTCCTTCAGTCATAAATTAAAATGGATTTTTAAATTAATCTCAGCTGATTGCTTCCTTGCAGCCAGTTTCTACTGTATGGCTGGTAATCTTCATTTGGAAAAAAAAAAAAAAAAAACCTCTGATGAAACTATAGGTGTGCAAATCCTGCGGGAGCTGCACCAGGAGAGTTGCGGAGTCTTGTGCCATACTTCCTGGGGTCTCTAAGCAGCTAATATGGTCTTAGTTCTTCATAAGTGCATATTCTATTTTTGCACACGTGCATAAAAACTTGTGCAAATTTAGACACTGAGAAAACGTGGCCCTAAACAGCTTAGTCCTCTGCTTTGAGCCATGTATTGGTGCCTCTGAGGTCCCCTCCTTCCACTATTTAGATAGAAGAATCTTCCTAAGTGGACTCTCGTCTAAACATGCTACCTACAGAGTAACTGTGTGAGTGCTGTCTCCCTCGCTGGTGATGCCCTGGTGTCTTCCCTATAGGCAGTGTATGTGGAGAGCAAAGGATCCCAGCAAAACTCTCTCTCCTCTGCTGCCCTGTCCCCTTCTGCTTGGTGCGTGCATGTGTCTGCGTGCGCGTGGCTGGCTCTGTGTGCGTGGTCCAGTCATGGTGTAACTATTTTTAAACCTACCAAAGGAAGTACTGTTCCTTTAGGGAGATGATCACTGAGTTATACCACCGTGTCTGCTTGTGTATGTGTGTGACTATAAAACGAAACAAGCTTGGCAGACCAGACCTTTGACAAATAGATAGGAAGGATGACTCTAGGTATTGTTATTCCTATCTTGTAACGAAGGAAAAACTAGAAGTGCCGTAGGGCTTAAAGAGGTCTTCATGTTTCACGTTTTGTAATAGCTGCTTGTATTCATTAGCCAAATCAGTGCTTATCAGCACATCATTTTGCAGATTATCTTGGCCACTTCTTTTAAGTACACTTGTAGAAAGGAAAGTGACTGCAGTACATCTTGATACTGAGGACTAAACTCTTACATAATGCTCTTTATCAGATGGTGTCCTTACTTGGCTAGCTTTCACTCTAAGTGACTCGCACAAGGTGTATTTAGGAATACCTCACTTTAAGGACAATGGTGTCTAAGGCTAGTTTGCATTACTTGTAAAGTGTTAGAAGAGTAAGTCTTCACCTCTTCTAATGCCCATGCAGAGCCAAAGCAATTACAGATGAGCCAATTGGCTTCTGTTTTCCTTCAGGTATTAAATCATCGGTGACTACAGAAGCTGTAGGGTGATGGAAGGGAAGAAAGGAAAGCTGAACTAATGCATGGAGGGCAAAGAATATGGGATAGAGCCATGTCATTTTGTGGTCCTGTGTTTTGGCTCATTTTATGGACCACTTTGTGGTCCACTTTTCTGCCTATAGCAGTATTGGTGCCATGATTCATGGTGTGAATCAGACTCTTCATGTCTGCTTGGCATTCAGCAGGGGATTTCTCTGCTAAATTGAAAGGGGAGAAGCAGGAGCCATCCTTGTATCTTTTGTTCTCTAGCAAGTCATTCTGTTTAGAGGGTAGGCTTCCTAAGTGCATCTCTCCTATTATGTAGAAAGATTTCTGTTAATTTGGTTGTCCTTGCTATTTAGGTTGGCCTTTTAATTAACTCTTGGGGCCAGCATGATCATCTGGATTAAGATGTTTTACAGATGTGTACACAGTTACCCAGGAAAGGGCTTGCTGTGCATGGAATTTTCCCTTCTTTAGCCTAGTCATTCCCACACCCTTTAAGAAAGATGTTTTTCCTGTCTCAGCATAAGCTGAAAGAGATGGTGTCCTCAGGTCTTTATAAAAATCTTACTCTTCTGTGTTCACCTTCTTCAGCATGGATCTGGTCCAGCCCTCAAGTGAGAGTCCCCACCCTCTGCTCTTGCTCTGGGTTTCTGCCTCCATGCAAACCTCTTGTCTAAAGGACCTAGAACGTGTGATGGGAGGACAGCCTGTAGGAAAAAGAATAGTTTTTCACATTGGGAAGAAGGTTCTTAGATGCTGTGAGGTTTCATCAAGCTTCATCTCTGAGGAGGCACAGACTCTCTATTCCATAGGCTAATGCCTCCATATGTACCTAGCAAAGCCTAGGGAATACTGGAGTAATGCCTCTCTAGGAAATGGCCAGCTCTCTAAGGAAGAAAGGGTTCTGTTTCTCTTAAAGGGTTACTTAGAGGTCTGCCAAGCCTGGCTCGTTGGTTGCTTGCTGAAGACCCTCTGTGTTGTGAGAATGGTTATTACCAGGGAAGGTTTTTTCTTTTGTTTTACCTGCCATCTAGATGCTGCACAGAATCTCGCAAAGGAACAGAGCGTCGATAAGCCAAGCCAAGACCAGCTGAAGGTAAACCCACTGCCTGGTGGTTTATTTTGTTGTACAGAGTGCCCCTTCTCTGTACCTGTGCATGGTGGACTGCCAGAACTTTGTGCTGCTTGGCTGCCAGGTCCTCACCTTCCTGAAAAGTTCTTGGAGTCCACAGAGCAGGGACAGAGTGACCCTTCTCTGTTCTCTTCATAACAGAGTACCAGTCTCTGAGCGCGTTTCTCTGGGGTGTAGCACTTCTAGTCCTCAGTTCCTCCAGCGTGCTCTGTATTTTCATGTCTTTCCCCCCTCTCTCCCATCCCCTCTCTGAGTAGGAATTGCCAAATAATTAAGCTTTCTAAAATGTGTGAACGAGTTTTGTGTTTAGTAGGATTGTTTTCAGAAGCTTTCAGGCAGAGTCTGAAACCTAGGAAAAATCTTTGCGCATTCAAACTTGTTTCCAGGTGTATTTTGGGATTAAGGTAGTCTGATCCGGGAGGTGTCCGTTCACACTGGGGGCCAGGGAGTCACAAAGATGCACACAGAGTACTACTGCAATAAAGATGGCAACTTTTGGACTTTTGCCGATCTTAAGATTTTTCCTAGGTTGCAAGTATATTGTTTGTGCTGATTTACAAGTGCATTAGCCTGCTTAAAGGGTTAATAGTGTATAGTTTTTGTTCAGAGACTTTTATTTCTCTTCATAACTTCTTGGTCTTGTACTGCAGCTGGTGACTCGGAATGGAAGTGCTACATCCCCTTGTCCCTATAAGCTCTGATGGACTAACATGTTTTTTTTCCTTCCTTCATGCAGTGTAGCCGGCAGGAAGCTTCTGACACTGGCATCATGGAGGGCGAAAGCAATGCTTCTGCTTTGTCTACCTCAGAGCAAAAATGTGAGAATTATGAAGGTGAGTGCCAGCTTTTCTGCAGTAACACAATGTGTACAAGCTCTGCTGCTCCTTCTCGAGTGTGACACGTTGAGCTCTGCATCATCAGAATGCTGGAGGAGGGTGTTGGGAGACTAATAAAAGCCTGTTGTGGAACTTAATCTTTAAAAATCATCATTTTATGCTAAAGATTGAGAGAACTGCAAATGTTTGCCAGAGGTATTTTATGATAGACGTGTTTTCTAGCTTGGATATTTGGTCTCATAAATAAACAAACATTTTGAATAAAATGGCAGGTTAAGCCCCAAAAGCACATCTATCACTAAACAATGCCATGAAAAATCTACAGACCTTGCTGAAGGGTAGTTTAAATGCTGAAATTATACTTGTATCTATTTATCTTCCCAAGGGATTCTCTCCTCTGATTACACAGAACACAGCCTGAGCCGTCTGCAGTCATTACCTGCAAACCAGTCAGGGAACTGAATAACAATGGAATTTTTTTTCTATCCAGCTTAAGTGTAATACAGCTCCTTCATACTTAGACATTTCCTTTGTTTTAATGCCTGGGGATTTCTTGCTGGTTCACTCATATGGATTTCTGATGTCACAGAAGCATTTTTCCTGTTTTTCTACTTTCTATTCTCATGTCGTTCTGATATCAAGGAACCTAATTTGTAAAACCAAATCTTCTTTGCAAGTGTGGGTGTTTCCAGATCAAATGAGAGTGGTAGCTATTTTCCTGGCTGCGTGTACAAAAGAGGTAGTAACAGTCCTTGTCTGTGCCTTTGAAACTCTTGGCACTAAAGAGAGAGAGATTCAAGGTTATCTTGAAATTCAGACTGCCGAGTTTAGGATCATAGACTAAACTGCACGGGCTAAAAAGGAGGCTGAAGCATGGGGTTATGGAGGATGAATTCTTACCTTCCTGCTTCCTATTTTGAGCCTGGTTTGGGAATTCAGGAGCTCCCTTCACTGGAAATTTCAATTAAATTCAAACCAGTTCTTTCTGTGGCTTAAGTCACCCAAGAAATCTACTCAGTGTTGGCTTGGTTAGAGCTCTGAAAGAAGTTCCTGTTTCTGTATCGAGTCTTAAAAGTAAGATAAAGCTAAAGAGAACTGATACCATTATAGAGACACTGGGAACACTGGGGTGCTTCTCTGATGGCTGTGCAGTGACTGTTTCGCCAGGTTCACTTGGGTAGGTACACGAGTACAGATGTGCAGCAGATGTGACATCCCAGTACACTCATACAAACCCCAAAGCTCTTTGCAGTAACTGGCTGTAAGAAGGAGGAAGAAGGATTTCTAAAATCAGATGGGGCCAAATTTTTCTCTGCTAGTTTCTTAAATAATGTAGGTGTGGCATGACTTAGATTCTACTTGGCTCTTACAGACAAAGACTTAATAGAAAACCTCTCTAAAAGCAAGAAGCCTAAACTGGACCTAGTGTTTGAGGAATGGGATGTAGCTGGTCTTCCATGGTGGTTTTTAGGCAACCTCAGAAGCAATTACAAGTCCAGAAGTAATGGATCAACAGATATTCAGACTAACCAGGTGTGTAGACATTTTAAATAGGTGCGCTGTATTCTCTTCCTCTCCTCTTTTGGGTTCCAAGTAAATAAAATACTCTTGTTCTTTCTTTCCCCTTCCCACTCCAGGATTTTCAGCCTCTCCCTTGTGTGTTCCTGTCCCAGCCTTTCACATCAGGTGGTTGGTTACCTTTAGTGTTTGTTCTTAAATAAACTAGGCGCTCTCTGAAGGCTGTGTTCAGCCGTCAGAGGTCCTTCTGCACTCCAGAGCATTGGTTGCGTTTCAGGAGTTGCCCCTCTTCTGGGTTGAAAGTTGTTACGCGGTGCAGGTGGCTGTAGCGTGGTGGCCAGCTGCTGTATGGCCAGCTAGCCAGGGGAAGGAGCATAGTGCTGCTTGCAAAAAGGGGTGTCTTGGTGAGGGTAGTGAGCTGCCCCTGCCTCTCCCAGGCATGACTGGAGAAGCAGCCCAGGGCTGAGAAGGCTGTTAGGGAGGAAAAGGGGAGAGGCACTCGCTGTTGCGATGGCTGCGGTGTTGGTACCTGCTGCTGCTAACTTGAGCTCTAAGTGGTCTCTTCTGTTTCTTTTCCAACAGGACATAGACACTGCCATTGTTTCAGATACTACTGATGACTTGTGGTTCCTCAACGAATGTCCGTCGGATCAGAGCAGTGCTGCAGTCAAGGTGGAAACAGTTGACTGTGAGGAAGTAAAAGAAGTTGACAAAAAGGTACCTCTTCAAACAGCCACAGTGCATGTGTTCCACAGGTTGGCTTTGTTTAATTGATCTCATCATGCAGTGCTGTTTTTGGAGGAGCTAGATCTATAACCACCCAGAGTTTAAACCGTGTTTAGAAAAGGCTGTCACCATTCCGTACATGGGAGTGGTAGCTTTCCTGTGTAGTCAGTCTGCTTGATTTTGGTTTAAATGTATGTATTTTCAAGGCACAAAATTAATTTAAAATTAATTAAACTCTAGCAGCAACTTTACTTTCTTTCTAGCCATTATCTGCAAGACTAATATATGAAAGACTTGAAGAGGCGAATGTCGGTTTACGTTGTGTTAGCATTCAGTGTAAGGATAGGGTGGCCTCATTCTGCTCGCTGAGGTGGTATAAGATTGGTCAGGAGTAATTAATAAAATGTGTGTTAAAAGGATTGAGTTCATGATTTCTTCCATGGAAATGAGTAGGACCACTCAGGTGTGTATGTCTGTATCTGTATGGTTCTTACGTGCATCAGAGAGAGGGATGAGTTGACCACAGGCAAATACGACTGTAAACCAGCCCAGCCGCAGTTATCATTCTGGAATAGATATAGTACATAAAATGGGTTTTCATTCACTTCTAGAAATGGCTTAATTCTCATGGTGATGATGTAGTCATTTTAGTTTTGGTGTGCAGTGCCAGGCACATCATAAATACAGATTATTGTGATTATTGTGCCCCTCTAACAACGCGTCCCTCTTTCCAGGTGACTGAGGATGCATGTTTGCATGACTTTGAGGATTCCCAGTGCTTAAGCGATGACACAGACACAGAAGCTACTTCTGAGGTAGGCATCCTTTAGGTCAGCGTTCTTCGCGTGGAGTGTGCTGCTGTCCCAGCTGTAGTTGGAAAAACTCATCCTACAGCTACTGTTGGTTGTGGTTTTTGTAACCTATGTGAAGGAATGTAGGGATTTGTTTGATCTGGTCTGGCTCATTTTGGATAGGGCTCTATTAAATTCTAAACCGGGTGGGCATTGAGCAGTGGCAGCCCATGAATGCTCTGACCCACCCAGTCCAAAGACACCAAGTGTCTCTCCTGCTCACAGAGCAGGCCCGGAACTTACGTGATTTCAGCTACTTTTTGTGGCAATGTGAGAGAATTTATACGTGCTCTAGCGAGGAGGGGTTTTTGTCTAGGAGATTAGGGTCCTTGTTTCTGCATTGCTCATCCCTTTTGCGCAGGGTGGTGTGGTGTCAGCACGGGCAGCCAGGGCTTTTCACTCATGATTTAACTTGTCCCTTCACACACCCAGGAAGTGAATGAAGATTAGGCCCTCAGTTTCCAGCACGGTCAGTCTAATGGTATATGAAGTTAGTATTAACAATATCCATGTATGTTCTAATAAGGTTAATTCTGTATTGTCCTCTGAAAGGAAATCTGGAGTATAGAGGTAGAGATTCAGAAATCTAAGGTAGGCACTTTGTAATCACTGAAGTGCTCATACTCAAAAAGCCTTGTTACTGGAAATTTCTGTGTCAGGGTTCCACAGAGTCCTGGGTGTCCAGGCCAGCTCTGAGGCTGTCAGTTGTTTTGTGGTAGGCTCTGGGATGAGAAGAGAATCCACTGCTCATCTCACTCTCAGTAACCTGAGATACTTGTATGGCCTTTGCCAGGAGGAGAGCCTGCATACCTGCTGGTGTAACGTCTTTGCCCTTGCAGCGCCTCTCTAAGGACAGACCACAGCTGCTTTCCCTGTTTAAACGAAAAAACAAGGCGGAAAGAGAGAATAAGCAGTAATTACTGGGTTGTCACCCCTCCCCACCACCCCATTCCTCTTCTGAGTTACCTCATGATAAATACTGAGGGACACCAAATTTGTGTTCTTTCATTTGTCCTTTTTTTCTCCCAGTCCTTCAGGCTGCCTTTTTGAGGTTTTGTTGTAAGTCAGCAAAAGTGTATCATGATACGCTTTGCAGCTGATGGCACCACAATTCTTTATCATTATTTTTTAGACTGTGCATGCTTGATAAATTAGGATGTCCCTGACATTGGACAGCTGAATCATAGCTCTGAACTTGGGCAACTCTTGCCCTTGCTATGCGGGGTAATCAAGTAAGCCGCTGTTAGTTGTGCAGATTCAACAGATGCTAAGTGATTAGCGAGTCTGGGAAATACATTCCTGGCTCATTCCAGGAGCTCTACCCTTGAATTTAGAGTGAGATACTGAAAATTCAATAAACTGCACAGCTTGAGAACATTGTATTCTTCTAGAGTGCTTGAAGGCTGGGAGGAAGGAAGGACAGATTTTAATGCTTAAGACATCTGCATCTGTAGAATGCACAGGGGTAGTCAAATTCTCGTCAGGCTTTCTGAGGTGCTGGTGATCAGACTAGCAATCCTGCGTTCGCAAGCTTATACTAGGTAATAAATGTCCTTTCTTGATGAATCTTCTTTGCTGCTTTTCCTATGTAGAGGAAACGAGTCGTATGCAAGAATACACTAACTTGCTGCTTCTTTGTCTGCCTCAATCATTCCTCAGGACTGCTGGCAATGCACCAAATGCAAGAAATTTAACTCTCCAGGCAAACGGTACTGTTACCGCTGCTGGGCCTTACGGAAAGACTGGTACTCAGATTGTCCCAAACTGGCTCATTCTCTTTCTCTGTCCAACATTGATGCTATGCAAAACAAAAACGGTGATGAAGGGATAGATGTCCCCGACTGCCGAAGGACTATTTCTGCTCCAGTTGGCCAACCCAAAGACCTGTACGTGGTAGAAAACAAGTCACGTGTAGATCCCTGCAGCTCTATCGAGTCTTTGGATTTGGCACAAGAATGTGAAAGCAAGGAGTCTCTGTTGCATTTCACTGAGCATAAAAAGGAGGAAGAAATACAGTCTTTAGAGAGCATAAAAAAATTACTGAATCCTTGCTTCTTATGCCATAACAGACCACGGGATGGGAATATTGTCCATGGAAGGACTGCGCACCTTGTGGCCTGTTTCAAGTGTGCAAAGATGCTGAAGAAAAAGAGATCGCCTTGCCCAGTGTGCAGGAAAGAGATTGAGATGGTGATCAGGATCTTTATGGGGTAGTTGAGCCAGTTCAGGCCTTCCCCACCAAAAGATAGCACACAGACTTCCTTGCACTCGCACAAACCCTAACTTCAGAGCTCAACCGGTGAATACCAAAGAGAATTAAGATTCAAATCTGACGAAGAACACTGAAGAACTCTTTGCATTAAAGGAAGCAGCATTCACTTCTCAATGTCCATTTAAATGAAAGCCTGTATGGAGCAGGGAGTGACCAGCACGTTGATATTAATACCCTAGCTTTGAAATTGTCTAAATCTTCTAATTTCAGCTCAGTGGTGTCGCTAGGATTCTCTGTTCTGACAACTGGTCCTTGCAGAAAACAAGTCTTGGAAAGAGTTACAGCTTTGGCTGATGGAGTGTTGTTCTCCCAGTAAGTTAAGCCCTGTGCAATGCTTTCTAAAGGGGGTGGGAAAGAGGGTGGGCGGGAAGGGTAGACCACGGTTTTTGCAATATAGGTAAGCCATTTCTCCAAGGATCAGTTCTCCTGAGGGCAGTGAGAAGTAAATAAGTTGGTTTCTGAAATGTTTTTTTGTTTAATGTAAGTTTGTTAGGTAAGGTGAAGGTCCTCTTGCTCCTAGACTTGAAATAAGTCCACCCAAACTTCTAATCCGTATCTATCTGAGATCACATACCAGATGGCAAAAAGAATACTTTGCTTTGTTGTTGAATCTTTTAATTTCTATTTTAATTTCTGTTGATCCTTTTTTTCATTTAAATACAGTTCTGTGTCATCTTGCATAGCTCTGATGAAGCCTGTCCAATGTCAGCTCAGGATCTGGTCTGCCAGCTGTAACAGCTCTATGTATGCTTTGGGATGTTTTCATATGTCTGTGCTTCTACCTGCCTCATAGCGTCAGGCCAGCCTAGATGGAAGATGCTCACTTTAGAGTGCTTTAAAAACAGGATATGGGCCTTTGAAGGAAAAAAATAATTCCTCTAAAGCACCATTTGCAGCCTATGGGCTGTGTGCTTCATGTTAGCTTTTTTAATTTTCTGCGCCAATTTTCTTTCCCTGTGATTTAACGCTTCAAATCTGTTTGCAGCATTTACGTTGCCCTTCAGAGAGCTGTGCATGGTTGCTCTACTTGCTGTTAAAACTCAGCTAGAACTTGCAGTTTAAAAAGGTCTAACCCTTTTCTGAGATCATATCCTAGAGTGTGCTCAGATCTTCCTCAGCCTTCCTGTTCTCCAGGGCTTTGGAGGGCCTGCATGATGCAGCAGTAGCAATAGTGCCTTCACCTTTCAGGTATACAGGTGTTTGAATTCAGTCCGGTGTCTAGAATAAACCCCGTTTTCTCATCTTCTCTATAATTCCCTCTCTGATCTATAAAGTACACCTGAAGACAGGAAAAAAAAAAAGACAATGCTAGTATCTCGGTGCTTCTCAAGGCTCTTTCCCTGTGATTTCCCACACTCCTTGTGCCCTGGCGCAGCCCTAGCAGGTCAGGCGTGCAGTGGAGGCCCCAGAATCTGCCCAGCAGAAGGTCCCAGCAAACTGCGACATCGAAGTTGTTTCTCGGAGTAGGTGCTATATGCAGTCACTGCCTATCACTGCCAAAAGTCAGGTCTACTTTATATTTCGCATAGTATTATGATTATTTCTATGTTCGCTATAATTTAGGCTATTATTGTTAGCTGTTATTTACAGTTGTGTTTTAAAAATCAGAGTATATCTGTCTGGTGTTTTGGCTCGCTATCTGGGAGTCCATGGGAATCATTCCACATGGAAAAGCTGATATATTGCTCCCTTAACTAAAAGACTCTGAAATTGCTGGTGGTGCACTTTAATCATGCTAAGATCACCAGCATTACCGCCTGGAATACAGAAGGGAGTTCCCGTCAGGTAGTTTTTTCCCTTTTTGGGTAGTTTCCTTTCCTTTTAAGTGTCTTTGGCTCAGCAGGGTGCGTTGTGGCGCACTTTTGAATACTGTGAATTCCCCCTCGCCCCGATTGCTTCCAAGAATAAATGTTTTGCTAAAAGCAGTTTTACTGAACTGTTCAGGTCTGGCCACACTGAAAAGCCAGTAATTTTGTGTTGACTGAAAAAAAGAAGTCAGGAGAGTTTCCAGTAACAGGGTTGAATATCCCTACCAAAATCTGACCGAGATCTGTAGGCAGATTCCATCGTTAAATGAAAATTGTTGTCAGTGTGGCAGTTTGTGGTAAAAAGCAAACTTGCAGGATAACTTTCAGTGTAACGATCTTTGTATCTGTGATTTCTTGTTCAGTGTAACCGTGGTGTTTACAACATGCATTTGTCGAGTTCTTAGTTCTTTTTAACTGAAATAGTGGGCATAAGATATCACAATGTTACAGTTTATTTTCCTTTCTATAGAAGAATAAGCTACTGCAGTGGAAGCACGTCGTGTGTAACTGTAACTGCCCAGGTTGTGGCTGGGGCTTGGGGGAGGGGGGTGGGGCGGGCGGTTTGTTTTGGTGCAGGAGAAGGGGAGAAGAATGTTTTATTGCTTTAACTTAAGTCTAAATAAGTAGCAATTTTAGGAAGTACAGGCTTAATGTACGGATTGAAGAACTAGCTCAGAGCACTCAGCTGCAATACTTCTGTGGCAGTGCAGATGAGAGACTGGCCAGGCGGTGCTGTTACTTTCCTGTTCTACAGACATGGCAGTTGATGTGGAGTCCTAATTCAGACACCTGTTTTTTGGAAGAGCTGAGCATTTCCCCGAGATGGGTGCGAACTCGGGTTCTCTGAGTAAGTCATTGGCGTCTCGTAGCAGATGACAGTTCTTCTCTCTTACAGTGGTTTCACTATGAAGTGCAATATGAGAGAAGAGGTCTTTGGTAGTCCTTAGCAGTCATTGCTGCGTGTCTGGAGAAGCGTTGAGCGCAGCTGACTTTTGATGCCCACATTAGGAAGGTTTATCTGCTTCACTGCTTTTTCTTCAGTGACATTGGTTGCTGTTCCTCAGGAACCCGCTGAAGTCTCACTAGCACAAGTGGACGTGTAGGCCAGGTTTCATTTACTAGATCCTTTAGCTTTTCAGCCAGAAGTTTGGGCACCAGTTATGCCCAGAACCAGCATATTTCGTACTTTGGTGGGGATTTAAAAATAGTATGGGAACCATGAAGCTCGCAGCTGTATAGTGCCGTACAGCACATTATAGTGCTCTGCAGCATGAAACCATATGTATATGTAAACTCTCCGTATTGGCAGCCAGAGGTACGCACTTGGCATTTACTCCTGACAGTCTTTCTGGTTTAAGTGCCTCTTCTCAGTTACTCTCGGTGACTCTTGTTTACTGACACACAGAGCACATCAGCCTTTTCTTCAGCTCCTTCTTCAAAAATCTCAGTGTCCACCCGCTGTATTATTGAGCCAATTTGGCCTCAACAAAGCCCTACAAAGATCCTCTGGAGCAGCCCCCCCCCGAGTGCTTATTTATTCTGAAATGGGTGTTTCCACAAAGACAGCAATGAACTTTCTGCCTGCCTAACGTATTTATTACGGTGCATGCCTGTGATGGAAACCATAATACATCTTGCCAGGGTCTGCTCCATCCTTCTGCATCCAGCATAGATTGTATCTGCTACTGAAAAGCTGTCCTTGCAGAGAAAAAGTGGCTGTTGGACAAATAGAAGTGGAAATGGAGTGGAAACTGAGTGTCTTAAAACCCATTGGGGTAGCTTGGTCTTGCCTGCTCACACTCTGCCTGTTCTGAGCTTCATCTTCCAGTCCTGGAAGAAAAAGCAAAATGCTCTCACTAGAGGCCTTCAGTGAAGGCTGACCATTTTGGAAGATGCCATGATTAAGCGATTGAAGGAAGAGCCAGGGCACTGGTCTTCATTCTCTCTTCATCCATAAGCTGAGCAAGGAACTCCTCGAGTCCTGTGCATGCTCTTCAGCCACCTGGATGTTGGCAAGCAGCATCGGGATCCTTGAAAAGGAGGTACTGCGAGGTTGTTCTATCAAGAGCAAGAATGAGACCCACAGATTATATGGGGGTGATAAACTGTGTTTAGAACAGCTCTGGAAGCACACATGACCTTCGGACAGCAGCGTTTCTGCTCTGGAAATCCTTCTTCGGTTATCTGTCCACAATGGCTGGAATTTTGCTTGCTCTCCTTTGCAAACAAGCGGGAGACCCTGCTTGCGGCCCGGTGGCAGTGTCTGACCAGCAGAAGAGTCGGCTGCCACAAGCTGGGTTACGCATCCCATCGGCCTGCTCTCTGCACCTTATTATGGTTAATACAGGCAGCTGTTGTGACTGCAGACCTGTTTTTCTGTGCTATTTTACCCTGGTAATGTGCACTTGCTGCCCACACGTCTGTGGGGATGCCCCATGCCTGCCACACTGGTGCTTTAAGAAGATGGAGCCCTCTAAACCCCTGAATCTTCAGAGTCTCCGACACCTAGAATACATAACCACGTCTGAGGATCGGTCTGAGAAGGTGCACGAAGGCGGCTGGAACATGTTGTACCTCTGGCAAAGATAAAGACTTGCTGTTCTGGAAAGTGTTTTCCTGCTGGATCTCCCCAGTACCCTTCCCTGCAGCCTGTTGTTCCCAGATATATTTTTTCTTGTTTAGAAAAACTCCATGTCTCAGTGTACACCCACAAGGTCACTGCAATAACAAGCAGGAGCGCTTGCTAAACATCTGTGTGTTTGCACTATTTAAAGAAAGGCATGTATCACAAAATTGATGACCTGTTTTTGTGCCCCGCACATCATGAATTTAATTAAATTGAGCGCATTCTATGATAATAGGTTTATTTTTTCATTTGTACTGCGTTTCGGGGAAAACCTTTAAGTAAAGGAAGTTAAGCAGCCTGTGATCTTCCTGTGTGTCCTTTTCCAGGGAGGGGGACACCTCCCATCCCTCCCAGGGCACGCCTGCCCTGCGGCTGGGAGGGGAGGCTGTAGCACAACTACGTGCGTTTTGCAGAAGCCAGCAGGAATGGCAGCAGGGGAACTGCTTAGGCTTCCTCTCCTGAGCCAGCTTGAAAAAGTACTTGCTGTGTTGTATTTAAGCTGGTTCCCCAGTCCCATTGCCACCAACAGCTGTAGCTGCTCCAGCTTCCCAGGAGAGGCAACCACCCCATCATTCGCTTGTGGTAGTGCCGGGAGGTTCCTTAGCCCTTCTCCCGACTGTTTTTAATGCTGTTTGCTTGGCATGTGGGACGGAAGCAGCCCTGCTGCAGGCGGCACCCCGCTGCACCCCGGCACGCCGGGCTGCCCGGACAGGCAGCTCACTAGAGGGCACCCGCCGGCCGTGCACGGCACGGAGCGGGGTGCTGGCAGCTTCCTTGCAGCTCGCGTCTCCTTGCCTCTGGCCTGTACACGCTGAACCTCTAAGGTCGGCATAAATAGGTTGCACTGAGGGACGTGAGCCCCGTGGTTGGGGTTTGGCTTGCTTTATTTGCCTCTTTTTTTACGGTGCTGGTGGAGACCAGCAGGCTGCAGGTAATCAGGAGGAAGACAGATGAGCGGACTCCGCTCTTTTGTGTTGTAAACCAGCCCCACACACGCCCAGCAGCGATTTATCACCAGTTGCTTGCCAAGGAGGAGATACTGCTTCATAATGAAGAGCATCTTGATTGCTTTGTAGGAAAACAATAAAACTCCACCTGTGGCATCAGAACAGAACCAGAGCTGGTTCCCCCATCCCCGACACAGGGATACCTGCTGGCAGAGGGCAGAGCTGGTTGTATTTATGGTCCCACCCAGCTGCCCCTGCTTGTTCCCTGCCTGTGTTTCTACGAGCAGCTTTAGGTAGGGCTGGTGTCCAGGATCATTTGTTGGCAGACGGCTCGGCTGTACCCAGCAGCCGTTTCCACTCCGTCCCGCAGCAGCTATAAAGAGCAGCAATTAGACTTGCTGGTAACCTCTGCCAGTCTTAAGCCTGCAGGGAAGTTTCTGGCTCTGCCCCCACAGTCCTCTGCGTAACCTTTCCTTGCATTCTGCCAACAAGGCCAACCTGTCCCAGCGTGCTCCGAAGCACAGGAGCTGCATAAAGGAGAGCATCTGCGTCTGTCCTGTTTGCCAGGGGCTGTGCCGGTGAGATCCCCCACCCTTGCTCTGCCCGCCCCGGGTGAACAGCAGCTCTGCCAGCCGCAGGCGAAACAAATCCTCCCGGCTTTAACAGAAAAGGTATTGGAGCAAGGTGGAGTTGCTCACCTCGGAATCTGGCTTCGTAACGGGAGGCTGGCCAGATGCACGCTGAGGGGAGATGGCTGTTCATCTCGTACAGGGAACAGCAGCATTTCATCTTCCTTGCAGGTGCAACCACGATGTGTTTCTGTGGGGAGGAAATACTGTTCTGTATCTTAGAAGATAAAGGATCTCTTTTTGCCGTAGCCTGTCGAGTAGCCAGAGTTTGGTATTCCAACCCCACGACGCTTCTGCCCCCTGAAATCCCTCCACCTCACCGTGCCCCTTTTTTCTCTCATCTTGTAGGAAAGTGATTATTTTGGGGCAGTGTTTGTGGCACTCCCAAACTCCCTTAAGCAGCGGCAGGTCTGTGCAGGAGCACCCTCTAAAACCTGTGCCAGGAGCGGCACTCTCCTCCTCTGCCTTGGGGTAACACACAGCAGAACCCGGCCCACTGAAAATAAACAGTCTCGCTTCATCCAAACACCTCCAGAGTTGTCAGTGACCCAAATGTTGACATCAGGGTAAAATCAAAGCTCTCCGAAACTCGCTCTGCTGTGAGCCACACCGCTGCTGGCCCCGCCACCAGCGCGGGCTGGGAGACCCCCGGAAGGTCTGTCTGGGGTCTCCAGCTGGCGCTTGCTGTGGCGGGGAGGCAGGCGGTGCGAAACCTCGCCAGCAAAGCAGGCTGAGCCGCGCAGCTGTGAGCTGCCAGCGCACAAAAAAATGGTGGTTTTAAGATAAAATCCGGCTTTTAGTACCTAAAGCCTCATCGATTTGAAGATTGAAACGGCCGCACAGTTGGAAACTAGTCCCAATCCCGCCACAGTCCCAGCGGCGGGTCTGAACGGGGATTAAGAGGAACCAGCGTGAGACCCCCGAGTCGATGGGGTCTGGGGAAGCGGAGGGAAGCGCCTGCGCAGAGGATGGGGGGGCCTTTAGGTCCGCACGTACCTTTTGTTTCTGGAAAGCCAGAGCAGGCTCTCTGCGCTCTGCCTTTGTAGCTCTGTTTAACGAGGCGGCAGCGCCCTACCTCGGAGGGGAGCCGAGCCCTGATGCCCACCAAGGACTTGCGCTTTCCCCACGCAGCACCGGAGACATCCTCCCACTGCAGCATCCTCTAGTTCAGCCAACGGTAAATCAGGAAGGATTATTTACCGCAGTGATTTAGCGAGGTGCTTTAAACGGCATGTAAATGTTTGCATATTGCTTTGAGCGGGAGAACAGCTTTACAAGTGCTAGCTATTGTTATTTTGCTTTGGAAACCATGTTCTCCTTAAAATCAATATCACAAAGAAGAACGCGTGAGCAAGCTAGTTACCTTGCTACAATACTCGTTGCCGTTAGCAGAAGGGATTGTAACCGGCGCGGACGCAGCCCTTCGAGCGCCGGGTGTTACTCGGTATAAAGCATCGCTTGCTTCATCGTGAGGGAGCACCCTTACCTCTGAGCCTGGCTTGCAAAACTCCGTTTTCTGCTTATACCCAGACATACAACGTGTTGCAGTCGGGCCTTTAAACTATAAACAAACCCCACAACAACCGAACGCACAGAGAATACATTGCTCTGGCTGAAAACACAAGTCCAGAAACAGTTTGCCATCGATCAGCTGCTACAGAAGCCGGGGAGCGTGGGCAGAGCCCGCGCCGTCCCTCGCCGTTAACCCTGCGCTGCCGCGCCCTGGGGGGGAGCCAGGGGTTGCCGACCCAGAGCGGGCTTAATGGTGGAAGCGTTCGGGTACCCTCCCCAGCCCCGATTCTGCACGTGCTTTCGAGTCCCTCTTGCTCCCCATGTGCTTGGGGAGGTACTGTGGGTTTTATCTGAAAGCAGGGTTTTGTCTGACAAGCGTGGGGGGCTACTGGGAAGGGTGGGGGGGCTCCCACTGGGCACCCGCTGTCCGTGTTGGAGGGGTGGGCGCAGCCTTGCTCACCCTCGCCTGCCTCCAGCCCCACTGAGCTTCACTGGGCTCTGCGAGGGGCTTCCCCTCCACGCCCACCATGGAGCTGAGCTGAATCTCCAGCTGCAAACCCTCATTTTTGGGTTCCCCTTTTTTTTTTCCTCATTCTCCCCCTCGCAGGCGTCCCAGCGCAGCCATGGTCGGTCCAGGGATGCCAGGGCAGAGAGCCGGTGCCCGCCCGGCTGCCCTCCCAGTGCGCCCCGCAAGCTGTGCGCAGCTCTCTGGAGGAAGCAGTTTATTCTGCCTTTGCAGAAGGGGATATTTTATTTATCTCCTTGGTGACTTTATCTGGATTTAATGTTCTATAGATGCCACTTTTATCCATCTTCTCCCCCCTTTCCCTTAACCTTGTTTGTGTAATCACTGTGCCCAAATTAAATATTTACTGTTTTCTCTGTACTGGTAGGCCTCCCAGTTCCCTTCCACTTTCAATTAAAGATTTACTAGGTGGGCATTAGCACTTCTGCAGGGCCAACAAAGCAGCCCCCCCCTTGTTAGATTTCCGAGTGCTTCGTTATCGTAGTTCAGCAGAGCACACCATCAATTGGATCTAAACCACACCGTCGCATACGCGCTCGCCCCGCAGCGCCTGGCTTCATCCACGCAAGGCTGAGCCCCAAAGCAGCAGGGTGCGAGGAGCCAACACGTGTCTCTGGGGGGGGTCTCTGGGCTTTGGCTTCCCCCAGGATGCTGGATGGCGGGGGGGGAGCTGGGGACAGCCCTGCGGCAGGGACGCGGCGATGCTGGGCTGCACCGGGACAGGCACCGCTCCCACCACAGCTCTGGTCTGAGGGACCGGAGGACAGTGGTCTGCCAGGCAGAGCCGGTGCCCGTCCTCAGGCCACGTTAGGACAGGGCGGCTGACGGCTAAACAGGCAGAAGCAGGGGACTTTCTAATCACTCTGCTGTAATATTTATAATTAACCAACTTTTTTAGATCAATATTTTATTGGGAAGGTTGCTGGGCTAATTCATGCTTTGAGCATCGTCCCTCCATGTGAGTGAAGCCTGGGCTATTAGGAATAATGAACTTTTTGCTAGTTACCTTTAGTGAACTAATAAATTTTTAATGCTAGCTGGAAATTTAATAATGGAAATTTAGTCGGTGACCTCAAAACTTACAGAGAAAGGCAAGGGAGGCGGACGGGGCCAAGCAGGAGGAACAAAGCGGCGGGCAGGAGCTCGGCGGCGCAGCAGGGGAGCGAAGCCCAGCCCGGGCGCCGGAGGGACGCGCGGGAAGGAGCCGGGGGAGCTGCAGCCCCCCGCACGCACCGAGCTCAGCACCGCCGCAGGCACGCAATGCGTGTTTGGCAGAGGAAGCGGCGGGATTTCCAGGCAAGCTGTTGAGCTGAGGGGTCGAGAGACACCCGCGGCTCCCGGCCCTTCCTCAGCTGCTGGGCACCGCTGCAACGCACGCTGCTTTTTATTTCCAGGCAGGAAAGAAAATGCTTCCCCTGCCCCTGCTTTTGCCCCCACCACCTTGGGCTTTTTGGGAAGAGCCGCGGGCTCAGCATCGCCGGCCTCCCCCCCACAAAGCAGCCGTTTCCCCCAGCCTTGTCAGCAGCTGAGCGGCTGTCAGGGACCTGCATTATTTATCTGCTCGGTAACATTTACTGGGATCTAGTGTTTAATAACTGCCACTCCAATATATCTCTTCTTAATCCCCTCAGATCTGTCGCTGTGGCAATTTTAAATATTTATCAATGCAGTTTGTGTGTTCACCGTTAAGGTTGCAATTTTCTTGTAATTAAAGATTTACAAGACACTGTTCAAGATTTAGAAAGGATTGGCAAAGATCAAAGCTGTTTGGTATTCACACTAGAAATCACCAGCTCTCCGGAGGTTTTCCGCAGGACCCAGGTACACGGTGACAGTGCAGACCCCCCCTCTTATTTGGTTATTTTTGCTGTTGCTTTTAACCATTTTCGCTGTCTCTCATTGCGGAGGTGAGAGCTTTTGCCCCCCCGCCACGTGTCCCCATATCTTGCTGACGCAGCTGAGTCCCTGCCAACACCTTATGATCCCCGGGGCCTCATCCAGCCCTGGGGAGAGCCCCTGGCCACGAGCCTCTTCGAGAAGGGCCCTGCTCACCCCACAACATCCCCACTGGTTCCCGCACTTGCTGCCTGCTCCTGCCACCGCCGAGCTGGGCTTGGTATTCCCTATTAATATTCATCCCCCATCAGTGCGAGCCCTGCCTGCCTTCCCCCCTCTCAGCTCTCTTCCCATTTAGCCACGTGCAAATCCAAAAATCAATTTTTCCCCTTCCCCCACCTAATTAAGATTTAATGTGGTTCCAGGATAACTTGGTACCAGCGCGGGTACCAGGAGCAGAGCCCAGGATAGGAGCAGGGTGCTCTGCCCCTTGTCCTGGGGTGGCCGCAGCCTCCCTCACTCGCTGTGGGGTCAGACCCCGAGCACCCCAAAGTGCCACCCAGGTGCACACCAGTTCCTTAATAAATTATTTAAGCCTGTCTGGCACAGGCAGACCCAGGGGCCAGCAGCGAGCACCCCTCTCTCACCAGGACCGGCAGCATCCGCGGTCTGTTGGCACCACTGATACCTCCTGTGATGGCACTGCTGTGCATCCCCCATTCCTCGCTCCTCCAGAGACCCCTGCACCATGGGACAAATTCAACCTACGGTCTCGTTCAGAGCAGCATCCCCCGCAGATGGCTCGGCCACCAGGAGAGCAGCCGGTGCTGGGAAGGGAGCTGGGCTTCCCAAAACGCTGCTGGGGGAGAGGGAAGGTGAGAGCCGCGAGCAGCCAGCCCAGGCTGGGAAAGCAGGCAGAGCAGTTAATTACAAACCAGCCCCTGGAGAGATCAGCACTTTTCTAACCTCAGACAGCTCCAAACTGACCTCGTGCCACCTCTCCTGCCCTGCTGCTTTCCATCAGCCTGATTTTAGCCTCAATTGCCCACTTGAGCGCAGCTGAATCCATTTACTTGGGCCGGCCGGGCTGCTCTGGCAGGGGGCAGGAGCTGCTTCAGCTCTGAAAGGCTGGAAAAGGCGATGGGAAATAAATGAGCTGCAATCATTTCGCCTCCGTGACTCCTGCCTTCGCTTCTTCTCCCTTTTTTTGGTGACTTCTGGGTAAAAGGCCAAAGAAGTGCTTGTCTCCTGTCCCCAGCATGTGCTTGGAAGGGGAAAAGGGACCAAGGACCATAAGTCATGAAGGGGGTCCCTGCCTCAGTTCCCTCACCTGTAGATCAGCGGTAAAGGAGGGAGGGGGAGAAGTGATGAGGCATTTGGAAGGAGAGCTGTTTGCCCTGGAGATTGACAAGTAGGTTTTCCTAAAGGTTTTGAAAGCTGCACCTGCTTCATCATAATGGCATCATGCATATGGATAACACCGCTGACATTTCCCAGAGAGGTCAGGTGTTTTAATTTAAATCATTTTTGAGGAAGTGCTGGAGAGAGGAGGAGAGGCCTGCTTTGATTCTCTAACGAACTAATAAATATGTGCCTGTCACGCTCCTCCCAGAGCCTGAAAGCCTTTGGTGCAGGCAGGGAGGCAGCCAGCCAGCCCTGCCACCCAGTGATGGGCACTGAGAACGGGGCGTCTCCACCCCAGGGCCCTCGGCAGGTGCCAGGGCTCTGCAAAAGAAGGACACAATGATGGAGCCACTCCAAAAATCAGTTTTATTAGGTGCTTAAAATAGAGCCTGGCACGCAGTGTTCTCTGTTGGCTTTGTTGAGAGAAGCTCAGTTGCATATGAGATCCATGATGCTGTTTGCACTGAGGAAGGGGGGGGTAGAAGGCAGAAGAAGCAGAAATGATGATTTTTACTGCTATCCTCAAAGTGAAGGTGATAAAAAAAAAAGATAAATTAAACCTGATGAACAGCTAAGAAAGAGTGGTTTATGGGAGAGAAACCCGTGCCTGGGGGTGAAACCTGATGGGACAGGCTGGAGGAGAAGCATTTCCTAAACAAGCCTTTGACATCCCAGAGGGATGGGGAGGGTGGCCTCGGGGGGTGGTGGAGGGCACCCCTGCTCACGCCCCCCACCCTATTGGGCCCCCAGCACCCCTGGGCTCAGTAGGCAGGAGGGCTGTTGGGTATTGGTGACAGTCTCTTGGGTTTGAGAAATTTAGGACCCTGTTTACTAGAGCATCTCTTTGAGAGCCGCATCCCTGTGTGGTGCTCGGAAACGGAGACTGATGCCTCCTGCTACTGGTAAGGCTGTTTCAGTGGTTAATTATTTCTGCTGCTTAAAAAAATCTGAATAGCTTGTTTCTCATTTGAGTTGCCCTGGCTGTTGCCATGCCCTTGGGCGGCAGATTAAAAAGCCCTCTAGTCGAGAGCATCCTGGGTCAGACACTACCTTCCCCCTTTGGAAATATCTCTGCTTCCTGCCCCATCCTTGCTCTCTGGGCTGGGAGATGAGACCTTGCAGAGTGAGCCCACCTCAGTGCCCGGGGCTGCTCCCCCTTGAAGGGAACTTCAGATGCAATTAGATTTTACAGTGCCTGAAAGGCCCCATTCCCCCTGCCTGGCACCCCAAAATAACCGTCGTGCACACTAGCAAGCCTCCCTAGGTGCAGAACCCAGCCTCCGGGCAGAGGACAAGCTGTAAGTTCCGATCACGAGCCCTGTAAAACTTTGCAGCCGCTATAATTCACATGCTGAGGTTCATTTTTGGCCAGAAACCTCCTGATGCAGAGGGTGAGCACCGCTCCCGTCCGTGGAGGGCTCGGTGCTGTGGGGAGGGCGGCAGCCAGGGATGCTCCCCCCAGCAAACTGTGCTGGAGGCTGCAAGATGCGGAGGGTGAAACGTGCTGCGGGGCTGGCGTGAGACGCTTGGCTCTCCCCTGCCTCCTCCAGCAAGGGCTGGCTTTCATTCCGCCTCCTGCCCTGGGTGCACTGGGTTGTGGCCTCTGTAGGAGGAAGGGTCTCCAAGCAGATGGGACCTTGTCCCCCTGGATGACAGGGGTCGATGCTGGCGAGGCTCTGCCTGCAGCTGCTCCACCTCCACGTGCCCCATCCAGGCGTGGGACAGGGAACAGTTTATGGAGCACTTTCTCCAGCACAGCGCCCAGGAAAAGCTGGTTGGTGCTTTAATAATAAATAACAACAATAAATAGTGTATGAGCCACCCACGGTGCTCTCAGCTGATGCCCTCGGAGGAAGGGAGGGGATAGGAGTGGCTCACAGGAAAGGACCCGTTCTGGGGCATTGGGGGGGTGATTTGGCCACCCAGCTCCCATGGGGAGCCTGGGCTGGAGCACCCACCCAGGGACACTCGGTGCAGGGGACCCACTGGGAAATGAGTCCTGCGGTGGTGGGTGCCTCTCTCGGGTGTGCTGCAGAGAGCTCCTTGAGTCACTCCGGTTTCAAAGGAAATCAAATTAATTGCATGTATCTTGCATTTGAATCTCTGGTTCACAGGCATCGCTTTGGGGGAGAGCAGACAATTCAGGCAGCGGCTGAACCTTCACCTCCCGTCCCAGCGTGGTGGCAGCAGCCACGATAACTGTCATCAAAGCGGCTTTTTCTTTACATCTACAAAATTACAGCCTTTAAGGGGCTCGGTCCTTGCTTTTTCTGGGGTCTGATGATTTTTGCAGGGAGTGGGATGGCAGATGGGGCGGGAGATGCAGGCGCTGCCCAGGGCTTAGCCCAGGCATCGCAGGGATGAGCAGGATTGATTCAGGGACGCGTTTACACCGGGGAAATTTCTCAGCAGCTATTTCCACATGTTCCAGCACCGATTTAGCTGAACCACAGGGAATTTATTTTGCGTTTGAGTTTCCCTGCTGCACAAAAGGCAGAGGAGAAAGGCTCTTTCAGGCCCTGAGTCTGCAAACACTGATGGTTGCACACCTGAGCGGAGTGGGGGGGCTGGGGCTCCGCAGCTGAATATTCAAAGCAGATCACAGCTCTAATTCAGCAAAGTATTTAAACATGCACTTAACTTTCAGCTTGTGCTTAGGGCCCCTGGAGATCTTGCTAGGTCCTGAACACATGCTGAAGCGCTTTGGTGAGCGGCGGTGGTGTGCTGAACAGGGACCGGGGAGAGCCATTACCCTCCGAAATAATTACCCGGTGAAGGCGCAGAAGCCGTTTGGTGTGCCTGGCTGAGCGTGGAGCTTATCCAGTGGGGAACCATCTTGCCTTGGCTGGAAGATGAATGAGAAGTTCAAACAGCTTTTTACTATGTCAAGGTTTTCTGCTGCCTTCAAAGCCCCGTGCACACAGCAATTGCGCTGGCACAACCGGCTCCACCTGAGGGGGCACCATGTCTACACGGAGACACCACGTCTCGGGGTACCGGTTACCCCGTCAGCCCCTCAGGTCTGGCTGGGATGTTTATTCTTGGTCTTTTCCCTAAGGACCCCGAAGCAAGGTGCCGGCCAGGCTCTGGCTGCACCCATGCCCACCCCACGGGCTGCACCAGGGTGTCCTGGGGCCGTGTCTGTCTGTGTGTTGGTAAAGGCACATTTTGCTTGGGGCTGCAGTTAAACTGACCCCAAAGTCCTTACCTCTGACAAGCAGGGATTAGGTTTAGGCCCAAGCAAAGGGATGGCTTGTTCATGTTAGCCAGGGAGGGGAACATCACCAGCAGCATCAGTGCTCATCGAGCAGGAGGGGAAGGGCTCCTTCAAGCCTTACTGGTTTGGGTTTGCCACATCCCTTGGTTTGGCACAACCCAGGGGGACTGGTGCTGCCCGCCACTCCCTTTCAGTTGCAATTTTAACTGCTTATCAGAGAAAGAAGCAGAGCCAGCCCAGGAGAGCAGGTTTTGCACCCCCCTTCTCCTCCGGCCACGTGCCCAGCGATGCACAGGGCGTGTAGGGGGGCTGCTGTCACACAGGGACTGTCCTGCAGAGCCCCCCAGCCCCTCCTGCATCCGAAGCAAGGTGTTCCTACCACAAAGCCCTCCAGCTGCACACCAGTATACAAAGGATTTCCTTTTTTCTTTTTTTATACAAAAACAGAAAAGCAAGAACTTCCTCTCCCTTTTCTTCCCATTTTTCCTCTTTTCTTTTTTACCATTATCCACAAAAGTTTACAAAATAGCCTTGAGATTGCGCTTGTGGGATACAGGATCTAATCAGCTCTGGCAGAAGCCGGCCAGTCCTGCAGGGATGCCAATTAAGAGATGTGTCACCGTTGTAATTTCTATTTCTTTTGCCCAAAGCCCCTTCTTTTTCCCCTCTGCTTCCCTCCAGCTGACAGCAGTGAGCAAACAACAGGGCAGCGGGAAGGTGCTGGGGGTGGGTTTCTGGCTGATTATCTGAGTGCTCAAAAAAAAATAACAACCCAACCGAAAAGAAACAAAAAAAGAACATGTATCCCAAAGGGAAAGGCCTTTTTTGTGTTTCCAAAACAGAGACTGTCCAGCAACAGAGCTGACACTGCTGGGGTGTCTCATGGTGCCAGGGGGACGTGGGGAAAGGGTGATCTGCTGATCATCTGTATGGCTCTTCGACCGCTTGGGGCATCGTCCCCCTCAGGCTAGGGCCCCTCCGAGCCCCCCCGGCTGCCCAGCGGGTGCTCTGGGGAGCCATGCACAGATCCAGACCCTACGCGTGGATCCAGACCCTGCCAGGACCGCGAAGAGGCTCTGCAAGCCCTGTGGCCAGCTGTGCTCCTCTCCGTCTGCCACACCGCTTTGACTCTGGGTCAAGTCCATGAAATTCTCTTTTTTTGTTGTTCAGTTTTGTAGTTTAGCGGGGTTTTTTTGGTAAAAAATAGTTTCTCCCTCCCCACCCCAAAGTCAGCCCCACCAGCGTGTCAGCCTTCAGCAGTCTAGGGGGGCTGCTTGCACCTCCACGGCCAGGAGGTGCCCCCCGCGCTGCCCCTGAGCCCAGGGCTGGGCGAGGGGGGGATAGACCACGCGCACGGCCGTGGCACCCCGGAGCAGCTCCCCCCCGACACCGTAGCGAGCTACGAGGCTGGCGGCAAGGAGCAGGAGACCGAGAACCAGCACCGTCAGGAGGCTCTGCCTGCCCTCCAGGAGCCAGTAGTGGTGGGCAGCCTCTTTAGTCCTGGCGTTCACGCAAGCCACCTTGGCCTGCAAGTCTACAAAGGCCACGTGGAGGCAAGCCCAGTACTCCGTGTTCTGGTGGAGCCGGGTGATGTTGTACATGTGGGTTCCCATGGGGATCCGGGCCATGTTGGTCATGTCCAAGTTGGAGCTAAGCAAGAAGCTGGACCAGGTGAGGTTGGAAGAGATGGTGTTGAGATGCGGCTTCCAGGCAACCAGGATGTGGTAGGCCTGGACATCTGCCACCACCAGCTCCAGGCTGTCCTCGCTGAGCGGGAAGGAGTGGTTGACCATCATGCTGACGCTCTTGGTGTCTGCCCCGAGGAGGTTGTGAGCCACGCACGTGTACAGCCCGGCCTCCTGAGCCGAGATCCCATGAATCTCTAGTGTCCCTTCGGGGTGCACCTTGTACGGCCCATCTTCTGTGTAGGGGATCAGCTTCACCCCCGAAGGAGTGACCCAGTAGATCTCTGGGTCTGGCTCTGCCAGAGCTCGGCAATGCAAGGAGACATTGTCACCATCTGCCACCTCTAAGTGGGAGGGGAAGCTCTTGGTGGAGATGAGAGGCAGGCAGCGGTCCGTCATCTCCCGGAAGGGGACATCCCGAATGTGCCTCCTCTTCAGGTCGGGGGGCTCGGCACACAGCATGGACTGGGGCTCAATGAAGCGGATGTGGTTTTCCGTGCTGTTGACCCAGCGGATGACGCAGTCACAGCGGATGGGGTTGCTGTGGATGCTGATCTCCTGCAGGTTGGGCAGGGACTCGACCGTCTGCTTATGCAAGGCACTTAGGGCGTTGTTGTTGAGCATGAGGGTTTCCAGTTGGGGAAGGTGGTGGAATGCGTTGGGGTGGATAAAAGACAGCTTGGGGTTGTTGGTCACATCTAGCTTGGTCAGCTCGGGGAGGTTGATCAAGGCAAACTGATCTATGGACACCAGCTCCTCCATGTTGTTGAGCCCCAGCTCTTTGAGGTGCAGCATGTTTGTGAAATCGCTTTGCTTGACCCTCTGTAACGGGTTTTTGTTCAGATCCAGGAACTTCAGGCCAGGAACTTGCTGCAGCGCCCTCTTGGGGACGTTCACGAGCTTGTTGTCATAGAAAGAGAGACTCTCCAGGCTCCGCAGCCCTTCCAGCGCATAGTCCGAAATCTCCCTCAAGTTCATCCCAGCCAAAACCAAACTCCGCAGGTTTGACAGGGGCCTGAAATTCATATCCAGGATCGCATCCACCCTGTTGCCTCCGATCATGAGGATCTCCAGGCTGGGGAGCATCTGGAACCAGCGGCTATCAACTGTCCTCAGGAGGTTGGAGTTGAGGTGGAGGCGCAGCAAGCTGCCAAGGCCGGAGAAGGCGCGGGGAGCGATCCTGTGGAGCTGGTTGTGGTTCAGGTAGAGCTCCTGCAGATTGCCCAGCCCAGGAAAGCTGCCATCGGGCAGCTCAGCCAACTGGTTCTCCTCCAGGTGCAGACTGAGCAGCTGGGGCATGCTCTTCAGGCCAAAGTCCCAGACATCGGAGAAGCTGTTCTGTGACAGGTCCAGCTCTGAGAGGTTTCTGAGATAATCCAGCTCACTCTGCTCAAGCCTGGCGATATTGTTGCTTTGCAAGAGCAGGGTCTGGGTCCCCTCCGGCAGGTCTTCTGGCACGGCAGAGATGAACAAGTCATTGCAGTCCACTGTGGCAGCCTCCCGGTACACCGAGCGGGGAGTGTACCACGGCCTGATCTGGCAGACGCACTGCGGCGGGCATTTGACCTTCCAGGGCACGATGGGGATGGCAGTGGCGGCCACCACGCAGAGCAGAAACGAGCTGGTTTGGAAGTGTCTCATTTTCAGCTGGTGGGACCGGCTTCCTCCCAGGCAGGAAAGGCTCACAGGGCGCATCCGGAGCAGGGCATGGGGCGACAGCTGGGTGGGGGCGGCATCCGCTGGAGAAGATGCTCCATGCGAGCCCCTGGCACCGATCAGCCGCTGCCGCCAGCTGCCCTGCCTGGGCCCCCTTGCCGAGAGCACATAACACCCACGACCAGGGCTGGTGCCTTCAGTCAGAGCTTCGTCTTTTCTTCCTCCCCAAATGATTCATTTTTGTACTTTGCTGCATCCTTTGGGTTCCTCCTCAAGGTCATTCCTGAAAGAGGCCAGACAATAAGTTGTGTTAGAGGAAACCTCATGCATATGGCAAAAACAAGTGTGTCAGAGTTTAATCTGTTTTGCATCTGTAGCATTAACAGCTCTCTCCCAGCCCAAGAGGTCCGGAGTGTAATTAGCCCACAGATGCTCTGCCCAGGGCCACCAGCAGCCCATGGGCCTTGGTCCAGCCTGGCTCAAAGGCTCTCCCATGAGCAGAGCTGGAGCTGCAGATGCCATGAAGAGAAAATCTCCATGGGGGTGACTTCCCTCAAGGCTCTCAGGACTTTACTTTTTGCCCATTGTCCTCCCCAGCACCAAGTGCCCCCATCCAGGAGCTCCAGCTCTATTTGCAAACCCCTAACATGTTTGTCCCCAGCTGGGCTTACAGAAGAAACACATCCCTGAGCACAGACCTGTTTCTTGGCATCTCTTGCAGAAGCCCTGCAGCAACACAGGCACCACAGGCTCAGCTTTGCACTGGAACAGGTAATCCCAGACCCATCTCATCCCTTTTATTTCTACGCTAGCAAAGCAGTGAGCAGACGGACCTCCACACAGACTCAGGCCTAAAGTAGCCAGTACTGGGGAGGGGCATTGGCGTCCCAGAGGGCTGATGCTGGGCAGAAAGCCAAGCTTTTAGGGAAAGAGCAGGACACAAATAAGCACAACCCCCAACACCAACCTTCCTCTCCTCTCCTCTCCTCTCCTCTCCTCTCCTCTCCTCTCCTCTCCTCTCCTCTCCTCTCCTCTCCTCGCCTCTCCTCTCCTCTCCTCTCCTCTCCTCTCCTCTCCTCTCCTCTCCTCTCCTCTCCTCTCCTCTCCTCTCCTCTCCTCTCCTCTCCTCTCCTCTCCTCTCCTCTCCTCTCCTCTCCTCTCCTCTCCTCTCCTCTCCTCTCCTCTCCTCTCCTCTCCTCTCCTCTCCTCTCCTCTCCTCTCCTCTCCTCTCCTCTCCTCTCCTCTCCTCTCCTCTCCTCTCCTCCTCTACCCTCCCCTCCCCTCCCCCCCAGCTCTCTCTAAAGCACTGGCCCTGGGTGGGGGCAATTCCCTGGGAGCAGGAAACCCTGACTGGGCTCATTACAAGCTCCTGGGGAATACAGAAGCCCCTTAACCCCCATCACGCTCAGTGCAACCTTGGCCTTAGCCCCTTTCTGGGGAAGAGGGCTCGGGGGTTCCTTGGTGGGGCATCCAGTGAGGGGCTGGGGTGGGCGTGAGCCCCCCGGCATCTCCCTGCCCCTCTCCCCAGCTGGCCGTGGGGTTCGGAGGAGCCGGAGCAGGCCACCACCCCACTTTTGATTTTGTGATTTGCTACAGCTCTCAGACAAATCAAACCAAGCCTGAAGGTTTTTCCCCATCCTAAAAGAGTCTCGCGCAGCAGGAAAAAACATTAAAAAGCAGCCAGAGTGGGAAAAGAAAGCTCCTCTCCAAGCAGCTCTATTTTATCACCCCCTGTTCTCCCTGTAAAGGGCTTCCAACCAAAGTTTATTCAGCTTCGACTCATCCAAGCCTTGCTCCAGAATTGATCCCGCACACTTCCCTTCTTGCCTGCTGTAAGGGCACTGGCTTTTAAACCATCTCCTGGAGAAAAAGCATTAAAGAAGAGGAAGGCTGTATTGATTTCTGCATCCTTCTGATGGACCCTCATCTTTCTTTTTAAGTGCACAGGCATTTCTGTGACTATAAATCTCTCCATCCGTTAAAATATAGAATCTTTTCTCCTTTAAAAAATAATATGGAGGAATGTTTTTTATTTCCTTAAGGCTGTGAAAAAGAACCCAGAAAAAACACTTTGTTTCAAACTCCATTTTACAGAGGAGACTCCCCAGCTTTGCTGGTATCGCTACAGGGTTTGTGCCTGTAACTGGGTTTTATCGCTTTTGCCCAGCACAGGACAAGGTTGCAGCACTGGTGGCTGTGGAAAGCCTTGCACACAAGATGATGCTGTAACAGTCCAGGTGTTTGTATAAGTAATAGGGTCAGAGCTTGCAGAAAAATGTCCGTTTTTGGAAACCCTGGGTACTAAACCTCGTAATTCCTGGTTTCAAGTGGCGCGGAGCAAACGGAACAGGGCGGGCATCGGCAGCGTGTGGTCCCTGCTGCGGGGTACAAACCCCGGGGAGGACAGTCCTCGCGAGGGACAGACCTGGCCCCCCTCTGCCGCGACAGCCCTGCTCCCTGCAACAGGAGCGACGCCTTGGGGACCCGCACCACGGGTCCCTGCCGTTCAGCCGTGGGGTGGGGGGGAGATGGGGAAGGAGGGGGCAGGAGCCCACTGTTTGTCTTTTATCCGTTACCTAGTGAAGTCAAGCTCATTATTTCTTAATTAGGCACCGAAGCAGCCTGCAGGTTGCATGCAAACTCATTTAGCTTTTTATTGCGCTGTACCAAAGATGGATGGTGGGATGGACCAGGCAGTCCCGCAGCTCCCGCGGCCACGGTTTTACTTCTATTGGTTTAATATTTGGGTTCAAAAGCCTTCCCCCACAGAGCTGCATCCCTGCCAGCCAGGGGAGTCGGTGAGGGAGCCAGGGCTGGTGAGGGTGAGGGACGGGGGTCCCGGGAGAGCCGGCCCAGGGGACACCCAAGCCTTGAGGGGGGTCACACAGGGGAACATCGATTCTCCGTGTGCAACTTAGCAGGGACTCATGTGCACACACGTACCCCAAACTCCCACCCGCCCCATCCATCTGCAACTCGCCAGCAGCACCAAAGCACTGAATGTGCCCCAAAAGCCCTTGTTTTCCCCCAAACAGATGCAGGGCACCGAACAAGACAGAAAAGCGGAGGGACCCAGATTTGAGGCTAACAAATGGAGAGATCAGGCTCGAGACGTGGCTGAAGTTGGGAGGCTAAGTGGTGTCTCCCAGGGAGCCCAGATTTCATCTCGCAAAGACAGACTGATTTGCTGCCTTTGCAGGTGGTGGGAAGATGCTGCCCTGGATAATGGGAGCCTTGGTAAAACCAGAGAGGAAGGGGGACAGCATGGACCAGAGGGGACGTGGGTTGCTGGAGGGTCTGCCGGGGACAGGGACCCCCTCGGTAGCCAGGCTGGGCTCCAGCGAGGCCATGGGTCCCGCGATCCCCTCCAGCACTGGCAGCCCCCGGCTGCTATTTTGGTCTCTTCCTCAGCGTGGGCTGTGGTGCGGCGAGAGTGACAGCAGGGAGCCGGGTGACGCTTCTGCTCAGAGTTTATTTTTTTCTAGATATGTAGAGTCAGGGGGCTGAAACGTGCTGCAGTGCCCTGAACACTGGGAAATGGAAAATACCCCAGTTCCCTTTATTGCCCCCACAGGATCCAAGCCCTGTCCACACACCGCGGATGCCACTTGTCTGTTCCATAGTTTCCCAGCGTTTACCCGATGCCTTGGTGTCCCTAAGGCATTCCTGTGCCTTCTGCCTTCAAGGCTGGAATTCTCCCATGTACAAATGTCCATCTCCCCTTCCACACAGCTCACTGCAGGGTGTGATTGCAAAGGAGCTGGAGCCCCGGTATGGCTTTGGTAGGCATTTTATCCGGAGGCGGTCCATAAGGACGCGAGACACGAAGTGCCAGGGCCAGGCGGGGGTTCCGTGGCACTGCCCCAAATGGTACCGGCCCCAAGCCCACAACATCATCTGCGGTGTCACTTGCTAATGGGGGGCTCAGGGAATCTCTTTCCATCCCAGCCAGGAGTGCTCAGGGATGGAGAGGGGGATGCAGCAGAGAAATACGGAAGGAGAAGGAAGAAGGGGGAATGAAAGCACCACGAGGAGGTAAAGAAGGAGAACCTGAGGTAAAACAGAGAAAGAAAGGGATAAAGAGACCTTCAGAGAATGATGTCGGGAGAGGGACATGAGAGGGGGAGTGCAGGAGCGATGGAGTGCGCAGCGCTGGGGAGAGGGGAGCTGCAGAAACCCAAGGAGGGGAAAAAAATAGAAAAGCAATGAGAATGAGAATTGATGAGGCACAGAGAAGGGAAGAGTCTTTTCATCAGCAAGTTTGCTGGATGAAGGCAGGAGATAAATCACCCAGTGGAAGGAGCCTTGGTCTCAGTGCTTGCACCGGCTGCCTCTCTCCCTCTGTCATCTGTCTAATAGCCTGGCTTCGGGAGATAAATGGCTGCAGCTGAGCCCTGGGCTCTCCTGCCCTTCCCTCTCCCTTACCGCAGCCAGAAGAGCCTGATGCTTCCCCCAGCGTGCTGCCGGGTGGGAGGCGATGGACAGCCCCTACACCCCGAATGGGGTGGGGAGGACCCCGACCACTGCCGGGGTCCCTTGGCCGGGGAAAGCCGGGAGTAGGGCCATGCTCAGCCCACGGCTCCTCTGCATGCCGCAGCTCTCCCGCAGCGATGTTCCCACGGGTAACAGATGCCCCAGCCCGCGCCACGTCTCCCCAGGGGCTGTGAGCTCCTGCCAAGCCCCGTCTTTTCTGGGTGACGGCTTTAAGCAAGCAGTGCACACAGCAGCCAGCGACACGGCCATCGCTCTTGAAGCTTTCCAGCGCTGCCGCACTTCAGCGGCTGCTAAGCCGTCACGTCCTTGTCACCGGCCCTGCCAGCTCCCAGCGGAGGCAGACGAGAAGTGGCAGTCGGATGCTGTGGGAAAATCCTGGCCCCCCCACCCCATCCCTGCTGCCTTTTGCTCTTTTTGACGGCGCAATTCAAATCCGCAGCCAGCCCTCAAGAGAAGACGCGGCGGCGGGGGGTGACCCAGGTACTGTGCCCTCCAGCTTTGCTGGGTTTGCAGCCGGAGGCACGCACACGCTGCCTGTCCAGCCTGGTCCAGCCTCTCTGCACACTGAGCCAACACTAGACCAAGCTGCAAAGCCCCACTGTATCCCCAGCTGCTCAGGTCTCAGGACTTTCCATGGTGACACCCAGCAAAGTTTGCCGCCTCCGGCTGAGGTCACATCTCCACCATTTAAACCTCTGTGTAAAAGCTTTGCTTTTATTTGTGATAAAACCAACAAGAATTAAATAGGTTTCTGTATCAATTACTTGTAAAACTTAGAAATAGGGTACTCTGCTGTTATCGGAAACACTCCCATAACACTTTTTTATCTGGAAGCAGATGGTGTATTAAATCCTGCAGGGCTTTGCTGTTATGGCCAGTTTTATGAGGCTGGCTCTGGGGTCTTGCTGTCTCCAGGGCCGTCACCATCCCCTGCCCCGGAGCAGCCCTGCACATCTCCTCCAAACCACCGCCCCCACCAGATAAAAACTCCGTGGGACCTCCTATTTTCAGCAACCTCCTATTTTCAGTGGCACTGAGCACCCACAGTGTGCCTGGCAGCTGGAGGCAGCTGCGTGCAGTTCACACATCAAAACCCAGGCTGGGGAAAGAGAAGAGAGGACCACGTGGGCTCCGGGGTCGCAATGAACCAGACCTGCCCCTGCCACCGTCGCGATTCCAGCTGGGATCGTGACTTATTTATGACCTTTTTTTATAGTGGTAAAAGCCTTAGCGTAAATGCAAAACAAGCCCTTTCCTTACCCTGGGTTACTCGTGCCTTCTGGGAAGTGAGCACAAACGATGCCAGAGCGGGCGCTTTGCGGATGCCTCCAGCCCGGGCCAGCCCTGCCCACGGACCTCGCACGCTGCCCTGGGTCCCCACCACTGCCTGCTCCCACCACGGAGCGCAGGATCAGGCCAGCCTGATCTAGATCTAAAATTACAGTTACAGTACGGCAAGTACATCCCAAGGGATCATTAAATCGCGTGCATTCTGGATACAACTGTGATACTAATGGTATCTATTAGATAGCTGTTAATCTTGAATAAATGTTCCACTGTTTAATATACAATAACTGACATTAAATCTCAGTTAAGCTGCGGAGGTCAAGTCATTATCTGGGGCTAATGGTGGCAGGGATGATGCAGAGATGTAACTCTGGATATCAGGAAAAGGAAATACAGCCTTCAAGTGTTATACAAGCTCTCGGAAGGATTTTCTGGTGTTGGGACCAGCCGGTGCCCCTGGGCACTACAGGGGATGGAGCAGTGATGAGGCATCTCTAGGATGTGGGATGAGCCCTGGGCTGAGCATCCCCAACGCGCCTGGGGGAACTCCTTATCCCCATCGAGTCTCACCCCTGTTGCTCATGGGTTTCTAGGGATTTTCTCCATTTGCACCATCAAGGGGAGGAACCGGTACGTGAGAACCAGCCGGGCAGCCAGAGGGCTGCCTCTGCAGGCATCTTGAGTTCGCTGTAGCTGATACAGGGATAGAAAATGGCAGAAACTGCTGTGTGAGATACCTGATGCTTAAGCAAGGATGCCCGTTCAAGCACCATGGCCCAGTGCCCACCCAAAGCTTCAGTTTGTCATGGGAAGCCACAGTTTCTCCAAGTCAGTGGCCCTTGGCTGGCAGGTCTCCTCACCTCACCCATGGCCACAAAGCCCAAAGCCCCCAGCCAGGTCTGCCTTTTCTTCCTGGACCTCCAACATGGCACAGCGGTTGCACCAGCTGGCACTGGTGAGATGCACAACGTGAGAAGGAAAACTTCACACACGGGGAACGGAGCACCAGGGCGTTTGATGCAGCTGGAGACCTCGGCGGAGCCTCGGCTGAGCTTGGGTCTCCCATGTCCTGGGCTTTAATTTCCTGCTGTTGCTGGTGGGAAGCTCCATCATGCAAAGCCATGTACAGGGTAACCCCCTGCCACCATGGGGCAGGATTTCTGGGCTCAGTGTCCATCTCAGACCCACTCTGGGACTGTGGCAAAACAGACCAGGCTTGCTCCGCCCGGCATGCAGGGCAACGGCAAAGCAAGCGCTCGGTATCTTTGCAAGCCGAACACATGCCCTCCCTCCCACTGGTAAAAGGGGGCTGGGATGTTTCAGCCACGCTGCTGGGGAGCTCATCTCTCCGAGCAAGTGGCTCCAAAGCCCTGGGGTTGAAAAGCAGCTTCTCTGTTCAGAGCAAAGATCCCGACACAAAACTTGGCAGGGAGTTTACTGCCACGTCAGAAAACAAACAAAAAAATAAATAAAGAAAAGACACCAAATCTCCCCCTGTAGCGTGGCAACCGCTCCCCCCGCATCCACGGCAGGCTCCCTCATCTGTATGCTCCGTCACAGCCCCGCACCATCCGCCGGGTGAGCACCATGGCAACACCGTGGTCTTTAAACACAGGAGTTTGTGCTGCGATCGCAAACAGCATTAGGCAATTTAATTAAGCAGCTGGCAAAAGGAAAAACTTTGTCTGTTTGAGGCGTTTTATTAAATTCCGGCATATTATGCAGCTCTGCGTCTTCGCTGTCTGGTTTGAGGGATGGCAGGATGCTCCCACCCATCCTTTCTGCAGCTTCACCCCCCAGCTAAAGCAAACGAGCAAACCCAAGGCGCGCGGGGTGGCCTGGTGTGGAGGACGGGGAGCCCCTGCACGGGTCCCTGCATCCCACTTTGGGTGTTCTCTGCACACACGCACGGGGACACGGCAGCATGCTCTGGCCCCAAGCTGTAATTTTGGGCTGTTACCCCCTGAAAAGCATTTACACGAGACAGGGAACTGACTCCTCCAGAACCAGCAGCACCAGGCCCGCTGCTCTGCCGGCTTTTCTGGAGGTTTCTTTCCCTAGTTAAGCCTTGTTTTGTGCAGAGAAACCCAGGGATGATGTTTATGGGCCTTCTCCTGCATCTTTCCTGGCAGGGAAGGCGATAGCGTTATTTCTGCTTGTCTAGGAGGAAGCCAGGAGATAAAAAGCTGCTGGGAGTGTCCTCGCTATTGCGCCGACCTGCCAGGAGCCGGCGGGCAGGAGTGGTGCCCACTTCTTATCTGGATGCTTCTCTCCCTTCGCTTCAGATGTTTTTTAATGAGGAGGGTTGGGAAATAAACTTGTTGTTCTGCTTTTGGGCTCTGGAAGGGTTGCGGTGGCTCTGCCTGCCTCCAAAACGCTCCCACTGGTCCCTGTGGCTTCCCAGAGATGCTGCGGCCAGCTTCAGGCACAGCCTCCAGGCTGGATTATGCAGGATTTGGCCCTGCTCAGCCACAAACTGCCCACACAGCGCTGAGCACATCCCAGAGCTGGTTTTGGTCCCACAGTCATTGCCTGGCAGTAAGCATGGTCCCATCCCGCTGCGATGCCCACAGACCGGGTGCCTCGGTGGCTGGGGAGATGCTCAGGGAAGAGCCCGGTTCCCTGGGCTGGGGGTGCCTGCAGAGCACCTTCTCCAAAAGCTCAGTGGCATTTAGGCTTTCTGAAGGTTTATTCCTCTCGGAAATTATCACCAAGGACCTTCCCTGCCCCTCATCTCCCTTATCCTCTTCGACTGCAAAAGTTCAGACTGAGAGACCTTGTCGGGGAGCAGCGCCGGGGCCCGGTGGCCGTGCACAGCAGTGGGGATGGATGCTGAGGGGGCACCTGGCTCTCCCTGTGACACCCAGACTCAATGCTGGGTTCCTTAGTGGGGTCAGGAGTTAAATCCATCTGCGCTGCCCTGCCTGCTTGGGAAAGCAGCTTTGGAGATGATGAGGTGGTGGCACAAGGTCTAAAGGCAGCAGGTTTTCTCCCGTGTCCTGCATGTGGCATGCTCATGTCTGTGGGAAGCCTCAAATCCGTTCCTTTTTGGCTGGGCAGCCCTAGGGCCATCTCATTTCATCCCTGAGAATTGCAGGGCCGGTCTCCAGGCTGTGGGGTTAACTGGTGCATTTGTAAATGTCTTGCAAAAGTCAACTGGAAAAGCTGGCTGATCTCCACCTCAGATTGCCTGAAGACATAAGAGGCTGGGAAGATGGAGTCTCGGTCTCACTCACAGCTGAATTGTCCTTTACTCTGTAAAATCTGAGTCATTTAACAAAACCTGTGCTGCATTGGACTGCAGCTCGCTGCATTTTTGGAAGCATCTCTAATGACTGGCACCGTCTCCGGGCTGCAGCAGGAGCTCCAGCTGCACGTGGCCAGACTCTGCGCCTGCAGATCCTCATCCCCAGCACCCTTTCAAAGGCCAAAGTCAAGAACATCCCAGGCAGAAAGGGGATGGAGAAGGGGGAGAGGGATCAGGCAGGGCCGGCACTGGTGAGCTCGGTGAAAGCAGAAAGGCTGCCGTGCTTGGTTTTCTAGGCACCTATCTCATCGCCCTGCTACTGCCTCTTTTGCAATCTGAAGAGCCCTGGCCCATTTTTCTTTTCATATTGGGCCTGTTTCACAGCTCCAGCTATCGCTGTTTGCCTGCCCAGACCCTCCCCATCTGGGCAGGAGAGCCTGCAGGCGCTGCTCAGATCGCAGGCATATCACTGGCTTTGGTCCACTGCTTTATTTATTCCCTAATAATCCCCCGCCTGCCATTTGCCCTTTCTGACTGTTTCTGCACTGTGTCAGTGTTTCCAGAGCTATCTCCAGGATCATATTCCTGAGTGGCAATAGCTAATTTAGAGTCCTTCAGCCTGTAAAAGCCATCGCTGAGCCTCTGAGAGCCTAGCGCAGACTTTCAAATGGCATTTGCCTCCTTAATCACCCACAGGCTTTAGAAAATGCTATCTGTGATCAGCAAAGCTCTGAGTTCCTGGCACGTGGGGAGCTGTGTGGAGCTGTGTGCCCCAAGCCCAGCACCCACAGACAGCACCCAGCGTGCCAGGATGCCCCGAGCATCCCAAGCCCATTCAAAACCCTCACCCTCTGTGCTCGATTCCCACCCTCCAGCTCCGCAGTGACCCCAGCTCGCAGGCAGCATGTCCTTGCTCCAGGACCTTCGGGGCAAGGCACAGCTCCAGCGTGCCCAGGTTGGAGGCAGAAAGCACGGCTCCCTTCCCCAGGCCGACGTGCGCAGCAGCGGCGAGCGCTGCCCGGCAGCAGGGAGCTGTGCCGCAGGCGCAGCCTGTCCCTGGCACTGCTGTGCCATGGCCAAGAGACAAACAGCTCCGGCCCGGTAATGAGCTCCCCCAGATCCTCCTCCCCGCCGTGCTGTAGAGTGGCATGTTAAATAATTCAGGCAAGCTCCTGAACTGCCTGGAAAACACCTCCAGGTCTTTCTTAATGAGCTCGCTACGGACCCGCCGTCCAAGGCTAGAGGAGCAGGAAGAGCTCCTCCACCAACACGCAGACACCGAGCAAGCACAGGCCACCACCGTATCCCCGAATGCTGCGGCATGTCTGGCTGTTGGGTCCCCAAATTCCTCGGCCACGCACGCAGCACCACCAGCACGTGGCGGCAAGGAGGGACGTGGCTGGGCCATGTCCTGGCTGGTGCAAAGCAGACCAGGAGCTGCACTGGTGCACGCAGCAGAGCCAGGAAGCACGAGCGGCAGTGCCAAAGCCAGGCAGATTCAAAAGAAGCAGAAATGGTCACTGCAACAGAGAACAAAGCCTGGAGCAAAGGCCCCCACGGAGAGATGGACTCTGCTTGCTGGGGCTTTCAAACACAAATCCTTCCAGTATGCCCCAAGAGCGGGCACTGGGCTGGGTGCTGGGGCACTGCTTGGAGCTCGCGGGCGGAGCAGGGCACAGCCTCCATCTAGCAGCCTTCCACCCCCAAAGCCTCGCTCCATAGCACGGCAACACGGGTGGCTGGGGGGAACCACCCCACAAGCAGCAACGGCTCCGGAGAGCTGCTCTGTACCAGTGCCAGAAAGCCTCAGGTGGAGCCCCGCACCACTGGTGTTTCCGTGTACCCTCAATTTCCCCCTCCAGCGTCCCCTTTCCCTTGTGCCAAGCCCCGCAATGCCGCGGGCAGAGTGCGGACGCATCCCCCAGCCCGGCGGTGGGGGCAGGAGCGAGGCACTGCGGACACAGCCCTGAGGGATCGTGCGGGAATGTCACTCATGCCATTAGCAGGGCCCTTGTCCTCCTATTGCCTGTCATTTTCTGGTTCGCGGTGGCAGGCTCCGATGATAGACACGGCTGCTGCGACGCGGCTCCCTGGGGTCTTGAGAGCAATGGGGCTGAAGGAGGAGGAGGGAGGAGGAGCAAGTGGGGGCAGGGTGGGTGGTGGGGACATGGGCCAACACATGCATCTTCCTGGGAGAGAGCGTGGCCAGGAGGGAGGATTTGGTCTCACCGAGGCTGGCTACAAACTCAAGGTTTAATGTTTGCTTGGTAACCTCCTGCAAGGGGGCTAAGCCTGAGATAACATAGCCTGCTGCTTGTCAATGGTGTTTTGTGGTGGTGCTGCCCTGGGGCTACAGGAGGGACAAAAAACGCAAGGTGGGATGAAATTGGTGGGAAAAAGAGGGAGATGGAGAGATCCCCTGTGGGCTATGGCTGTGCGCTGGGCTGCTCTTACTGCCCGAATTCCCACCCAACTTTCATCTCAGGGGGATTTCCCACAGCCGCTGAGATCCTCCGTACTCTGGGGAAAGTCCCAATAGTCCAAAGGGGCTGTAGGAAAACCAGATGAATCCCTGCGGGCAGGAGAATCCAGGGGATCCCCAACTCCGCAGGCACCAGCCCCAGCTCTGCTCAGGCAGACCGTTCTGCCTGCTTTGCTCTTGGCCTGTTTTCAGCGGGACCTCCCACAGGTTGACACCGTGGCTTGTCCCACTCGTGGTTTCTGGGTGGAGGATCATGCCTGCGAGCTGAGCCCTAGCCCTTCGCCTGCCGCAAGCCAGAAACTGAGCAAGTCCAACACGCGCTTGTCTGGAGAGTCCTGGCCAGAGCAAGACGAGAGTCCCAGATGGCCCCACCAATTCCATCTAATAAAAAGGATATTTCACACATCAGGCACTTCGCAGACACGTTAATGAGAGCAAACAAAGGCTCCGCGATGCAGATTAAGGGATGCAGGAAAGCAGCTCCCAGGATGGGAACCGCTGGCCACAGCCAGCCCAGCTGGTGGGCTTTGCCATCCTGCTCCTGGGGGTCACCCCTGGGAGCATCCCAGGGACCACAGCCCGACTCTGCCCTCCGGCTGCTCCACCAGGCTGAAACACTGCTTTGGAGGGTAGCACTGTGGGGCTCAGCCCTCCCTGATCCCCCCCACAGCTCTGACCGGGTGCTGGGAAGGGAGTCGGGCAGGCTGGAGCTGCCAAAATCATCCCCAGGGCTGGGGAAGGGACCAGTGTGATGCTACGGCCGCTCCCCGAGAGCAGGAGGAGGCAGGACGCCAAGGAGCTGTATTTTTCGTGCAGCCGAGAACGGTATAAATACAAGGGAAGGTGAAGGTGTGAAGGGGAGCCCAAATCACCGCCTTGGCTCCTGCCGTATATTTCAAGTGCGAAGGGAGGGCCGGCGGGCAGCAGAGCTGCCCAGGGTGGTCACTGCGGCCGAGGGGATAAAGCACACGGCTGTCCCACTCGCGGGCAGCAGGTACGGCCGCAGGCCCGGTGGGTGCAGCAGCTCCCGTCATCGCCCTGACGGAGCAAACGGTGGCCCTCGAACTGCTGTGTCCTGGCCCTCCCCGTGGGTGAGGAGGGGAGAAGGGTGCTGTGCACCCTGAGGGGCTGCACCCACTCAGGACACGTGTCTCAGCAGCGTGAAATCCGGTGCTCTCATCGAGCCGGTACTACCAGAAGTAGACTACAATTCAGGTTCCTCAGGTTGCTTTAACTCCAGTGACATTAAGAGCTTTAAACTAGGTGAATGCCACGTTAAAGCCTGATTTCTGCCACCTCCCGTGTGGACTATCCAGGAAGAGAAGCATTGCTAGAAGTGTTAATTCCCCACCTTCCCCTTTCCTAAAGGGGACATTTCGTGCCATGCAGAATAAATAAAATAACGTGATATTACAAGAGACTGCAGCAGAGTATATTAGATACCACAGCACTGTTGCAGGGCGTCTGTCAGCACCAATCACAATGACTGATGACTTATCAGGAATGGACCTGACATTTCCAAATGAGCTGTTTTGATAGAGTTGTCATTCAAATGGGATGCAAAATAAAATAATAATAATAAAAACCACAGATGGGAACAGGAAGAGAATGGAAAACATTTGCCACCTCTGTCCCACCTATTCAAGGGTTCCCAGCTTGGCAGAAGGACACTCCGGCGTACGGCACCGGCGGGTCGGGAGGGACGGGTGAGTCTGTACGGTCGGAGGGAAAGCGGCCGCATCCGCTCTCCAGAAGCAACACCTCGGTAAAGCACAGCTACAGCCCAGATTTCCCTTCCAGATCCAACCCATAGCCAGGGTGCAGAGGGTCGGATGGCCCCGGCGCCCTCGTTCATGCAGCAGGGCAGGATGCGGCCGCGCCGGCTGCCGGCCGCCTTGCTAAGGGAAGGGGGTCATGCAGCCAGCACGCAGGGGCGCGTGCGCCCATGTCCTTTCCCTCAAATGGCTTTTAAACTCTCCGATTTCAAAAATAATGAGGCAGCTATAAGTTTTGTGACAACAGGCAGCTGGGGAAGGCGTCTGTGGGTGTTTAACCCAGCAGGCACTGGAAGCATCGAGGAGAGCAGCCCTGCCTGACCGCAGCCGGCACCTTCAGGGTGCCAGAGCTGCTCAGCGTCCGAACGCGTGTCGGTGGGACACCCACCTACCGATGCTCCGGTGCTCACGGCACGGCGTTTTCCGCCTGAACACCGGAGATCTCCACGCAGACATTGCACATCACACCACTGCACTCTGTGCCCACGTCTACGCCGCCGCTGCCACGCTCAAGCAGCTCCCGGGGCAGAGCCCGCAGCGCAGGGGCACTGAACAGGCAGAGCCGTTCGCACTTCGTGGGGTTGACTTTGCGGAGGGTGTTGCTGTGCCGCCTTTCCTTTTCCTCTAGGCGCTGTGCATACACTTGAATTACTTAAATAAAATAATATCACAGTGTATTATTGCTCTTCTGGAGAGGAAAATTTGCAAAGGATACAGAGCGCCTCTTGAAAACCTGGGGCCGTGTCCAACTGCAGGCAGCAATATTGCACTGGCCCTCCTGGCTGGGAGCTGCCGGAGCCCTGCCCGCAGGACAGGCTCTGCACGTCCTGGAGGCAATCCCTCACCCGCAGCTCCTGGGAGCTGTGCAGGGGTGGAGGTGAGAGCTGCCCAGGGCTGGATGTGGTGCCTCACCGCAGGGAAAGCCTTCCCCCAGGCGAAGGGGCAGCTCGCGGCCCCGGCACGGACAGCCTGGATACACAGCGTGCCCCATGCCGGAGCTAGCTGAGCGCGGGGCAGGGCTGCGAGCCCCCTCCCAGCCAGCCCCTTCCCCCTGCAGCCAGCAAGAGCGGGGCCACAGGGACCCCAGGAGCACATCTGCAGCAGGTGGGTGCATCCCCCAGGCGGGTGCATCCCCTGGGTGGGTGCTGCTGGAGCCAGAGCACCCCAGGAGCTGTGTGGGGAGGCATGGGGGGAAGACACAGCCCCCGCTGACTTGTCTTAGGAGGAACTGAAAAAATACTGTTTTCAAAAAACCACCGAAGCTACTCTCCGCATGACTGAGCTCTGAGCAGATCTTTACCCATTCGTGTCGCAGAAGGAGGGAGAGGGGCTGTTTTTGGAGGATCTTTCAGATATGTCATTATAGGTTTAAAAGGACTGTGATAATCCTGACAGCGGATGTGGGCATGTGTGCGCGTATGTGCGTGTAGTAAGAGCAAAGAGGAATTAAAGAGCCATCTTGAAGCAAAAACCTACAGTGTTTGCAACATGCACAAAAGCAACAGGCTAAGTTGTTCTTCCTCAAAATGCAGAGCAAAATAAAGGACTTTACCTCTCCAATGCCTCGTCTGCAGCAACCGCCAGGGCATTTACACCAAACACAGCAGGGAGAGGAGGGAAGAGCTCAAACACACCATCAAGGGGCCAAATTTTGGGCCAGGCTTCTCTAAAGGTGCACAGGGTGCAGACTTACAGCCTGAGGCACTTGGAAATCAAACCACGACAGGGAAGCGCTCTAGAAACCACACAGAAAAGACATGACGCTCATCCACAGTCACCAAGATCCCCTCGCTGGCTGCAAAATATCTGCGATGAGCCCCTTAAGACCAGGAGTTAATGAGCACAGAGTCCAACTTCTGCACCTCAACCTCCCCGGCAAAGCAGCACCACTCAGCACCTGCCCAATTAAATAGGCAGCTCCAGGATGGCTCTAACGGGGTCCTCCTGGCCGTGACGAGGCCCCATCGTTACGTGATCGCTGGATTGCCCCGGCTGGAGGCTCCCACGCCTGGAACAGCGGTGAGCGACGACTCTGCGAGCTGCCAGACACCATCCCAGCGACAGCGGGAGCCGGCGGCGGTGACACCGAGACGGCTGCGCCAGGGTTGGGTGGGCATCACTGCAACGCTGGTTTGGTCAGCTTAGCGGAGGCTTTGTGATCCCTGGTGTCAGGCTGGTCTGGCTGGGCATGCAAGGAGGGCCAGGTCCTGCGCACGCTGGCGGCAGCTGGAACGGAGCTCGCTGGAGCGAGGGGGTCAGGCGCTGGGGCTGAGTCGGTGAACGGGCATCCCGCAAGTCGCAGCCCTGACAAGGTGCAGCGGGATGCACTGTGCGGGGCAAGGAGGGAGGAGGGAGCTGCTGGCTGCAGCCAGAGGGGTGCTGTGCTGCAGGCAGCTAGGTCCATCCTTAGGGTCTTCCAGGACTGGTTTTAATTGTTTTTACCTTCAGACAAGATGGGCTTTGGCCTCACTTGTGTAAAGAGCTAACCAAATCCGCCCTAACTGAGCCCAAGGTGTCTGCAGGGTCTGTTAGTCGTAACTCTGGGCAAGGGCTGTGGAGCGAATTGGGGGCATGGCTGGGGCAGGATTGCCTCCAGATCCTCCCCAGGTGGCATGAGAAAATGGGGAAGCAAATTGAGCTGGTCGCAGCGCTAGGCACGGCTGGCCAGGCTGCTGTGCGAGCTCCCAGGCTGGCCGGGCGCATGTGTGTTAGGTCGCAGGATGCTGCTGGCGGCACGCTGGGCTGCGGAAAAGGGGTGAGCAGGAGATGATTTCACTTGCTTTAACTGGCCCCAAAAGACATTTCATCTTCATCACCAGTTCATTGCGACCTTCCCTGCCCCAAACTGGAGATGACATTCTTCCCTGAGAGATCAGCTCATGTAGCTGTCATTTAATCTTCATCTCACTAATATACTTATTTCTCCTCTTCCCTTTGCCCTGCTCCTTCTCACAACACCCTGCCTGCTGCTTTTAACAGGACAAGGCAACAGGGCTGTTACACATAGCAGAGCAGCAGCGTCCCAGCATGGGGCTCGAGGGCACGCTGATACTCAGCCTCGCAGGTTTCGGATCGGCTCTGAAACCAGGTCTCTGTTCATCCAAGGGTCACAGAAAGTACGTTTACCTGTTAAAGCAAAGCTATTAAAACCCATGCTCAGACCATACTCCAGTCTGGGTGATTACTGCCTGCCAACGCCTCATTCCGTCTGCAGTTTTAATTGGTGCTATTAAAGAGCTGCAGTCATTCACCCCAGAAGCAGCTCAGTCTCTCCATCAGGATGAAGGAGCCCTCTCCTTAGTGATTGTGTTAAAATTATCAGACACTTGGGGCTGGGGAGGAGGGAAAGCTGTGCAAAGCACCTGCTCCCTGGCTTGGGAGCATTTTGCTGTCACTTTGCCCTGCATTAAACGATGCACAGAAGCTGCAGAGCAGGAGGGGGTCAGGGCAGAGCTTCTTGGAGATGGATGATGGGACGTGCGAAGAGATTCAGCACCTAGGGCTGCTGTATCCCAATGGCAACTCGTGTGCCTTGTGCTGAGGACAGAGGAGGAGGGAGGCTGCAAGGCTTAGAAGGTAGCAGGGTGGTTATGCAAAGTTCACCAAAGTCAGATAGCTTTGCTTATCTCCAACCCACGGGGCACTACGAAACTTCCAGCCAACGCTACACTGGAGACTGACTTGGTATTCGAGACCCAGCAACCACCTTCTTCAATCTAAATTAAGTATTAAAGTGAAAGGCAATTCAGTGAGACCATGAATTCAATAGAAAACATAGCTAGATCCAAAAGGTGCTGCAGATAATAACGCATCGGGGAGGAGGGGATGGGCTGGGGGAGCAGCATGCAGACAGAGACGTACAAGCAGCAGTGAGTTAAAATCAGAAAGGAGAAAAAAATCAGTGCATTATTTTAGACGAAGATTAAATGACATCCCCTGTTCAAAGGGCAAACGTGAGAGGCTAACAGGCTGTGACAAACCAGAATGCATGGACACAGGCAGACAATTCCCTTAAATAAAACTTTTATTGGCCATGATATCTGAAAACAAGCAGCCTGCAATAGGGATTAATTGTTTTCCCCAGCTTCCCCAGAACTATCCATCCCGGGGAGGGCCACGGCTGCGGACTGGCCGCTGCCTCCCCGGGTGCCCCGCTGCAGCCGGGGATGCCAGAGGGCCATGGGGCTGGGGGAGGAGGAGCGAGACGGAATCACTTAGCCTTCATTAGACCAAATTAAAATCAGAAGTGAGATGACAATTACAATTTGTGACTGGCTAATTGTTCGCCTCTGAAGCTGATCGTTGTGCAGATTGGGAAGATTAATTGTTCGCAGTCCCAGGTGGGTTGGCTTTGAACCGTGCTGAAGAAGTGGAGCTCCTGCGAGCGATGCTGCCTGCTCTCCAGCCAGCCCCGGGGGTGATGTCCTGCAGGCTGCATCGCTGGGGGTCTCCAGCCACGCTGTGGAGCCCCGGAGGGTTGGCAGACCCCCCAAAACCCCTCGCTGCCTCCGGGTTTATCACCTGGAGTGGAGCAGGGCACCCATGAGGACACCCCTGTGTTAAGGACCTGAGCGCCTGGCCATAAGGGACGGCCAGGCTGGGACCTGCTGCCTCCACAATGGGAGCACCCATGGTTCTTGCTCGGCAAACCTCGCTCGCTGCCCACCCAGCCGGGGAGGGAGCTGCCTTCCCGCTGGGGCTGTGAGCACTGCAGCCATCGCTGCTCTGTCATCCCTCCAGCGCCAAGTGTGGCATGTCAAGCCCAGCTCCCATCAATCAAGTCTACCCCTTCAGAGCATCCTCCTTGATTTTTATCCCCAGGGTGCTCGGGAAAGGGTGTTGTGAACACTCAGATATAATTAGAGCTTCTAATGGGGCTGCCAGAGAGGGGGAAGGTGCCAGATTTCAGCGGAAATGGAGACCTCTAGCTTCTGCCTTCACTCCGGCTCTCCCACCTCCTGGGTTTCTGGCAGGCTCCTCGGCCACGATGCTGGCTGTGTGGGAGCCAGCGCTCCGTGGGGGGCTGCAGAGCCCGGGCTCACATCAGCGCCGGGTCCTGGAGGATGCAGGCTGGAGCACGGCGTGGGCTCCCCCATGGGAAGGCAGCCATTGCAGTGTGCAGCCGGGTCCTTTGCTACCCCCTCTCCATCAGACAGTGCCCTGACAGAGGGACCTTCTCCCTCTCCATCTCCCCAGGCTGCTCATTAGCTGCGAGGTTCACCGTGTCTCTCTGGTAGCAAGGGACAGCTCGGCCTGATTTCCCTCCCGTGTTATCACCATCACAGCCCTGCTGCTGCCCGCAGGCAGCCTGGCATCTCTGCAAGCCCGCTGTCACCCCAGCACGACCAGCAATTCAAGTCTAAAGCATCTCCCACAGACTGAAGCTCCTCTCCCTGCAAAGGGGCTCTGCCCTGGGTCCCTGCGAGGCGTGGGGGGTCCTTTCCCGCACGCAGCTCTGAGACAGAAAGAGCTCCTGCAGCGCCCGCAGCCCGGGGAAGGCTGTCGGCACAGAGCGAGGAGCGCGGCGGCTGCCAGGGGCTGACAGCAGCCGGGCACTGGGACGTGATAACTCCCGTGGCTGTACACGCCTGTTGAGCTGCGACAACATGACAGCAATAGTAGCTCATAATCCGCACAAGGGTGTGTTTGTCCCTTGCAGCAGTGTGTGTGCTGGAGAGACAGGTGCATGCCAGGAAATTATGATATATATTTCTGTGACATACCGTTTCCCTCTGTTATACATTGCAGATGCCGTGAAGGACCCCACAGAACTTACGGTGGGAGGAAACGCTGCCAGCCTGCAGCGGAGAACGGCTCCTTGTTAACCCTTCGGGACAAGATTTTCAAAGGGCTCATCTCCTGTGCACCCGTCTAAACGATGCAGACAGCTCCGAGGCTCTGGATGCTGAGTCCTTTTGAAAAATCAAGCCAGTAGTGCATAGGAGCTGGGAGTGAAGAGGGATGCTCATATCTCTTCCATTTATTTCTTCATCTCTCTAATCAAACAAACAAGTAGCACGCCTAGAGCTGCAGCAGGCAGGCAGAGGCTGTTTGAACCTTCCTCTCCAGAGATGTTAAAGCCCAGAGGAAAGTGTCCATGTCTCTGTATTGCTCCTGGCTGCTCAGACAGCCCAGGGTCCCCGTCCCAGCCTGTGGGCATCTCGGGCCCTAAAATCTGCAGGCTGATGGCCAGGGTAATCGCTGTCCCGGCAGCACGACTGCAGATGCTGCCTGTGCTGCATCAGCCCGAGTGACCTTCCCCAGCAGATCAGCTTGCAAACAGGAAAGATCGATACCCCTCGGCACAACCCGGGGGCTGGAGGCAGGCGTTGGCCATTAAGGCTGTCAGAGCAGCCCCCTCAAACCTCCGCCCCTTTCCTCTAGCCATACCAAGGCCAAGGGCAGCATCCTTTGGAGAGGGGATGCTCTGGGCAATGTCAAAGCCTTTTTTGAGCTCTGCCACCCACGTGGTGCTCCACAAACCGGCCGTGAAGTCAATCTGAGCTACGGGCTCCGAAGGGGGACAGAGACCGGGCAGGGCACATCCATGTCCGTCTGTTGGGCTAAAAAAATTAACAGGTCTCTCGAGTAAGGTATCGGCTCCCAGTGAGACAGTGAAAACACTGCCGAGGGTGGCTCACGGCAGCTCGGTGTGCTGGATCGGGGGCAGATCGAGGGGCTGCCCAGCTCCCGTGCAGCCCCCAGCGGCAGAGGTCCTGTCCCTGCCTGGAGCCCAGTAATGGCCAGGGGCTGCTCCAGCCTGTCCCCCCGGGATATTTTAGTAAGAAATGGTCTGCTACCACAGTGTTTTGATGTCAGGCTATTCAGAGGGATAAACTGAGTCACTTGAACCTTTCTAGAGGGGAGGGGTGGGTGCAGAGGAACAGGTTATTAAACAAACCTTAAAAAAAGGAAAGAATTGCTGAGTGTAATTAAAATCTAAACCATGATGGGGTGTCTCCTGTTATTTTTCTAGAGGTGTCTGTTATTGGAAACAGTATTTCTTCAGCTAAACAGTATTGCTTTGGGTGAGAAAAGTTGCACAGTCAGTGCCAAGAGAAGAGGCGAGGGCCAGGGGACTGGGGGCCTCGCTCGGCCATCGTTGCACGGGGGCTCAGCTGGTCCCTTGCCATCTCCATGTTATTTGCCTCTTCATTCATGGATTGAACTGCTCTTCCAGGAGCGAAGGGAGCCGGGAGCTCACAGGGGCAGCCGGCCACCCACGCCGCGGCGGCTGGCTCGGGCAGGGGCCGGGCAGGGGCACGGGCAGGGTGCAGTGCCAGCAAAAGGGTGGGCAGGTGACTCCAGCAGCAGAACCGGGTCACATCTCACATGCAAAGCGGGGGTGAGAGCGGCCGCAGCTGGAGCCCTGCCCTGCTCCCTTTGATCTTCAGCAGAAGAAAGGTCAGGATGGCAAAGCAGCTGCTTGTAAGTGCCGTGAAATCAGGCTAATTTCTAATTATGGGGATGTCTCTCCCTTGTTATCTTGCTGCCATATTCGGGCCTCCTTGTGGCTGCGATAAAGGGCTGGAGTTACAAAGCACCTCCTGAGGGCTTGATGACCCCACAGAGTGACATAAAAGAGCATCTCAGCAGTGTCTGCAGGGGTGTGAGATGCTCCTGGGGGGCTGAGCCTGCCTGCAGAGGTCTGTACCACCTCGCTGCTTTCCACCAAGGACTGCATCCCGATGAGCTGCTGTTCTATTGCCACGATGTCCCGGAGATGCCGTAAGGAGATGAGGTCCTACCAAAGCCCTCTGGTCTGGCAGACGCCCAGGGACAGCAAGAGAGAGCTCAGTTCTCCCTTCCCCGTGCTGCCAGCCAGCAGCAGCCCCGCTGCATTCAACGGCCGAGCTCGGTGGCCGCAGGACAGGGCGAGGAGGAGAGAAGTGCCAGCAACAAAAATGCAAGTACAAGCGCAGACCCAGGCTGGTGACAACCCATCGAACAAGGGGACAACCCTCCGCCCCTGTGCTGCAGCAGCTTGTTACTGACTCTGAAATCCCCCAAGTCCTCCCATGATTTTATTTGAGCTTCAGTGCGCTGCTCAGGGTTAAACATTTCAGCCAGTAATTGCAAACCCAATGTTTCAACAGCTTATTAGGATGTGACAGCCAGAAAGAGCACATTGGTGACACTAAAGGGTTGGACATGAAGCTGTTCCTGGCCACACCAGTAACTTTGTCGCCCCCAGTCTCTGCTTACCCTCCATGCTGTTTCCCAAGTGCAACACGCAGAGCACACTCTCTGCAGGAAAAAAAACAAGGCAACTGTCTTGCATGGCTTGAGCCTCTGAGAGAATTAGGCAGAAGAGCTCAGAGCCACACGCTCACCTGCCAGGAACTGGGCTGAAACCCCTCACTGCTCTCAGAGCCCAAGTACATATTCAGCAGCCAGAAACGGACACCCAGGTGAGGGCAAAAAGCAATGCCAAATCTCTGAAAAAGCCTCCAAATTTTTGCAAAGCCAGCCCTCACCATGCCCGGGTCCAAGCCCTGACTGGGGTATTGCTCCAGTCTCGCAAACTGCTCGGTGATGTTCACGAGCAGCTAAGAAGTATCTAATCCACCGGAATAAACCTGGGTGAGGTATTACTTTTGGTATTAAACACGGATTTTAAAAATAGTACGTTGATTTTCTCTCTGCTGAATTTCACTGAGGAAAAGCTCAGATGTCCTACCAGCATGGGTGGAAATACGACACTGAAGTCGCATCTCTGAGTCCCCTCAACCCCTGCACCAATTTAGGCGTTTGCACCTGGGAACCCTCTCGCTTCTCGCAGGACTTTTCACTCTGGCTGGCTCCTGCCCATTAAAAGCCGTCCCTCTCCAAACCCTTCAGCCCTCGTAGCCTCCTCTCAGCCTTGTTGAGGAAAAAACAAGCGGTGATTTAGCACCTGCCTCTTGCAAAGGGCTGGCCGGTGGCTCCTGTCTCTGCTGCTCCCTGGGAAGCACCAGGGTTGCTGTGCCTGGAATGGGGGGCAGCACCAGGGCAGCCCCCCAGCCCAGCACCACACAGGTTGCGCCTTCTTTTGGGGACTGAGGGGAGACGAGTCAACCTCGGGCGGCCAAAAAAACTGTAGATTAGTGGAAATGCCAATAAGTCATTAGGAATCATAAGAAAAAATGTACAGTTGCCATAGCAACTGCCAGGCACAGCTTTCGGGCTGCTTCACCCCCTCCTCAGGTGCGGAGCAGCTCAGTGGGGACGGAGGCAAAGCCCTGTGCCGTGCCCTGAGAAGCCACTGCTGCTGGGATGGGCTCGGTGAGCTGTACCGGCATCGCCCTACAGGGGTTTGGGGGTGCTGACCCTCTCCCTGGGGAGCAGCGGGTCTTTGGCACCAGCAGAGACCCCAGAGACAGTTTCCGATGAGATGGGACCGCTTGCTCCTTCCTGAGCCATCATGAGCCAGGGCGGTAGCTCGTCCTACCCTGTGCCCACCTGCCAGGGAGGAACCAGCAACCAACCCTCAAATCTCCACATTTTCTGCACTGGGGTCCTTGCCCTCCCCACTGGTGGGCACCGTCCTGCCCACGGCTGAACCTCGGGGCAGTTGGTGACTGATAAAGGTCCCTTCCCAAACTGAAGGGCTGGAATAACCCTTCACGGGTGAGGAATTGTGCTTCTTCCAGGCAAAATCAAGTTTATTTTAAATAAAACCGTCTAACTGACTGCTGGGAAGCTGGGGGTCAGAGGAGGGGAGAAGGGAATTGCTAGCAGAGAGGGAATTAGGAGCAAGACTGCGACGAGCCGGGGTGAGCCGGCTACTGGCATTACTGCGTTTAGAGGATGCTGGGCTGGAGCTGCAGGCTCTGAGCTGAGAACTGACCCTGAAGTCCCACGTTCCTGGAGGGGCTGCAGGAAGGAAGAGCATTAAGGATCCAGGGTACATCCCAGCTGCTCCTTCACTCATCCCCCTCGTGCTAATTGCAAAACCCCTGGTTTCCAGGGCTGCCGTGTCTCCCCTCAGCCCTGGAGCACTTGGGCTGGAGCTGGGGAGACCCCCAGGAAAGGCCATGCTGGGGTGATGATGCTCTCCCACCCATGCAGAGCTGATGGACCATCTCTCCGCCCAGCCCGGAGGAAGCCGGTGCCTGGCAGTGCCCAGCCTCCCACACTGCTCGTTTTCCACAGCTGATTTTGACAGATGCTTTGGAAAGATGCAACCTATCCCCATTCCTCTTCTCCCCCATTTCTTTCCTGCCCCCTCCCTCCACCCACAGCATCTTGCCCCCACCGGTACCACCCTTCCCTGGTGACCTGCCTTCCCCAGCATCCGCAACAGGAAAACCTCCTTCCTGTCCTCATCACGCGGAGAGCTGGCTGTCACCCGATGGAACAAGGCTCCCTGCAGTCGCCGAGTCGCCGCATCACCCTGTGCCCGTCTGCCGAGCGGGGCAGAGCTTGAGAGGTGGCCGCTCTCCCATCACCTCTGGGAATTACAGCCCTCGGTGGCCCCACGCCTGTGTCCCCCTCCCTATGCTGCAGCTGCACATGGCTGGCGGAAATGTCACCCACTTTGCCTTTAATTAACAAACATCATCTGCCCCTGGGGATCTTTTTTTTCTTTTCCGGTCTATTCACAGAATTAGATCTCTTCCGACTGTCCGTGAGTGGCTCATCGCCTCTTAGTCGTCCCGGGCTGCTGCGGAGATTGAGGAGCTGTACCGTGGGGCAATCCTGCGGCAGCACCGGGAGGGCAATACCTGGCTGCAGGCAGCCCCGAGGGCAGGATAGGGGGAGAGGAGCTACCTGGTCCCCAGCACAGCGCGATGACCCCCGCCTTCATCCCCTCTGCAGCTGGTGCAAAGGGAACATTCAGCCCTTGGAGGCAGGAGCCACGTCAGCCCTCTCCATTGCCTCTGGCTGAAACATCCCCCCCGCCCCCGGCACCGCTGTGGTTTTAAACCCACTCAGCTCTGCAACTCTATTATTTACAGTCACGGCCCAAGGAGACCACCTGCACCAAAGATACCAGGAAAAATAAGATGGCCCCAAGCCCTGTGCAAGGCAGAAGGAGCTCCTCCCACCTCTGCCCTGCGGCAGCCCACGGCTGAGCGGGAGAGGGGTGCCGTGTGCTTCGCGAGGCCGTAGTGCATCACCCCTTCCCAACGCGGCCCTGATTTCCCAGGAGAAAACGACTTTGGCAGCATGCTACTCTCCCCCCACCTTCTCACTCCACACCCTTAAAAAATTAAACCAAAACAAAAAGCAACATCAGGCTGCTCTGCTCCTCGGCGGAGACCCCGGGTCCCCGCGGCCCCCGCGCTGCAGAGCTGCATCAGCCCTGCTGCTGCCAGCCTGCGAGCAGAGATTTCGGCACGAGAAGCAATGGCTTTCAGATGTAAACAGCCCTGTTCATTTAACTCCCCTTAAACCCTGAGCAAGACTGGAAAATGTGCCAAGCCAAGGAGGAGGACAACCGTGGCCAAGGAAGCGGGGACAAGGGGTCTGCTGCTTCCTGGGAGTGCTTAACCAGCAAAGAGGGAGACAACAAAATATTAAAAAGCCATAAAGCTGGCTGGAGAATGTCACAGGAATCCCTTTTGTCTTATTTAACAATAGGTTCATGAAAAGGAAAGAACAACAGGCAATTCCAGCACGGAACAGGACTCGGGTGCTGGCGACGGACGGCGTCAGGGCAGCCCTCAAACCCAGCAGCATCACGACGGAGCCGAGCCTGGCCCTGTTCCTCGGTCCTTTCAAAGGCTCGATGCAGGCGCGAATCCTGCTGCACATGAGGAACTGGAGGACTCATCGACCGCATGAGCCGCATCTTGCTGCTGGAGCACTGGAGCTGCTCAGCGCTGCGGCCAGGCAGCCCTCCGCCAGCCCGGGCTTTGGGACAGCCCGCCCAGCGCCATCGCTGGCTTTGAGCAGCAGCGGCAGCACGTAGGAGTTAGGAAAAGTGACTCAGAAATAGGACTAGACAGAATTTTCCATGGGAATATAGGCCTTCGCTGAAAAACGCGGCTTCTGATCAGCCGCAGCAATTTGCAAATTCGGATCAAACGCCGCAGACCCTTTTTGGGTCAATGTGTCTAAAGACCAAATGGGCTTTTCAAGTCAAGCGAGAAGCTTTGGTTTTGCGCTGCCAAACAACGAAACCATGGAATTAAATATAATAATGATCTTATAAATGAGTGACAGACACCTAATTGAAACGCTTATTCCAGCACGAAACAAATTAGTTCATTTTTTAATGTTTCATAAATAGGAAAAAACCCCATCTTTTCCTTTTCAGGTGACCAGATGTTAGTATCACTTTTTTCTCAGTTTTTCCAGGCTGTTGATCTCTATCAGTATGGTCCTGATGGGACACAGGACAGAGCAGAGAGAGGAGCTTCCCTGGGCTTTGGGGCAAAGATGCTTTCTTCCGCCCAAACAAGAGAGCTGGAGTTAGTTAATCTCTGCCTTTGGGAAAGGCTGGTTAAAATGCAAAACCCCTTTTATGCTGACTAAAAATTCCTCACTGATGAAGGCTTTTAAATTCAAAGCAAGCGTTATTAAGTCTCACAATAGCACAGTGGCCTGTCTTCATGCAAAACAATTTTCTCAGCTTGAACTTGAAAACAGACTCGACTCAGCTTTGGTCACCAGGAAGGACAAAGCTGGTCACGCTCCGACCTCACACGCCAAATTTAATCTGGGAGTGATTTTTTTATGACTGGTTATAAATGCCACAAAATATGGTTTTATAATAGTGCCTGGAATAGGCTTTTAAAGCTGATGGGTAGCTCTATATCCTGGATAGGGTCAGGAGATATCAGCGCATTTATAAGCTGCTGAAGGGGGAAGCTGGCATTAATTCTGGGTAGAGTTGGTGAATAATTTATCACAAGTAATTTATTGACTAAGTTTGTCTCTTTTCCCTGTCTGGGTGAAAAGCACCCCAGTGCATGGAGCCAGCACAAGACTTACGCACCACTTAAGTCCCAATTAAGCCCTTTGTGAATTGTCTGGGAACGGATCCCAATTTTCCCATATTTATTTGTTATTCGGAATTACACGCCAAACAGAGCCGACACATAATTCCTGCTCTGCAGCGTGTTTGCAAACAGTTCTCGGCGAGCACCCGCTGCAAGGCCTCCAGCCGTTTCGAGGGGGCACGGGGGTTACTCAGGCACCTGACTGGGGTGGTGTAATTTGTGAGACCCCCATTTCCCACACCAAGGAGCCCCAGGCACTCACCACCGCCGGGGAGGAAGGCAAAGGGGGCTGGGGCTTCCATCCCCTTGCTCCGAGGTTCAACCGGAGCAATTTTCTCAGCCATTTATTGCCTTCCTAAAACCCACCCATTGGAACAGCCTTTTACAAAACCCGCTATAAATAGATTTATCACAAAATACTCTCTGCCATCAACAACCACTAAACCTGCACATATATTTCACCGCCTATGAGCTGGCTGATGTCCTGGAACAGTGTCGGGCACTTCAGCAGCTGCCCCGGTCCAGCACAGGAGGGATGCTGGCGGGGACATGCGTGGGAACTGGTGTGCAGGGTGGCCAGGGCACGGCCATGGGCTGGTACAGCAGGAGGGCGAGGGGGGATGCCCTGGGCTCCACGAGGAGCTCACGACTCACGACCATCAACGACCAAACCCTAAACTCAATCCCAAAGTCCCAGCGCAGAGCCTTGCCGACAGAGACCACCTCCACTCTTAAGAAGTTTTAAACTCATCTAATTTTAATGATTTTCCTGATGCACTCCCAGCAAGCAGCAGACAGCACCCTGCGCTCGGCAGCAGCTGTAATCCTCCTTCTCATGGCTTTCCCCAGGCAGGGCTGGGCAGAGCTACAGCTTTCAATGCAGAGCAGAGGAGAGGGCATTGCCCCCGAGAACAACAATTTCAATTCCAGGAGGAGAACCAAAGTCACGGGTACCTCCCATGCACACCGAGCAGGGGAAGAGGGACCATCAGTCACTGCCAGGGGCCTCGCACCTCGTCTTCGGCGGAGGGCAGCAGAACAGCCCCTTGCCGTGTTTCCCAACAAAAAGGATGTGAGAGCAAGGAGCGAGGGTGGTGGGGAGTTTCTGTGTGCAAGGAGGGGATGACACGGGCCCTGGGCTGGTATCGCTGCTCTTTAGGAAATCAGCCACATGCCAACAGGAATGCTATCCCATGGGCAGATTTTTGGGAGAGAAGGGAAGAGGAGTTAGTGACCAGGGTCTACCTTGAAAGTGATTTAGGAGATACATAATCTGCTGGGAATAAAGAAAGGGAGCAAGCCCTCTGTTCGGGCTTCCCTGCATTAGAAGAGGTGCTGGTAGTGTGGTGAAGTTCCCAGCTTTTCAGGTGCCCACCTGGTCTGAGCGCTGGACCTTCCTAGCATCCTCCATCCCTGTCCTAGCCAGGAAATTCAGGGTCATGTCCCTAAACTTCACTGATCAGCTACAGCGAGGAGTGGGGACAAACCCGCTGCTCCCGTGAGGCAGCACAGCTCTTCAAAGCAGGAGGAGCCGTGTTGGGTTAGAGCAGCCGAAGCTCTGCTCCACGTTGGGAATTGGCGCCTCCACGGCACCTCCTTTGAAGCACTGAATGGAGGAGCTGCCTCGGCTCCCTGGGGAGGCAATTATGCAGCTTAATATACGGTGCTGTGGGGAAAGTGATTTCCTGATGCTCTGCCACCCCTAGAGAGGTGGGATGGGTTTAGGTCGGGGTGCTGCCTCACTTGCCAACCCCTTCCCCTGCACCAGAGGGATTTTGCAGGCTCTGCTATGGGTGTTGCACAGCTCAGCCCCGGCAGCTGATGCTTTACATTGCAGAAGATAAAAATGGTACCACCCAAAGGAAGGGGTTTAAAATGGCTGAGGAGCAGAGGCTGGTCCCCAGATTTGTCCCTCAGCCCTGCTCTGCACAGCCACTTAGGCCAGAACCGACTGGGTGCTAAACCAGCCACCACTGCCTGCAGAGAGGACCCAGGGTGCTGGGGTAGCAAATCTCAGGGCCGACTCTGTGCTGGGGAAAGGAGCGTGTCCCCAGCAAAGAGGCTGGGCCAGCAGGTCCAGGGTCCTCTGCTATGGGGAGACAGGAGGGGAGCTGGGTGACAGTGCCCCATGTCCCAGGCATGAACTCCAGCGATGGACACCCACAAAGAGCAGAAGCCCCATGGCAGGGAGCAGTCAACACTCTGGGAAACTTGCGTCGAGCCACATCCCATCACCCCAGGGCTGCAGCGTGCTCAGGCTTTGAGAGATAGAAATGAGACATTTGCTTCCCAGCCTTGCTGTGAGCTCTGCCTGCATCCAGGCTGTGGGATCAGGGCTGCTCATCCTCAAAGCAGCAGCAGGGGCTGGGTCCTGGCTCAGCACTGGCTCAGCAACCCGGGGGGGTGAGACGGTAGCATCCATGCATAGCTTCTGACCTCCCAGCCTTGTTAGATCATGGCTTGAGGAACCCGATCCTCATGCCCAGAGGTAATGGCAGCACCTTCCAGCAGAAGCCTCCCTGGGAACACTGCTCCAAGGGTCCTTTTCCCACCCTGCAGTGCCCAGCCCTGAGCACCCCCTCCTCCCCTCTGGGGTCCCACTGCTGGGCTGGGACAAGCCCTGGGGAGCAAAAGGGCTTCACCCCCTCCTCACTCATGGGTGAGTGGGGCATTGCTGAGATGTCTCAAATGCCTTTTTTCAGGCTCTGGCAGGAAGCAAGAGGAGGAGGAGGTGAGGGCCTGGCGCCTGCCCTGAGCACTAGGGAGAGGCAAGGGCAGCCAATGCCTCAGCCACACACAGAGCCATGGGGTCCCTCCCAGTCCCGAGCAGCCTTCCTGGACTGGGTCAGCACAGGGCGGTGCAAGGGTCCCTCCAGCGGGTCCCTCCCTGCACACAGGTCCCCCCGGTCCCCATCGCTCCCCAGGCTGGCAGGGCACATCCACGCACCCCACAGCTGCGGGGAGGGGACGGATGATTTGCACAGCGGTGCGAGCACGGACATTGCGGGTGGTTGCGTGTCTCCTGGGTGGCTGCGCCGGGGAGGTGCGTGCGGCGGGGAGCAGGGTTAGGAAGGGTTGAGGTAAACACTGAACCAGCACAGAAATCATTCCAACAACACCATGGGCCCAGAGCTCACAGCAGGTGCTCCCGGGGTTTGCTTTGCCGTCACCTTTTGCCTGCCACCCCCTGGGGAGTCTGTCCTCTCGGATGGGCTGAGCCAGGCACCGGCAGGTGAAGGTGGGTTGCAAAGGAAGGAGAGAGACCAAAGGACCAGTCTGGTTTATTTAACGCAACCTCTTTTCTACATTGAACTTCACTCCTTTAACATTTTCCACGGAGCTCGGGCACAAAGGGGTTAATGCACTGAAAGCGCTGCTGCTGGCTGGATCGCATCCTGACAGCATCCCTTCCAAAGGCTGGATTTCAGTCTCAGTAGCACCATCCCCAGCGCATCGCCACGGGGCTTGCTATGGTTACCCCATGCTCACACCGGTGCCTGGGTGAGGATCAACTTGATCCTAGAGGAGTTTCCAGCACTAGTAATCCAGCTCCCGACATTAGTGCCCTCAGCTGCCTCACTCACCCCTTGCCCCCTACTGGACCACGCACCGGCGAGGCACCGATGCTGCGTGCATTTCCTATTTCCACCTGCTTTTCCTTCTTTTATTTTCAAATACACCATTTATCCCCCATGCCAGAGATCAGTGAAAGCAAAGCTTTGGAATGAGGGAAAAACCCCAAACAAACCGCCAAGCAGCCAGCTCTGTGTTGCAGAGCCCCCAGGCATAGCAGCCCCCCCAAAAGTCACAATCAGCCGACAAAACGGTTAATGAGGCTGGAGCCCAACTTACCTTTGGACTCTCCTCCCGCCTCCCAGCATCGCTGTCATCCGCCTGCCTGCTCCCTGCAACAGCTGCCCACACATCTGGCTCAGGCAGAGCCCCCGTCAGCAGACAAAGGGCCGGGGTTGCGTTAGACCTGCCAAAGCTGGGAGGTCCGTCCTTGTCCCTTTGGGGCTCGGGGACAGGGACAGCAGGTCACCCCCTGCCAGGCTGCCCCCACGCTCTCCGTCAGCACCCGGTGTGGAGGCAGCGGGGAGAGACCTTCATCCTTCCCTCGCACGGCTCCTTTGCGGCCGCACACTCGCCGCTCCCTGCTGCCTGCAAACGCTCCCCCTTCTCCTCCTCCTCTCTTCTCCCCTCCCTTTCCCCATCCTCCTCACTCGAGTCTTGTCGCCAGGACGTGCCACCCACCTGAATCAGCTCTTGCCGGCTGCGCGCTTAACTCCTGCGGCTCTGGCGAGCACCCGAGGGGCAGCCGTGGCACCCCCAGCCCTTTGGGGTGATGCTCCCGAGGACCAGATATAAAAAGCTCCTGCAAAGGCTGAGCTGGCTGCTCGCACCCCTCGGCATCCGCAGCTCGTCCTGCCCGGCTGCAACGGAGCCTGCGGCGGCACCGGGGTCCCCTCCCCGCGGGCTGGGATGCTGGGGTCACCGAGCCCGGGGATGGGGTTTTTAACATGGCACTGTGTGGCCCCACATTAAGAGGGAAGCAGGAGACTCGACAGGGTAGACTTATGGCCCAAATCCCCTCCTGCCCATCAGAACCCAAGGGGCTTTATTTGTCGTTGGAAAGATCTGGCTACACATGGTCCTGGCAGCCCCAGCACCTGCCCCATCCCAGGGTGCCTAGTGTGACACTGCAGATGCCCCGTGGGGTTTTGCAGCACCTTCACCTGCACCCCTGTCAAGGCAGTGGCTGAGTCCCCGAGCAGGACATGCTGCCGGTGGCTCACCTCCCCTGGAAAGGGATGCTCAGAGACCCTTAACCTTGAAAAACTCTGGGGGAAGCTGCCTTCTGCTTTGCTGTTTCTCAGATGGAGAGATCTGGGGTCCCGGCTGTCTGTCACCCGTCTTAAAAGGTGAGGGATGGAGACCCCATCTACCTTCGCACCCAAAGCGATGCAGGGAGAAGTGTCTCGGTCGGGCACAGTCATGGGGCTCTGACAAAGGCATGATCTGGGGTGGGAGCAGCAGGGCAACCCCAGCTTTTGTTTGCTTTCTAGCAGTCGCTCCCCAGAAATGCTTTTCCCAGCCCCATCCAGCGGCTGTCAGAGCCCTGCGGATGCCACACGCCCCCTGAGTGACAGTGGCCATTGAATCCCCATTTCATGCTCAGAAGCCTGAGCGGAGCTGGGGGTCTGGCTCACTCCCAGAGCATTTGCCTGGGGCGGTGGGTTGGACCGCAGGGATGGAGAACAGACGTGCACACATGCGAGAGAGCCAGAGAGGCAGAAGAGGAGGGACTGGAGTGACCTGATTTAATTGGCAGGACTTCAATAACAAAATCCCTGCCCATGTGCCCAAACCAAATGGGTGATGTTCTGGCATGTTGGCCTCCATTCAGCAAAGCGTTTATGCAGATACTTAATAGGAACACATGCTTAATGTTAGCCTCACTTAAATGCTTTGCAGCATAGACTGAGAGTCAAAGAGGGGTCTCAGCTGGAAGGTCCCCTCATGGCTTTTCAAATAGCAAGGGGTGAAATGTGAGGCTTTATTCAAATACTGGGGCCATGCCCCTTCATTTTGCAGAAACCCCATAAGCATCCTATGAAAACCATTTCTCTCATGAGACTGTGGAGTTCCAGTCAGCTGGAGAAGCCCTTCCAGATGGTCTTTGTGCTGGTGTCCACATACTGCTGCTGCTGTCAGGACCATGGGTACTTAAAGGGAACAGGGGCTGGGATTGCTTCTGCTCTGCGACCCCCTCCCCGCGCTGTGGGGCCGGCCAGGCAAAGGCCTCGCACCCTGCCCTCCCACTGAACTCAAGGCACAGCGGCTGAGCAGGCAGCCAGCCACACCGAGCCACTGCAAACAATTCAGTGCCCATCCCCAGCACTGCATCCTTGTGCCTGCAACACGGCGTGCACAGATCGCTGCAAGCAAGGGGGAAGAGCTGCCTCGTGCTTTCCGCGGTGCAAGAGATGTCTCAAGCAGTCCGTGGCTCCCAAGGGCACAGGTAATCGCTCAGTACTTGATGGTGGCTCTCGACCTGTCTGCCCCAGGCTCAATCTCATGGCTCAGCCACACAGTGCTGCTGGAGGGGCTGGTTTCAGCTCGGCGAGGAACAGGGAAAGCTTTGCCTGCCCTGGCCACGTGGCCATGGGTGGATGCTCCTGCGTTTGGCTGTGTCCCTCTGCGACACCCATCAGCTCCTGGGGACTGTTTTCAGGGTACCCACTACCCCAAAACATGAGTCTGGGGGAGGTAGGGTGGCAGCAGCTCCCTCCCCAGCTGCCAGAGCACCATTGATCGGAGCAGCCGGCGCCGCAGAGACCTTGCTCGGGGCTGGACTGACAAGCCAACTCCATAGAAACAGCTGAACCCAGATAAACTGCACAGGGCTTTCATCCAAGGCTGGGTGGAAGCCTGCACAGCACCGTTAAGCCCAGGTCATTTAATCACTTCTCATTCCAACTATGGGGGGGTCCAAAGGTGCTTGTTTGGTCTTAAGACTCATTGAGTTTCTTCTCTGCTGCAGACTCCCTGCGCAGCCTCAGGCAGGTCCCTTACTCAGCAACCCCCTTCCGACCTGCAGGATGGGGACACTAGTGTCACCTCACTCCTGGTGACATGGGATAGTTACTGCCTTGCAGAGGGGAGAGGTGCTGGCCCACATTGGGATCATCCCCCCACATGCTTTAGGTGCAGAAGGAGAAGCGTTTCTATAAACACATTTACAGCCATCCTGCGCTGCCTCCACTGCAAGCGAGGGAAGGAAATGGAGACGGGCATTTCTCCCTGCTCCAGACACAGGCGACACGCCGCTGGGGAGGGAGAAGCTGGCCCGGGGTGGCCCAGAGCCCTCTCTGTCTAACACCTTGCTTGTAAACAGGCTCCTTCCGTGCGCTAAGCCAGCTTGCTGCAGATGATGACTAATGCATGTCACTCTCGAGATGCTATCTTCAGGCAGATGAGTACAGCCTGATCCAGGTTTTAATTGTGTGGGATTTTAGCCGAGATGACACTAATTTATTTTCTCTGCTGCTTCAGCAGTTCTCATGCCTCTTCTGCACTTGAAGTCACTTGGAACATATTCCCCTGGTGCAAGGGGTTAAAAACTTTCCTTGCCGGAGAAGCAGCTTTTAGTCTCAGTATGGTTTTTCACCTACAGCCAGTTATACATGTCTGGTTGTAAGCAGCTTCACATCCCCCTTCTTATCCCTTAAGACACAATATTAGCTCCCTGGTGAGCAGCACTAAGGCAGTCTTATAAAGAAGCCATACATTTGGAGGGCTAAGTTTGGGCAAGCAGTGCTCAGCCAAGCCTTAGCTCCAATAGACTGGGATGAACAAGGGCCTCTGGATCAGCACGAGCTTGTCAAGCTTCATTCATGGAGGACACCCCTTGCAAAGACTCTGTGCAAGCATTTGGGGGCACAAAGCATATGGCACTGCTTTACTGTACCTCCAGCAAGGGGTAGATGCCACCAGAAACCTACATGAGAGCAACACACACTAGGCGTCTTTCCTTGCCACCTATGCCTTCAGGGTCTAACGTCACACCACCAGACTTCAATTTTCCATCTGCAAGGGACAGAAAGCACACAAGACCTGATCAGGAACTCACCAGCATAAAACCCAGCTAAAATAAAGCAATAAATATCACACTGACAGTAGCTCCTCTGCCATGAGTCCTGCAGCTCTGCCCACGCAGGCTGGGCAGCAGCATCCCAGCATCAGGTCCCCTCAGACCCCCCACTGCCCAGGCACCACTGCAGCTCCCTGGGGGTTTCCTCCTACCTTGGAGCCCAGCCTGCTCCTGCACACCCAGGAATCAAAGCATCTCTCCCACAGCCTCTCCGGCACCTTTAAAACCAGGGATTGTTGCCTGTTTTTCCCACTGCTCTCATCCCACCCCTCCAGCTCTCAAACCCTGCACCTGGAGCAATGAGTTGGGAGGGATGAGGTTCCCGATCCACAGCATATCCTGGGGCCAAAAGCAGCATCCCAGCCTCCCCATGGCCCACTGTGCCAGCGCCAGGCAAATCCTACACCAGCTTGAGAATGCTTGGAGGGCAGGAGGTGATGCTCCCAGTCCCTGGTGCACAATGGCAGGGTTGGTCTAGGCAGGATCCATTCCCAGCAGCAGTTTCCTCCTCTCCTTCATCCCAGGCATCAGCAGAGCCGAGCCTGACTTCGCTGCCTCCCAGCGGGGATGGGAACTGCTGGGCAAGAAGTACCAACTCCTCGTGGAGACTCGCGCCGGCATTATTCGTACATGGGAATTGGTTTTGGTGTCACAGTTATTATTATTTTTAATGATTTAAGGACATAACAGCAGCTCCTTCAGGCAGCATGATGGAGTCATAAACCCCGGAGGTGTTTGGAAAAGCCGCCTGCAGCCCTTTCTCTGGATCCAAAGAGGAGATACCCCTTCCCCTCTCACGTCTCCCCTGTGCAGAATAAACCAAATCACAGCTTAGCAGCAGGCAGTAAGTTATTGCAGGCCTATTGCTGGTGCAGGACAGAGCCGTAACTCAAGCGGGCTCCGGCTGCTCCTGAGTTACGGCATCTCTGCTGCCCACGGCAGGGCAGCTATACGTTACCCTCAGCGCCCGGGGCTCTCCTGTCGTGCACAGGTGGAAGCAGGGATCAATGAGGCGTCTTCCTTCAGCAGGAATGCCAAGAAAAACCAGCTGGGTAAAACACAAACCAGCTAGCACAGCCCAAGCCCCGGAGCTTCCCTGATCTGCCTTAGCAAAGAGATTTTCAAGGATCTACTATGTGTTTTCCTCCTACTCCTTCTTTCCCTCTCTCTGCTGCAAAGGTAAACACCGACCTTGCTTACCCTGTGCTTCTCCCAGCCTAGAGCTGGATACGTGAATCCTCCGCGGAGCAGCGCAGAGCCCGGGGGCTGCGGCTGCAAAGCCGGGGGCAGGTTTTGCACAGCGTGGGGCCCCGGAGCTGGCTGTGGCACAGGCTTTTCGCCTAGCGCGAACGGTTGAATAATTGCCATTTTGGAGGAGTAACATATATTTGAATTTAGGAGGCAGGAGTCTTGGGGAGGCTTTGTATCATCTGAGGCTGTCGTCAGCACCGACACCAAGCTTTTTGAGGGTTATCAGTAAATCGTCACTTCCACTGTAGGTAACAGGCACTATTAACATGGTATTATTATGAAGTCCATAATCATATTTTTATATATTTTTATAGTGTCTTTTAGTACTTGTTTTGGGATAATTTCCAACTCCCTCAGGATCAGCCCATGCATGTTAAACGCTGCCCAGAGACACTCCCCCTCCCCTCCCGAAAAAGGGGAGCAAAGATGCAGCAGGGCGAGGTGATAAGCCCAAGCCCATGGAAGCAGTCGGTGTCGGGGTGCTGGAGCTGGGGTACAGCAAAGCCTTGCACGGCTCAGCCACGCCACGAGTCTGAGCTTGTGCTAGAGCTAGGGAAATGAGGCACAGCAAGGCTAAGGGCCAGATCAATAGGGACATTTAAGCATCCACCTCCGAGCCCCCATTGATTTCAGTATCTAAATACATTTGGAGCACTTGGTCTATACGGCCAAGCCAAGGTCACACCAGAAGTCTGTAGCAGCGAAAGGAATTGGGCTCAGGACTCCTTCCCCAGTCAGAGGCGAGTGTCCTGAATTATGGGGCCGTCCTTCTCCCTACCACAAGAGCTATTTTCAAGCTGATTAAAGAACGCTCGCCCCCAGCCTCACACCACCTGCAAGAGATCGATACCAAACCCGTCTTTTCATACAGACAAGCGCGTGGAGCCCTGATTAACCCTGCTCACGCCGTTTCAGATCAAAGCAACGTCCCCAACTTGCCGTCCCTCGGTTGCTCACTTGGCTGCGATGGAGGGACCATGGGCTGCTCGGGGGGCGGCTCATCCCAGCACCCGCTGCCGCTCTGGTGCTGCTGCACAGACCACGCTGGGCGGGAAGGGGAAATGTTCTTCTCGTTACTTTATTTCTCTGCTTTGGGGCTCGTTTACACCTACCATAAAAGCTGATCATAAATCGGGGCAATATTATAAAATGCAGGAACAACCATAGTTAGACCCCAAAAGAGACTGACTCCGTCTGCCAGCCCCAGAAATTCAGAAGGAGCAGCTCAATTTATCTTTCCCCCTCGAGTCGCCTTTACAGCCACCCTGGGGAGCAAGTTAGAGGAGTGGAGCGAACCTGATGGAGACCCCTATTATATGAACACGCCGGCAAGGCGTGCTGAATAATGTGGCCTTTTTTTAATGGAATGCGCTTTGCATTGCAGAAATTTTATATTACTCTCCTTTCCTCTCCCTCTTGCTGTCTTTGCCCCCACCCACTCCCAAATTTACAGGCAGGAGATTGGTCCAGGGGGAAATAAACTTCCTAAAGAGCACAGGTTTTGCTGATAAAGAAAGGAAAAAGCCAGTGAAGAAAGTGGTAACGGTGCTTCATGTGTTACATGCTGCTTTAAGAATCAAATTTGTTTCTTTTATTGCCAGACAAAAATGTAATTAAAAGGCTGCAGCGTCAGCCAGTTGCAACTGAACTTGTTGCATTTGTTAGCAGACAAGACCATTAACACCTTTTATGTCTGGGTCTTTTAATCTCCAAGGACCAGTTCTCTCTTCCACTGCCTCCTGGCAGATGTATAACCAGTCTTACAGGGTGAATGGCGCCGTGTAGGCTTTGGGAGCTGCCTTCCTTCCCATCTTCCGGACTGAAAAATTAACTGTGTGCGTTTATTTTGCAGGGATATAAAAGCAGGATTCCTGAGAGGGGGGCCGCCTGCCCCATCCCCACGCTCCCGCCCCACACAGGCTCATGCTGCAGCCCCCTCGGGAACCCTGCTCGGGCACATCAGCCCGACCTGGTGACAAACCACACACAGAGGTGAGAAACCCAGCAGAAATGTGAGGAGACGAGCAGGAGGGAAGAAAAAAAGGGGCGGCCTGGGAGGGAGGGCTCGTGCGGTGATGGCATGTGGGTGAGCTTGGGGCAAGGGGGCGGCTGCTGAACCCGTGTCCCGCTGCCTCCCCCAGGGCTGGGGGTCCTCCAGCACCCTCCACCCCAGCTAGGCCTGCCGGTGAGCAAGAGGGGCGAGAAGGCACGCGGGCATCCAGGCCAGGCAGGGGTCCGCGGGGTGTCACCGTTGCAGGAGACCCTACTGCCCCTGGGTGTGTTTTGATGCTCTTTGCCTCGGAGGCGCTGCTCAGAGAGCGTTTCTGCGTGAGGCAGAGCGAGCGGTGTGTACCGGCGTATTTGTATTTGTCAGCGTTTCCATGGCAATGTGAGCCACCTTCTCTCCCCTTGTGCGCGCACACACGTGCGTGCGCAGGCGCGCCGCCGCTGCAGGCGCGCGCACCGGCTCCGTGCGGCCACGTGCAAGCGCACACACGTGCTCACCTGCCCGCGCGTGTGCTTGCACGCCCCTACACGCACGCGCACGTGCACACACGCGCACGCAGAGCTTTTCTCCCTCTCCCTTTGCCTCGCCTTTCCGTCCGAGGGCCGGTTCCGCAGGCATCCCGGCGTCGCTTGCTCCTAACGAGGGCTAACAGCAGGGTGCTGCTGGTGTCCGCGCTGGCGGCTGGACACCGGTGAAATAAAACTACCGAGGCAAAGGCTGCGCTTACAAGATGTAGCGTTTATTTGTTTCTCTGTTGTTGGACCACGCGCACACCTCCGTCGCTGCTGTTCGGCTGCTTGCCGGGGCTGTCACTGCCCCAGGTCGCCAGAGAATGGCTCATTACTGGCATTTCAAAAAAAAACAACAAAAAATCCTTTTTTCCCCCAGCGCAGATTCCAGCAAAGGAGCTAATTATTTGCGGTAGCTCTGGCTAACGTTGCGGCTGGAACTGGTGTCCCGCTGAGGCGAGTGGCACATGGCAGGAGATGAATATTTGGCCCCCAGGGTTTGCTGCTGTATATCTAAGTCAAGAGAGATAAGTGGGGCAGCGATGCTGAGCCAAGGGGTGCGGGACGGGAGCTGGGGGTGCCCCCAAACAGCCCAGCATGGGTGGGGATGTTCAAGCTGGGAGGTGCTGGGTGCTGGGGCTGGAAATCCCGTCGCCTTGTGCCTCTGCAGGCAGGACCCCCGGCAGACCCTTGTGCCGGCTGCCTTGCCAGCAAAGAGAGCTCACTGGGCTGCCACAGCCTTGCTGTGCTGTGACCCCGCAGCGCTGCCTCCTTCACCCAAACAGATCCCTCACTAGTCATCGCCCTGGGCTCCAGCCACAGCTCCCCAGCCTCCCTAATCGCATCAGCTTCTCCCTCCCAGCTCCTCCAGAGCCTCTTATCAGAGGCTTTCCAGGAGCCGGGTGCGGGGGAGCCGTCCCCCTCCGCATCGCCTCACCCCCAGAAGAGCCAGGAGGTGAGCACAGAGCTTGCTTTCCCTCTCATTTTTTTTAATTGGAATCTCTGCTGAATCTGCTAATTAAGTTCTTTGCCTGCAACTAATATTGTGCTGTTAATTCCTCCCCAGAATGATTCCTCCAGCAGTCACAGAGGTTATGTTCACTGGCATCCTTCCACGGCTCCTTTGTGAAAAAAAGAAGAGCCCTTTCTAATCACTGCAAATGACTCATCTATGAGCAGCCTTCGTCCTCGTCCTCTGCCTCGCCGTGGCTCCGGCGTGCGAGGGAGCAGCGTGAGCAGGCAGCGTGAGCCCTGCCTGCCCTGCCAGCTCCTGCAGCACCCCAGGGGCTGAGGCATCGCATCATGGGGCCACCCACCCCAGCCACAGGAGCAGGCACCCAGCAGCACAGCTGAAAGCCACCTTGTTGGCCCCTCTCCCCACCACGGCAGCCAGCGCTCAGCCCCTCACCCCCCATCTTGCCAGCTGCAGACCTGCATGGAGGGATTCGGGGTGAAGCTTAAGCCTCAGCTGCTTTGCAAAGTGCAATGAGTCCTGCTCAAGAGCCTGGGCTGCTCCATGCGCAGGATTTGGCCCACGGAGCCCCGTTAGTGTAGTGCCAATGGGGCTCAGCTCCCTGCACCAGTGCCCTGCATCCTCCCCCAGGGGCACCGGGCTGTGATCTGATCTGAAAGGCTTCTTGCTCACACGCAGCATGAAAATTCAAGGTCTCTCTGATATTTTTTCTCTCTCCCTGTTTCTCCTGCTTTCTATTTTTATAAATAATACCTGGTCTAGAACTGAACAGAATACCAAGCGTGCAATTAAATCCCCGAGCGCCAGCACTGCCTTTGAGGAGGGCTTCGAAGCATCTCTTTCTGGAGGCGGCGATGCCACAGAAAAGCCGCAGCTGGCTCAGACCCTCACAGAGGAGCAGAAGCGCTTAGCAGGGCCTGACCCTGCTTCAGCTGCCTCCAGAGCCTGGGCACAACCCTGGATACCCTCGCTGGAGATGGGACTGGACCCATGCATCACCCCTGAGCTGCACCCCACTGCCCCCAGGACCAGGGCTCACCCCCCTAATTTCTTTGATCTCAACTCCCATTAATGCCAGGGAACTGGGGTGGGAGCAATCGCTCTACCCGCCTGCTGTGAGCTGGCTTAAGCGCTGCGTTGCTGGAAGGCAAAACCGAGCAGAATTAAGAGTTCTGAGCAAGGAGAATAATGCACATTCCGCATGTGCAAAGTTGGGAGAGAAAACCTGGGGCGTGGTTGTTTTTTTCTTGCACAAAACCATATTCATGCTGCTCTGATGTACCTCAGGGGGGCTGATATCCACCCAGGTCGGGCAGAATGAGCCCTTTGCTCCCGCTCTGCTCCCAGCTCCCGGCGATGGAGGCAGCTGGGCTGAGCACGAGGCAGAGCGTGGGGCGCTGGTGACAGTCGCAACTGCCTTAGAGCTACCCCAGGGCTGCTCTAGTGCCATCAGGCTTGGGCATGGCAGTGCCCGAGGCTAGACAACGGGGCCAAAACCCAACGGCAGTGTGACCTGGACACAGAGCCAGGGTGATCCAGGGAAATGGGTGGGATTACAGCTCTGTAAATCAGATGGGCGCTGGGGGAAATGCTCCCCGCTGGAGCTCCAGCCAGCTCCCCGACGCTGGCAGGCAGCTCAGGAGGAGGAAGGCTGCGGGGTTGCCATGACAATCAAGCATCTACAAATTCTTGGATTATTTATCTTCGGTTTTCTTTTGGCTGAGTGAAAGCAAGTCTTGCTTCTGGGCTAAGGGCTATCAGCAGGCTGCGGGCACAAGGGAAACGAGTCTGGGAGCTCAGCCCATTGTTCCGTAGCACAGAAATGCACTTCATAGAAGATAAGACATAAAATTAAAGGCATGTCTGCAAGTCGCCTGCTCAGCTCCAAAAAGGAGACCTTTACCAAAAAGAAGAGCTCACAAGTATGAACTCTAACAAAAGATGTTGAGTTGTGGCTGGTTTATTTGCCGTTCTACTTCGCAGACACCCTGTAGCCCCAGATCTCCCACGGGTCTACAATTATCTGGCACCACGAGGCCACGTTGTTAAATCTGGCACATGCAATAGAGGTTTAGGCTTCTTTAGTTAATTTTGATGCCAGGATAGATTTAGATGGGGCCCTAGATTTGCCTGCGGGACCTGAATTGCTGCTGGATGGCTGTCTGCTAGGAACGCTTTCCAAAGCAATTTCCCAAATTCAGGAGAGGTGATTGAATGATATTCTGATTTATGGTATTTCACGCCACTGCCTCGCTCCCTTGCTGCAGCACCAGAGCATCGCACACGCTTTGAGCCGTATCGAGCTGCAAGTTCCTTTGCAAAGACTCAGTCGGTGTCCTGTGTCTGGGGCTCAGCCCACCGCGGCCGGGCTGACGGCACTTGCAGAAATTAAAGATTCTTGATGCGGAGCCTGAGCTCGTTCCAGATGTCTCTCTGCAAATCTGCTGTCACTCAGGCTATGGAAAACATGGAAACCATGGGGAGGTTTGGAGCTGCCGGTGGCTGCGAGCTTCTAGGCGAGGTGTAAAACAAAACGAGTGTCACGTCTAGAGCCGGGAGAGACCTGAGCGTTTACCAGCCCGTGCCACCCGCTGTCAGCTTCCAGCCTCCTCCCCCTTTACAGGAACCATGGCTGTAATTGCTCGAGTCTAATAACCGATTCTTTTTGATACCTTCAGTGTCACTGTTATGTAAATCCCAGTGTAAGGATGCTGTATATTTTATGGATCGTGTGTTTGCTGATGTCCCCGAGTGTGTGTAGCTAAAGGGATACCTTTGATTGTCGGATCAAAGCATCGTGAGAAATGTTAAGGACACCATGAGCAAAGAAAAACTCAAGGAAATCAGGAGCCTGTGGTTAAATTGATTTGATTTTGCCAATAGAGGTCAGTATGAAGTATTAAGGCTCCTGAAATCGTACAAAGAAATCCCATTACTCAAGGAACAGACAGGCTATTTTCAGAGAGGAAATGATGGGAGGGAGCGAGCGAGCGAGGGAAAGGTGGCCAGAGCCAAGGAGCTCAAGGTGGTTTAGGAGGAGATGTTGTACTTATAAATGGAAATGTTCTGGATGCAAACTCCAAGTGGGTGGAGCTGGGAGCCTGAGCAGTGCTTTGCTCGAAGGGGCCCGTATCTCTTGCGAGGCAGCTCACGGTCAGACCATCGCTGGTCTCACCAGATGATGAGAGGTCCAGAAAGAGCCACGGCAATGCCTTCCTTCCCAGCCCCAGAGCTTCCCAGGGAAAAAGGGAGAGGAGAACTGGGGTTTGGATGCAACTGGTCCAGGGAAGGGAGGAGAGGACTTCCCAATGCAAGCCCCTTCCTCAGCTCTCGGACACAAGTTCTCCTGCTTTGACCTCGTCTCCAAAGCACTTCGCTGCCCTTCTTTTATTGCTTTGAGCAGCTTTTGTTTCCCTGGGTATTCCCGGGTGAGCCGTGCTGCTCCAGATGGAGACCCGCTCAGCTGTTTCAGGCCATCAGCTTGACTGGACATCCCCTGCCCACAGCTGACAGCCCCCCGGGGTCTCTGCTCGAAATGAAAGCAGCTGCACTCAAGAGCCCGTCTACAAAAGGCGCTGGGGTGGAGGGCGGCTGGCAGACGGGCACCTCGGTTTATTTTCCGCTGGTGTGTCTCTGACAGTGAAGCCTCTGTAAAAGTGCAATGCAGAGGAATAAATTAAGCTGACAGCGCTTCCCCCCAAGCAGCAATCCCATCCCTTATCAACAGATGCCTTGAGATGGCCAAGGAGCATCTGCAGGCTCTGGGCTGCCCAGTGCTGGGCCATGCACAGGGGCAAGGGTCCCAGCTGGAGCTGTCACCCATGGGTGGGAGGAGCAACGAGGACCTTCCCTTACTAAGGATGGGCATGAGCTGACGATGCTGGAACACCTTCACAGAATCATAGAATGGTTTGGGTTGGAAGGGACCTTTAAAGGTCATCTAGTCCACCCCCCCACTATGAGCAGGGACATCTTCAACCAGACCTTGTTTCATAGAAAGCTCCGCTCTCCAAGCTGTGACACAACAGTGCCAGTGCTCCCACAGCTTAAAAACACAGGAGAAGCGTGGGATTTGGCTGAACGATTGGAAGATGGACACAACCTTTAGAAAGCACTTCTTGGGAGGGGAGGAGGGGAGGGAAGGTTTTCCAAGAAATGCCACTCACTGTGTGGGGAGGACAATGACAAACGAGGTGAATTTGGAGGCTGCGGAGAAAAAATTGGCAGAGTGTTGAAAATTTGCTGCCAGGTTTGGGGGAGCTTTAAATGGCTTTTAATTAGTGGCATTCAGGTGGTCACAATACTGTTGAGGCACAGTGGCAGCAACAAGACAGTACTGCAGTTCTTGGCATTTGTTAATTGAAGCCACTCCTGACAGAGAATAATGACTTTTTAATGAATCTGTTGTCTTAATGTCTTATTAAGTTTTGACTTTCCCTTTCTATCCCCTTTGAGATCCTCTGCCCAATCTCTGCCCCGCTGCCCACTGTTTTCCTGGGAGCATCAGCATCCAAACGAAGGGACCGAGGCTTCACCAGGAGGAGCAACAGCGGCTCCCCTCCTTTCTGCAAAGGGCCAGATCCAGCTGAGAGGAGCAGAAGGATGGCCCAGGTCCTGCCTGCAGGTGACAGAACCCCAGTCTCGTAAAAACAGGGAATACATGGATGACAGTGGAGAAACTCTGGCTGAGAGGGGACGGAGCGACCACAGCCCCGCATCTTGGCAAGGTGCTGCTGCTGGCAATGCCACGCTTGTCCTCGCCTCTGCTTCCCCCAGCCCTGCTGGAGCCCCTCTGCCTCCTGCTTTGCTGGTGGAGATGGCATGGTGAAGGACAACGCTGGAGAAAAACACCTTTCCCCAGCACCTGGGATCAAAAAGGATGCAATGCAGAGGAACCAAACTCAATTGAACCCATTAATCTGTACCACAAAAAGCAGAAAATATCCCCCTGGAATGGGTAGGTGCCCTTTGGAGATGGGCTGCAAGAGCATGCTCTGACACAGGCCCTGCTGCAGAGCAACCCAGGGAAATGACTAAATGTGGGTGGAATGGCTGCCCTTACAGGTGGCTTGAAGTGATGCACAGACCCTGGATGGAGGAGCAGAGAGGACAAAGGTGGCCCCAGGGTATCAGAGATCTGTGCTGGAGATCAGCCCCAGCCTCTGCTATTGAAAAGCAGTCTGCCAAGGAGTCCCTGTGGACCAGGAGATAGGTTGGTAATTAAGCTCCTAATTCTCCTTCATTTGGGCCACATGCATACACAAAGACGTGGCCCTGCAGAGGGTGAACGACACACATAACAACTGTATGCCCCAGGAACACAGTACTGGCAGTCTCCAGCACCCAGGTGAGCACACACCTGCACCAGGGAGATGCACCAGACTGCACACGCATGAACACGTGTGTGCACACTCAGCTGCATGGGCAGCAGGCACCCAGGAGCACACACGCACACCGATGCACTCTGCCCAGGTGTGCATACACACATGCACAGCACTCCTGTTGTCTCAGCCTCAGGACACAATTAGGCTCAGTGCAGCAGAATTTGTACTGATGAAACACTGTACGAGTGTTGCTAGAGAGCAGAATAGCCACTAAGCCCAGGTATCTGTCAACAGGCCAGCAGGTTTAATACATCAGGCATTAGCCCTCAGCAAAGCTCCGCAGAACACTTGGCATTTAATCCTTTTCCGAGCCTCTGCTCAAGGACATGCGTGCTTGGACATGCTCAGGCACCCGCCACGGTTGCGCGCTCATGCCCATCCGGACACTCTCGCTCAGCAGCACGTTTGCAGAGGGGCGACGCGCGCGTCCCCTGGCTCCAGCCACGCCGCAGCGCGATGGCGGCTTGTGTCACCTGCCCTGCCGACGTGCGTCGGTCACGTGCGTTTTATAACCTGGATGAGCACACGGATTCAAACACCGCCGGGGACATGCCTGGATGCTCAGGGACTCACACACCCACCCCGGACCCCACAGACCCTGCAGGGCATGGGCATGTCCCCTAACTCCTGCCCTCTCCCACTCTCTTACGCTGAAACGCAAGCAGTGCTTGCTCCTCTGCCCCAACTCCATCCCCAGATGTGGCCAAATGCTTAAGCATCCAAGGCTCAGAGCCGAGCAGGATGGCAGGGGAAGCCTAACATCGACACCTCTAAGGCAATGAGGCACGGGGAGCCGGCACCTGCCTCCCTGCCAGCCATGGGAAGAAGCATTAACTGGGGCTTTGTCTCTCAGAACCACCATCCCTGCTGCCAGCGCTGCCAAGGGATTTAGCTCCGGTAGCCTCGTCTAATCTGGGTGGCTGGAGGGTGGCATGGGTCTCTGCTCTCCCTGGCCTTGCACCTGGGCTGGAGCAAAAGCATCTCTCTCCATCCTCAGCGCTGCTGCAAAGCCTCCTGCAAAGGAGGAGTTAACTACAAAACGTTATGAGTGCTGGAGTGGAGAAATCTCTGGACAGGTAATTGAGGGCAGAGCCACTGCATGTCTTCCAAACCCTCTCTGCTCCACGGCCAGCTGCTCTCCGTGGGTGCCACTACCCTAATTGAGAAGGAAACGTTTAGTGGAGTGGATGGAATGGGAGGATGGGGAGAGGGAGAGAGAATAGGCAGAGAGGACACAGAACAAAGGTACACACAGGAGAAAAAAGGTCTGAAAATGGGGAGCGTGCAATGAGGAGAGCAAGGATTCTGCTAGTCTGAGGCCCGAGAAGTAGATGCAAAGGGTTCCTTATGTGGAGGAAACCAGGTCCCTCATGGCTGAAGCACTGGGCGGGATTCAGCCGATCTTGACTCAGCTCCTGGCTCTGCCACCGATTTCCTGAGGTGGCTTTGGACAAGGCACTGTTGGAAGCAGGAATTTAACAGGTCTGCCCCAAAAGCTGAGTGCAAAATATAGCAGGACCCTAATTGCATTCATTTTTCAGGCATCGCTCTAGCTAAACAGATTCCCAAATGCTCTGGGTCGGAGCCCACGTCCCACTGACTGTGAGGCTGACGCTCTTCTGACTATCCCCGGTGTTGACATCCTTACGAAGAGCAGCAAGCAGGATCTGTTTCAAAGAGAGCACAAAATCACAAAAATAGGTCCAATTTCTACATCTATATTTAACACTCTGTGTTCTCCTTGGAATGGACTCAGGCTACGGCAATTAACTAATGATGAGGATGATTAAAGATTGCTCTTGCGTTTTACATTTATAGCATCTCTCCCACTTCTTTTCTGAATAACTCCTTTCCTTCGCAATACTGGCAGAGTATTCCCAGGAAACCAAGAGGTAAAAGGCAATGTAAATTAGAAAGGTGACCCACTAAATGGATCAGGGAAATGAATAAATCTCCTGTTTATCTATCCCCAAACCCGGATGAGAAGATCAGTCCTGGCCAGGATCTCCCCACAGCTTTCAGGTGAGAGAGAACGGCTCCAGCACGGGCTGTGCAAAGCACAGAAGTGTCTCTAGCTGCTAATGGGGCTTGAATAATAAACAACTGGGACTTGCTGGCGGGGATGCGCTCAGACTCCATCCTTAAGAGTGCAGGGCTTGCTCTGGGTTTACCACATCTCTTTTCTGGTATGGGCAGAAGGCACTGATTTCCCATGCAAAGATGCCATTTTATGGGTGGCATGGAAGAAAGAAGGTGAAAAATAAAAAATCACCAGAATAAAAATAGATGTGAGATAAATAGGAGGAAGGAACCAGGCTAGCTATCGAAGCCACGCTTCTGCTACCCCGCTCGAAGGGCAGGGGAGTGAGCAGCCATTGCTCACAGAGTGGCTGGAAAGCATGTGAGTGACCATCATTTCTGTGAGCTGTTATTCTGCTAGACCCCCCACCCACCCCAGCATATTCAGCTTCACTTCAGCAGTGAGAAATATTGTTCGTCTCCCTGAGAGTGAAAACAAACAGAGCATAAAAAAAATCAACTAAAATAATTACAGGTTACAACAAATCAATTGGAACTGTGTAAATAGCCTTCAGGCAGGCGTAGGACACAACATTCATTGCTTAACATGCTCAGTGCTTGCTCGCTTCCCTGCACGCCTCGGCAGCTGCCACGGCTCGGTGATGGGATGGACCAGTGATGAAGGCTCCCCAGGCACCGCAAACCATCATCCCCGCAGCGCTCTGCCCTCCTGTGCTGGGCTGGTGAGCGGGAGCTGGGGCAAAAGGACCCGGCGGATCAACCCTGATTCGTGCAGGCTGGAGGAAGGGGCCCACCGCGAGCCCAGGCTGCCTGCGGCGGGGAGCGCTCCCTGTGCAGGGTCCCAGCCGGGTTTGCCCCGGTCCTGCTAAAGCCCTGATGCACATTCTTCCAGAAAGTAAACGTTGAAACCTGCCATCGCTAGAAGCCAAGGCTGAGGCTTCAGGTCCCATCATGAAGAAGCTGGGGAAAGTTGGAGGGAAGGGTCTGATGTTTGCTCCTGTGTAATGCCGGCAAGCAGATGAGGGGCCCTGGGCACAGACTTTGGGCAGGAGGAGCCCGGGGCCCTCGGAGGATGCCCCACCATGCATTCATACGCCTCTCATAGGACAGATAGACTTTGGGTATTCAGGCAGCTAATTCTTAGAGACACAATGCTTGAAATGAGAGGGCAAAACCATCGTAGTAGTGAAAATTTTATGGCATGCAAGCCTCATTACAAAACATTTTAAGGAAACAAGACAGGAACAATTTTCTAGGGTGTTTCTTTTGCAGCCGGCAGCCCCGATGAATATCAGTGCTGCGCGTTAGCTGCCAGCAGCAGCCAGGTGCCCCGCTGCACTGCAGCAGCCATGGAGGTGGATCTGACAGGGTTTCTGACTGAATGCGTGGTGCTCTAGACCCGTCCAGGGCAGGTTTCTAGAGCAGGAGTGTGGACAAGGGCACAGTCTGGTCTTCCCCTGGCAGCAGCTACTGCTTGGACTAGTGCATTGCCGTGGGCCATCCATGGCCTGGTTCCAGCTAAATACCCTGGCAGATGACCATCCCAGGCCCATCTCACTCTGCCTTTCACAGGATTGTCCCACGTCCAGTGGCTCCTGGCTGGTTATCACTGGTGGTAGCTCCCCCTCGAGCCCTCCGCCTCTGGTGGGACTGAGTTGCTTGGTTCCCCTCTGCCCTCTGGGAGACTTGGGCACATGGCTGCTGGGTGCCTGCGAGGTCCCAACAGCATCAGTACCCCCTGCCATGGTCCTGCATGTCCCCCTGTGGAGGGGCGGCCAGGCACTGCCCCTTGGATGACCTCACTGCAGTGGTGGGTCCTCCCTGCTTGCCCGGTGTCCCCGATGCTCCTCTGCAGCTGATCTATGGGCACCAACCTCATTCCTGCTGATCCATCTTCTGCAGCTCCTGCTTAACCAGATGCTAATCTAATGCTGAGGTCAACTGGCAGCGTATGAGGTTTAATGAGAGCTAATTCACAGAGCACTGCTTGCGAGGAGACAACCCCATGCATGCAATGCTGCTCCGGGGTGTCCGGGAAGCTCAGGATTTGTGGATGGGGCTCATGAGGCTGCCCACCGTCCCTCCACTCCTCTCCATGCAGGAGGTTCGGGTTCAGTCGCAAACCGTAAGAGTAAGATGCAGGAATTTCATGGCTGGTGCTGCCGGAGCACAGGCTGGGTGACTGCAACAGCCTCGTCAGGCTGGAATATCGTGGGCACCGTATTGGATATGTTAGGGCAAGGCTAGAACTAAGTAAATTCCTCCCAGGAAATAATTCTCTGGACAACTCTTAGCTTGAAACATGCTTGTGAGCTGCTTATGAGTTTCCTGGCAAGATCTTCTAAAAATCAATCGTGGAATGGCTTCTGCACCAGCTGCTCAAATGGTGGCTAATGCACAAGCAGCAGACAGGGGAGCTTCGTATGAACTGCCTCAGTGAGTTTTGGATCAGTTATTCCACCATGACTCTGCTCCCCAGCGGGATGGCTCTTTGAATGCTTGTGGTAGAGAGCTCTAAACGCACATTCTGGAAATATCTCTAAAAGTTGCTTTGAATTTGGCTGTTTGCTGAACCACACGTGCCAAGAAATTCATTAGTAAACTATTAATGGAAAAGAACACAAAGTCTGAGGGCTCGTCAAGGAGCTCACAAAGGAGACACTTGGCAGTTGGCTGCTTTCATCAAGATTGACGTCCAACGCCTGAAAAGCGTTGGAAATTCAAGATGCTGAGCACCTGTGAGAGCTGCTCTGCAAATAAAACTGCTAAATGGGACGGGCTCCTTTCCCTGAGTGCTGCTGCTGGACTTTGAGTGCCTTGGTGTGTTGAGGTGGTGTGTCCCTCTCCACGAGCGTGCTGGTGGGAAAGCCTTGGTGCCAGCTGTGGTGGCCATGGCTGTTAGGAGCTAGGGCTGAAACCAGAAACTCCTGGAGTTACTTGATCCCAGCTCCTGCCGAAGACTGAGGATGGGAGGTGTGCGGGTGATGCTGGGCTGCCCTGTGGGCATGTTTGATAAGGTAAGGATGGAAACCTTTTGGGTGGGAGGAAGGGGTGCAGTGCTATTGCCCGTGTGCGGGGAGGAGCAGCTCCCAAAGTGTTCATCTCCCTAGTGACCAGCTTGTGGTGAGCGGCTGGATTCAAGTGGGCACGGCAGCCATTGGATACTGCTGAAATGGTTTAATGTGCAGAACCCTCCCCAGAATGAAAGGTGCTGACTGGTAGAGCTTAGTGTCATGGAGTCTCCTTTGGAGAGACTCCTAAGGAAGGTGCAGCAATGAGCAGATTATCATCCTGTATTTGCCCCTGTGCTCGGCCCTGGGGAGGCCCCACCTCGAATGCGGGGCTCAGGTTTGCGTCCCTCGGGACAAGAAGGGGCTGGAGCGTGTCCAGAGAAGGGCAGCGGGGCTGGGGCAGGGTCTGGAGCACAAGTGTGCTGGGGGGTGGCTGAGCGGGCTGGGGGGTTTAGCCTGGAGAAGAGGGGGCTGAGGGGAGCCCTTCTCGCTCTCTGCAGCTGCCTGAGAGGGGCTGGAGTGAGGGGGGGTCGGTCTCTGCTCCGAGGTCACCAGGGACAGGATGAGAGGGAACGGCCTCAGGCTGCGTCAGGGGAGGTTTAGGTTCGATATTGGGAAAATGTCTTCCCTGCCAGAGTGGTCAGGCCCTGGCACAGGCTGCCCAGAGAGGTGGGGGAGTCACCATCCCTGGGGGTATTTAAAAGACGTGTAGACATGGTGCTTTGGGACATGGTTTAGGAGACATGGTGGTGTTGCTTGACAGTTGGACTTGATGATCCTAGAGGTCTTTTCCAACCTTAATGATTCTATGCTAGTGGTTAAAACCAGCCAGTAAATCAGTGCCCGTGTGGCAGCCCATTAGTGCAGCTGGGTTTTGCTGTGTGTCTCTAGTAGGTAGCTCTGGTTTCCTGAGCGCTCTCTCTGATCACTTGGTTAGAGCTGGTGGCTGGCTGTGTGGGATGTCCTTAGTGGAGAAGGAAAGGACTGTACAGTCAGTTCTAGCTGAGAAATGTCCCCCTCAGTGCCTGGAGACGTGTATTCCTCTTTTCCTGGAAGGAATAACGCTGAGTGGGGAAGGAGGCACTCAACGGGTGACACACAGTATTGCTGTAGAAGTTGTAAATAATATTCCATGCTTGAATCCCTTCACAGTGTGAGGTGTCGGCTCTGTTGTCTGCATTTATGCTATATAAATATTTATGGCTCCTAATGTAGATGTTTGTCACATGTAATGATGTGACGCTAACGTGATGTTGTCTATAGGTGACATGCTGCACTAAAGGAAAGCAGTTAATGCCCTCCTTGGCTCCCAGGAAAATGCATTAGCAATGCTTTACATGTAGCTCGAGGACCAGGGAACTGGGTGTGGAAGAATGACTTCCTCCCCAACATGATACTTAGTTGAGGGAGGAGAAGCTTAGAAAATTAGTTTAGCCTTTCTGATGGCTCTAAGATGGGAGTTGATGTGAAGTCCCCCCATGAGCATTCCTCGCTGCAGGACCAGGGCGGCAGCAGCAGTGAGCACGCCTGTCCTGGGGGTGGGAGGGAGGCAGCCCTGGCACTGCTCAGAGGCTCTCCAGGCTTGTTCTCCAACGGCAGCTCTGGGCCACTGCTGGCTTGGTGGGCGCAGAAAGGTCTCCTGCCCAGAACTGTTACCATCCAAGCCTGTGGAGGTATGGGGAGGCTGGGGCTGTCGGACCCTGCCCCATGCTGCTGTCTCGGAGGTGGGGGGAAGGCGAGAAGGGCTCTCCAGCTCTCCTCCTGCACATTGGTGCTTAAAGCCTGACCCGGGGCGAGGGTGACCTCTGGCCAGTGACACCCTCTGCAGAAAGTGCTGGGCTGCATGTGCCCCCCTGCAGTGAGGCTGAGCCCCTGGACCACACCGTGTGAGCCATCGAGGGTGCTACCCTGCTGTGCAGTGGTGTGTAGCCCCTGTCCCACGCAGCCCCCCTCTACACATGTCACTTGTAATCTGCTAATAATATCCCTGTGCCTACTCCAACCACACAATTTTTTTTTGTTCTATTGTTCTGTGCATTTCAGCTGCTGGAGTCTTTGAAACAGTCTCCCAGCCTCTCTGATAACATCACCATTGTTCTCCTCACCTACTGCCGCTCTTTTGAGTCATTCTGCTATCTCGCAGGGCAAGCACAAAGGTCTCGGATATCAGATGCAGCTCAGCCAATATCTGGCTGTTTGGTTGGTTTTTTGCATCTGCGATTCATCTTCAGAGGAGTTAGGGGGCTGGGGGAAGGGAGGCAGACTAATAGGATTAATCCTCTGAATTCATTATGCAAAAACTTGGTGCCTCGCCAGCCTTTCTCTTGAACAAATGGCCAATGCTTTTCTTTAATAGCATTAAGCAAAATTACAAGTCACAATGTTGGTTAATCAATCTCAATAGGTTTCTCTGTATAAAGTTTTTAACTGTCTCCTGGAAAAGACTGTAGCAGCTAATGCTTTTCTTCTCCCAAATAGTTGGCATTAGCTGGAATTGCTAGAGAGGCCCTGGTTATTTTTGTCTCTTCTGAAGTCCTGGGCTGGATGGATAGAGGCCTGCATACAAACAAACAAAAAAAATAATAGGGACCTTGTAACGTGCTCATCTTGGCACCAAGCCTTGTACAAGCAGGGAGGACCAGGGCGTGGTTCAGCCCTGCCTCGGAGCCCTGGAGCTGGGAAATGCTGTGCACCAAAACCCAAGTCCCCCAGAGCCCTTGGGCCGAGCTGGGCACGGCCAAGGTGGGCGATGGGCATTGCTGGGACTCAGCACTGCAGTGAGCTAGCAGTGCTGCTGCCCAAGTAAATGTAAGGTTTTATAAGTAAATATACACTTTACATGCAGGCAGGCATCCTTTTACATTAGGCAACAGTTTGCAGCCAAAGCAAGGCGTGCTTTGGTCTTGTTTGTATTTCAGTATTGCTTTCTTATACAAGCATATGTATATATGTATTAATAGTCAGTGATGGTTTGCACACAGTGTATCGGTATGTAACAAAAATGCTAACACATGACTATATGCGTGAATAGCCTTATACGGCATGCCACTGGGTTGATGCAGATCTGTTTGACCTATTTGCCCACCTGTGGATTTGCATTGTGCCTGCCAGGGGAGTTACCTTGCCCTTTATCAGTAAGCCAGGCTGTGGAGCGGGTGCTCCTGGGTGCCCCTGCGTCTTGGGTGGTGTATGAGCTCGGGGCGTGCTGCCGGGCTGGGATTGAATGCAGTCCGGGACCTGTAGCAGCTGCCCTTTCTTCAGCTTTTGTGTAGAAGGTGGTTAAGCTCCAGCTGGGGTAAAATAGCTGAAATGATGAAAGGAAGAGTCCAAGCTGGCAAGGGAACGGGCGCTCCTTGGGTGGCACGGTCTGGGTGAGCACAGGGAGACAGAAATATCACAAGGCAGGCAGCAAAGAAGGCAGAAAACACAAAAGAGCAAAGGAAACCCTGCTAACCTGGCCCCTGAGGAAGCTTTCCAGGGTGAGCATTGGCTGGGATAAGAGACTTGGGAAACTGGGCTATGAAGCTGCTGTGCATTGCTTGCTCCGTGCAGTTCTGGGGGAAGGGATGGAACAACAAGCAGGTTTGCTTCAAAGAAATGCCCATTTAGAACCTACTTCACATTCTCATGAGAACAATCAAAATATACCTCTTAGGTCCAAAGTACTAATTATGTTTAATGTCACTTCTAGCTTATTTATGTGTGGGTTTTTCTGGCTAAGATAGAAATAATCACATTAATATATGTAGATGAGTGTACCGAGCTGGGAAATGGCTATCTCTAGGCCTGGGTTCTTACAGACATGTCTTATACCTTTATAACATACCAAGAGGAAATAATGTCTGATATATGCAGTGCTGGAAGGGAGAGGGCAAGCTAGCCCAACTGGGTTAGAGACCTACCCTGGGATGTGAGAAACCACACCATCTGCTTTTCTCCACTGCCTCTATATGGAGCTGAGCAGAGGAGCTCTGAAGAGGGCTGGCTGCAGGAGAGGGGTCCCACCAGCAGAGTCTAAGCAGACATGCTGATGGTTTGGAGGGCTTATGGATGACTAAGTCTTGCATGTGTTGGTCTGCTGCAGGGATGCCTGAAGCCTGGTGTCCCCAGCAGGGATGTGCAAGCCTGGTGTGTGACCAAAGGTACAGCCAACTGCAAAGGACCTGGCCGGCAGAGCCTTTTCCATTAGAGAAGCTGAGAAGAGAAATCTAGCACTGAGCTTCCCTTGGTGCACCAGCTTCCTCCTCACCTAATCTAAAATTAACTTCACTGTTCAGCTGCATTTAAGCAAAACCAGTTGCCATGGCCACGCCAGGGGCTCCTAGATGTAGCAAACGAGGTAATCAGTTAAAATGAATAGCCACAGAGCTGATGCTTGCTGTAGGTTACATGTGAAGTTCATTCACTTGTTAAACCTAATGGACTGTATTGCCTATGAATTGGAAATGTAAATTCTCTCTTTCAGTGGCTGGAGTTTGAATCGGGCTGGGAAAGCTGGAGCAAAATGTCAAATTAAAAGAGCTAGTGCTGTGGATAATGTGAGCCTATAAGTGATCAGAGGGGATTTCTGTGTAGGCTCAAGCCTTAGGTTTGCTGCAAGGCATATAAGTGAAAGCTGAGCACCCCTCGCTGGTTCTGAGAGGGACACTGATATTTATAGTACCTTATTAATGCTTGCTTTGCTGGTGCTTATTAGCTCTGCTGTCCTGTTCTGAATAAAATAAGCTATCCAGTCCTGTTAGTGCTTTACATGGCTTTAGAAGAGGCAGAAAAAGAGCCCTGTTTCTATGGCATAGCCTGTGAGCCATCAAGAATCTCAAGAGACAACGCGATGTGATAGATCAGCTGTAACAGGCACCTGTCTGTTCACCACCTCCATGCAGTCAGGACTGGGGGAGCACAAATGCTCCCCTGGGCTCGAAGGGCTGGAGGAGGATGCTGGGCAGAGCTCGGCGTGGGATGTCAGGAGAGCTGAGTGTGTGAAAAGGCTGCCAGTGAAGTAGGTGGGCTGTTACTATTTTAATAAGCTCATTCCTGTAGGAAGATCAATATTCAGGAATGGTCCAGACTTCCATTTTGTGTCTCAGATGAAATTTGGCAAGTGTCCTGCTCCAGAAGCTGTGAGCCAGGCCCTGCTTCTGCAAGGGTGCGGAGAGCAGAGCCCTGGCACGGCTTGCTGCAGCGTTGGCACAGCCCTCGGGGTGACAGCCCCTTGCTGAGTCTAGAGCAAGGGACCGGATGACCTCCGTGGTCCCCCTGCTGCTGCCCAGGACAGTTACTGACTGGGGATGGATGCCTCAGGGGCTGCCTTGTTGCTTAAAGCAAGTACTCCTTAGGCTTGAGATTAAAGTTCCTGCCATATGAATCTGTCAGTGATACAAACCAGTGAATGTCTGCTCCCAGAATGAGTGGGGATAACCAGGCCTGAGGGTCTTGCATAGCCCTGTGAGCAGCAGGGGTGGGAGCATCACAGCTGACTTTTGATGGGATCCCTGAGTAGATCAAGCCCAGCACAGCTCCTTTGCTTGCTAATCTGGACAACACAGGCAGAATTGCCTTGTACCTATCTTGCTTTCTGTGCTTAGAGTTTACTGTAAGCCTGTCTTGAACCTACTCAATATAGTCTGAGCCCTGGGATCTCTGGAGGTTCACACTTGAATCAGTGTGTGCTCATTCTTAGCATCCTGCGCTCCCCAGGATTCCCTCGGAGGAGGCTGCAAGCACGCAGGTAGGCACAACATCCTCTGCCTGCTCATGCTGTGTCTCTACTGAAGTGTGGATGAAGCTGAGTCATCTCCTGCCATCCTCCCCCTTGCTCCTACGCCCCACTCCCACCTCCTGGACATGAGTGGTTTGCAGCACTGGTGAAAAGCTGGTCCAAGCACTGGAGTAGCTTTTGGGAGGTCTGGATTCAGGTCTCTTGCTCTGCCATGCATTTCCCATGCAGGAAAGTCACGCTTTGCAAAGCCTGTTCTAACCCTAAACTAAGGTGCCCATATCTGCTGTCAGTATGTGCTGCTCCTGGTGTTGGAGTGTTGTATCTATTAAGTTAATCTCTCACTAATTCAGCTTCAGCCAACCTACAAAACCAAATGGACATTATTTTGTCTACTTAAGGCCTGTAGCAATTGGAAAATTTTACTCTCCTACTAGCCTGGGACTTTTGGTAGGCACATAACACGTCATCAGCGTTTTTATTCTCTTGAATCGTAACTGTAACAGGCACAGTAGTAATTTTGTGCAGAATGTCCATATGGATAATTATAGACCCATATGGATGTTATGGACTAGTTCATCACCTGGCATAAATCAGAGCTGCCCCGTTCCCTAACAGAGTTAGACTGACTTACATCAAGCCAGGATCCACTTCTAAATAAGATTGTGACATTGAGTAATAAGCCTTATTGCAAATCTAGGAGGAATTAGCTTTGCTGTGACATACGGCACAACCTTCAGGTCCTAATTGTGCAGGCTCATGCATTCATAATACTACCAATTATTTATATGATGAGGCAAGATAGTGTGTTTATCAGTAATTTTCCTTCACCGACAGTTTATGATCAGCCGAGCAGCACCCGTTGGAATACTCCAAGCAATTAGCCACTCTGATGTGTGTGGTGTCATCAGATGTGTCACATAATAAACAAAGAGAAAGGTTTTTATGCGTTCAAAGGGGGCCCTGCTAGAGCTGCCAGGTCAAAAATACATCCTACATGTTGTGACCATAATTGCAGGAGGGTGTGTAATTTGTCATTTCTATGCTTTTTCTGAGCCATTCTTGCACACAGATATGGGAGCACATTAACTACAGCCACAAAACACTGCAGCTCAAGAGTCTCAGATTTGTCTCCTGGCCCACAGGTCTAGAATTTGCTGCGGAAGCTGTGGATCAGTCAAACTCCTTATCTCCCTGCAGCACAAATGAACCGCCACGTGGCACACAGGCACTAAGTCTTGCCCCCTCTGGAGAGGGCTTCATCCAGCTCTGGGTATTTGGTGCTGTATGTGCCGGGTCTGCTGGGCACCAAGAGAGGTGCCCCCACGGTCCCCCAGCTTTTGGGGGTGCCAGCAGGTCCACTGTGCTCAGCATGTAAAATCCAGTGGCTGTACTGCGGTAGGTCTGACCTGGGTGTCAGGGCTCCCTGGAGTAACTCTGCGATGGGTAATTGTCTCTGATGTAGCTGAGGGTCTCGCCCAGGTGCCTGCTAGGGAGTTTAAAAGTGTATTACTTATAGACTGTCCTGTCTCCTGTAATTTGTGGAGAAGAAAGCGTTGCTGGCTGACATTGCTTCCTCCAGTGAATCTTACGTATTCATCTGTCAGGATAAATGTGTATCTTCAGGTTCTGGTGGACACGCCGATGTTACCACGCGAGGGTGTCCGTGCTCACATCTGCGCTACCTAGGCAGGGCGAGTGCAGTGAAACACAGACCTGCATTATCTTGGTGTACCCAGGGTCCTCGCTTATCTCTTGTGTTCCTTGTAATTTCTCTGGTGAGGTGTCAGTGCTCTCCTGTTAGTGCTAATCAGCTGTTTCTGGCTGCCCCAGCAAACTTATCTGATAATGGGGGTTGATAGGAGAAGGCAAGGTGGGAAATGAGTAAATGTGGGATTTGGGAAGATGTAATCCTGAGGCAAGGAGAGCTGTGGCAGCTGCCATGTGGAGGGACTTGCTGTGCAGCCTGTGCTCGGGTCTTCTGGTGACAAAGGTGCTTTGTATTAAAGTGCTGCTGCCTGCTGTGGCAAAGCATCGCTGCTGGAGGATGTAAGAGCTCAGCTCTGCCAGCAGCCGGCCATTAGTTAGATAAGTTGCTGCTGCTGCCTCTGTCTCAACACTCACCCTCTTAGTCCTCCTCATCTTGAGGGCACAGCGCTGAGACACCCTCTCTGATCCGCCTCGTAGAGCTGCCCTCCCAGCTGCGGGGCTTGAAGTGCTGGCCATCTCCCAGTCTGGTGAGGCAGTGGAGTCTTTAGTAGGGCAAGCAGGTAAACTATCGCCGAGGGAAAGGGGAGTCTGTAAGTGTGCTCAGGTTGCTGACAGAAACAGGGTTTAGCCAAAATAATGCCAGATGTGCTGTTTCATCCTGTCGTCTTAGGCAGCTGGTTGCCCTTACAGTGCAGTAGCAAGGGGAGAGGTACTGGCTGACTTCCTGTCCAGAGGGCAGGGCCTGTTTCTTGGCAGCTTGTGCACTTAGAGGGGAGATCATATCCACCAGGAATACTTTTTCAGCCCCACACTTACTCTGGAAATGTCCCCTTGGACAGTTGCATGGTTTTTTCTCAGTAAGTGGCAGGGAAGGCAGTAAAATGATGGCTGTAGGCAGCTGCATCACGCGTCGCTGCTCGGATGTCTGCTAGGAAGCATGTGCGCTCGGCAAACAGCTCTCCTTACTGGGGTTTAGACATCATAGTAACGCTGTGGATTGTAAAATGCAAATGCTTTGCACAGAGCTGTTTAATGGTCAGCTTCTGATCGGTGCAGTACTTGCAGGACAAGACAGGCTCTTCTTTGTACTGGAGAATTGGGTGCTTGAATTTTAAGGGAGAAACAGCAAACATAATCACTTTCAGGTCCCTGATTTAATGTAAATCTTCGGGATCCAGCATAGTTAATACAAGGAAAAAGGAACAGTTTTGTTTCTCACTCTCTGTGGGCCTGGTTGAGTCAGTTCACAGGGATTTTTCCACTGAAGCCTCTCATGGTGCTGGAGCCGTGTCTGGTGTGGGCTGGTGAGTGTTGGGTTTGGTCCATCCAGCCCATCTGCACCTCCCTCCTCACTCCCACCACCGCTACCCTGAGCTGCAGGGAGCCAGCGCTGCCTTCCGGGGAGCCGCGGCTCCTATCCTCTCCCACACAAGACTGAAAATTAATTAGTGCCTGCGAGGCACTTTGGAGGTTGTGTAAAGCTTTTAGCATTTGTGTTTTTAGTTTTGAGTAGGATTGGATCCAAATGGAGTTTCCTGTCAATGAACTGGGCTGACTGGCAGGCTCTTCTCTGCAGCAGTCCCCTTCCTGAGAGCTTTGCTTTCCTCAAGCGCAGCGCCTGCTTGCAAAGAACAGATCCACTTCCATGCCAACACCTGCCAGTGAAAATTGAGTATTTAATAACCTTGTTCTCCTAAGGAGCTCCTGACTGGGCCGGGCAGTTCAGCTGGACAGGACAGGGCATGCCGGCTGAGATGCTCGAAGGCTGATGCGCTGGCTCTAGCTGAGTAGTGTTTTCAGCTTCCCACATGTGCCAGACCAGGGAGAGATTAAACCAGCTACCTGGGTAGCAGCCTGCTTGTGATAATAGACATCTTCCTCCAAAAGCTGTGTTGCCAGGAGCACCTGATGCTAGAGCTCATTAGGCTTTGTCAGGAGGCTCTGGGTTGACATGCTAAGCTGGGTCCCCAGTTTGAAGTGCTGCTTTCACCCATGCAGGCTCCAAGCAGCACCGGCACCTGTAGCTGTATTTTCAGATGCATGCTGGTTTTGGCTGGGTACAGTCAATTTTCTTCGCAGCAGCTAGCGTGGGGCTGTGGTTTGGGTTTGCGCTGGACGCAGCGCTGATACCCCGGGATGGTTTCGTTCCAGCTGAGCAGGGCTCGCACAGAGCCGAGGCCTTTTCTGCCTCGCACCCACCAGCGAGGGGCTGGGGGGCACAAGGGGCTGGGAGGGGACACGGCCGGGACAGTGACGCCAACTGACCCCAGGGCTGTCCCACACCGTGCGGCATCGTGCTCAGCGCACAGAGCTGGGGGAGGAGGAGGAAGGGGGGACGTTGGCAGGGACGGTGTTTTACTTCCCCAGGCACCGTTAGGCGCGATGGAGTCCTGCTGCCCTGGGGATGGCTGAGCACCCGCCGGCCGAGGGGAAGGAGGGGAGGAATTCCTTGCTTTGCTTTTGCTTCCCCTATTAAACTGTCTTTATCTCAGCCCACGAGTTTTCTCACTTTTACTCTTCCGATTCTCTCCCCCGTCCCGCCGGGGGGGAGCGAGCGGGCGGCTGCGTGGGGATGAGCTGCTGGCTGGGGTTAAACCACAACAAGATGAAAGCCCAGCACAATGATGTGCTGAAATATCACACAGGGACTCGGTTAAAACAGCTGGCAGAGCCTCACCTGGAGTAGAGCAGCTGCACTGTGCCATCCTACAACAGGCAAGAATTTATCCAGCATCTATATACAGTCCCAGCTCTATAGTTTGTTTCCAGGCTGCATTATTAAGGAAGGCTTTTAAACATAATTTTCTTATTTTTGTTTTGTTTTTTTTCTGGCTGTGATGCTGAAGCTTAACAGATCAGTCTGATCAGCTTTGCTTCCTCTTTCAGTGACTTTGCTCATGCATTTTGTAGCCTAGGGCAGACTGCTTGAGTCCTTGTAGCTCAGACCCAGTGAGCTCCAGGGCCTTTGTGCCCAGTGTCTCTGGCACTTGTGTCCATCCTTCTGTGGACTGGACCTGTTGGGGCTCTGTTTTCAACTTGGCCTCATGATTCTGGTTTTATACTCAATCTGGGTATATGTATGCTAAATTTTTTACTTCCTATGAAAACTCATTGCAAAGTGGGGGTCCTGTGTCTGGGCCTGGGCCTGCGGGCTGTTATGCAGAGGGAGGATAAAGCTTTGCCCAGGCACTCGGCAGCAAGCAATAACAAAAAGCCATCAGATGCAATTCTGAGTGAAGGCAGCACAGCAGGAGAGAGGGCTTGACTTTCCCTGGGCTCCTCCGCTTCCACCAGCAGCCCCTCAGCTAATCAATGGGTCTGGGCACCACAAGGAATTTAATTAAATATTTACTGAAAAGGGGGTCTGGGAGGGATGTGTGGAAGTTCTTCTTATTGTTACGTGAGGGACCTCTTTTCCTGCACGGGATAGATAACATTTAAAACATATTAGCATCAGGTTTAGAGGTGTGGGACTGACAATACACAGCTTTAAGCCCTAGCTGCATGTGCCAATGTTGAAATAGCCAGGGGATAGCTAGCTATAGCTCTGCTTTCCAAAAACCTATGTGTGTCTCTGCCGCTGCTGCCTGCCCGTGGGCAGGGGAGGGCAGAGCTCCCCTGGGCGCAGCCCGAGCTGGGGCTGGCATGCATCATCTCCTCCAGCATCGCTGTGCTGCCATTGCAGCCGAGGGTTTGCTGCCCAAGATGGGAGATGGGGGTGAGCCCTGCTCCCCCTCTGCTCAACCAGCACTGAGAAAAGGAGAGGAGCTGGGGAATTCAGCTCCTTGCTCCTGCCCCAGGCTGCTGGCATGGCCTGCAGGCTGTCTGTCCCTTCATCTCTTCCTGCACAAATTGGGCTGGATTTAGATATAAGTCATCATATTAGTTTCAGCTTAGCCTAAAAACTTGATGCAGGCAGTCGGCAAAGTCTGGGCTATGCTAAAGGACAACAGCAGGAGCACCCTGCCATCGCAGCCGCCTCTGTGGCAGCTCCCTGGCTCCAAGCTCCAGGTTCCTCATACACCCATGGCCCCTTTTCTCAGTCTCCTGGCTTGTTGAGGCACACAGGGATGAGCTCATTGTTTTAAAATGTCATTGGTTTTTTGGGTAGGGGTGGGGGGGTTACTTGTAATTAAAGGGGTGTCTGCAGGCTGGCTGCCTGAAGGGCACCGAGAGCAGATCTCCTAAACCCAGCCTCAGCTCGCCACTGCCTTTAAACCTCATCAAATGCTGCCTATCAGGGGACATTTAAGGAAACCTTTTAGTCAATATTGCCTTGAGAAATTCTCTAGTGGAGAGCCTTAATGCCTTATCTTCCGCAGTGTGTGGTATAGGCCAGCACAGACCGGGAGGCAGAGAGAAATTCTCAAACTCTTTCATCTTCTGGATGAAGTGGGGAGGATGAAAACCCAAACTGTGCTGCTCGTTGGAAAAGTAAATGACTTCTCCCTGGGGGAGAGAAGGAAGATTTTGAGTGCTGCTATTCTCTTCAACGTGCTCTGCTTTTCTGGTGAGAAGTGGAGTGGCAGCGAGGAGGACCGGGGGACCCTGAGCGCTTTGTAACTAAACTCTGGACGGCGAGGAGGCACGCCGGTGAGCGAAGGATGGACGTGCGTGTCGGCACGCTCATGCTGTGGGCTTTTGTATGAGAGCCTTAATGCACGTTCAGTGCACCTGAGTGCACCCTCCTACTGCGTGGCCAGGTCTCGATGCCCGAAGCATTGCCTAAGAATGGCCCCAAACACAGGTTGCTGAAAGCGGTGGCGGGGCTCCTGTGCTGTGCCTAGCACATCAGTCTCTCTTGCAAACGTTTTCAGCCGTTGTTTGCTTTTCAAATCTCCTCCCTTTGAGCCTCTCCGTGACCAGCTCTCCATGAGTTGGTCCTCCAGCCTGCTTTCAGCCAAACTGTTGTTCAGCCAGGGGCCGGGCTATAGACGCCAAAAGCCCACAGGTGGCAGGAGCCGTGCCCGCAGGGTGGAGGGACGGTCCTGGGGACACGTGCTTCCCTTGAGGGGAAGGAGGGAGAGGAAGGATTCAGCTGTCTCTCCTTCCTGGCAATGGATATTCCCCGGGAGAGCTGCCTCAGAGCCTCAGGTGTGGGAATCCTGTCTTTAGCTGTCGATACGCAGAGCTGTGCTGTGCATAAATAAGGGAGAACAGGTTGGCTTCTATTTTTATATAGACCATTTATCTGTCTTTCTCAACTCTCTTTGTCTTTTGTATTCCCTTTTTCTTCCCTATCCTTCCCCCTCTGGTCTGTTTTTTCTCCTTTCTGTCTCTCCTTCATTTTTCTTCACTTTACAGCACCACACTAATTAAGTCTACTAATGAGTTCATGTTTGTGCATACAGCAAATGAATATGCCACGCCATATGAGAGTGCTAAATATTAGATGTTATGTTGTCATCTAAATCCTGGGCACAAGAAGCTGCCTGTGTGAATGAGTGTGAGGGTGTGTTAATGTTGGGTGTCCAGCGTTGCAACTGTGTGTAGGACCTGCAGTGGCTGTGCAATCCCAGTCCGGGTTGGCAGCAAGTTGTGGGTGCGCTCTGGGTGATATAGGTGAGCTCACTACACATGGAAGCCTGTAAAGTGCAGGTATTGTATAAATACCATCAGGTACAAGCTCAAAGCTCGTGTGTGTGAGTGTTGTCCAGGGATGGACTTGGATGTATGCATGTATCCACCTGTAGACGGGTTGTGAGAGATCTGGGGTGTGTGGGTGGGTTGGTGGCTGCTACCTTTAAAAAAACCAAACAAACAGAAAAAAAACATCAGAAAAGGTTCACTGTGACATTTCTGCAATTTAATCAAAATACCTGGGTCAGTTGTACGTGTTTAGGAGCAGCTTTCTAAGAGGGCTTGCTTCCTGATTCAGTGCAAGAACATACTCTTAATCCTCATCTGACAACTGCCTTGGAAATCATTTTGTATATGGGACTGAGTGTAGAATAAACTGGGTTATTATAAATAACGAGGCAGTTAGTTATGTATGTATGTTCTGTGCAACTTGCTCAGCGTCTTTGCCACTGATGTGGGAATAAAGTATCCTCTCCTGCATGAATAGCAATTACTGCTAGCCTGGTCCTTCTCCCAGAGACCCCGTGTGCTCCGCAGCTCCCCGCACCTGGCTGCGGGAGGCATGAATTAATGCCATGCACAGGGCTGGCAGCTGTGACTGCCAGGCAATTTATTAGCAGCAGGAGCTGGGTTAATCCCTCCCTGGTGTAAATCAGCAGCTCTTCGTCAGCTTGGGTAGGGCACAGCCCTCCTCCCCACCTGAGATGTGTCCCTGGGTGCTGCTTCTTCCCTCCAACCTTTGATGTGACCCACAGTGTTTTGCTCTGGGTTAAGCCCCAAAGGACCATGAGCTCCTTTAGATTTCCTTCCTCCATTTGCTCACCATGCAAGGCATTTTTCTTTTTTTTAAGTAAAGAAATATGTGCAAACAGACCCCAAGTCCTCTAAGCAAGCGGAGGAGCTGCCACTGTGTAAATCACATAGCAGTGTCTATACCAAAAGGCTGATTCTTTTACCCTCTGCCCAGGCGTGAATGCCCTCTCCGAGGACTGCCACTGAACACAAATACCAAGATGTGGGCATTGCTCTGTTCCCAGGGAAAGCTGTACTTGTGCTCCTGGTGGCTCCTAATCCCAATTATTTCTCTAACTGTGGAAATGCAATTTATCTGTCTCGCTCCTGGGGTCAGAAGAAGAGGTAGGTAGGGTGATAAAACTTCCATTACCACATCCCCCAAGCTTAGCCGTATTATTTTCTTCCATTATGTCACACTGTCAGAACCCATTGCCTGAGGAAGCGTGTGGCCCAGGCATCCCAACTGGTCCCGGCAGGATCAGGGCTGATTACACTTTGTGAACTGGAGGGCATGCGTAAGGCACGTTTGGGATGACTGCTTTGGTGGGCCTATCCATCCAGAAACACCAGCCTTGCGCGGGTTCCTCCTCCCCTGAGTACCACCGCTTTCCCTGCTGAGCATCCCAGGATGGTGAGGGTAACGGACAGGCTTTTCAGGGTCGCCCTGTGCTCCCCCGTTCCTTCCAGACCTGGGGCTCAGAGGCTCTGCTGCCCACATAGCTCCTGTTGGAGGCAGCCAAGGACATCTGGACAAGAGGGAGCTGGACACTGAAACTCCTGCTGATCGGAGCTTTAAATGCTGGACAGGAGCCTGGAAGAGTCCTCCTAAATCACCTCCCCGCACAAACCACCTGGGCAGCCCTCCATCAGCAGTGGCACCGAGCCCCTTGGGGGTCCTTATATTTGGCTAGTGCAAATTGGCACTGGTGCGCTGGGCACAGAGAGGCATGGTGAGGATCTGGCCTGCTGCTCCTGTGAATGTGCCTCATCCCAGGCTTACAGGCAGAGAGCAAACAGTGAAATGCAGAGAAGTGAGTTAATTTAAAAACTCGGCTGAAGGTTATTTACATTCCCCAACCTGCTGTCTAGCTACCCACTATCCTGATCAAGAATAAGCATGGAGCAGCCTCTCTGGGAGCATGTTCAAGACAGGATCACATCTGTCCCCAGCATTTCTTCTTCGTCTCTCACCAGACTTCTCCAGATGGCTTCCCTGGAGGAAGGCGGGGAGCCCAGCTTTCCAATTAAGAACCAGGAGAACAGACGACTTGGCAGCACCACTGGAAACTGTTAGGACTTCCTTGCCTCTGAAAAGCAAGCCCTGGAGCTGTACTGCACACGCAGTGCCTGCCCTGCATGGCGGGATGCTCTGCAGAGGTCTAACGTGGCCGCGCTCATCAATAATGGGTGCAAGGAGAAGGGAAAAGCTATTTGCAATGTTTTTTAGCAGAGAGATGGAGCACAGGAGGGAAGCCTGGGGTGCAGGAGTTCTGTTACTGATGCGTGGGGCTGCAGGGGAGGATTTCTGCATCATCACATGGAGAGCAGAGCAAAGCAGAGCCCAGAGAGAGGCCTGGGCAGGTTGCACAGGCAAGATCCCCAAGGTGACTGTGCGGTTTGGGGGCCTGGGTTTTCACTTTATACACACTTTTCATCAACAGCCTGAAAAAATGAAAAAGCCAGAAGCTGATTGACACCTGAAAAATGAAACATTTCACCTGGAAATTAAAACTTTTTTATTTTGTTTGTTAGTTCTAATGAAAGCCAGGCTTTTTCTTTTTCCCAAGGAGGGAAAATTCCATGAAAATTTTCATTGAGTTGAAAGTAGAGATGGAAAATTTTAGATGAGCCTTATGGGAAAGTCCCCAGTGAGGTTTCGGAGGAAGCAACACAATTTAAAATTGAATCTAACCAGAGCCAGCAGAGAAAACTGAGTTCTAGTGGAAGTGATGTGCCTAGATCTTTGTGCCTCCATGGGCAAGCATGTGGAAGGGACAGCTGCAGAAAGGGACGTGCCTCCGAACTCTCCGTCCTTCCAGTGCAGAGAGCTGTAACGCATCCATGCCTCCCCTCCAGCTCAGGCTGTGAGCTCCCTTCCACAAGAAACACTGGTGTCACCAGACATACACAATGTAAAAGCTGTAGGTGATGTTTGTGAGCGCTGAGACAGTCACTGAGTGGGGAAGAATGTGCCTCGTGGCCAAGAACATCCTTGTGCTGCAGGGAGTTGGACTCCAAGTGGGGTAATCTGCTATTTTTCCCTGAAGTCAGTGGGCTGGCAGTGATTTATGCAGCTCAGCCCCAGAGCTGGGAGCTAGAATAAACCCAGTCCGATCACCTTCCAGCTTGCATTCTTGCTGGCAAACACGGCTGCATATGCTGCAGCTTGATGCTCGCTCCCACCCAGAGTGGCTGGAGGCATCTTTGGGCCCTCTGTAGCCAGTGGCTGAGCTCCTCCTAGTCTCTGGTGAAGCCAAGATGTGCCTAGATTCAACTTACCTGGCCTGGGATCTCGTGTCAAAAGTCATTGAAATAAACAGAAAGCTGGAGAGTAGCACCGAGGCGGGGGAAAGGAGCGCGGCAGCAGGAGTGAGGCAGGACCATCAGCTGCCAGGGACCGCTCCTGCAGCGGCTGATGTGGGGCTGTCAGCTACTGTCAGTGTAATTATGGAAAATTGCTGCAGGATAAACATCACTGTATTTGTAAGAGTAATTGTGTGGCAGCCTCGGGTTCCTTTCGGCACGTCAGGTAGGCACCAATTTTAGCTCCTCATGACTTGACAAGCTCAGATGCTCTGTCCTCCCTCTCTACCTCCATCTCCAGTGACAGCTAGTGAGTACAAGCATCCTCTGGCTCATCCCCTTTTCGAGTCATCATAAAACACCATCCCAGTAAATGTGAGTGACATCCTGATGGGGCTAGAGTTCCCTTTTATTCCAGGGAAGAAGGAAATTGGTCTGCGTGATTTTAGAAGACCAAAGTCTGAGCCAAAAGCAGCTTTGATTTTGGCAGGCAAATGCGGTCTAGTGATTTTTTGCATTGGAATTTGTTTTATTCTATATGTTCCTGGTAGTAATTGTGGGAAATAACGAGCCTCTGCGTAACTGTAAACAGCTTGCTGCTGTTTTGAGGAGAAGGTCTGGCTAAGGCATTGGGCTGCTGGAGACCCAGATTCGATGCATTGAGATATTCCTTCTGCAACTAGCTCTAAAGTCCAACCTTCCCCCCTCTGGCATGTCTGCCTGTAAAGAACAGACAAATAGGAGTGGAGTAAATGCCACATAAAACAAGGCTGTGGTGCAAATAAAATCCAGCAAGCGTAAATCAAAAGTAATACCATAAATACAGTATCAGTGGCAGGCTACCTGCACCTCTGGGCAAGGACCTGGAACGATTTCCAGTGAAGAATGGGCGCAAACCAGTTAGATTTGTCTGTGTGAAGGGTGCGTGTACCTGTGTCCTTGCTGGAGCCTGCTCTGCAGTGCAGCTGGCCGTGGGGTAGGGGGCACTTTTGTTCTTGACCTGCTGCAAACATATCTGGCTCTGGTACGTTCATAGGGTTACCTGGTGTTCGTAACATCCAGGGTGACTTAGAAACACTCCCCGCTGCTGGGAGAGACTTGGAGCTGGGTTTAAACCCAGGGTTAGCTCCTGGTCTGCCTGAGACTCAGTGTGCGACCATAGCTAAGCGGCCCCTGGGCAAACCAGTACCTCCAGGAGAAGGGGAGTAGGGAAGACCTGAAAGAGCAATTAGACGGAGTGGATGGGTGTTTGATTTTATGTGGAGAAAGATAAATAGAAATACAGATGGCTAACCAAGCCATAAAATATCATAGGTAGATATTTATGTGGTAGGTAGGTGTGCTGCAGAAATATGATCGATACCTGCATAGAGAGGTGAGTAGATGGAGAAATGGATGTGGAGAGATGGAAGGAGACTTTTCTTTCGAACGGAATAATCTCTTGTCTGTGTAAATCACGACAAGAAAAACATTCAAGTCAACACACACCCACGTGTGTATACAGTTGGCAAATTTTGTAAAAGCCTGTTAAAACCTCAGAATAACTTTACAAATAAAAACTTTGCTGTCTTGATGTTCAGCACTGAGGAGGAAAGCAGGACTTGCGAAGCCTGCCTCCTTGTGCGGCGCTTTACAAGGCAGCGAGGACGTGCCCAAGGCTTTTGCTTAAAACAGCGTGGTTTGGGGATTGCGTCGATGTGAGGTTCAGCCGGGAAGGAACCCGTCGCCATCACCCCCTCTGTGCAGCCTCCCTTTTTTATTTTGAGCTTGCGTCCCGCTGCCAGCAAACTGGTCATTGCAGGCGAGGGGCAGGGATGGATGGAGCCCTGGCAGCATCCGTCTCCCTGGAGGGAGGGTGCGATGCTCTGGGGAAAGCAGGGCTCCTGGCACGGAGCCGAGCTGGGGGCTTATAGCTGGGCACAGCTAGAGAAAAAAACAGGTCTAGTTTATTCTGGCAAAGTTAAGAGAAGATGGCATGAAGAGAAAACTTGGAGCGCAATGTTTATGGACAAAATGCAATAATACAACCCCCAAAAACGCACGATGCCGAGTGCTGTGCTCGGAACGCAGCAGAGGTCTCTTCTCCAGCAGCCGAGCTGCCAGCATACCCCAGTCTCCTGAATCCTCCCCGAGCACCAGCGCCAGGGTCCTGGGGAGCACCCCACGGGTCCCCCGAGGTGCCCGGCCGGTCTCTGGGGGGGGAGTTGGGCCTCGGCCGCCGTCCGACTGCACTTTGCTGCGAGTGGTCCTGTGCTGGGGGAGCTGCCGGAGAGGAAGAGGCTCAACCTGGGAAGCTGTCTATCAGAAAAACCCTATTATGTGTGCTATTGACAGAGATTAATTCATTGTTAAAGAGATCTCTCTGATTCCATTAAGGGAAACGCTAAGGCACCTAAGAAATTTGCTGACCTGGTTCAGGCTGTTTGCTTGTCAGTCAAACTAATGCACCCTGGCACTTCCCAAGTTAATTTGCTGCCTAGGTTAGCCAGCCTTACAGCTATGACACCTTATAAATCATGTTTCTTAAAAACCAATGTTTGCATTCACGTATTAGTAACATCACAAAAAATCTTTGCGCTCTCTGCAGTTCAGAGACTCCAAACGTGACGAGAAGCTTTAACAAAAAACAAGTTTAAAAGAGAAGTGTCGGAGCTGTCCCCCATGTATCGGTGGACTCCAGGGCAGATCCCAGCAATGATCTCCAGTTAAATATTTGCACTGCCTGTGCACAGTTGGGGTCATCTCTATAAATTCCTCTAATCTCTTCAGCTGTCTCTTTCTTCTATAAGATTGACAAAACATCGAGATCCTGAGCTGTAGCAGAAAAAGAGGGGATGCCCACAGTAAGTCTGGTGGGAGCAATTACTACAGCTGAGTTTGGTCTTAATTCCTTGCGAGGGGGACAGAAAAAAAATCAAAAGGAAATTTTTTCCTCCACTGCAGGAAAACCAGCTATAACGGCTGGGAATTGAGGGGGAAAGAGCTATTTTGGTATTTGGATAAATCAGCTTTTTAAAAAAGCACTAACTGACAGAGCTGCGGATTGATCATTATTGCAGTGGCGTGGCAGCGGGTTGGAGGAGCTTTGTGAGAGCGCAGTGGAGGAGCGAGGGTACTGGCAGCTCCCAGCAGCTGCTGTGCGGTTTCACACGTCGCCTGCAGCAGCGGAGTTTTACAGCCGGCCCTGTGGCCGTATGGCTGGGCAGCATCGCTTCTGCATGGGCTTTGTACCAGGAAAAAAAAATTCTCCGGAGACGGTGAGAGAGAATTTCATCAAAACTCTTTGCTCCCTGCCTCGCACTGCTTTCACATGTGATCTACATCAAAGCATCCAAGAACTATTTGGAGCTCCACTAACTGCAGAGTGAGTTGTTTCCACCCAAAGCAGAAATCTAGAGACCTGCTCCTCCTCACTGGCAAGCCCAACACATCAGCCTCTGCCGGGAAGGCAGTGGGTGCTGCCTGCCGAGCCGGAGCCCTCGCCGCTGTCCCCGGCAGAGACGCCTCTGCAGAGCAAGTCACCGCTGGGGACCGATGGTCAGTCCCTGGGCTCCTCATTTTGAGAAGCAGGAAACTCCTCACCCTCTCCTCCTCTTGCCCGAAGGGCTCCTCTGCTGATCCTGCACGCAGGGGTTGGAGCAGTTTATTTTGCTGACTTTCCAGGAGCCTCTTGAACCCTGCGGCCTTGGTGCTGAGCCCTTCCCGCGGCAGCTGAGGTGCTTCCGAGTGGGGGGTCCTCAGCAGAAAACTTCATAGCAAGTGTGTGTGCACGTATATAGCGCAATGGAGATTTAAAAGAATAACCTACAAAACGCTGACAGTACAAATTAGTTGTTATTAAGATATGGTATGTTGAATGTATTTAGGTGTTATACGTTGGAAAAGACAAAAAAATTACCATTACCATGTAAAGGGCCTTATAACGTCCCTCCCTGTGCCCCTTTCTGTGCTCAGTCCGAGCTGCTGGTCCCTGCGAGGGCTGCGCGGGTGCAGGGATGCATGTTGAAAACAGTACGGTGGGGATTCACTCATGGCTCCATCCGAGCAGCAGCGCTCCCAGCTCCAGCGGTGGGAAAGCTGGTGCCGCTGGGGCAGGGGGCTTGTGCTGGGCTTGGGGATGCACAGGAGCAGGAGCTCTTGCTTCCAGGTGGCAACGGGGGAGAAAGCCCATGCGGGTGACAAGGGAAGGTGGCATTTAACAACCCCAGAGCCATACCCCAACCTTTTTACCCCACTGCCTGAGCTCCCCGGGCCGGCTGAGCTCCCTGCCCTTCTACCCCATCCATTACGCCCCACGGCAATGGTATGCAGACACCGGGACCAATTTACTTGATAAATTCTGCTGCTTGTTATTTGAAGGATCAGACAGGCCTCGCACTTTCGGGAGATTAATTTTTGATTTATTGTCGGCTGCAATGATTTATTCTGATCCTTCCCCAGGGAAAAGACAGGGCTGTAAATATTTTAAATGCCGTTAGCTGGTGACAAGAAGCATTGCTGGATGGTAACAGGGTGGATGGGGGATTGAAATCATAGCAGCCTTTCTACTAAATTACTCAGAGGCAACTCCAAATGTCTGGTGGTCTGTTTGAATGGAGGTAGAGGAAGAGGGGAAGAAACCCCGCCACATGTTAAATTGTTATCTTGTTAACTGAGACGATGTTCTTGGCTTTCTCTATTTGCCCTCGGAGCTGCTGCTGCTGATTGCAGTGAATTGAATTTCAAAGCGTGATACAGCCTCGCTAAGAGCACGTTGTGCTCCCTAGTGAGAAATAGAGGCAACTAATAGGAATTGCATTTAAAACAGGCAGAATAACCAAATGGAAATCCCCCAGCAAGGGGCCATGGAGCCCTTCTTCTGCTATGTGAGATCTCAAAGTGCTTTACAGCAGGGGGTGAGCATCCCACTGTTCCATCTCACGGGTGCAGGCCGAGGGCAATCACAAGGTCACTTAATGAACCAGCAGCACAGCAAGGAGAGGCCTTTGGGTCTCCTGAGATACTGGCCAGTGTCCTGGCCACAGGGTCCCACTGCTTCTCAGGAGAGGACCCAAGAGTCCCAAAGGGACTTGGTGTTTTCAACAATCTGGACAACTCTCCATTGCCAAGGAAATGCCCCAAAACCTCCTTACTTGACCCTGGAGCTGGACTTTGCCCTGACTCCAGCTCTTGTGGCAGAAACCCCCCGTGGAGGAGTGCGAGGGGTCCCAGGGTGGTCTCAAGCAAAGGTAGGAGCCCATGGTGCTCCCTGCTCCTCCGTATGAGACATCCCTGGTGGTACTTTCTTGATGTTATGCTTTATCGATAATGTGAGGAATCAGATCAAAGAGAAGCCAGATACAGCTCTTGGGGGAGAACAAAACCGCACGGTCTCTCCTGCTGAGTTATGCAAAATATGCAGATAGGTCTCTTTTTTTAAAGATACGTTTTGTGCCCTTCTCCAAAAGTTTGAGACAAGTGAAACCATTTAGAACTTGAGTTTTCTTCAGGATCCCTCTTCTCTCCTTACACGCAAGGATGATGCTCAGGCACATCAGCGCCGGCGATGGCAGCCAGCTCCTTGCCGTCCCCCAAGCAGGATGAGGTTTGTATCACGGCTCTTTCCCAGTGTTACAGACCAAAACCCTCCCATGACCTGCAGAGATCCATAGTCTGTCCAGGGGGACAGCTGGAAATCGGAGAGCATCCCTTTCAGTACTTTGAGAGGTTTCCCGCAGACTATCCTTTCTTCTCTGCTGAAGCCACTGTGCTCAGATCCATCAGCCCTGCTTGTTTGCAGAGCACTAATCAACAGCAGTTATTTGGATCCCAGCTGTGTCATGTGCTTCCCCATAATCTTAATGGTGTGTGAAGAGGAAGCGCGCACGGCACTTGAGCAAGGCTTGGGGGTAACCTTCTGTTTTCATGCCCTCAGTTCACTCCACTGCTAATTTCTTTGCTCGTTTTCCATCAGTGCTTTGAGATCCTCAGCCCTCGAGAAAGGCAAGGGACTTTGCACACCTTTCCCTGCGGTGTATCCGTGCTGCGGTGCTGCTGATGGGTGGATATGCAGCACTGGGATTTTCCTTCTCCTAGGAGACCTTTCCACCTCTCATCCTTCCTGAGAAAAGCCACCCGAAATCTCCTCTGGCTGGGTTGTTCCCAAGCTCCCTTTGCCACCTGCCAGCAAGAGGAGGCTGTCGGCCATCAGTGTGCAACCCTTGCACATATCTGGGTGACAATCGTGCACCGGTGCCACCCAGGCAGCATTTTACCTGCTCACACGTCTCTCTGCAAGCAGCCAGCAGGGTGCCCGGGGTGGCAGGGATCCCCAGCCCCGGCAGCAGCACGCCTGCGGGGTGAGCAGGACGCGGTGCCCACCAGCATCCCTTCCTCCCAAAATAACGCTCGAGAAGATGCCGGTCCCAGCCCCTGTTGGCAGAGCTGTCACGCGAGGGTGCAGCATCACCCTGGCAGCTCCCAGCCCACCCGTCTCCGGCACCATCGCGCGGAGAGGGCTCTGTGCCAGCAGCCGGAGCAGCGACTCCCTTTGCCTCTCTTTCTTTTTTTCTTTTTTGCCTGAACAGCAAATAAAATCCTTTTCTCCTGCTGCTAAATTGGAAGGAAAGGAAAAAACCCAACAAACAAAACAACACTCCCCTCCCCAGCCTCACAATAAGTATGTTGGAGGAAAAAAACTAACTGGAGCACTGAAGATAAAAGAATGGCTGTTAAATGAAAATGTTGAGGCAGAAAAGCATTAGACAGCAGTAGTAATTGTTAATTTGTACTCAGATTTAGTACGAAATGGCTTTTATTACTTCAAATATGCATTTATTCTGGCTTTCCATTTGGAGCAGTAACACGCAGATGAGCTTTCAAACCCCCAAGGTATTGGGTAAAATAGAAAATAAAAAATAAATCCTTTAATGGATTTTCAAGTCTGTAGTCCCAGCAACCATTTTTTATTTTTTTGGTTACTGTTTAGAGCAATATACGTGCGATTGCAGCAGCACGATGGGTGCGCTGTTAATTGGCTGAACTCCGTAGGGAAGGGAAGGAATCGCCGTCGGGGGCCGAGTCCCAGGAGTGCTGCTGGGGGGTCCCAGGCAGGGTCCCCACTGGGGGCTCCCGGACTGCTACTGGTTGTACGGGGAAGGCAGGGACCATGCTGAAGGGCCAAGCTCTGCAGTTGCAGGGGCCTGCATTAGAAGACAGCCCCCGCCCTGGCGATCTTGGGCTGTACACGCAAAAATCAGAAAAAACCCACTTATTTCTGCTCTGTCCCAGGTGGGAAGTGTGGGGGTGAATACTGAACCAAACCGGCAACCCCAAATCCCAGCCCGCTGCGACTCCGGGGCCGTTGCTCCCCATCCACTGGGTTATTTTTGGCTCTGCTGCCTTCCCATCAACCGATGGGTCAAATCCCTGCCCGCCCCAGTGAAGGCAAGTGGGAGCCCTGGGTGCTCCCCACGGCCGCAGCAATGCCGGTGGGTGTCTGGCTGTGACCGAGGCGTCTGCCCCAGGCTGGAGCACGAGGCGATGGGGCTTTAGGAGAGTTTTCTGCCCTGCATCAGTATTTTTTTCCTGCAAGAAATAGTCTAGTTTAAATGGGAATCGATTCAGGAAAGTCTGACAGATGAATAATATAAACAAGATCAAATGAATTTATGACTGTTGTCCTTTCTGGCTTGATAATCAATGAACTGTCGGGGGAAAGATGCTGGAGTGGCAAAGAGCTGGGTCTATATCAGCAAAAGTAAAAGCAAAAGTCAAATCAGTCAGCATCGGACGCTTGCAGTTGCCTTTGAGACACTTGCAGGCTGGAAAATTATTTGATTTATTGACTTCACCTGAAGCTGACTAAATACTGGCACAACCTGCATACCACGTCCCGTCTGCAATCGGCGAGATTTATGTGCGGGGACTGGAATCCACATAGTAGCTGTTTTCCTGCAATAGTTGCTTCCACTTTGCATATTTTGCCGATTACTCATGTTGTTTTAATACACGCGTTCCCCACCCCCGTGTCTGGGGAGCGTGTCCTCTGGGGACACTCGTGCTGGGAAGCCCCGACCTGCCCCAGCGGGCGCTGCTGCTCCCGGGTTTGTTGCCTGTTGTCTGTGTAGGCTCAGCCGTTGCCACCTTGTTAATGATCTGTGCGTGTCCTGCAGCTTTATGATCTGTTATTCTTTCTGAAGAACTCGGTTTTCTTACAAGTTTGTGGCAGAGGCTCTCTGTGGGTGGGTTTTATTGCCTGAATTGCAGGGTTGGGACAGCCTCATCTCGTCTGGTCCATTAACAAGTAATCACTTTCTCTCCGGCCCAGATTGGGGTTGCGTTTCCTTCTCATCTCATTTTCTTTAGCTCAGAGTAAGCTTTGAACTATGTTATGTAGTGCCAGGAATCATGAATAAAAACCGGCCTGCCCCATCGCGGGTTTGGTTTCTCCAAACCGAAGGGATTTCATCTCGTTCAGTCTCACGCAGCCCCGGGACGGGTGAGGGGGTGAGCAGAGGACTTGGGCTTTGGAGGATGCAAGCAGGGACACCAGTTCCAGCATGGGCAGCTCTTCAGCACCATAAATCCCAAGACATAAGGACTAAGGCACAATGAAAAGCATCAACACCTATATCTTTTCCAGAGGTCCCACTGATGTAAGAAACCCCCATTCCTCGCGATCACCCCAAGACCCCCTCGCCCTTAGTTGGACCTCCCCGCCTTTTAATTCACATTCACACCCACGGTGCTCACTGTCTGCAGACGGGATACCGGAGTTAATACCTGCGCAGGAGATCAGACAGCCAGAACCATGCCTTCTGGCCTCGAACGCCCATCGGTTAATCCCAGCCCCCGTGCTTGCTCTGCACCGGAGCTCAGGGAGCGTGGGGGCACCAGGGCTGCACAAGGCCGCCCGTCCCAGCCCTGCCACGAGCATCCTGCCCCGTGCCCGGTCAGTGATAAACATGTCAGATCCACTAAGCTTGCAAGGATCGATTCCCTTCACAGGATCAACAAAGCAATTTGCTGTCTAGGTCTTGATCTGTTGTGAATAATAAGCAGCCATGGAAGCCTGGCCTGTGTAACACCTTGTACACTTGAAATCTGGAAACCATCAGGGACTGCGTTAGTCAGTAAAGGCAGGGAGTGGAAAAACACGCAGGGGGAAAGGAGCGAGGGGATTTCCAGTCACTGATTGTCAGCATCGTCTTCTCAGATACCTAATCTATTAAGGGCTCTTCAGGTTCTCAAGTGCTGCAGGCAAACAGAGGGCACCAATTCAGCGGGGTGTAGAAGTGCCTCTGCAGCGGGGAGACGGCAGCGGGGGCAGTGCCAGCTCTGCCTGCCACCTGCAGCCAGCTTGGAGAGCACAGGCCATCGCCGGAGCTCTGGGCCAGCCTGGGTTGCTTCATGGTCAGTCATCATCTTATTTGGTGTGGAGCCTCTCCCCTTAAAAGCTTCCTTTTTAATTAGTCCTTCTCAGGGCGGGCACAGGGCAGGGGGTGCTGAGCGGCTGGGCTGCGTGGGGCAGGACATCTCCGTCCCTGCAGCTCTGTGGAACAAGAACAAACTCCCAAGGACAGTTCTCCTGGGTCCCTCTCCAAAACCGTCTCCCTCCATCGGTCCACCTGTGGCTGTGCAGAGCTTAGCTCTGGCCATCTCCCCATGCTTTGTCTCCATGCACAGCCCAGCCTTTGGTCACGGAGAAGTGTGTTATTCTCCACGGGACCACTGTCACCCCACTAGTACTGCCTGTGCCAGCAAGCCCAGTGATAAAAACGCAAGAGCTAGATCCTCCTTAAGAAACCACCCAAGCTCGTCAAGTACCTTTAGCAACAACCCATGCAGGGGGCAGCTTTTTCCTGGTGCACCCAAAGCCCCGCGGATCCCCCTCCCCAGGGGATACAACCGAACCCATACGCCGGTGCTTCACACACAACGTCCGCGCGTGAAGACGTGGCCCATACCGGTGGTGTGTGCTCTAGCTAGGATCGGACACAAGGCCAGCTGACGTCTTCACAAGGTCGCGCGTGATCAACCCAAAATTCAGAGGGCTATGAGGCAGGTCCTATGCGCGTATCCGACTATGCACATTCCCAGGGCCAGCCATACAAGTCCTGCCCAAAAGTCACAGGAGACACACTCAGCTCTCTTTGACAGCGGTATTTTGTCCCTTTTGCTCCCCAGAGTGTTTTCAGCATACCAACATCAGTCCATTAACATTGAACCCAGCCCTTCTTCCCCTTAGCAACAGCATCAATATTTATGTTATGTAGCTAATGCAGTCTACTTATATGATTTCTACGATTTCAGGTGGGAATTCTTTGTACAAAGACCTCTATTACCTTCCAGTATAGGATGCTGCTGTTCACCTGCAAAACAAGCATTATGGATCTGCGACCTTTTTTTAGAAGCTATTTCATGCTGAAGAGACCTGGTCTGGAGCTGCTTCTCAATCACAGATAATTTAAGTGGGAATATAGGTACCAGAAACCCACCTAATATTGACTGGTCTGGTTAAGCAGGTTTCTGTAAGTGTCTGAAAAGGATCAAGCCTATTGATTAATTAACCAATAACCTACATACAGGCTTTGGTGGAAACTCTGCTGTGTGCTTGTGTCGCTCTGCTGCCTCCAGTCACACGAAATGGTGAGCAAGTCGAGCACCCTCAGGGCTGGCCTGAAGAGGCTATTTGAAAGACTGTGAAATGTTTGTACCAGGGCATGACAAGGGGCTTAGAGGTAGAGCTGTGGTGATGGAGGGAGACAGATGCTGTGGATAAAAATTTGGTCTTTGACTATTGAATAGGGCTAATGTTACAGGGCTGGTGAATGGTAGGCGTTAACAAATGTATCAGCGCCTCAAATATCATGGGGAGCTGCCCGCGAAGCATCTAGGAGGAGAGTGCTACCTGTGAGACAGCTCTCAAAGGCAGGGTGCAGGAATCCTGGTGTCGTGGATGGGCTGCACCAGCTCGCGAGAGTGTAAGTGCGTGTAGAGACTTGCTATGTCTTCTCTGGGCTCTTCTCCCCACCCCACAAGCTGACTCCGGGACACGGCAGCTCTGTGCCGCTGCGGTTTCACGCATCCTGCTGTATTTCAGTGAGGGCTTCAGTTTTTTAAAGGGGTGGTTCTGAAAGGGTGTTCACCCTTTCTGGCAGCAAAGGCTTTCTGTAGGGGGCATCTTTTTCAGCTCACTGCCAGGCTAAGGAGCGCTGGGGGAAGTTTCTCTTTATTTTTTTCTTTTTCATATAAATAGGATATTCAGCAAGAGTGGTGTTTGCAAGCCAAGCAAAAACATCACTGAGTGTTGATCAAGTCCCATGTCCTTTGTTTTTGTTCAGACATGGCCATTTAAAGAAGGAAGCCAAATACTTTGTGTGACCCAGTGTAATTACCATGCCTCCCGCCCTTTTTCCACGCTTTTCCTGGAATTAACCGGTGTGCAGCTGTAACGTGGGCTTTCCCTGTTGTCCCTTGCTTCTGCTGTCTTCTCCAGATCCTTTACTTCATCTGCGGCTTATACAATCCCAGAGTTTCCCACCAATCCCCAGGAGAGAGATTGCTTCAGGACTGACAAGTGCCAGACACCGTGCAGCCACCTGGATGTTTCCCCTCTTGGCACTAAAGCCCCTCGGAAGGCATTAGGGACAAGGCAGCGGTTATCTGAACGATGGCCCAAGTGCTTGAAGGCTCCCAGCCCCAGGACTGCTTGTTTCTGTCAGGGCACATCCTTCAGGCTCAAAACTTCTCGCTGCTCCGGCGAAGCCGCTGCCCTTTTCTGTCTAGGGCATCAGGCAGCCAAACACCAGAATGCTAGTTATGAAAAACAGTTGCCTGATGATTATGTTCCCTCTCTTTTAATTAAAAGCCTGGCATTTACAAATCAAAAATATCCACACCAGGATTTTTCCTGCCCTGGTATTTTAAATAATAATTGTTAATTATTAATTATTCATGATTAATGAATGCTTTGCACATCTAAACGTCTTCCTTCCAGACAACCCTGTAAAATAATTTGCTACAATTGTGAGAAATCTGCTAGGCTAGCGCTAGCGGCGAGTGGCCTAGGTCCTTCTGGGGCTCCAGTGGAAATGCAGCGGATCCTGACGAACACACGGCCGAACTCGTCGCTGGGGAGGGTGCCTTTGGTAGCTAATGGGTTTGCTCTTTGGATGTGTTCGGTTACGTCTGCCTGCTCTAGCAACCGCAGGAAGCCCGTTTTGCTCCTGCTCTCTGTAGGAGGCTCCTGGCTCACCCCCAGCGACAAAGCTGCAAACCGAGGGGCTGCCGACACGGGTTCCCTCCCGCGCAGGGCAGCAGTGCCGGCTGCCGGAGGTGGGGTCGAAGGCACACAGGGACAGAGGGGAGAACTTAACCTTTGGAGTTTGAGACCAACAGGTCCATGTTAAGAGCCTAAAATTCAGCTCTGAAACACTGATCCCAGCTCAAGGACTCTGTGGCTTGAAGTTCAAGAGTGCTTAGCGTGTAACAGTCCTCTTGACTGTGCTTTACAGAGGGAACTAGAGGGGAGCGGTTTGGTGACAACCACTGCTGCGTCAGTCCCTCCGTTGTCTTTGTCAGCTCATTGGTTTCTCCTGGGTTGCCTTTTCCTTGTAGGATTCAGAGCCAAGTTTCAAGTTTCCAAAGTTTGTGCAAACTCAGTAAAAAACAATGGTCCAGTTTCACGGGGACCGGCTTGTAACATTTACCTCCATGGCAATGCAAAGCCTTGGGGCAAACTGGCTGCGAAGCAGCACGATGCTGACAGCCGCACCCATGGGATGCACTTTCAGCCCAAATAAGTGGGCAAGTAAGATATTGTTGGGGGTTGCATGTATCCTAACAGCACTGGTTTTCTTCACCGCGGCTCACTTCTGCAGGATTTCTTACCTAGATTTTTGCTAAAGCAGTTGCAAGATGTCCCAGTGCTGCACGCGGTTCCGTTTGCTCTTTCCTCCTGTCCACCAAGGGCGCTGGCAGCAGAAATTGGTGTTTTGCTGCGATCTAGTGGTGCAGCACATGGAACAGGCTCATGGTATTCACTTCAGGCTGAAGACGGGCTCCCAAGCAGGTTTTCCCAGGCCCTGAGCTAAGTGATACTTGTGTATGTGTATGTGCTCCATACTAAAAATTCCTTCATCACATGAAAGAAAACAAAAGCAATGCTCATTATTCTTCATAGTAAGCAGTGGAGAAGATGGATACTGCACAAGATACATGATGCAGCAAGGTGTTTCAGGGAGCATAACCTTTGAAGTGTGCCATCTGGAGAGTGCTGGAAATCTTAGGCTTTATGATGGGGCAACATTACTTGACTCCTTGCATAATGAGCAGCTGACGCATGTTCAGATCAAGGTGACATTAACACAGGCGAGATGGCCTAGTCTTTTCCAGCTGAGCAAGCTCCTAACCCTCTGGCAATAAATAAATAAATGGAGGTACTCAGTGCCCCTCAAGTCAGTCGAATTGCTTGTAGGGTGTGAGGAGAGAGAGATGGAGATGTGCAGGGGAAAGGTAAAGCGTTGTGGGGTTGTTTTTTTCCTCCTTCACTTCCCCTTCAGCCCCTCATTGGGACCCTGAGGAGCTATAAGGGACATAATTCATAATTCATTACATAATTCAGCTTCGCCTTGAAAAATACCTTTTCTTTTTCCCATCCCCTCATGCAAAACAGGAGGCTTGAGAGGGCAAGTGCTGGTGAGCACAGGGATGCAATGCAAGTCTGGCGGGGGAAAGATGCTCGGCAAAGCTGCCTGGACTCTTCTATCTATGATCTTGAAAACTGTCTGGAAAGAGCAGCATCAGAGCAAAGCTTTGTTCACATTGAGCGGCTTACTATTTCATGGTAAGCCAGTGTTAGACACAGGAGTCTCCAGGAATGCTTGGAGCCATGTGACAGGGAGGTCTCAATGGCCTGGGTGGCTGCTGACCCGCCGTCGTCCGTGGCAGGCTTTGCTCTTTGCTACGCCAGAGCTAGTGCAATCCTCTCTGGGATGACAGCACCCCTGGGTCCCCAAAGCCGCTCCTGCTGCCAGCATCCCACCGAGCGGCTCCCCAGACCGGGTCTGGAGCTGTGAGCCTGGGGCTGCAAACTGTGCAGAGGAGTTTGGCCCAGGTAGAGAGGGGATTATTAGAGGCAGTTTTTAGGGAAACAACTGCTTTGAGATGCTGTTTTGCAAAAACCTCTTAGGGGAAGATCAGTTGGTGTCCCTGCTGGGTGGGGAACAGAACTGTCAGTGTTTTGGTGTGGACCTGCCTGATGACACACCTCAGGATATCACCCACCTCTGTTTTGGGGTGGGTGCAGCCCTCATTGTCACAAGCAGGCAAATTAAGGGCTTTTTTTTTTGTAGATCTAAAAGTTGAAGGAAACTTTTCCTGGAATGAAGGCTGGAGCGTGCCTGGCTGACACCAAGTAAATTTCTCCATGGGGCGCAGAGCGCTCACCTGGCCAGCACTTGGTTAAGGCTGACCCTGTCCCAAAGACACATTAACAGCCCTGGGAGGGAAAGCAGGCAATTCTTGGCAAGTAAAACCATCCCTCCCAACAGGCAGCTGTGGCTCTTTGCTATCAGTTTGGGCATTAGGAGCGCTACAGGAGGCAAGTGAAGGTCGACCAGAGAAATAAGTCTCACACTTAATGCATGAGGTGTTGGAGACCTGCGCCGGTGAGGTTCTGTTCCTGCAGCCTGCCGCGCACAGGTCACTCCCAGAGGGCCCCAGGCACGTTACAGAAACCAAATCCAGCCTGTCCCTGCGCTGCTCCGAGGCGGGTGATCGACAGAAATGCTCCCTGGATCGTAGTGACCGCAGAGGTCTGGAGGGTTGCTCAGGTGAACGGCCGGGGCTGAGGGTTCTTAATTCGGTGCAGGTCCTTTAATCCACAGACCTAGCTCAGGTTTGCTGTTTTCTTCTCCTTTACTGAATCCATTGAACTTACCCTGGTGCAATTCTTTTCCTTTGCTTCCGTGCCTGCAATATGGCCACAGAGGAAGCTTGCCCTCCCAGTTTGCTGCAAACCACCCGCAGATTTTCCCAGACCGCTGGGGTTTGCAGGCGAGCCCTGGGCGAGATTTACAACAGCTGCCAGACAGCGGCACTACGACGGCGTGTTTCGTGGGTTGGGTTTTATGCCCGCTAAAAAAAAAAATAACGTTCCTTCGAAGGGAAAGGCGGGTTTGCTGTGGCAGCAGGTGGCAGCACCGCCTAACGAAGGGGTGTGCGGGGCTGGGCTGAGCACCCGGCTGGCGGGGGGCTCCCGCCTGGCTGCGCAGTCCTGGGCACCCACCACCGCCCTCAGCCTTACGGGCGGTTTGGTGGCCGTAGGTGGGGGGGGGGTGTGCATCCTGCTGCAGTTGCAGAGGTCTGGTATTGCTGGCAAGGGAGATCCGAGGCCCCTGGAGTTGGATGCTCATGAACTGGAGCATCCCTTCCCCTTTTGAATCATTGGCTCCACAGGGATGGAAGTCTGTGCTGCGCGGCGTGTCGGCAGCGGCTTAGCAGATAAGGATGAGTGTATTTAAATGCCAGTTCAGGTTTTAAATCCTCTGCACCAATACTGAATAAAACTACAGGTGCATTAATGAGGCAAGAGACCTCTGCCAGTGCTCCTGTAGCTATGGATAGGAAGGGATTCGTGTCCTGTGCTCTCAGCTAGGGAAGCACAGACTGGCTGCAACAGCACAATGATTTATGCCCTAGGGGCAAGGGAAGCTGCTGCTCCATTAAAACAAAGTGACTCGGATGTGCATCCATCACTAGCTTTTCCTGAAAGGTGCCCGTGAATCCATCTTTCCAAATCCAAATGCTTTAAGGTTAATCAATACTTTTTTTTCAAAGGGATTGGTTGGAGGAGAGGAACTTATCTAATTTCTCCTCATTGCCCATTCCCTGGTTAACCATGTTAATTTGATTGCAGTGGGTCTCTAGGGGGAAAGCCAAGGAAGGGACCTTCTATAAGCTCGAGTGAGGACAAATATCCAGAGTGGGCATGGCGAGGAGTCCAAGCCAAGGAGGGAGCATGCCCCTCACCTCCCGTGACCAGGCTCTGCCCTGCACGGAGGTCTGGCTCAATAACCAGTGCACATATATCTCTCTCTGTTGCTATGGGATGTCCATCTGCAAGCTTGCTGGGAAACGCCGAGCTCCTGGGCCTCGCATCACGCTAATTTTAACAGTTCACTGTCACAAATGTATCTTGCAAGTACAGGGTGCAATATTTATTGCACTTGCATGCTTCATCCCAAGATGCCAATGGTTTGCAACATTATTATGTTGCATATGTAGTTGCCTGTATATGCAATATATACGTATTTCTCTTGAGCATTTTGATCCTTGCTGCATCAGATTTGGTTATCCATCCCTAGACAGAGATGCAGACTAACAGACACGTCTCAGCTTCATTTCTCCCATGTACCCGTGCTTGAACAGTCTCCCAGCATCAGAGCTCCACTCACCGCTTCTTCTGGTACATCTCACAGAAGTAGAGGAAGCAAATTTTCATTCGTAGCACAAACAGAGCAGCACTAAACATCGCAAATCATTATTTGTGTGATGCAGGTAGGCAGTGTCCTCCTCCAGATGGGATTCTCTGCAAAGAGACTTCCAAAAGCGAGAAGGGGTATTTCAGTTCCTTCCCAGCAGGTTTTGCAACCACCACCACTAACAGGAGAGAAGGGATAGACGCTAGCAGGAAAAAGGAAGAGAAGTGAATTTTGCAAGGTACTGAGCAGCCCATGAAGTACAGCGGTGCCCTTGGATCCCTCTGGCGTTAACAGCAACCAGCATCTTGGCGGAGCACTCAGCGCTGTTTAAGAGGGAGCTCCTGAGCGATTTTACTTACTCCTGCCCTAAATCTACCTGTGCAACCAGATCCCTGCAGAAGTGGCAAAGCCTGAGGAACCCTAATTTTTCCAAAGGTGCTGAGCAGCTCCAGGGTAAGGGAGGGAAGCCTGCGCCTCAGTGATATTAACAGCAAAAGGTCCCCAGCTTTAGACCCCTGGTTTCCTTGTACTTTGTTAGTGGTCCCTCTTTGCTCCCGTGAGCAGTTTGGCCTCTGCTGTCACCAGCACCCTGGCAGTTGGGGATGGGTGGCCAGAGCTCAGTTCAGCACCGGGTTCTGCACTCTCAGCTATTCTTAATTGATTTACGTTCTTTTATAGCAGCTGGGTTGTTGCTGTCTGCAGCACCTGCTCTCCGAATCTGGTTTTCTGTTACTGCATCTACTACTCAACAGTAAAATTGCAGTTTCCAGCTTCTTTTCCAGATCCCCTGAAGAAGGTTCTCTCTGGTGGTCCCATAGACCCTGCAGGACACACATTTAACTTCTGACAGACAAATTCCTCACTGACTTTCATGGGATGGTAACACACGTAAATGCAAATGGATCTTTTGGGCTAAGCCAGGGACCCCAGTGCTTTTTGTGATAAACCCTGAAGGGTGTGAACATCTGCGTCAGCATGTTCAATATATGTTGTCTAGAAGACATGCTAAATCAATAAGGGTCAGCGTGTTGCTTCTAGAGAAAGTGCTTGTATTAGTTTCAGTTTCACAACCTCAGCAAAATATTTGTAATGTAATAAAACGCACGGCGAAGGAAGCGGCAAATCTTGCTGCGAGTGTTTCTAAGATGGGGAGACTTTAATTAAACTGCCATTTCTGATAATCAAGCCACTGAAGAGACGCCTGGGTGTGATGTTAACAGAAGCCTCCACCTGATTACTCGATTACTTGGTGGGGGGGGGAGAGTGCCCAGCTGCAGATAGCCACCAGCTGACGTCTTACCCAGGGCCAAGCCGTGATACCTCTGCTCCTCTTCAGCAACCCCCTGCGTGGCAAAGACCCCCCCCGAGGGCCATCCCGCTGCTTGGGGGGCAATGAAGTGAGCTGGAAGCCAGGGGTCCCCCTGCAGCTCTTCATCTGGGCGACTCCCAGCGCTCGGGAAAGACTCGTCCTTTCCTACCTGGGGAAAAAAAAAGTCTTGGGATGGGCTTTAAAGCCTGGGCCCCGCGTGGTTGGTAACCCCGGTCTGTGATTTTTAGTACAACTTTTGGGGGCTGCTGAGCCGGGGCAGGCCCCGGCCCGCTGAGGGGCTGCACCTGCTAATTAACGGCGCTGGTAATGAATCCCTCCCCCTGCCCTGTACCCCCACTTCCTCCCTGCCAGACCCTGCCTTCCTCCCTCCTCGCGGCGCCCGCCCGCCCGCCCGGGAGCGCGCAGTGCGGCGCGGCCGCGCTCGGGAGCGCGCAGTGCGGCGCACCGAGCCCCGGCTGCGGCGAGTCCCGGAGCTCCCGGACCAGGTAAAAGCGGGGAGTTTTGGGAGGGGACGGTGACATCGGGTGGCCGCCGGGGGATGCTCGGGTCGGTCCGGCCGCGGCAGCCCTAGGGCACGGCTGGGGGTGGGCGGGTTGGCCCCGCACCCTTCTCACAGGTTTGGAATATCCCCCCGGTTGTGGGGTCACACACCCCCCCCATTTTTCCCTTCCCGCGTGCTGGGGGAGCTGCTGGGTACCGGGCTTGGGCATGTGATGGGATTTTTGCTCTTACGTCATGACATCGTGTCTATGCGTGTGATAAAATCCCGGTGTGTCGGCGTGGGGGGGACGGGGTGCAGGAAGGGGAGTGCAGCCCGGGTAGAGACCTTTGTGTGACAGGGCATGTTTCGGTCCCTGAAAGCTCCTGGGGAGGAAGGCTCGCTCTGCGGGGCGGCTGCACCCTGCGCCTTCCCTCTCGTGGTTGGGGGTGGATTTGTGTTATCCCTCTGAAACATCCTGTGCTGGCAAAATTACATCCCCCGGCCTCGTTGGTGAGGCCTCTTTGAGAACACCTGGGTTGCGATGCTGCGTTCGATGGAGCCGGGCCTCGCCGGAGAGCAGTGGTTAGTGAGTGCTGTATTTTCAATCTGCATGCTCTGGCTGTGCCTGCAGAGCTGCTTGCCGCTATCGATCAGGCTTCTGGAGGTGGGGAAAGTGCTGAATCATTTGTACTCGTGGCTGTACGGGCGGTTCAGCTGTTCCCGATCTCCAGCAAATGCTCGCAAATGGGCTGCAGAGGCTGAAGAAAACTCTGCTGCGTGTGCGTGGCCGTGCCTGAGGTGGGAGTCCTGTGGGCCTGGAAGAGGTGCTGCTTGGCTTGAGCACAGCGTAATATCTTCTTCTGTGGCCTTAGTTGCTCCTTGGAGGGCAGGGCACGGGGGAGATGCACAATCGCATCTCAGTGAGGCCTTTGGGCATGGCACGGTGGGGGTGGGGGTGGGGGTATAGGGGATTGAGGGAGGGTTTCTCTAGAAAATCCTGCCCCTTCTAAAATGGGGAAAGGTATGTGGGGTTTGCTGCTTGGGTAGGGTTTTCTTTTCCCTTTTGAATACTGCCTTTGAGATTCTTTTTCAAGGTCAGGTCCTTGGAATAGCTTGTGGGCTACAGAGCACTTCTGAAAGTCAAACGGGGGTGTTTCTGCTTTTGAGAGAGGGGCAGCGTAAAGGGGCAGGGGGATGCATATACTGCAGAAAAATTGGGATACTGAAACGCAGACCAGATCCTGTCTGTTTTAAGATGGATCCTGTGGTACTGTCAGTGTTTCCGGGGTGCTCCTATCAGATGCTGAGGACAAAAGCAAGAATCCAGTGACTTTTATTGAGATGCCGACTCCTTTATTGCCGACCGCCTTTCTGTAAAATATCTACCCTTTGGCAGGCAGCTAAATCGATCGTCAGCGTGACTGCTTTGTTTCCAGAAAACTTCTTTGCATGGCCTACCTTGAAAGATAACTGCTCAAATTCAGCATCACATTGTATTGAACGGCTTCAGGCCGGGCCTTTGCTGACTTTCCTTTTTTGTGTAGCCGTAACGCGAGTACAGCATAAATAATGCATGGCGGTCTTCTCAGCTGCTGGAGGATGGGCTCAAGTTGTTAAATTTGAAAATGGACTTTGTTTGCAGGGGTTGAGACCTGAGGACTGGCCTCATCTTGTTTGAGCTAGAGCTGTACGATAGCGCTGGCTGTCGTAATAACAAAGCTCCAGCATCACCTTCAGTGTCTCGCCGGGGGTTGCTGTGGGCCGCAGCGTTTCCTGAGTTGTGTTGCCTTGGCTGTGGCTAGGGATCTGATTTAAACCAAGTCAGTCAATCCAATCATCTCTTCTCCCAGCTAATGATTAAATGGAAAATATCCCGAGCTCTCAAATAGTATTAATTCATAATGAATTATTTGCCTAGCTGTGATCTAATTGTCTTTGTGGGTCTCGTGTATAAAATCAATGCTGCCCTGGCAGAGTGCCACCGCAAAGGCTTTCTGCAGCGCACAAGCATCAAAGATGGTCAAATATCTTTAATGATAACAGCAGGAAATGAGGTTTGACTCTTCATACCCATGTTCCTGCCAGCTGCCTGAGACCCTGTGAGGAGGCTACTCGTGTGAGACCCCTGGGTGTAGGGATTAGCGTGGTTGTAGCCCTCCTGTGGGGGAAGGCACTGAGTCTCATGGGTGGGGAAGGTGTTGAGATCAGGTGTGAACACTAATGTGTCAATATTGTGTGTTGGGGACAAGTGGGAATAGAAATGAGAAGCTGTAAATGGAGACCTGGCCAGCTGCTGGTGTTGCCTGCGGTCATGAGGAAAGGAAGAATGGACATGGGCACGAGGCAAAGGGACCTTTGGTGCTTGGTTCAGGCTGATGGGAAAGGGTAAATAGATGGCTTTTGAAGTAGTTTAACTTCCCATTGAAATGTTTTTTACTTCCGATGCTCTATTTCAGGCCTGGTATGGTGACCTAGTGTCCTTGGGAGGAGACTCGCTGGGTGAATTATTCATAGGTACCAAGTACCTTGCCAGCCTTGAATCCTACATCCGCTCCTGTCGTCTGTTTAACCCCACTTAGCAGAACTGTGGTAGCTCTGGGGTGTCTCTAACAAAATACTGTCTGGATAAATTTCAGTGTTTCTACAAATGGAGCCTACCTGGGCAGACCAAAGGCTTGTCCAGGTTACTCAGAGCTCCAGAGCACCGTGGCTCCATCTTGTTCGTGGTGTGCTGAAAGGTTTGCACTTGAAATTGTTTAAGAAATCCAAGGAAATTAAACAGCCAGGTTCCTAGGGCGCTTCTGCAGTTCTGACATTAAGCTGTGAGCTGCTGAAGTTCTTCCTTCTCTGGACAGTAGTAGTGTGTGTGCGCATGTGTTGACTCTTATGGGGTTTTAATTTGGTTGTTTGTGCAGCATCAGGCTCTCAAATCTCATGAGCACTTAGTGTTGTATGTAGATAAATCCGGACGGTGAGGCAGAGCTCCGTCATCGGTACTGTTACAGGAGTTCAGGGGGGAGTGAAATCCCCTGGTTTCTGCACAGTTGTGAAGCTCTGCTTGTTCAGGTGAAATAAGAATACAGCTGAACTGTGAGGATTTAAATCCATGACAGTTGTTGACACTGAATGTCTGAGTCATGTACAGAAAAACAGTTTTTACTTTAATTTGAATAAAAGCAAAACCTGGGAGGAGACTTCTAAAAATCCAAGAAAGAAACCTAAACTCTGGTACTTCCCCTTTGAATCTTTATTGTTCCTTGGGTTTAGTTTGCCCTTATCAAAATATTCCCTTGTATCTTAAAACCGAGCAGGCAGCTCCAACCAAGGCTTGTATTCAATTAGAGTTTTTGAAAGGCTCTAGCAAATCTTGTCAGAGAGGTCTAGCTTGTCTCCCTGCCCTGTGCGTAACTCCTTTCAAAAATAATTTTCTTTATTTAAAATGTTGTTGGATGACTTCTGCTCTCTTTTTTATTTTTCTTTTTTATCCTGCTGAAGCAGGTCATACCTTCATTCTTTTACCTTTGCTGTCCAGGATAATTGTTGCATAATTTTAGAGATCCAGCTTAGAATGAACTTGCTTGAAGTTGTTGTTATGCTAAATAATCCCCTCCCTTTTTTTTTTAAATCCAGATCTGAAAGAAATCGTGCTGTGTTATTATGGATTAAAATAGAGGAGGATTAAGACCTCAGCCCTGCTTATAGGGATCGCCATTCCTAGTTAATGAGATAGGAGGAGAAGGATTAACAACTGAACAAATAGAGATGGTTTTGCATGGCTAAACTAGGTAGAAGTTCCCAAGGATGCTATGCAGGGACAAGCCTTTGCCTTTCCTCTTTAGCTCCCCTTAGGTCAGAGTCCTTTAGATCCCATCCCATCCTCTTGCTGCCGGTGATAACTGGGTCCTACTACTCTCACCATAGGAATGCAGTTGGGAGAGAACAGCCCAAGGGCACAGGAGAGTAAAGTTCCGTCATGCCCTGGCTGCAGGGAGAGCTGGACAAAAGGCAGGGTACAGGCCTTGGCAATGGGGAATGGAAACTTTGCTTCAGAGCAGCATCTCGAAATCCTTTGCTAGCATCACTCTGCCTCTGCTATTCAATTAAGTCTAAACTGAGGGCTGCTGACTTCTGAGGCTGCCAGAGAAGCATCAGTGCTAGAAAGAGGGTGCTTTGTCCAGTTAAGGTTCAATCTACTGTGGTACTAAGCACCTTCTAGGCCTGTGCAGTTTGGGGTGGACCCACCTCCTGCCAGGTCCTGCTCCAATGGGCACTGCTGTCCTTTCTACAGGCAACAAATAATCTCACGTTCAAAGCATGATGTAGGTATAGCTGATAAATACCTAACGCAGGCTGTCCTAGATGCTGCTTTCCCACCTTTGGATGTAAATACTGATCCTTGCAGATGGCTACTTAAAGGCAGCATAACCCAGAGGCTTGGTGCAAGGTGCACCTGCAGATTCATTTGAATTTCTGGCAGTTTTTTCTACTGCTTTATGCCTTCTTGACAGTAGATTTTGCTGTCTTCCATCATGGGGTCTGATGGGTTCCTACAGACCTTCTAAGTCACAGCAAGTGCAATACAGTCTCACTGTCAGCTTGCATACTATATTCCTCCTGAAATACCCTGGCATGCATGGTCAAGGCTGGCAACTGCAGTGTGAGCTGTGAGGTGGGTAGGACTCTCCTTTGATCTGCAGAAAATATAGTTAAATCCCCTTTCTGCTATGAAACGTTTGCTTTTCCTAGTTATCCCAGTAACCTCAAGAAACTCTGAGTTAAACAAGACTGCAGTGCCTCTAAAATTGAGACCACCTAAAGCACTGACCTGTTGTGCATGTTTTTTATTTGTATTAAGAGGTCACTCCTTGAGGAGGAAAAGTGGCATCTGTGCTCTAGAGGTTACTCGGAGAGCAGTGCTCTTGAACAAGCATTCAGGTTCTCTGTCTAACTTCCGTGGTGTCCTGCATATGTTGGGATGCACAAGTAGGACATATGCTCCCCACTCTTCTGAAGATTTTTCGTCCCATGTAAGACTTGGGGACAGAGTTTAGTGGTGGACTTGGCAGTGTTAGGTTTACAGCTGGACTTGATGATCTTAAAGGTCTTTTCCAACCTAAATGATTCCATGACTCTACATTTACGCCAAAGTTGCAAACAAACCCACAGACAATGGGGTGAACCTGTGAGAGTATCCCCACCCACCCCCCACCCTCCAAATTTCAACAAGGAAAGATGTTTAAAGGATTATTTCCTTGGAGTTAGACAGGAAGAATAAAGATCGCCACCGGTCGGGGAATTTTAAGGAAATGAGTGTCCGTGAGTGGGAGAAAGACCCGACCCGAGCGTCGGCGGTCGCGGTCCCGCGGGGCGCCCGGCCGCTCTCCAGGGTGCTGAACCCCCCCCGCCGAGGGCCGCGGCCCCGGACCCCACCGGGGTCGGAGGGGGCTCTCCGCCTTCGTCCCTGCCTCGTTGGTGTCCCTGTTGTTCCTTCTGTCACAGAATCAGAATGGTGGGGGTTTGAAGGGACCTCTGGAGCTCACCCCGTCCCACCCCCTGCTGGAGCAGGCACCCCCAGAGCAGGGGCACAGGGCCGCGTCCAGGCGGGGTGTGAATGTCTCCAGGGAAGGGACCCCACAGCCTCTCTGGGCAGCCTGTGCCGCTGCTCTGGCACCCGCACAGGGAAGGGTTTTTTTCTCATGTTTAGCTGGAAATTCCCATGCTCCAACTTGTGCCCGTTGCCCCTTGGCTTGTTGTTGGGCACCACTGAAAAGAGTCCGGCCCCACCCTCTTGACACCCGCCCTTCAGATATTTCTAAGTATTGATGACATCCCCCCTCAGTCTTCTCTTGTCCAGGCTGAACAAACCCAGGGCTTTTAGCCTTTCCTGATACCATTCCTCATTTTCCCATACCTTTACCATGTCATTGGTAAGGAGAAGGGATAACAAGCATAAATTGAAACAAGAGGTTGCAGAGTGGAGGAAAAATGCCTCCTTCCCATCACAACATGGCTGTCAAGCAGTAGCATAGGTTACCCAGAGCGGCTGGGTGGTCTCCACCCTTGTTGGATGGGTGTTTTAAAGACGCATCTGGATAAAGCCTTGAACAACCTGGTCTGACCTTATAGCTGATCCTGCTTTCAGCTGACCTGCTGTGGTCCCTTCCAAACAGAATCAGTTTGTGATCCTGTTACTTTAAGGGGTTTCACCAGCAGGAAGCAAAACAATCTACTCCCTCCCCGCATCACCTCGAGAACCTTTTCTCATGTGCAAAGATCAACTACCCATCCTTGTATCACTGTGAAGCAGCTTTTATTGGATATTCACAGCAGCCTTTATTGGCCATTGAATAGCCTCGGGGCTAGGAGGGAGGGAAAGAAATTACAGTGCTCTTTCTCACCCAACAAAGTGGAAAGGTGAAGACCAGCCCGACTCTTGACTTGCTTCTGGAAGCTTTACTCATAGTCTGCTCAGTTAATGAGGAGCTGCCTGTGTTCTTGTGTGTGAGCGGTGGTAAATGTCACTCTTCCTCGAGAAATTTAGATGATTAGTACTTGGAGCCAGCCTGCATCTTGTTCCACACGTTCTTCACAGTTCCACAGTAGGGTATGGTACCACCAGCCGCCTCACATTTAATTACACAGCCCTGTTTGTTGATAGCCGGGAGAGTTACTAATATGCCTAACAGCACAGCATGGCTCTGCATACATCTGTATGCTGAGCTGTACCCTGATTGAGTTAAGGGCATAGAAAAAGCTCTCTTTCTTGCTGTCACTTAAATGGTGTCAGGATTCGTGAAATCTTGCTTTCAGCTTCCTACCAGACCCAGCAACAAAGACTGCTTGTTGCAAGCTCATTGGCTTCTGTTCGAATCCCTGTGACGTGTTCACAGATGTGTGCGGGCAAGTGGGAGGGAGGGAGGAAGGAGAGAACTGAGGCTTTGTAGCCATGCACATGTGACAGCATGCATGGGACCCCTGAAGCTCCTCTCAGGCCAGCCCTCCTTTCATGACACATCTGGCATGCCCCAGACCATGTTTTGGCACTGGCATTTTGAGCAGTCTGTCTGTAGTTGAATTGCAAGTCTTGCAGCATGTCTGGGACTTAAATCTTGGCTTATTTTTACCTCTCCCATTGCAAATTCAAAAGAGCGTAGCTAGGTAGGATTTGATGCCCTCTGTAGTGAAGCTACATATATGAGCACGCACTGAGAACAATCTCTTGAAAACCATACCAAATCGACTTACTTAAATTGATAATCCTATTTCTTTTTTCCACTATATCTTGTAAATTTGGATTCTAAGGTAAAATATCTTATGACTGAACTTTCTGTCAAAACTAAGTGCTCCTTCCCTTATGCCCAGAAAAGCTGAAGCTGAGGTTAATTCGTACATGTATGTTTATACAAAACATGTGGGCTGTGCTTATTAGAAGACAAATATGTGTACAATAAAGTGTCCTTCAGAATTCGTGTTGCACATGACAGCCTGACATCTCTTATCGACAGCTCTGGTATCCAGATGCCAAGGCCCACAGGGCTTTATTTTCCAGCAACATCAGCAGCTGGGTCCACGGCTATGTATTTTTGGTTGACCTCGTCTGAATTCTTCTGGCCACGGTGACAGCTGTGAGGCTAATCTGGCTTGAGCCCAGTATAGCAGGCTTCTCTCTAATGTTGGATTTCATGGACTGCGGTTTCCTTGTCTGCCTCACTACTCTAACCATCCTCTCCGAATAGATCAACCTTTCTAGAGAGCCTTCATTTTGGAATGGAGGTGGGACTGGATCCTGTGAGAGCCAGGAGCCGAGCTGGGGAGCCTGTGCTTTCTAAATGTTCCTGGTAGGCTTTTTACCCAGGAGATCATTGTGTTTGCCCAGCTCTAATGCTCCTTACTTCCCCCTAAGCTGCCTTGGAAGACAAATGTGAATTATGTTTATGTCTGTAAAGCAGCCCTGGTCCATGACACATGCTAATATGTTTAAAAGGCAACTTTATTACAATTAAGAGATGAGTTAGAGACTTGTATAAGAATAAATACATCTCTGATTGCAGAGCTTGGATCAAGCGGTGCAGAAACAGGTTAGTTAAATTCAGTGGGCTGACTGGGATCGTCACTTCTGGGGAGGGATGACGCTTTCCTGGAACTGCAGAAATGGGAAATTAATGCAGTGAGTCTCAGCTCTCTCACTGGCATCCAGTTGCTCCCAAGCACCTCTTATCTTGGGAATTCACTTGCTGCTCTACATACTTCCCCAAGAGCAGGTTCATAATGGCAGTTATATAATACACAATAGCACGGTCCTTTTTTGGAAATCAAGCTCACCTTAAGCCTGCGAGGTAGGGCTGGCATGGCGGGGGAAGGACAGGGGTTCTTGATTGAAGGGACCAGTCAAAGCAGGAGAGCCTGAGAATGAATTTTAAATAAGTGTGTTGCCTCTTAGACTGAGCAAACATATAATTAACAATAAGATAATAGGGTGGCTCTACAAGGCAGCTAATTGCATTTTCAAATGTCAGCTTGTCAGCTCTTACTTAGTCTTCATTCAGTCTGGGCTTTGCCAGACCGGTGTCTGGTTTTAAATGGCATTTCCCCCTCCTGGCACTGTGGAAGGATCTTCTCCTTCCTTGTCCCGAGAAATCTCTGCTAGCCCAGCTCCTGCTTTGCTTCACCTTGGATGCGGTCTCGCTTCCTAGATGGTGATACTAGTCCACTAGGTTATGTTAAAAAAATATTAAATTAGAAAAAAAATCTTTGCAGGGTTAGAAAGCACTACAGACAATAAGAGACTGTCCTGCAGTTTGCAAGGGCTTGCAGTACCTCAGCTGCCTAAGAGTCTTGCAGACACCTTCCTCTTGCCGCAAGTGATAAGACGACACGGGATGTCTGGGCAGCTGGTTGGTTAGCTGGGTCTAGGTGCGATCAGTGGAGATGGCCCCACAGGGACCGCTGCTCCCTGTGCTCTGTGACATAGGCTTCCATTTGCTGAGTCAAGGTGGGAGCTGGCAACGTGTGGACAACAGGAGATTCCTCGGATAGGAAGAAAATCATGTCACACTTGCAACTTGCAGCAACTCTGCTGCTGATAGATGGTTGAGAAGTTCTGTGCTCCATCGCTAGTCCTCTGAGTAACAGCGCGTGCTTTGAAAACTACATTAATTTAAGGTAAATTATGAAGTATTCTGAGCTGCTTTGTCAGAGCACTGACATGTACCAGGGTTGAATCAGCCAAGCAGGGACCCTTTGGAGAAAACCTCCTCCAGCAGAATGAGTGGATAAGGAGAAACTCCAAGGTTCCCTGTAAGTTTTGGGTCTGTGGGTGCAGGGTATCGTTCCAGATGTGAATTGGATGTTGGCAGCCAAAACTCAGCCTCTGTAGAGAGGGCTGATGTCTGACCGCAGGCAGGGGTTGGGAAAGGAGCCCCGGGGACATCCCAGCTCCACAGTCCCTCCAGAGAGGCAAGGAGCTGCCCTCCCGGCCCCTCAACAGCCTCTCCATGCCAGTGAGCTGGCTTCACTGGGTTTCTGGTTTCCATCAGTGGAAGCGCTGTAGGATGCCGTGCAGAGGTTGTTGCAGGAGAATGTTTAACCCGCACTGACCAGCACAGCCGTATCATGGGCAGAGATTAGCATCACCCTCCTGCTTGAAGCTGACAGCACGTACACGGTGTCGGCTCCGGCCACGCGTCGCCGCAGCACAGGCTGAGCAGCAGCGTGCCACTTCCACTCAGCGCAGCGGGGACGGTGCCCTCGCCGCTGACCAGAGAGTAACGCCCGCGCCGGCCCCCCTGCACCTGCCTTAGTCTGTGATAAGTAGGGAAATGGCACTAATGAACTTTTCAGTGTCTAATCCTTGACATGCTTAGGCAGGGGTGGTATGACTTGACTTAAGGATGGCTTTGGCATGCCTGCGGTGGCGGAGAGCAGCCGTGGAGCTAATGCTACCCACTTAAGGCTTGGAGGCTGGAAAGTGCTTTGCGTTAATGTGTGTAGTCACGCCAGGGGTGGCTTGTTGGGGACGAGCGCTGCCCTCCCTGCCCTGCAGCTGGCTGTGGGTGTGCAAGGGCCGGGCTCCAGATTCAGCCCAGCCGAGGGATGAGGTATATCAACCAGCAAGAGAACAGTGAAACTCTCAGTTCCTCTTAATCCCTCCACATCAGACCTCCTCTGTATACTGCTCCCTGCTTACTGCAGTGACACATCCTGGGCACAGCCTCGGAGCAGCATGATGCAGGAAGGAAGGGGGGCTGGGTATAAAACACCAGTCCCAGCTCCATGTTCAGACCTCCAGGAGAGACTGGAGCTGTTCTGGAAACCCTTGTAGCTGCTGGTCCTGAGCACAGAGGTCAGGGTCACTGGCTATTTGCACCCCTTCCCAACCTCCCAGCCACCCCCGGCAGTGAAGCCCTGAGAGACCCATCGTCTCCAGCTCAGTGTAGGGGAGGATGTTCATAGAATCACAGAATGGTTTGGGTTGGAAGTGACCTTTAGAGGCCATCTAGCCCAACCCCCCTGCAGTGAGCAGGGACATCTTCAACTCGATCAGGTTGCTCAGAGCCCTGTCCAGCCTGGCCTGGAATGTTTCCAGGGACGGGGCATCGACCACCTCTCTGGGCAACCTGGGCCAGGGTTTCACCACCCTCATGGTAAAAAATGTCTTCCTTAGATCCAGTCTAAATCTCCCCTCCTGTAGTTTAAAACCATTCCCCCTTGTCCTGTCACAACAGGCCTTGCTAAAGAGGTTGCCCCCATCCTTCCTATAGATTTTGCCTTCATGACTGCTGTTGATGGAGCAGCCCTGTGCAGAGTGATGGGGCTGCAGGGTGAGAGCGCTGAGCCAACCGCAGGCACCTGGTTTAACCTTCTTGTGGTCACAGTCTGGAAGATAAAACAACTGAAAAGAGAATTTTTCAGAGTCTTTGCTTTGCCTTCTCCATGTTTCAAGGCCCAGTTCCATCCTCTCTTTGTTATTGCACGACTGTTCCCTAAAACACAGCTAAAAAGTTGTTGAAAATATTCTGTAGGACAGTTCCAGCTCTGCTACCGGGAGGCTGTGACCCCGAACCAGCCATTTAGACACCCTGCCTCAGTTTCCCCATAGGTAGATAAGGAGGACTGTCCATGTTGCAGGGACTGGTATGTGTTCTCTCCACATGTCAAGAAAGCTTGAGGCCCTGGGTGAGCACGAAATATTTATTCTGTGGCCTGTTGAATGCATTAAATCACTGCCTTTGACTGGTTCGTGTCAACATATGTCAGTCAATTTGCAATAAATCCTCGTTCTCAATCAGACGGAGCTTTTGCAAAATAAAACAGTGCAGGCAAACAGCAGGGATGTGGTACGTGCCCCGCCGTGGAAGTTACATGCCAGAAAGCAAAAAAATGTTTCTCTACAATGGCAATGCAGTTTCTGCCTGATGCTGCCTATTGTCCGGTAAAAAGGGGTTTGCTGAGCTGCGTTGGTGACGCTCTTGGTATTGATTCTGAACAGATGCTGAGACGTGGGAAGGCAGATGGAGCCCTGCAGTGCAATTACCTCCCACGACAGGGTGGGCAGCGTTGGCCAGATGCCACGTGGGGTTGGTGCGAGGGTGCGGGTTCAGCCCGGGCTGCGGCGAGCCTTTCCCGCGAGCCTGCGGTGGGAGAGGCTGCAGAGGGGGACGTGCCTTTGAGATAAACACAGTCCTGGTCTCGGGCAAGTGGATCTGACACCTGACTAAAATCCTAATTGTGCTGGTGTCGAGGGACCCCGCGCCGCTTGGAGCAATGTGTGCTGCCGTCTTTCTATTTCTGAATCGCAATCTGTGACAAATCCATACTTGTCTTCAGCGTTGGACTCTAGAGGGCAAAAGAAAGGCTTCTGGAGTTGGGTTGCCATCAGTGTGTGCTCGTGGCTAATTATAGCCTTGTGCCAGCAGCAACGGCTCCCGTGGAGGGAGGGAGCAGCAGGGACCACTGCTGCCGGATGAGGCAGTGGGGACCTGAGCCCTCCCAGTACGATGGCATGGGCTTTGTCCTGCTGCTCTGACCACATCTGTGGCACCTCTGTGCACATCTGGGCTGTGGCCAGTGGCTGAAACCCCATTCTGAGCTGCCTTTTGGGTGCAAAGGACCCAGAGGGTCCTGCCCTGCAGCTGAGCATCTGGATGGGGGCCAAGGGGTGTCTGTGGGCTGTGGTCAGAGGTTTTGCAATGAGCTTCTGAGCTAGAAAAGATGGTCGAGATGAGAATACAGCTACAGCTGGGATCCTGGTAGCAGAGTAGCAATGTTTCATGAGAAAGTTAAAGATGCACTAAACTCTTAATTGGGACTTCTGGAGGGTTTTTAGAATACAGCCTCAAGGGTTAATCAGGCAGATGAAAGGCATCTTTCTCCTGGAGAGGAGCTAAGTCAGGAGAGGAGGTGATCTGCCTTTAGATGTGGGTGCAAATTCCTGGATTTCACACTAGGTTCCTACCCCTTCCTCATCCCTCATACACTCGGAGTTCCAGCTGTCTGTAAGCTCGCAAGAGGAAGAGGAGCGATCCTGCAAGTCAGCAAAACGTCCTGCTGTCTGCATGGGCAACGCTGCAGTCGCCTTTGGGACAAAGGCGGAAGAGAAATACGGCTAGTTTATTCTGGCCAGAAACTTTGCAGGATTGTCAAACTCATTCTGTGTGACTCTGCGGGAGGTTTGCAGGGCTAATCAAGCAGAAGGCAGCGCTATGTTCACTCTTGCGTGCTGCCATTTCAAGACCAGCACCATTTAAAGACTAAGAGGTGAGTCTTGTTTAATTGAACAGCTTTACGCTAAGTTAGAGTTGTTTCCTAGCTGCTGCCCTGGGCACGTTGAGTCCCTAATAAAGCACCAAATGTGAGCTGCAAAAGGAGCTCAGGATTTTCCCTGCCGTCACTGCTGACATGTGGGGTCTCCGCCCGATGGAAAAACCCATCCCCTCCCCAGCAGCTAATTATCCCTGAAACACGACTGGTTGTAAAAGCTTCTTCGGACTTCTCTGGGGGGAAAGAGCCACCAGCTCCAGTGGACTCTTCTTGCTCAGTGTAAGCCTGTAAGCTATCAATGGGATTTCAAGGGTCCTGAAAAGAGAGCATGGCTCATCTTCCCTGGGGAGCCTTTATTCATCCTCACTGTTCCCAGTCTCCCAGGCCTGCAGCTTGTGCTGCCCCCAACTTAAAGAAATAGAGATATTGGACTGAGTTAATCCCCAGTGTCTTCATTCATCTTCAAGCAGGGGTGAATTTTTGCTGGCAATCAGCCCTGCTTCTGACCACCTGCCACTGCTTTCTATGGCATGACTGAGGCCATCACCTCCTGCCAGGCTTTGCATCTCTTCCTCCGCACCTCTGTAACGCGCTGTCTGGCCTGTCCATCACTAAGCAGACAGCATCCACTATGATGGGAAATTTTTCAGACTGCAGTGCTGGCAGTGTCCTGCTGCTGTCTGGAGTCACGCGGAGAGCAGATCTCTCAGGCCGCTTTTGTACTGCGAGAATGATGGTGCTAATGTGTGCTATGCATCAGTTTGGCTCGTGGGAGTCCGCTCTGTTGTAAAGGTCAGGATCGAGGATTATCAGCAAAGATTTGGTGGCTCACTCTCCGGGGTCAGGGTAATGTCCTGGAGCATCATTAGGAGATGCCACACAGATACTGCAGCCTCCAGCAGTCACACCCCGCGGAGGGGTGCAGAGCCAAACCCGCTCTGCTCCTGCCTGGGGAAATGAAGATGCTGTGGCCTCACCAGGCTGGGCACAAGGCAAGGCCAGACCTAGCAATGCAGGGCAACTGGCAAGATTTCATGGCTCTGGGCGCTTGTAAGCCTGACATCCCTGCGGGAGGACCAGCTCTGCAATGACAAGCCCGTAAGGCAGTGTGAAATGCGGAGGGTCGGGGGGAGTGGCACAGCCGGCACCGGGAACGTGCTGTTACAGCCAGCCTTTTGCAGCAGCTGCTGTTGCCTCCCCTCCAGACATGGCTGATCCGCCTCATCCTCTACCGCTGCGGTGACAGAGCACAGCTGAGCCACCCGAGCGGCTGCTCGGTGCCGTGGGAGCGATGCTGGTTCCCACAGCTGCCTGCTCCAGTCCCCATTTCTCACGTGTAGCTCGGCATCGTGCTTAGTCTCTGGTATCGTGATGGTTCAGCTGAGGATCTGCATTAGGCAGTCTTTGCCGATTAAAAGTAATTCAGTTTTTAAACTCAGATCTTACTTGCATCTCTTTAATGTTTATTCTTCAAGGGGCTGGATCATGTTTTAATTTCACCAGATAGCAGGAAGACGTTGCCTGAATACAGGGGAAAACAGGAAGAACTAACTAATCAGTTGGGAGGAATGTGGCTTAGGGTTTCAAATCCTGAGGCCTGGTCCTGCTCTCGTTGTCCCATTGCGTTGGGCCTCTTATCCTTCTCCCTTCCAGCATTGCCCAATCTCAATAATCCGGATCAGCAAGGCTGACTCTGTAATTATCTCGGCAGCTACTCTGGGTTAATGAGAAATACAGACAGCAGAGTTAAACTACAATCAGTCTGTGGTAGTTACGATGCCCTTTCGTGGAGGAGAAGGGATTTGGGGGGTTATGGAGACCAAGGTGCGTTGTGCTTGTGGTTAAACTAGCTGTCCCAAATTACCTTCTGATTAAGGTTATTAGGACGATAATTGCTATTAAAGGGTAAGTTTTGCAGCACTGTGGGGGGGAATTGTGTGCTCTCATTGGCAGAGATAAGAACGTACCCCTTGGCATACCGCATCCAGTGAGCGTTAATACCAAATGCTTGGGAGACAGGAGCCAGAAAACAAGGGAGATGTTGCTGTGTTTGCTCTGAAGTGTCAGGTTCTGGGTACATCTGAGCTGGGAGGAAGGTGCGTCCTTGGAGGGCACCTTGGGAAGCAAGAGAAGTGAAGTGCTTGCTCAAAAAGGTGTCACCTGAACTGTCCCCAGGGCTTAGACCTCTGGCACCGAACCACCTCCTCCCTGGACGACAGCCAAGACCACAAAGACTTCTCTACTTGCACCCATTTAATCAGGAAAATGGAAATAGCATTTTAATAAGATGGTAATGAAGATGTGGATCAGATTGGTTGATTCCTCATTTGAAGCTACAAAGGGGAGCTTTGTTTTTTTCCTTGGGTTTATCACTTCTGTTCTTGCCTGATTAGTCATAATCTTCTGCTGTCCTTCACTGGGAAACTCCCTCTTTTATTCTCTGCAAAAGTCTATCCTTAAGTTTGTGTGCGATCCTCCAGGGAAATCAGGCCACCTATATTTCATTTAGTGACTTCAGACAATTAACCTAACAAAGATTCTTCTCTCTCCCCTCCTTCCCCCATCTGTTTCCTAATTACCAATGGAACTGGGATAGATATGCAGACTATGCCTATTTTTTAAATTAAATCACCTTTCTTTGGTGTTTCGTGGTTGGCTTGTTAGAAGCTGTGTCTCACTACTGGGAAAATAGTAAAGCGCAGGATGTACCGGGGGGGGTGGGGGGGGGTGGCAAATGAGCCTGAAAAGGGCCTGAGATTCAGATTTTGTGGATTTTTTTCACATCAGAGCTGGAATGGAGAATCACTTCAGTCCTTCTCGTGGATCAGAAAGTGTTGAGTCATCTGGAAGGGAAGGCTGAGTGACCAGGGACCCTGGAGGGGGTCTCACCCCTCTGCTTAACCTGGAGCACCTCTGGGAGAAGCTGCTTTAGGACCAGGGAAGCATTTTTGGGAGGAAATCAGTCTCCTGTTTCTCTGTTCAAGAGGAAAAATCCCTGTGTCCCCTGTACAGGCTGTCCTGCCTGCCCCATCCCAAGCTCCGGGGGTGCCACGGCCCGTGCCATGCCAGCGAGCTCTCCCTTCCTGCAAGCCCAGTGCTATTAAAGGCCCTGTGTGATGATGGGGGGGCCATTGCATCCATACTGGTGTTACTGGGAGGAGAAGCGCCCTGCAACGGGAACTCAGGATCTGTATGGGAACTAACAGCCACTTGGTGCAGAGCTTGCTGCAGCCTTTGGCTCTCGTTGCAGAGCTGCAAATGACCGCGTACCCTCCGGCTCCAGGACCCTGCTGGCATCTTCGCTCCCTTCTCCCCCTGCTCTCTGCCCTCCTCCTGCCCACCCTCTGCCCTTTTCCTCACCCTCTATTTTACCCTGCCTTGCCCTCCCCTGTGCTCTGAGTCATCTTGTCTGCAGCGTGGGGGACACGATGAGGAAAACCTGTTCGCGTCTGACTGCTCAGCCCACGCTGCCGGCGCGTGGGAACGAGCTGAGACGTGTCTGCCTCTCCCCCGTTCTGGGAGTCACCCCACTCCTCAGCGGTGCCTGGGCACCTCCGCACCCCAGGAGCCACCCCCATGGGGAGAGTGCTTCTCTCCCGACAGCTAGAGTCTGGTTGGCAGAAAAGCTTTTAACTGTTAGCGATGCCGTTAATTATATGCAGGGCAGGGACAGTTTGGGCTCTGCTGAAACCTGCTGGGAGGTAATTATCCTCTCCTTGGCTCTGAATGCCTTTGGTGTGCTGTGATCCTCCAGGAGTTAAACCCGCAGCTGATGCTGCTGAGCGCCGCATCTCGGGCGCGAGCTTCGCAAGGCTCGGAGACGGTCCCACCAGCGGTGCCGGCAATGCAGTAAGTGATTCAGCAGAACGCTTGGAGCGAAGCGGGTTTGGGAGGAGGCAGCTGCTTTGCTCTGCTTGTGCTTCATTGCGTTCGAGCCCTGCTCGTGTGCTGTTAGACCGTTTCGGTGGTAGAGGACGGATGCTTCGCAGGCCGGTGGGTGTTTGCGAGGTGGGGGCAAGGCCGCGCACCTCCCAGCGTGCAGCAGCTCGAGGTAGGGCACCCTGCGCCAGGCACAGAGTCTCAAGGACAGTTCAGGAGTAGGCAGGGTTTAAGAGGCATTTGGAGCTTGGTGCTGCAGTGTGCTTTGTGCTTTCTGCATTGCAAGACCAGGATCTGGGGGCTCAAAGGGAATTTTCATTTTCTTTTTTTCCACCCCAGCTGGCTGAAGGGCAGGAAAGCCCGTGCGCTCCAAAGTGTGGCCCCTCACATGTGGGCCAGCCTCATCTCAGCTTCCCCTGCTTAAACTGAAGGGGGTTGCACTTCTCAGGCTTCACCTTGTACCTTGCAGTAAATAACATTCTCAGCAGAGCCTGCGAAGTCTGTGGTTGGGGCATACCGGGACTGTGGCTGCTGGGCAATGGAGCGAGTGTGCTTTAATTAATTCACTCTCCTGAACTTCAGTTTGGTACCAGAGCTGGTACCTGGGCAACGTGAGAGTCGCTCAAATGAACGTGGTAGAAGATGAGGCTCCTTGTGACTCCTCACCTTTATTGCCTCAGTTTCCATAGCTGTAAAATGGAGATGCTGCTGTTGGAGAAGCGAGAAATTGTGCTGAAATACTGGTGAAATACTTAGAAATCCCTGGCCTGGAAGCCTCCATCCATGGGCTGGCTCCAGTGTCGGTGAGATATCTGCTCTGCCTCCTCGGCAGCTTTGCTGCGTGATGTGCGGGTCTGTCTCACCGCTGCGGATGCCGCTGCCAGCGGGGCTGGAACAAAAGGAAGCTGCATCTGGGAACAAAACCCCGTCGTACCGGCGGTGCTGGTGCCCAGGACACGGGGACAGGCCGTGGCTGGCACTTGAGCCCATTCCCCACTGGCTTGGGGACCAGCAGGGGACAGAGTGGGTAGTGTCCTGCACCACAGCTCCTGCATTATTCATGAAGGAAAATCCAGCAAGAGCAGGGAGGGAAGGGAGAAGAAAGTCAGAGTTATTAATAATGGCTATTGTGCCTTCTCCCCTTCACTGGCCCGTGGGGATGGGTGGGCTGGAGATAACACAGCCTTGTGTTCGGGGGGTGGGGGGAGGATGAGGAAAGGGTCTTGGGCAGCAGCCCAGCGATTTCTGGGCTTGTTCCCGGGCAGGTCGGGTCCGCTCCAGGGCTGGGGGATGCTGGCAGAGCCACGGGGCTCACAGCTCTGCAAGCGACTTAGTGCATCCTTCCCGGCACATGGAGACACCTTGTGTTTGGGATAGAGGAGACGGAGAACCTTAACCCGAGCTCTGGAGGGGAAAAACCATGCCTTAAATGGGAAAGGCAAAGGTAGGCGGCTCTTTGCCTTTGGAGGAACTTGTGAGGAGGTGGTTGGTGGCTGAGGTGATTTTCTGTGAAAGCCTTGGACGTTAAGCCACTTGCAGTGGCATGGGCAGGAAAGTCGGCTACTGCGTCCTGCCCGAGGGCTGACCAGCGTGTCCTGAGGGCCTCCCAAGGGCATGGCACGAGTCACCTTTGGGGGTGAGACCTGCCGGCGGCTCAGTCTGTGCGTCTGTCCTGCTGCGGCAGCGGTGTGCTGAGAACTCCCCGCCGCCGCCTGCACCCGGACCCCCCCTTTGCTCTTTGATTGCCTCGTTTTGCCATGGCTGGATGCTGCCTGGGGCAAGTTAATTGGGGTTTGATCTCTGTTATTGCAGTGTCTTTTGACTTTCTTGCTTTCCATTCTTTTCCGAGTCAGGCAGGGATGACGTGTGCATCTAACCCCTTAATTCCTGCTCTCGGGGTCGCTTGTCACCGAGATGGAGCTGAATAACAGTGCTGCTGTGCCTGGATGGAAACAGCCCATTCCTCTCAGGGGCGAGGCGGTGGTGTAAATACCAGCATTCATCAGAAACATATGTACCTTTTGATTTAATTAGGCTGCTTCTATTTTACTGCAGAGAGCTTTAGGGCAAGATGTAAAAGTGCTGTCCTGACTGCTTGGGTTACTAATAAGCATTTTCTTGCAAAAGGAGTTGGTGGCTCTGCAGTATTCTGGGTGTAAACTGATTGTAGCCTCCTGCTCCCTTGCGCTGCAGGTTAGTTTGGATCTGGGCTGGTGTGGGAAGGAGGTTATTCCAGAGCATCTATAGATGCTCCCCCTGGGTGCAGACATCAAGCCGTGGGAGCAGAGGACGGACCACGGCGGGGTCTGTCTGTGCACCCCTGTACTGCAGGCAACCCCAAGGTGGTGGCAGGAGGCATTAAAGCACCCTGCAGCCTCTGGGCATGAGGAGACTGAGATGATGGAGGTGAACTCCTTGGGGAGGCGATTAGTGTCGTCTTCCTTCCACAAACCGTGCTGAGCATTTTCATTATTATTTAATGGCAGACTTTGTTCTGCTTTGCCTAAACCCTCCTTGCACTGAGATGCTTTGGCTCTTGAGGCCCTAGAAAGCTCCGTGCATGGAGGAGAGTGCAGCCCGCTGGGCCGGCTTTGTGCTTTGGAGGAATGCAAAAGGCACGTACAAGCTGGTGACCTGGAAATCTGCCTCCCTGCTCACCTCCATCCATCCAGGTGCACCTGTGAGCTGTGTGGTACAAAGAGGATATTGCATCTTCGTTGCCCCCAGCAATAGCCAGCCCTCCCTTGCACACAGATTCAGCCTTTTCCCCCCACCCTGCCTCTGCTACGGGGAGGAAAGCTGCTCTCTGAGCTGCTCCAGGTTTTGACACAGGCCGCATGGTCAGATGGTTTGGGTGTAATTGCAGCCGCGTTGCTCTGGAGATGCTGTGCCGAGTTATACGCATCAGTCATACCTGTCTGTAGCTGTAATTTGATCTGATTAAAATGAAAACCTCTTGAAAGGTTCACTGGGAAACATATCCTAAAAGCCCTGATAGCAACAACTGTGTTTCAGTGCTGGTTTGTTTTCAGAATGTGCTCCATCAGGCATCTGATGGGGGGGACTCTATTTCACAGACCCAGAGCTGCCTGCAGGTCAGTCTCCCCTGCATGTAGCTCAAGTCTCAGCCTCTCTCCTGCCTGTGAAGCATCTGAATTTGGGAGAGCAGAAACTGAAGTCTCTGGCTAAGCTCAGTTTTGCTGCCTTTTGTGTTCCTCCTCCCGTTGCCCCGGCAGCTTTTCTTCCATACCCATAACGGTGCCGTACAGTGCCAGCGTTGAAAAGCAGGTCAAAATTACACCCCCCTGGGCTCGCGCTGGGCTGCGGTGGTGGAGATGCAACAAGAGCCATTAGTCACCATGTAATATCTAGCAGCCAGTTTGCTGGGAACTGGCGAAAAGGGCGTAATGTGTGGCAAGCTCGCCTGCACCCCAGCAGTGACCCGTCAGGATGGCATTAGCATCCCCAAATGGAGCCGGACCAGGCGTGTCTAGAGGCTGATGTGACGAGCTGACTGCGCTGCCGCCACTCGGGGTACGGCAAGTACGTTTCCGTGCATCTCCCTCTGTAGGGAGAATTTGCATAAAACTGTAGAGAAAATAATTAGCATAAAATAGCTGAAAGGAGGCTGTTGGATGGGTAATAGGCTCCTGGGGGTGTAGCGGGGACCCTGGGCAGTGCTGGCCCCTCTGCACGCACGCTCCTCCTGTCACAGCCAACCCTCTGCCCGCTCCGGAGGGAAGGGGAGGAGGGGTCCCTGAGCTGCAGGGGTAGCCGGCCCTGATTCCCGGTGGGAAATGCTCATTGAGCTCTGGTGGGGATGGTAGGGAGGCTTCTGGTTTCTCAGCCATCATGTAATTGTGGCAGAGCATGGTCCTTTAATTGAATCAACTACTTATATATCCTGGTTTGGGTGTTTTCTTTTCCATGTCAGTTTATTTACTGCAGTAAGCAATAGGATTTCTCTGACCCTCGCTCGCTGGACTGCACATGGGTGCAGGAAAGGGCTAAGGTGAAAATAAACAAGCAGAAGGCTGTGGGTGTCTGGGGGCAGAGGGATGGGGAAAGGGGTGGCTCAGGGCTGCCCCTCTCCCCACAGCTCTGCTGCGTCCCTGTCTCCGTCCGCAGCCTCAATTTACCTTCTGGTGCGAGATTGGGTTTGGCATTTGGAGTAAAAACAATAATACCAATAAAAAACTCCAAACGGGGTCGGAAATCTCTGATGTGAGCAACTCATGCTGGCTTAGGCTGCAACGGGAGCTGAGCTAGAGGAGCAGGAGAAGGGGGTCTGAAAGCAGCAGTGGGGTGACTGGTCTCTGCCAGCTGCTCAGAGGCTCCCTTCAAGAAGGTTTTTCTCCTAATTAAGAACAGTAACAACAAAAAAAGGCACTCAACCTGGTGCTTCAGAATGGACGTCTCAAGAAAGGGCTCTTTTCCTTTTTTTAAATATTAAATTTACAGCTTTTTGCCAAGGGAAACGGCGAGGAAGGTCCTCTGCCTGCCTGCTCCCAGGCAGCGTGGGGGGGTGGGGGGCATGCTTCAGAGGGCTTGCTGTAACCCTCACTAATTTCTCATGAATAATTTTTGAGCTGGGGAGAGCGAATTCCCCTCCTTTTGCGCTCAGCAGGCGTTTCTGCGCATGAAGGCTGGTTGCTATGACCACGTGCAAGTGCTGCGCTCCGGGGGGATGCGAGCGGCTGGGGAGAGCGCTGGGGGCTCGTGACCCCCAAAAAGGGCGCTGACATCCTGCGAGGGCATCCGCTGCTCCAAACCATCTCGATGTGTGATTCAGTGATGCTCTAAAGCCTAAACACCTTTTGTGCCTGCCTGTGTGCTCTTGGGCAGGGTTCGACCCTGCAGGCTTCATTCCTCCCTCATGGAATTCTTCATTTTAACAAAATTTGGAGCTCACCTTTCTCGTGTTCCTCAGGATTTTGATGATGGAAACCTGTTAGCTGGGGTGGATGAGGGACTGATTTGATTTCATGCCACTGTAATTTAATCCTCTTCTCGCAGCTGTAGATACCGCTGTGGGCAGGAGAGGCGAGAGCCCCGATCCCTGCCGCTGCCCTGCCTGCGCCGGGCGGGGAGGGTCGGCGCTGGCATTGCGTTTGCTCGTGTTTCCTGAAAATCCGCAGCTTTCTCAAACGACACAAAGCGTACAAAGGGTTACAGATGCCTCCAGGTTTTGACCAGCTTTCTGAGCCTTGAGCGAGGCTGGGAGGCAGATATTATGGGAATTGTATGCATGCCTGAGCGGGAGGGAGGCTCGGCTGCTTGGCATCCGCTTGTCACATGGTGCCTGTTTGGATGCCAGAGGAAGGATCCTGAGGTTGCCACCCAGAATAGATGCTTGTTCTTAAGCTAATTGCACCCTTTCAGTGATCCTCAAATAATGGAGTGCCAAACTTTCTCTGCTCCGAAAATTCCTGGAAAATGCCTGACACTTTTCATCATGCATTGGAAGGCATGCTCTATAAAAGCTAACTAGCAAAATAAACAGCTATTTGTAATTGTAGGATTATAAAAAGGAGCGTTTTATGAGCAGTGAAAAAACCATCTAGCTTTATCGAGCTGTTTCAACGGGCTTGGTTCTGACAGGCTTGTGATTTCCCAAGTTACTTTGGGAAGCACTTGCCAAGTGAGAGCAGGCTCGGGTCCTCAGGGCATTAGGGTTTGGGCATCTTTCCATGTCTGAAACGGTACAGACCCTATTCCTCTGTCCACATTTGTAAAAGTAATGTTTCAGTCAAGTGTTTGCAAGTGCATTTCCTTCTCAGATGGTGATAAACACTCGGGAGCTGCCTTCCTAGCCCGGGTAGTTGTTTTGTGAGCGAGTTTGCAGCTGCCCACCTCTCCTGCAGCCAGGCAGCAATGCTCTTCCTCTGACCAGGGCACCGGGAAAATGCTGGTGCTGCCTTTATATATATTCAGGCAAGAAAAGCCAAGTGGTCCTGCTTGGGACCAAGGCAAGGCTCATTAACAGAAGCCCCTTGGCACCTTCTGATGGGGACGGTGTTGCTTTACTCTTTTGTAGTGTAGAGCATGGGCTTGTCTGCAAACAAGCATGAAAATCCCATCCTTAAATTAGAGCATAACTCCCGAGCCAAGGGCCCGCTTGAATTGGGTATAAAGATGCAGCCGGGGGGGGATACAGGATCAGCCCAGAAGTGATCAGGCTTGTGGCTAGCTCTCCCTTTGTTCACCCTGGTTTTGAAATAAAGCTGCTCGTGTGATAAGCACGTTGCCTTGAAGTGCAGCTTGTTAGGAGTGAAACTAGCAGCAAGGCTGGAAGGCAAAACTGAACCCTCTCATCGGTTGCTACAGCTTAAAAACAATTGAAGCTGGCTTCTCCCCTCTGTTCTTTGAGGGGGTTTAATAAATGAGCTGTGAAAATATCTCTGGGGACAGATGATTTTTTAATGTAGCTATCTTTTAGGTGTATGCTTGCCTTATCAACATTTCTAACAAAGTCTTAAAGTGGGGAAATGTCTAAATGGGTTAGGCTCGTCGGTGCCGTTAGCTCTCAATGGGCTTTGAGCGGGTAACTCTGTGGTAGCGTGGAAGGAACCAGCCTTAACCTTCGAGCCCGGCAGCCACAAGCGGTGGCACCGGTGCTGGCTCTTGAGGGCAAGCGGGCGCTGGAGGCGGGGGATGTCGCAGTCGGCACTACGCTGAATACTGGGAGATTTGGCATCGGTGTAGTGTATATATGTAATTTTTTTCCTCTTACAGTGACCCAGCTCCACAAGGTTCTCTGTGTGCATTTTGGTAAAGGAACTCAAATTTACTATGGTTTTAAAGTCAAAGTTAACATGTAGCTTTCCTTTGGATTCTGTTCCGCTCTTAAGGCCACTACACAAAACCCAAGCCTGCATAGTTCCTTCAGTGTAAGAATAATGTCGCTTGGAAAATGTCACCAGCTTGTGCTAGAAAAAAACGGAAGGAAACTCTTTCAAAAACCATGTGAAAAACATTTACTGTTTTCCATATCGCTTTAGCCAACATGGAACATGCTCTGCATTTCTATATTATCTTCTGTCCTGGGGGAAGTCAAGGGAAGGAACTCGGGAACAGGTTCTTTGTTTTTTGGGTGGTTTCTTTTTTGAAAAGCCCTGGGACCGGCCGTGCCCAGCACCCGGTGCCCGGCTGAGCGCGGGTTCCTCCCGAGCCCCACTCAGGCGGCAGCGCGGGCAGCCTGCCCAGCTGGAGCGTGGCCAGGGTGCCGGGGCTGGGAAGCGTTGGGATGCTCCGGCTGAGCGGCGCGGAGCACCAGCCACCCTGACGCTCCCCCCGCAGCTCCTGCCGGGGCTGATCCCGGGTGTTACCCTGGGGTCATTTCTCCTCTCCTCGAGTGCTATCGGGGGGGAACAGCATTTAGGTGTTTTACTAGAAAACCAAAGGCAGATTTCGGTTCAAACTTTGGCATAAAGCACTCAAGAAATTTGCTGATTCAGCCCTTGGTTCCCAACCCCTTCTCATTACCCCTTGTTTCTTGTCAGCTACAGTATTTTAATAGCTTTACAAAGATATTTTGCATGTAACATTTGCAGCACCTCCGTGATGCAGAGCTCGGCTGGGTGAATTTAAGATGAGGTGAGAGACAGTGGAATAGTTGAATATTGAAGTTTTCCATTGTTTTCTGCTTCTCTTTGAACTCCGTTTTTATCTAGTGAAGTTTCCCCTGCTTCCAGTCCATGTCAGCAAGAGGAGGTTTGGATTTGCAAGGGTTTGTAGGACACGGGTTTCGTATCTTCCAGCCTGTGGGATGTTGGAAATGTTTTGCAACCCAGAGAAGGCAGGTAAAAGTCCTAAGCTCGTGTATCCCCCAGCTCAAACCAGCCTCCCGGCTGAGCACCGCTTGTAGTCCCAGGGTTGGTCTTGAACAGCTGGAGGTCACAAGGCGATGGTTAGTCCTGCAGCAGGTTGGGGGTTTTTTACTCCTGGTACGTCCCTATCATTTATCACTAACACCTACATTATTCCTGTGCCTATCCGCACCCTCTCAGGGCACAAACCGGTTGCTTTTAGCTTCCCATTTTCACAGCTCGTGCCAGAACCGCTGCTGGCTCGGCGTGGGCGTCGCGCCGGCACCAGGGACGGCAGGTTCGTGCGGCGCTCGGAGGCAGCGGTGCACCGAGCGGCTCCTCCCCAGCAAACCTCGCAGGGAAGCAACATGGGACGCTGCCGTGCCCAGCGCCGGGCACAGCCTTGCTGCCTTTGCCTTCGGCTTGGCTTTTTAAAAGAAATACTAAGCACCAGCCAAGTCTTGCAATAAGCATGCACATCCCTCTTATTTATGTGGGGTTTTTTTAAACACAGTGAGCAAGTAATCCCTACCCTGCATCCTGTGCTCAGCCCTGAAGGTTAAAAGCTGGTTTTGTGCCAACTTCATTATGTAGAAGCCAAATGCTTCTACCGATTAACTTCTTACCATTTTGGAGGGGGCTCAAAAGGCAGATGGAGTGACTGTGCTGGCAATATTAATGACCGTGTTGCAAAGGGTGAGAATTTTATGCAGAGTAATGTGAAAACGTGCTGGCAAACTTGCGAAGGCATTGCTCAGAAATACCAGAGAATGGTGTTTTCCTTCTAGTTCTGAGCTCAGGGTAATAAATAATGTGTGATTTCACAGCATCTCTGTTATACCAGGCTAAAAAGAGCTGTCTGTCGTTAAAGGCTGTCAATATTTCATGTCTGAGGACAGGCAGTGAGAACGGGGCCACCGAAACCTTACAGGCGGATGGTGGGAGACACGTAGACCATTAACTTTGAGTCGCCAACTGCTTCTGTTGGGAGATAAACAACTTCAAAATGTTGGTGGTGGGGACTGAGGGAGGAAGGGGGAGTGAAGGCGCCCAGCCTGCCCGGGTCGGGGTGGTGGGTGCATGCCGAGGGGCGCAGTGGGAGCTCTGGGGCTGGCTTGATTTTAACTGCACGACTAATAAAGTCTGTGCATCTAAGTCTCCTGGGCAAATGTCTGTCCCATAACATGAAAGCTCCCTGACAAGCCATTTTCACAAAATTTGCAGGAATTGAATGACTGTAGCAGAGGCAGAGAGGTCCTCTGCTGGATTTGACATGAGCCAAGAGGTTGAGGAGTTATTGGCAGTAACAGCTGAAAGCCAGGCAGTGCAGGGAGGGTTTTTCCTTTGGAAAACTGGCTGAAAAAGTGGATTTGTGTTACATGGTTTGCCCTTTTGGACAATCATTACAAGACATGCTTTATGCCTGCAGAATAGTCCAGTAAAAGATAAATTTTTTTGTGAAGCTACGGCAGGTGGGCAGTCATTGAAAATGAGATTTCCCAGGCATAAGCTCAATTATACTGTAATGATGTGACTTGTTAAGGGAGCGTAGAGGAGGGGTAATGATCTCCTTCCTGTGATTCCCCATGTGTAATTAGGATCTAAGTGTGCACAAGGCAAGGAAAACCCGCTGCACGGCGTTTTTGCAAAAGCAAATCCACTGCCACTGAGGGAGGCAGGCTTCCAGACAGCCTCGTTGTTTGCAGTTTTATATAAGGTTTTCAAGAACTGCCCCATCTTTCTTGATCCCCTCCCATTTCTCCAAACTGTTCTGCACCATCGTCTCGTCTAAAGGTTGTACGTCAGATGGCTCAGGGATGAAATGTCAGCTTTGCTGCTGCTTTGCTCTGTCGCTGCTGTCGAAGTGCCTGGGGTTTGAAAGTAAATGTCAAAGGCATTTTGCAGAACATGGGAACCAGATGTGCTCCGAGGCGTCGTCTGGGAGGAGCAGAGTAACTTGATTGCCTACCTTGACTCTTCTCGGGAGGCATCTCTCCGGGTTTGGGCGGGTACCCAGTGCAGGGATGCGGTCCTGGAGAGCCGTGCTCCACGCAGCGAATGCTGCCTGGACTAAGGGTGGTGGATGGAGGACACGGTGTTTGGCAGCTGCCTGCACATCATGACTAGCTGTAAGGTGATATGACAGCTTGAGGGCCCTTGGCCGAGCTCTGGGGAAGAGCCTGTGTCTGTAAATACAGCTCACTTACGAGATTAATCGTCAGCAGGCTTGTTCCTGCCTTGTTGGTGATACCTGTGTGTTTGATCCAGTTACAGACCGGGGGGAGACGGTGGCTGGGGGAGCAGTGGTTCAAGGGGATGGGTTGGCAGTGTTGCATCCAAAAGGATGGGGGAGACTTTAAAGGAGGAGCAGAGCCTGGGTACCCTGGGAAACACCTGTGGGGCTGCAGCAAGTGGGTCCCCACCGACCTCAGCATCGCTGCCAGCTGTGGCCAGCCCATGCTGTGTCGTGTTCGTGCTGGGAGTGTGGCATTTCCAGCCTCCCGAAAGGTGCATTCCTGCGCAGGCGGGCAGCTGCACAGTCCCGCTTTGTTCCCTGAGCCCTCTGAGGAGGTGCAGAAGGACTTACCCCATGACGCTGCCCATCAGCTCCTCGGAGCTGGTCGCAGCGCTCGGTGCCATTTCTGCCTCCTGTTCTCGGGGGCAAAACCCTCCTTGCTCCTCCTGGCAGCTCTTGTCCCAGCTCTTCTTTTGGGCTTACACCACCCCATGAAAATTAAAGCATTTGTGCTCAAGTCCTTCTTCAACTTTGAATACTATAATTTCCAGTGGGAAATGCTCAGCACTTGAATAATTGCACCCATTCAGTGCGCCCTGAACAGCACCCATGACTGTGAGCAGGTCTGAAAGAGCCCAGCTCTGCCCCCAGCCTGGCCTCGCTGCCCGTGCAGCCTCAGGACGGCTGCCCTAGAGCAGGTCCTACTTTTCAACCCTAAAATCCAGAAGTATTTGCCTTCCTTCTGGTTATGCTACTGAAATAACTGCATTTTCCTGATGGAGGGAATGTTCAGCTTAATAAAATCAAGGGTAGTCTCTACTAATGCAATTGTTTTCTTTGCCATCTCCTCAGTAAAACAAAATCTTGGTGAATCAATTTGAAAGGAGAACCTGTGGAATAAACAGCCTCTGTTCGCAGGGGCCCAGGCAGGACCGGGCCTCTCCCAGGTCCCTCAGCCGCTGGGTTTGCCCGGCATGCTCCCGCGCTGCTCCCCTGGCTCACCCTTGTCTCCAGGTTCACTTGTGCCAGTGCTGCCCCTGCCCAGCCACCAGAACCGGGGCACTGGGGGCTGTGGCTCTGGGCAGGGGCACAGCATCTCTCATCAATGCTGGGGACCGCTCTGGGCTGTGGTATGGACCCTGCTGAGGCTGAAAGCAAAGGACTCACCAGGGTGCTGGGGGTCCCTGGGAGGCAGTTAGAGGGTAATGGAAGGGTTAATGGGTTATTTTCGCAGGCTCTTTGGGGATTGCAAATGACCAGGACCTTGGTAATGTGAGATACAAACACAAATACTCCATTTAGTTACCGAAGTGGCTTCCTGGTGTAGGAGCAGCCAAGGGCCCTTTAACCCCTGGGCACCCACGTGCTGCGGGTCAGGCCCTTTTGCTTCGTTAACCGTTTCCCCCCGCGCCAAGGGAAATCCCTTCTTGTGGTGTCAGGGCGTGCACGTCTGTGACACTGTGCGTCGCATCCCTGGATGGGGCTGAACAGGGCGGCTTGCCCTCCTGGTACCGCCTGCGGGAGAAGGGAGGCAGCTCGTGTGGCACGTACCAGAGGGGCTTCGGCGGCCCCCAGTTCGGTGTTTGAATGAGTCACCATTTAGTTATGGTTTGAAGGTGCTCTGGGAAAGCCCTTGGCATGGGAAGGGGAGAGGCTGGGCAGCTCTCCGAGCTCGTGGAACCCTGCGGGACCCTTGTCCTCCCAGGACCTCCGTGTAACCAACTGCAGACTCAACGTTTTGCTGACCTTTTGAGCTTTTTAACTAATGAAAGCACAGAGGGAGGGGACCTTGCCCGGGCAGCGTGACTCCTGCCACGTCTTGCTGTCTCCTCTGGCCACGGGGACTGACTGCAGCCAGCAGCCTGTGTCTGGGAGGCTCGGCCAGTTCACAGCTATTGAACCCTCGCTGCAGTCTCAGCCGGAGCGCTGCCGAGACGCGAGCTGAGACACAGCTCCTGCCTGGGTCACCGTTATTTACTCTCACGAAGGAGAAGCAACCACAGGAGGAAGTTGCTGCTGGGATAAGTCACGCCTGATGCTCTTTTCAGGGTCAAGAGCTGCAGGCTGCCTTGCAGAGCTGGGTCTGTGGTGTGAGGCAGATGAGCGTCGGCTTGCTCCCGTGTCCGACGGCTCTTAGGGTGGTGGGAGGTCAGTGCTGGGGTGCTTTGCCCAAAGTGGCTTTGCCCCTGACCACAACCGCCCCGCTGAGCTTCTCAAGGCACGTTACTGGTGCGGACAAGGTGCAGTTTGCAAGCAACGTACAAGCAGGGAAGCAAGAGTTGGTGCCCTTAATGAATTCAAGCCAGACCATCTCCTGACCCTGTACAATTAGAGAAATACCCATTCTTGCCTCTCTGTGCGTGTTGCATCCATCATCTTACCCAGAGGGGCTCAGCCTGCTGCAAACCCCGAGGTCTGCGTGCTCCTCCTCGGGGTCGTGCCCCGCAGAGGGAAGTGGAGCAGACTGGCGTGGGGGCCAGAAGGGGAAAGGCAGCTTTTCCAGAGCAATTGCTGTACAAACTGTCCAACAGTTGCTGTTTATAGCTATTGCCCTGTGTGATTAGCAGTTGGCTAATCACCAGGGGCCAGATGCTGCCGTCCCTGGGAGGGGTGGCCGAGGGACGCGGCGGGGGCAGGCATTAACCGCTCGCAGGCTGAGCATCCCCCGTTGCTGATAGCTCTGTCGTGCTCCCCCCGAGCAGCGGGGGATAGATGTGAGGGTGGGGGACTGGTACCCCGCTGGGTCTGCCTCTCCTGCGACCGCCGGCGGGGTTTGGCAGCACTGCTGTTGGGTTTGCACGTGGGTGCGGCTCCATCGGGAACAGGACAAGATGCTCAGACTTTCTCGCAGGCACCACCCAGCAGCTGCTTTGGAGTTTGGCTGTTGGGGCTCTTGCTTTGGTGTAGAAATGGTGATTGAGAAGCTCCTGGACCAGTCTCAGTATCATCCGCTGCTGGGTGAAACGCTCACAGGCAGGGACCCGTGCAGCGCTAAAACGGGCCGCCAACACCAGTGTCATCAGCAGGTCCTCTGCCCTAAAACTGCCCCTTAAAGCTTCTCATTGAGAAACTTTCCCACCTATAGTTTTTCCTTTTTAATCCATATTTTTTTACACCACTTCCCTTCCTTGTCCCTTTTAAACAAAGCACTATCCTCGTTAAGTAAATGACCATGTATTTTTCCAAATACTTTGCAATATAAGGAGAGTTGTTAAATATTTCCCCCAAAAAAATAACAAGTAAAAACAATCGCTTTTTCATCTTAGCTGTAACCCATCCTGTGTTCCTTAAATGTCGTGTCACATCCACGATGGAGCCTGTGCAGAAACGATGCTCTGGAGCCCCTTTGTTTTCTACCAAGGATAACTCCGATGAATTGGTTTGGGTTTTTTTTCTTACTCGCTTCTCTCTCTTGCTGATGAAAGGAAAAGATGTGGAAACAAGCGGCTCCCCAGGAGGGTGGGAAGCTGATTAGCAGGGCTGGTGTGACCCGGGTCCCCGGAGCAGCCCCAGCAGCCGGCGGATCAGCTGTCACGGGGCCAATTCCCAGCTGCTGCAGGGGCACGGCACAGGCTTGTGGGTGATGTGCCGGCTGGCGAAGGCCACGTCGTCGTCTCCCATGAAAAGTTTCATCTTTTTTTCCTTCCCCCCCTCCCCCCTCCAACTATGATGGGTTTGTAAAGGTTAAATGGTATTTTCTGATTAAACTGAGTACTCTGGTGATCTCAGCTCATTTCCCGCTCATGCCATCTCTTCTGTCTGACCTTGGGGTAACACTTAACCTCTCCAGACTAGAGTCCCTCTGTGTAATAGAATGACAGTATGTCCTTACATCACCAGAAGGACAGGATAACAAATTAATTCACGTTTATGTAGCGCCGAGATATGACCGTGGTAGATTAAGAGTCTGTCCCTGCAGTTATCTGTGCTCTCAGTAGCGATACGTGGCTCTACAAGGGAATGAATTACCTCCTGAAAGCATAGCCACTGTCTGCACTCAGATATTGCAAAATGCAGCCACAACTGAAGAGCAGCAAGGGCAATTACCCCCTTCCTTCTGCATTTTTAAAAATATTTCTGAAGCTGGAGCCTGAGCACAACCGGTCCCTGCTCGAGAGTGCTGCAGGAGGAAGGTCGGGTGAGCTCGGGCTGGCTGATAGCTATTGAGTCAAGCTAGAGTATAAATCTCCTTACTTCAGAGCCGGCATCAGCTCTAAAGTTCAGGGGATTGACGGATTCATTCCCACTTCCCACGTGTTGCCCTATGCGGAGCCGGAGGGATGCTGCCGCGGCTCTTCCTGGCATGTGCTGGTGGGTGACTATAGGAAGCCATCCTTGTTCCTGGTGATATCACGGCCCTTTCTCTCAATGCTTGCTTGTTTGCTCAGTTCTTTTAAAATGCGTACAGCCTGCAGGGCTTGGGATTGAAAACTCACCCACGTGCGAGGCAGGAGAGTTACAGGGAGTGAAAGGAAAACGCAGCATACGGCAAAAATCCCGTGGAGGAGTGAGACAAGAACCCAGGGGCTGCGAGAAACAGCCTGTGCATGTGCTCCTTAAAGATGCCTTTCTGAAAGATGTGCTGGAAATGGAATGGGAGGAGTGTAGGGGCAGTTATCCCGAACAAATCGGTCTGCCCGGAGTTTTTACAGAGGGTTGATTGGCAGCGACGGTGTCGAAAGTGCTCTGCTGCTGCAGGTGGTGTTTTGAGAAATGTCCTTTTTGCTCGGAGGACAGGAGCAAAGGTGTGTTTGGGGACTCTTTTAGGGTTACGGTGGGCATAGAAAATGATGGTCGATAGACTCTGGACCATCAGTAATCTTAGCCTAGGACCCGTTTCCCATGACAAGCCTGACTTTCCTGTGATTAGAGGGTACATAGGTCTGAAGCGTTAGTTGCTGGAAGGATGGGTACGATTATTTTTGAAGGGGGTGAAGATGAGATGCGAATGAATTTGTTGGTGTTTGCTCTGACAGTTGTTTGGCAGAACAATTGTGAAAGCTGTACCCGACCTCAGGAACAGACACAAAGCGCCTCTCTCTCCTCCAAGCAGAGGCAAGCGGGGAGCGCTGCCCTCCCCATGCGCCGCTGGCTGTCCCCGGGAAAGGGCACGGTCCATCCCTCGGGATGGAAATGCCAAATGACCGTGTCTTGCCTTCTTAATGATCATTTCTTTGCTTCTTCCTGATCATTTAATTCCTTCTTTCCACTGACTTCCGTGCTGTAATGCAATATTTGCTTTGAATGGCTTCTTACACATGCTGGAGGGATGCAGCTGTACGTACATCGTTTACTGGTGTGCGTCTGTGTAGGACCGGGGAAGTGGAAAGGTGTGTGGATGTGTCCGTCCATATCGCACAGGTTTCGTGTTGTAGGGTGGGTCCCAGGTCCCTGATGAGGGCTCACCCGTGATCACCCATCAGTTCCTCTGAAGGGCCCTCGGGGCCGGCTGCACTCGCGTGGTGGCTCTTGCCACGTGTGACAGAAGGTCCCGTCACTGCTAAACAAAAGAGGGGTGTAGATTTATGGCCCGGAATTCAGCAACCCAGAAACCCGTCTGATACGTTACGTATCGGGGCGGGAGCGGCCACGGAGAACCTGAGCGGAGCAGGAGCATAATGAAGCCTCCAGTCACTGTTAGGGAATCACATACATATATTCTCTCTAAATCAATGTTTTTCATTATCTGTAACGAAAAGGGTTTTCTCTTTGTGGAAACATCACTCTGTGCTATTTAATTAGTATTAATTATGCGGCTGAAATGTGTTAAATGATGCTGTAGGAATCTTCTTGGGAACACTAGCTGCTCAAGTTTTACCGTTCCTCTTACAGCCGTAAATAAGGATAAACGCTTAATTGCTACTGAAAGCGTCCTGCTGGACCTAATGAGCTGATTAAAAGCAGTCCTTCAATGTGGAATTATTTAATTTTATTTAAATTCAACCAGAGATTCCCTTTGCTTGCCATTTCTGTGTCTGCTCTACAGCCTCGTGTCTGCCTCCGAGAGTTCACTCCGGGAGCGGGGGCTACGGGGAAGGGATTTGTTTCCATCGTTATTGCAGAAGGTCTCATTTCATTAGGCTGTTGAGAAGGAAATGAATTCCAGCCCTTCCCTGGCGTTACCTGTGCACGCAGGGGAAGCCCTCAGGCTCTGCTCAGCGTGTGCAGCTTCCCCGGGCCGGGATGAAGGGCAGCGGGGCTGGGGTAGAACATCACGCATCTTGCGGTTTGCAGGGATGTGGTTTTGGGAATTGTGACAAAGAACCAAGCTTTGGCCAAATATCAGCCTGGGGGATGGGAGTGCCGGCTTTTGCTGCCTTGGCCCAGACCAGGTTTTCGCTGACAGTTGCATCTCTGCAGCAAGAGGAGATATTTTCGCATATCATTTGCCCTCCAGCGCTGCGAAGCCGTGGAGCTCTGGAGGGGGAGCCCAGAGCCTGGCTGGAGAAGCAGCGGGCGGACTATGTGGCATGTGGTTCATGTTCTGCTAATGAGCGGAGCACGTCGGCCACTTTCTGCTCACGGAGGGAGCCTGCGATAGGCAAATTCCCCCCTCCCCCCTCTCCTGGCCATGCCAATCAAAGCCAACGGGAAACTTGTTGGTGCAGAGCAGATGGGAGCTCTGGCTCGCCGGCGCGGGGGGGAGCAGGGATGCTCCGGGGCTGGGATGTGAGGATTCGCTAGCTCAGCTCACCACCATCTGTGGAGAGGAGAGATTTCCCCCATCTCAAGGCAGGGGGGAAGCAATGTACGTGTTAAATCGACATGTGCACGGAGAAATAGAGCATTAAAGTTTCTTCTCCATGGCTGTGAAGGTTTGCAGCTCTGCCAGGCTGGTACGCAGCCCGGTGCGCTGGCTCGGCGTCCCCGAGGAGCTGTGAGCGAGGAGGCAGTGCCGGCAGAGAAACCCTTCTCTGGTGGTACCATCCACAGCACTCCTGATGCTGGAGCAGGGCTCTTAAGAGATGGAGAAGGGCCTAAAAGAATTTTAAAAGCAGGATTTTTCCCCCTTTCCCTGCAGATTTTGAGCGGCTTAGAGACAAAGCGCTTGGCTCTGTTTTCTGGTTTAATTATTGGTATGCAAGCGTTGTCTTTACATAAGGAGAAACTGGAGAGCGTGAACGTGCAGCAGAGCAGGGCAGTGACCCTGCAACAGCATATGGGCCAGGCACAGTTTCAGTGGCATCCCGTTCACCACGCGGCTCTCCGGATAATCAAGGCACGTTCGCCTGCTGGGTGCTGTGACTGTCAGCTCCTCTTGAGCGCTTTTTCCCTCCAGTGCCTGTTCCGAGAGAGGGAGGAAGGCTCCAAACTGAGCAGAGTTAAGGTTGCACACCCACCTCCTGATGTCAGACGCGCCGCACGCTGTGTGCATACTTGGTTGGATTTTGCAAAGTCTATAGTTTTAAAGACCCTCTCCTGGGATTATTCATGCTTTTGACCAGAGAAAAATGTGTTTACAAAAGCATCTCATGCATCTGGTGAGGGGTCTGGGCCAAGGCCTGGGCTGTATTTCTCAACCCAGTCTAAGAGTGTGTGAGAACTGATGTTGCAGCAGGTCATCGGGGAAATGGAAAGCGCCCACAAGTCTGAACAACGCTCCCAACTTCTGGCTGGGTATTTGGGGAAAAAGGCATCTGAGCCTATCTCACTGTTGTGTCTTGCCTGTAGCTGGAGGAAAGTGGAGCAGGGACGTGGCTTTTGTTGGTGCTCGGGTGCAGGCTCAACGCCGGGCGAGAAATGCATTTAAGCGGTTAAATTCCTATTTGATGTCATCACAATCTTGCAACTAATTGTGTGTGATTTTGCTCTGTGTTGTGTTTTTACTGAACATTACGGGCCCAGATATTGGATCGGTTTTGGGTCCAGCCAGCTCAGAGGCTTCCTGAGCATCCCCACACTCAACCCTCTCGCCTCCCTGGCTCTGGCCATCCCAGGACGTGGGTGCAGATATGAGGTTGAAGGGCTTGTTCCGCTCTTTGGGCAGCAATCAAATCTTTCCTGTGTTGCACAATGGCACCAGGAGCAACGATTAAGAAATGCTAATTCTAGGAAGAGGCCTCATCTGCCCCTTTGCACAGGCCATTTTGGGTCGAGCCTGCCTCAGAAGCAGATGAAGACATCAGACAGCTTCACGACTCAAAACATCCCCAGATAAGCACGCTCGTGCCCCTGCTGCAGCTCCAGCCCTCTGTGCTGGGGAGATGTCCCCGTCCCCGGGCGAGGAGCAGCCCTGACAATGGGGGCTGTGTTCTGCCTGTCCCCGGGACCCACCTACACGCACAAGCACGGCGGCAGATTGTTCCTGACGCACAGCGAGTCGCACCCACATCTGCCCCGAGACAAAGGGGCCCTGGAGCCGCCCGGCGTTCACTCTTCTAAAGGCAGGGGATGCATTTCGTGTGTGCCCTGTCGCGGCTTTTATTATTTTTCTCTCGACGGGTGCTGCCCTGCATGGATGTGCAGTCACCCGTGCCGTACGGGCTGTCCTCCCTGGCCGGCCCACCAGTGCCCGGGTCATTCCCACGAAGCTCTGCCCGCGGTTTGAGCCCAGAATTGCCGTGTGCCTGCTGTTCCCTTTTGCAGCTCGTAAGTTTTCTGCAAGCTTATCTCTTCCTGATATGCACAGCCCTTACTTTTCTAGTCCCTGTGCATGTGGTGATGGGTAGGATATATGTTTTTGCACCAGTTAGATGCCCAGATGCCTCCTGCGTATACTGCGTGTATCGGTGTTTGGGCTCACTCCTTTCTGTATTCCCATTTAATGCAAAACCACCCACATATGCATGTATGTACAAATATCTCCCAGGCATCTATGCCAGGAACCTACTCCTTAGTGTCACAGCCATTCCTTTCACACTGACTAGTACCCAGTCTAAAGAAAACAACGTATTCTTCACTTTTCAAGCTCTAAACAGCATGTAGAGTTGTGCGCTATTTAAATCCCTGCTGTCTTGCACCTCCCCTCCCATACTACATCTGTGAATGAAGAGGGGTTTAAAGAGTTTTGTGATAGTGATGTGAAGTATCAGTGTATGAGCACAGTAAGGACACTGCAAATCTCGGCCTCGCTAAACCTCTGGTTGCAGTATTGGCTGGTTCAGTTCGTAAGTCAGGCTTGCGCTTAGACAGGCATGAAACCAGCTGATCCATGACTCATTTTAAGCTGTAACTGGAGAAACGAGCCGCTTTAAAAAATGAAGGCTACAGATCAAAATGATATCTTCCCTTAGAAAGCTAAAGAAATAATTTGGAAAGCTTTGTTCAGCATGACCTGGTCACAGGACTGCAGAAGTCCTGGACAGAACTTTAATTACTGACCCAGTCCTATAATTACTCTGTCCTTCAACTATTTATTGCAACAGCTGGATTGGAAAATCCTTAGAACAAGCAAAAAAAGATCAAAGCAACACTCCCCTCCAAGCCCCTTCACAACCTACAATCTGTCATCTGGTGTAACTGGGACACGCTGGGACGGCGAGTTCCTTTGGGCTTCAGCCCGAGAGCGAGGACCCGGAGATGCCGGTCGCACCCGAGCAGGGCGGTGAGGAGGGCTGGATGGAGAAACCTTAAAGCACATCTTGATCCCCATACGGGTAACAGGGAAAAGCTTCCTTAAAAATTGTCTTGTGCCAGGTTTAATCCTGTCTGGGGTTCAGGACATCTTCCTGGGCCAGGTGTCAGGGCTGCTTGTTTTCCATGACATCTGTTCCTCGCTGGCTCCCGGCAGCGTTCCCTGCGGTACCCGGAGCCCCCCGGCAGCCCCGCGCTCACCGGGTTTTGTCTGTTGTGCTGGGTCCCCCTTCCCTCCCCCAGTTGCTTCGTACCGGGCTGGGAAACAGCTGAAGGGGTAGCAGCATCCAAAGCTGCAGCCAGTTATTTATATTTCATGAAGACGGGCTCTCCTTGCTTGCCAAATGGCCTCCCTGCGCTGCTCCCCTGCCTGGCGACATCCCACCTCGGCGAGAGCCTGTGCGAGGGCCAGGGAGGAGCGGCGCGGAGCAAAGCTTGGGATTTTCCACTGTTTGCTGCCCTGGCTTTATTTTTGCCCTTAGCTGAGAGAGCTGTCTGCACGACTGATGCCCTTTTCATAACTCTATTACGAAAAGAGAGTTGTAACGCAGCCGTGATAAACCTCTGCCCCACAGCAGCCTTTCTAAGGGGGCTTTCATTGCACAGGTGGGATAATTTATCCTCCTTCTCACTCTTTTTTTCATCTGCATTTAGTCTAGGTGTTTATTGACAGCAAAATACAAGGTATGTGTATGGTAAATGCAAATGGTAACCCGGCAGTCCCCAGGAGGTTTGGATGGGTGCCTCTGGGAGCCCAGCAGCATTGCGCTGCGCATCTGGCACCAGGGACCCTCTGGGGAGGGAAGCAGCTGGAGCCCGGATGGAAACGGGCTCGTTTAGAGACCGGCTGGGAAAGGTCCCACCGTGCCCCGACTCCTGCTAGGGCTGTGCCGGCGTGGTGACGGGCTCTTTGGTATGTGAGGGGGTCTCTGGAGCTGGTCCCCCTGCTATAGGCAGGCTGCACGTGGAGGCAGAGCTCATCCTGGTGCCCTGCCGGAGGGAGCGGGTGTTTGCTCGGTATTTCTTGTGCATAAAATAATTATTTATTTTTTAAAAAAAGCAGCAAATAATCCTTTTCATTTCATCCTGTGGGGTCTGTTCACTGCTTTTGTATTCACTCGCTCTGAGTAACTTTCCATCAGTTCCAGCGCACAGCATGGTCCTTCCTCCATCCAAGAGGTCTCCCCAGGGTTTGAACACACAAATAACCCCCTAAGGCTGATTTTCTGCCAGCGGAGCCACCCAGGGGTTGGGAGGACAGTGACCACGGGCTTGTACCAGGGTCACCAGAGCCTGGAAATTATTTCTGGCACTATTAACACCCCCGTCCTTATTTTTTCCAATATTTTTGGATTGGAAACACTCTCCAGAGTTGCCAAAAGGAAGATGACAAAAATGGAGCTGTAAACGGCTCAGTGACCACTGGTTTGTGTTGTTTTGCAGCTGAGGGTCCGTCTGCGCTTGCCGCTGGTCTGCTCACCCTGGGGGACGCAACTGAGGTCCTAACGCTGCCCCGGCATCCAAAATGGTCATGAAAAGACACCACCTCACCTGCGCAGGAGTAGCATTCGCTCTCTACCTTCATCACCTCGTCAGCACCATCGAAGTCCCTCTGGATTGTAAGTTACAGTTTATCTCTCTAAAAACTCCTGCTCAGATGGTGGAGGAGGCAGGGTGAAGGTGTGCACGGCCCAGGCGGCTTTCCTGGTCCAGCCTAAGGTTTTCATTTCTGTTGGAATATTTTTCTTTTTTAAATCACATGCCCTCCAGAAAGTCACCTAAATCACTCTCTGATTTAGTCAATGTATCTCAAAAGCTGAGCAGAGGACTCGATACCAAAACGGGACAGAGCACCCGAGCCAAGCTGGTGAGGAAACCAGGTCCTGGCAAGCCTTCAGCCTGTTGATTTCAGTGGAGCATCCCGGGACTCCTGGTGTTACAGAACAGGGTTCAGGATGCTCCTTTGCGGAGGACGTGAGCTCGTTGCTCATTTGCTTGGGCAGATGCTGCCGCACTCTGACACCCACGTCCCCGAGGGCGGGGGGACCCGCGCAGGTCCTGCAGAGCAACGTCTCTCTCTCTGTTGAGACTTTTCAGTTAATTATAAAATGGGAGTTACGTTTTATTCAGAAGAGCTGGGGGATATGGAGCAGGGAGGAAGGGGGACATGGGCCGATGTTTCTGCTGAATGGGCATCTTCAGGCCAGCGCATGGGAGATGCATGACTTGTCTGAACGCACTTGAGACACAGGTTCATACCGAGAGCTGCTCAGCCACTGTTCTGGAAACCAGTTTCATAATTTGTGTCCCAGCTTCCTCCTGTAGTGGCTGTTGATAATAATCACCCTGTCACTGCAGGGAATCTCTTCCGACAGTGCAATGCACAGAAATCCTCCAGCAAATGGTGCATTAGTAGAAAAAGCACAGCTTTTTGCCGGGGTATAAATTCAGGCTGAAATGCCAGGGTTACTCTTGATAGGAGAAATTTTCCCCCCGTGGGTGATGGAGTCCTGGGTGTGCTGGCTGTAGCTGTGGTACCTCAGCTGATCCCTGACTCTGGGCAGCAAAATGGGAAGGAAGAATTTGAGGCAATGGCTTTTGGCTGAAATTTGGAAATAACAGAAGCGAAAGGATGAGAAAGCTCTGACATGTGGGGGAGAATAAATATTTGTGTTACTTGAAGAGGAGAGGGTCCCAGACTCGAGTCTAAGTCCCTGCTCTGCTCCGTTCCAGATGGTTGTGGTTGAAAATATCTGTTCCCCTGCAGCCAGCGCTGTAACACACGCAGGGCACTCTTGTTCCCAGAAATGAGAATTGTATCACACAAAGCTTGGTGATTCCTTGAGGTCTGGATTTTTTAGCATCTATAATGTTCCAGAAACGCAGTCAGCCAGCATGGAAGTAGGGGCCAGTGCAGTAGGGGGAAACCAAATAGGTCTGCAAACAGCTGCCTTCTGTTATTTCTTATGCTTTGCATCAGGAAAGGAGTAATTTTGCTACTTAAATGTAATGTGGCCTTAGAAAAGTAAGAGAAATGCTGACAGCTGGTGGAAGAATGCTCAAGGCAGCTCGCAGCAGCTCACCATTTCCCAGAAGCTCACCTTTTCTCTTGCCCCCTCCCTGCTGCACAGCACTGAGCCACAGGAGAGCATCGTCCCCTCCAGCCCTGGTGGGAAACTGGGACTCTGAGAGCTTCCTTTTCTCATCCCTTCCTGAATGGGTCCCTTGCACAACAGATATTTGTAAATAACGTGCACGGGCGCAGCAGTGCCAGGAGCAGGTGGGTGAGGAGCATCTCCCAGCCCAGGTGAGGGTTAGGGATCCTGGCAATGCCTGACCCCCCCAGCCGACCCTTCCCAGCCCCCCTTAGCTCTTTTGGACAAACAGAGCATCAGCTTCATTCTACTTCCATCCCAACCTTCTGAGCCATCAGGGGTTTGCTTTCAGCTCCTGTTTAAGCCACCTGGTGATCAGGGCTCTCTTACCCACTGCTTGTCCGTGAGACTGGGCTAATGAAAGCATCGCCCACACTCGAAAGGCTGCAGGTCTGACCGGGTGGTGAGTAAACAGCCCCAGCTGCTCCGGCTTTGTGCAGGGGCTGATAAACCTGCAAATCTCAGGCTCTGCGAGTGCATGAGCTCTTATCCCCCACGTACCACACCAGCTGGGAAAGTGCTCCCTGCTCCACTGAGATCAGCTCCTTCGCCCAGGTGCTGGGGTGTGGGCTCGGCCGGCTCCCCGCTGGCAGGAGGGTGCTGGGAAACCCCCCACCAGTCCCGGGGGGTCGAGGTGCTGGTGGGCACCCGACTGCCCTTGCTGACACACCTTGGGAGTGGGAGATCTCCCCAGGGGAGCGTTTTGCTCCCCGGACCTTACGTTTTAAGGGCAGAAGCAGCTGAGGAGACAGCAGATGCGTGGGCGAAGCCTCAGCGTCCCCTCACAGCAGAGGGAACAGCCCTCGCTCGCCCTGTGTCAGGGGGAGCAGCACTATTTGCTCTTTCCTTTAAGCCTGCCTAGGTGCTTTTTCCCTGCCCCAACCCTCACAAGTTTTCTCTTCAAATAGAATCCTGCCTGCCCCTGTCCTGGGGACAGCGTATGTGTGTATATATATCTCCCTATATTATAGGTATTTTCTCTGAGTTTGAGCATCATGAAAAAAGCCATTTAAGAGTTTATCAGGCACATATTAACCTCTGACTCAGGGGCATGAAACTGGGGGGGGGTTCGGGGTAACCCCGGCCATAGGGAAGGAGGGAATGTTGCCAACCTCTGTGGGCGACGTGCTGGATCAGGGGGCCATCAA